>NC_134696.1:87591211-88248711 GCF_050947455.1 Rhinoderma darwinii
TATTAGTCTCTCTGTACATACCTGGACTCCAGGTAGACAACACCAGGCATGGAGTATGGAGCGACCTTTTTACGTATTCAGTCACTCATAAAACCAGGATCCAAACTCCAGTTACTTACATTACTGAGACAAGAAGCCTCAATGACACATATCTGCCATCAACTACTTTACACACTGATTGTTTACATATCCCACCCCCTCTGCCGAAAGCCGAGGGGCTTGGCACCTGCTGCCACCAAACAGTGGACCCTTGACAGTGCATCTGCATTTACATATAATTTACCTCGCCTATGTTCCACCACGAAATCAAAGTCCTGTAATGCTAAGAACCAACGTGTCACCCTAGCATTATTTCCCTTATTTTGACTCCACTTCAATGGTGCATGGTCTGAGACAAGCCTGAACTTTCTGCCAAGCAAGTAATATCTTAAAGAGTCTAGTGCCCACTTGATTGCCAGACACTCTATCTACAATAGAGTAATTTTTCTCACATGAGTTGAGTTTTCTGCTAATGTACATGACTGGATGCTCTTCTCCATTAATTTCCTGAGACATGACAGCCCCTAACCCAACCTCTGATGCATTGGTTTGTATTATAAACTCTTTTGAAAAATCTGGTGCTGTCAACACCGGCTGTCTACATAATGTCATTTTCAACTCTCTAAATGCTTTTGTCATCAAGGTACACTACAAGAAATACCCCCAGGTAGTCTCTCAAAATCTAATTTATGAAATTCTGGAAGACCGCGGGAGCATTACACAACCCAAAGGGCATGACGAGGTATTCGAAATGACCTTCGGGCGTGTTAAACGCAGTCTTCCACTCATCCCCCTCTTTGATGCGGATAAGGTTATACGCCCCCTGTAGATCAAACTTAAAGAACCATTGGGCCCCCTGAACCTGATCGAAGAGATCAGGAATCAAAGGAAGGGGATACTGGTTCCTTACAGTGACCTTATTCAAGTTTCGGTAATCGAAGACCACCATCCTTCTTCCCTACGAAGAAGAAGCCAGCACCTACCGGAGAAGTAGAGTGGCGAATGTAACCCTTGGCCAGGAATTACTGGATATACTCTCTCATGGCTTCACGTTCGGGACAAGAGAGATTAAATATCCTACCCTTAGGGAGCTTAGCTCCAGGTACCAAATCGATAGCGCAATCGTACTCTCTATGAGGAGGTAACACTTCGGAGGCCTTTTTAGAAAAAACATCGGCGAAGTCCTGAATAAACTCAGGTAGAGTGTTCACCTCCTCAGGGAGAGAAATAAAATTAACAGAAAAACATGACGTCATGCATTCATTACCCCATTTGGTAAGATCCCCAGTATTCCAGTTAAACGTGGGATTATGCATCTGCAACCAGGGTAGGTCTAAAACCAAATCGGACGATAATCCCTGCATCACCAGTACAGAGCACTGCTCCAAATGCATGGAGCCAACAAGGAGTTCAAAAACAGGGGTATGCTGTGTAAAATAACCATTAGCAAGAGGAGTGGAGTCGATACCCACTACCGGGACAGGTTTAGGCAATTCAATCAATGGCATAGCTAAAGACATAGCAAATTCCACAGACATAATATTAGCAGAAGACCCTGAATCCACGAAGGCATTGCCGGTAGCAGACCTACCACCAAAAGAGAGCTGAAAGGGAAGCAAGATCTTATTAGGTTTCATATTCACGGGAAATACCTGTGCGCCCAAGCGACCTCCCTGATGGTTACTTAGGCGCGGAAGTTTTCCGGCTGCTTATTCTTACGCCTAGGACAGTTGTTCACTTGATGCTTGTCATCGCCACAGTAGAAGCAGAGACCATTCTTCCTGCGGAACTCTCTACGTTGTTGGGGAGACACGGAGGCCCCGAGTTGCATAGGTTCATCCGAGTTTTCCGTGGAAGAACGAAGCAACGGCACCTCGGGAGTCATCATGGGGGAGCCAGAGGAGAAGGCACAAAAACGTTCAAGTCGTCGTTCCCTGAGACGTCAGTCACGACGTACCGCTAAAGCCATTACCTGATCTAGAGAGTCAGAAGAGGGATAGCTAACTAACAGGTCCTTCAGGGCGTTTGACAGTCCCAATCTAAACTGTCACCTCAAGGCAGGGTCATTCCACCGAGAAGCTACACACCACTTCCTAAAGTCCGAACAGTACTCCTCAACGGGTCTCTTACCCTGACGTAAGGTCACCAGCTGACTCTCGGCAAAGGCAGTCTTGTCAGTCTCGTCATATATGAGGCAGAGAGCAGAAAAAAAAAAGGTCAACAGAGGAAAGCTCAGGGGCGTCGGGAGCCAAGGAGAAGGCCCATTCTTGGGGCCCGTCCTGGAGCCGGGACATAATTATACCCACTCGCTGGCTCTCAGAACCTGAGGAGTGGGGCTTTAGACGGAAATAGAGCCTACAACTCTCCCGAAAGGAGAAAAAAGTCTTCCGGTCCCATGAGAACCGGTCAGACAACTTGAGGTGTGGTTCAAGAGGTGAGGTGGGGGGCACTACCAGGGTAGCATCATGCAGGTTGCCCCTCTGAGTCAGGGCTTGGACCTGTAGGGAGAGGCCCTGCATTTGCTGAGCCAGGGTCTCAAGGGGGTCCATAGTTGTGTCAGGGACCAGGGTAGAAAAGGTATATGGGCCTGTGATTATGTAAAGACGGGGTGGGGAGACAGACAGGTGAGCCCTAATCTACCCGCCACTCAGTCCCTGCCTACTTGCAACGGCCCGTCCTAGGCGACGGCGTACAACTGGGCGACGGTCCCTACTCTCACTTTGTGGACGACAGACAGACAGACAAGGGTACAAAGAAGCTAAGGGAAAAGGGGCAGATGCCCATGGCAACACCGTGAGCACAAGAGAAGTGAACGAGCCGAGTCAAACCAGGAGTGTACGAGGTATCAAACGCAGAGCAAGAGAGTAGTCAGTAAAGCCAGGGTCAAAATGAAGCAGAGGACAAATAGTACAAGCAGCAGCAGCAGAGCCAGGAAACAAGCAGAATTACAGGCAAAGGAGAAGTAGGAAATTAAGGTATAAATAGACAGAGGGCGGGAGCTAGCTCTGTCTGGCCAGGCTGTGATAGGCTCTCCCACTCCTCAGCCTCCCAGCCTGAGTGGTAGAAGAAGGAGTCACTCTATCAGACTTAGGAGCATGTGCAGACTGACTAACCACGGGCGTCGACACAGAAGCTGTGTCTGGCAGATCCTTTACACCCATTGTTCTGATCGGCACAGTAACCTGTAATGTATAGCGTGTACTCAGGATGAGATTAAGCTGATGATGATTATGCCCCGGGTAGGTGAGAATAAGACAAATATGGAGCATGTAAATGATTCCCATGCTGTTAATGTTGAACTAGACAAACCAAGAAAGCTTAATTTTTGGGTGTGTTCAACAGAAAGGAGCAAAGTGTGTCCCACAACCACTGCGATTACTGATTTTTATGCTTCAGAGCTTGCTGCAGATCTAAATGATCACATGATGTATACACATCAGTCTTTAACCCCTTAATACCGAAGATATTTTAAGACTTAACCCCTAGGCGCACCACGACGCAACTGTACGTCTGAGTGGCCAGTGTCTTAGCGCACGGGCACGTACAGTTACTGCGCAGTTCCCGGTGCACATTGTCGGTGATAGTGTGCACTGGGAACCGGGAGGCCAGCTGTCCCTGACAGCTGACACTCCACTGTATGCCGATCAGCAGCTTATTTCCGCTGATTTCGGCAATTAACCCCTTAATTGCTGTGATCGATTGAAATCGCTGCATTTTAGAGGTTTCTAGCACATCGGCAGACCTCACAATTAAATCGTGAGGTTTGCAGATGGCTAGCATGGCAACCGGAGGCCAAGTAATGGCCTCCGTGTCTGCCATGTACGGAAGCCTATCAAGACCAGCGTCTGATAGACTTCCTGTCGGAGTGACAGGATGTCACTGCCGTTCGCGATGCACACTGTCGGAGACAGTGTCTGTGACAGTGTGCATCGGGAACCGGGACGTCAAAATAAAGTGTAAAAATAAAAGTTTTTTTTAATATAATAATTCAGTTAAAAAACAGTACACATATTTTGTGTCACCGCATTCATAACCCAATCTATAAAACTATAATGTTATTTTTACCGCACGGTGAAAGCCGCAAAAAAAACAAACTAAAAACAATGCCAGAATCACTATTTTTTGGTCACCACCCCTCCCAAAATATAGAATAAAAAGTGATCAAAAAGTCACCTGTACCCCAAAATAGTACCAATAAAACTACAACGCGTCCCGCAAAAAACAAGCCCTTACACAGTTTTTTTGACTGAAAAATAAAAAAGTTATGGCTCTCAGAATATGGTGACACAATAAATTATTTTATAAAGAAGTGATTTTATTGTGCAAACGCTGCAAAACATAAAAAAAACTATATACATATGGTATAGCCGTAATCGTAACGACCCGCAGAATAAAGTAAAATTGTCATTTATAGCGCATTATGAACGCCGTAAGAGATAAAGAATTTAAAACGCCAAAATCACTGTTTTTTGGTCACCAAAGCTCTAAATATAATATAATAAAAAGTGATCAAATAGTTCCAATAAAAACTACAGCTCGTCCTGCAAAAAATAAGCCCTCAGACCGCTCAATCGACCAAAAAGTAAAAAAGTTATGGCTCTCAGAATGTGTTGATACAAAACAATTTTTTTTTTAACAAATAGTTTTTTCTTTGTAAAAGTAGTAAAATCTAAAAAAAATATATATACATTTGGTATCACCGTAATCGTATTGACCCGCAGAATAAAGTTAAGTTGTCGTTTTTACCACACGGTGAAAGTGGTAAAGACGAAACCCAAAAAGCAATGGAGGAATCACAGTTTTTTACAATTTCACCCCGCAAATAATTTTATTTTCAGTTTCCCAGTAGATTATATGGTAATTTAAAAGGTGTCAATAGAAACTACAACTCTTCCCGCAAAAAAATAAGCCCTCACATCGCTCTATTGATGGAAAAATAAAAAAGTTATGGCGTTTGTAAGGCGTGGAGTGAAAAACTAAAATGGAAAAGCAAAAAAGGATCAGTCCTGCAAAGGTTAATTAATTTCAATTAAAAAAATTAATTATTACCACATGTGGGGTATTGTCATACTCGGGAGAGATTGCGATACAAATTTAGGGCAACTTTTTCTCATTTATCCCTTGTGAAAATGAAAAAATTCAACATTTTAGTGGACAACAATGTTTATATTCATTTTCACGGCCTAATTCTACTAAATGCTGCAAAAAAAACCTGTGTGGTATACAGTGAAGGAAATAAGTATTTGATCCCTTGCTGATTTTGTAAGTTTGCCCACTGTCAAAGTCATGAACAGTCTAGAATTTTTAGGCTAGGTTAATTTTACCAGTGAGAGATAGATTATATAAAAAAAAAAAAAAGCAAATCACATTGTCAAAATTATATATATTTATTTGCATTGTGCACAGAGAAATAAGTATTTGATCCCTTTGGCAAACAAGACTTAATACTTGGTGGCAAAACCCTTGTTGGCAAGCATAGCAGTCAGACGTTTTTTGTAGTTGATGATGAGGTTTGCACACATGTTAGATCGAATTTTGGCCCACTCCTCTTTGCAGATCATCTGTAAATCATTACGATTTTGAGGCTGTCGCTTGGCAACTCGGATCTTCAGCTCCCTCCATAAGTTTTCGTTGGGATTAAGGTCTGGAGACTGGCTAGGCCACTCCATGACCTTAATGTGCTTCTTTTTGAGCCACTCCTTTGTTGCCTTGGCTGTATGTTTCGGGTCATTGTCGTGCTGGAAGACCCAGCCACGAGCCATTTTTTATGTCCTGGTGGAGGGAAGGAGGTTATCACTCTGTATTTGACGGTACATGGCTCCATCCATTCTCCCATTGATGCGGTGAAGTAGTCCTGTGCCCTTAGCAGAGAAACACCCCCAAAACATAATGTTTCCACCTCCATGCTTGACAGTGGGGACGGTGTTCTTTGGGTCATGGGCAGCATTTCTCTTCCTCCAAACACGGCGAGTTGAGTTAATGCCAAAGAGCTCAATTTTAGTCTCATCTGACCACAGCACCTTCTCCCAATCACTCTCAGAATCATCCAGATGTTCATTTGCAAACTTCAGATGGGCCTGTACATGTGCCTTCTTGAGCAGGGGGACCTTGCAGGCACTGCAGGATTTTAATCCATTACGGTGTAATGTGTTACCAATGGTTTTCTTGGTGACTGTGGTCCCAGCTGCCTTGAGATCATTAACAAGTTCCCCCCGTGTAGTTTTCGGCTGAGCTCTCACCTTGCTCAGGATCAAGGATACCCCACGAGGTGAGATTTTGCATGGAGCCCCAGATCGATGTCGATTGACAGTCATTTTGTATGTCTTCCATTTTCTTACTATTGCACCAACAGTTGTCTCCTTCTCACCCAGCGTCTTACTTATGGTTTTGTAGCCCATTCCAGCCTTGTGCAGGTCTATGATCTTGTCCCTGACATCCTTAGAATGCTCTTTGGTCTTGCCCATGTTGTAGAGGTTACAGTCAGACTGATTAATTGAGTCTGTGGCCAGGAGTCTTTTATACAGGTGACAATGTAAGACAGCTGTCTTTAATGCAGGCACCAAGTTGATTTGGAGCGTGTAACTGGTCTGGAGGAGGCTGAACTCTTAATGGTTGGTAGGGGATCAAATACTTATTTCTCTGTGCACAATGCAAATAAATATATATAATTTTGACAATGTGATTTTCTGTTTTTTTTAAATATAATCTATCACTCACTGGTAAAATTAAACTAGCCTAAAAATTCTAGACTGTTCATGTCTTTGACAGTGGGCAAACTTACAAAATCAGCAAGGGATCAAATACTTATTTCCTTCAATGTATATTGTGAAAGAGTTTCTGCCGATCAGTTAACTCTTTCAGCACCCTGGACAGTGACTATCCACTGACGTCGCCTAGCAACGCTCCCGTAATTACGGGTGCACACACATAGTCACCCGTAATTACGGGAGCCCCATAGACGTCTATGGGCCTGCCTGTGTCGTTATTACGGCCTGAAATAGGACATGTTCTATATTTTTCAACGGCACGGGCACCTTCCCGTAAGCATACGGGGAGGTACCCGTGGCCAAGAGAAGTCTATGGGCCCGTAATTAAGGGCCGTGATTACGGGCGTTTTTACGTTCGTGTGCATGGGGCCTTAGTCTGTGAAAATGAAAATCTACTTTTTTTCGGAAAAAACATAGAGATTTGTAATATTTACAATTAATAAAGAAGAAAATGCACCTCAACATTTGTAAAGCATCTTCTCCCGATTACGGAAATACCCCATATGTGGTAATAAACTGATGTTTGAACACACAGCAGGGCTCAGAAGGGAGGGCGCGCCATTTGGATTTTGGAGCGCAGATTTTGGTAGATTGGTTTTTAGTGCCATGTCGCGATTGCAACGCCCTGGAGGGAACAAAACAGTGGAAACACCCCAAAAGTGACCCCATTTGGGAAACTACACCCCTCAAGGAATTTCTCTAGGGGTATAGTAAGCATTTACAGTGAAGGAAATAAGTATTTGATCCCTTGCTGATTTTGTAAGTTTGCCCACTGTCAAAGACATGAACAGTCTAGAATTTTTAGGCTAGGTTAATTTTACCTGTGAGAGATAGATTATATTTATAAAAAAATTGAAAATCACATAGTCAAAATTATATATATTTATTTGCATTGTGCACAGAGAAATAAGTATTTGATCTCCTACCAACCATTAAAGGAACAGTGTCACGAAAAAAAAATTTTTAACATCAGTTTGATTTTAGTCTTTTATTAAAAACGTTTATATTTATTTGTGTGTTTGTGTTTCACATTTTTTTATTTTTACACTTTTTCTTCCCTATGGGGGCTGCCATTTTTTACTCCATTTCTGTATGTATCGATTAACGACACATACAGACATGGAGTACGGCAGCTCCAGTCCCATAGTGAATGCGAACGGGGCCCGTTCCATCCACTATGGTGTACGCCGTCTGTGTGGGAACGGCGCATGCGCCGCTCCCACACAGTCCAAGCTGAACTGTGCGCCGTCCGGCGCCATTTTCCTGTGGACCGGAAGTCGCGGCCGGACAGTAAGATTACTACTTCCGGTTGCGGCTTCGGGACTTGTGCACATGGAGCAGCGGCAGCAGACGGAGCGGACGGACCGGAGGAAGCGGCGGCGGCTAGAGCAGGTAAGTGATTTCTATGTATGTGATTTCTTCCCTATGGGGGCTGCCATTTTTTACTCCATTTCTGTATGTATCGATTAACGACACATACAGACATGGAGTACGGCAGCTCCAGTCCCATAGTGAATGCGAACGGGGCCCGTTGTGGTGTTTTTCACAAAACAGGCTGCGTCCTAAAGGGGTTAATGATAAAGCAATTTTTTAAGTTTTTCTATCGTCGCATTCAAAGAGCTATAACTTTTTGATTTTTGAAGGACTTGTTTTTGCGGGACAAATTGTTTTTGTTAATAGCACCATTTTGGGGTACATATAATTTAGTGATTAGCTTTTATTAACTTTTATCGTTGGGATTATGGAAAAAAATACGTAAATTTCACCATTCCTTTTTGCATCTTAAATTCACGCCGTTTACAATGTGGTATAAATAACATAATAACTTTGGCCAGCGAGTCGTTATGATTGCAGCGATATCAAATTTGTATTGCTTTTTTATGTTTTACTACTTTTAGGGCAGATACAGACGGACGTTGCGTTTTTGCGCGCGCAAACAACGCTGCGTTTTGCGCGCGCAAAAACCATTTGACAGCTGCGTGTGTCATCCGTGTATGATGCGCGGCTGCGTGATTTTCGCGCAGCCGCCATCATAGAGATGAGGCTAGTCGACGCCCGTCACTGTCCAAGGTGCTGAAAGAGCTAACTGATCGGCAGTAACTCTTTCAGCACCCTCGACAGTGAATGCCGAACACAATATACATCAACCTGTTAAAAAAAAAAGAAAAAGTTCGTACTTACCGAGATCTGCCCTCCCGGCCGTTGCCTTGGTGACGCGTCCTTGGTGACGCGCCTCTCTTGACATCGGGCCCCACCTCCCTGGATGACGCGGCAGTCCATGTGACCGCTGCAGCCTGTGCTTGGCCTGTGATTGGCTGCAGCTGTCACTTGGACTGAATTGTCATCCCGGGAGGTCAGACTGGAGGAAGAAGCCGGGAGTTATCGGTAAGTCAGAACTTCGTTTTTTTTACAGGTTCATGTTTTTTGGGATCGGTAGTCACTGTCCATGGTGCTGAAACAGTTTAACTCTTTCAGCACCCTGGACAGTGACTATGTCCTGACGTCGCGTACCGGACATTTTTTTGCCGGGTTCGGCCAAAACGAGTTCGGCCGAACCCGGTGAAGTTCGGTTCGCTTGTCCGGGTTCGCTCATCTCAAAGACACTCCGTTTGGATGTTCGGAAACAGAAAAGCACGTGGTGCTTTTCTGTTTACATTCATCCTTTTGACAGCTGGTGCGCTGTTTCAGTCGGTTCGCACGGAAGTGCTTCCGTGCAACCTGCGTGGTTTTCACGCACCCATTGACTTCAATGGGTGCGTGATGCGCGAAATACGCAGAGTTATTGAACCTGTCGCGTTTTGTACGCAGCAAACAAACGCTGCACAAAAAGCACGGACTGTCTGTACTGCCCCATAGACTTGTATTGGTCGATGCGTGGCGCGTAAAAACCACGCGGCCCGCACGGACCGAATACACGCTCGTGTGAATCCCCCCTTACTCAGTAAAGACACTTTTCTTTCACATTCTTTGGTTTTGTGTCGCCATATTTTAAGAGCCATAACTTTTTATTTTTTCGGCTGACATAGCTGTATGAGGATTTTTTTTTTTGTTGCCGGACGACTTGTAGTTTTTATTGGTACCATTTTGGAGTACTTGCGACTTTTTGATCACCTTTTATCAAACTTATTTTGAAAGCAGGATGAACAAAAAACAGTAATTCTGGCATTGTTTTTTATTTTTTTACGGTGTTGACCGTGCGGGTTAAATAATGTAATCGTTTTATAGTTGGGGTTGTTACGGACGCAGCGATACCAAATATGTGTACCTTTTTTACATTTCTCTTTTCATAATAAAGCATTTTGTAAGGGGAAAAAGTGGGTTTTTCGTAATTGTTTTACTTGGGATTTTTATTTATTATTAACTCTTTTTTTAACTATTTTTTTAGTTCCACTATGGGACTTCACTATGCGATCATTTGATCACTTTTATAATACACTGCAATGATTCTGCATTGCAGTGTATTATTATTGCCCTTCAGTGTACAACTGACAGGCCTCAGGCATTCACTAAAAGCATTCACTAAAGGCTGACCTCGGGTCCTCTCTTAGGCCCCTGGCTGCCATAAAAACCATCGGCACCCACGAGTGTGCCGATGGGGTGAGAAAAGGAGCCTCCTCCCTCTAAAACCACTGAGAAGCGGCGGTTGCTTTTGACCACCGCATCTGAGAGGTTAAACGATCACATGACCCGAGACCACTGCTATTTAGTCTCCAATTGTTGTCCTGAATTCCAAGGCTGTTAGTAACAGTCTGGGCTTCAGGAGCAGAGTGCCCAATTCACGGGAAACAACTTCTGAAGTGCCGCCATGAAAAGGCGGCGTTTCAGAAGAACTACCATGAGCGGCCTCCGTAAAATTACTATACGGCGGTCATTAAGGGGTTAAGCTCTAGTTGCTTTGCACCCACCACTTTATTACATTAGTGCTGTTTCATTTAAATATTTTTGGAGATGATAGATAGATAGATAGATAGATAGATAGATAGATAGATAGATAGATAGATAGATAGATAGATAGATAGATAGATAGATACTTATAGATACTTATTTTTTTTTACACAATATGGAAGCCCAACACGTTCTGAGAAAAACAAGGCCAAATACATGTAGGTTGGAAGAGTAATACAATGAAAATTTGCTTTTAAATTGGCACATGGCTAAAACTTGAAAATGGGCCTGGTCAGGAAGGGGGGTAAAGCCTGTGGTCAGGAAGTGATTAATCCACAGCTCAAATTTGAGGTTTTATTTGCCCATGTTTAGAGCCAAGCGACGTTTCTGTTCCACCATGGAACTTTTGTCAAGCAAAGTGATACATGTGAACCAAGTCTTTAGGACATGTGAACTAGCTACATCATAAATAATAATTAAAACATTAACCCCTTCCTGACATTTGACGTATCCATACGTCATAGCCGGGTAGGGAAAGTATGGAACTGGCTCACACTTCATAGTAACAAGCGGGATCGTGCTCGAGCACCATCCCGCTCCTTTAACCCGGTAAATGCCGCGGTCAATAGCGACCGCGGCATTTAAATCATTAGAAAGAGGGGGCGACCCCCTCTAGCTGCCCATCGCGCCCCCCCCCCCCACAATGCAATCGCAGGTTGGCGATGGTTGCTATGGCTGCCTGGGGGCTTAATAAAAGCCTGTCGGAAAGACGATATGCTGCAATACATTAGTACTGCAATATATCGTGCAAGCGATCCAACGATCGCTGGTTGAAGTCCCCTAGGGGGGACTAATAAAAAAAAGTAAAAATTAGTAAAAAAAAAAAGGTTTTTTTTCATGTAAAAAAAAAATTAAAAAATTAAAAGTAAAAAAAAAACCCCTTTCCCCGTTTTCCCCCTAGAGCATAGTAAAAAATAAATAAAAAATACACATAATTGGTATGGCCGCATCCGTAAAAGTCTGAACTATTACAATATATCATTGTTTAACCCGCACGGTGTAAGTCGTAAAAAAATAATTGTAAACGACAGAATCGCTATTTTTTGGTCACCTAATCTCCCACAAAAAATAGAATAAAAAGTGATCAAAACGTTGCCAGTACCCCAAAATTGTATAACAAATTAGCTCTCATACGACTTAATCAACGGAAAAATAAAAAAGTTACACTTAGTAGTAAAATATAGAAAAAACTATTTATATTTGGTATCGCTGTAACCATATTGACCCGCAAAATGAAGTTAACACGTTGTTTTAATTTCACAGTAAATTCCGTAAAACTGAAGCGCAAAAAACAATGGAGGAATCGCTGTTTTTTGTTTTTTTTTCTACCGCACAAATATTTTTTTCCCGTTTCCTAGTACATTATATGGCACAATAAATGGCGCTACGAAAAACTACAACAAGTCTTGCAAAAAATCAAGCCCTGATAGGACTATATCGATGGAAAAATAAAAAAGTCATGGCTTTTGGAAAGTGGGGAGGAAAAAACGAAAATTATAATCTGAAAGTTGTTTGCGACGGGAAGGGGTTGACACAGTGCATACAATCATAGGAGTACATATACATCATAGATGTGATCAATGTATAAAGTGCAAAGTAATCATATAGTGCATGTAACACAAGTGCATAGTGTACATAACACTGGTAAAAATATTAAAAACATTAATAGGTCATTACTAACAATTGTGTACATCTGTAGTGGAGGAGGGACAGCAATTAATTTACCAATCCATAGGGAATCATGGAGATCATATGTAAACACAGCCATGTGTTGTGCAATGGCATTCTGAGAACTGAACTGAGCATGCTCGGCTTTAGAACCAATCACCATGCTAAGGCTTCGTTCACATCTGCATCAGGGCTCCGTTCCGTCTGAGCTTTCCGTCGGAACGGAGGCTCGACTGACACAAACTGAAAATGTAGGTTTCCATTTCCATCACCATTGACTTCAAAGGTGACGGATCCGGTGCCAATGGTTTCCGTTTGTCTCCGTTGTGCAAGGGTTCCGTCGTTTTGACCGGATGAATACAGTAGACGACTACGGTATTCGACTACGTTTTCATCCGGTCAAAACGACGGAATGCCAATAGGCATGATGCTGATCTCATGCGCTCCCATGGTAACATGTTAAACAAAGCCGGCTGTAATATGACTCACTGCACATGTGCTGTTCACACTCATTACTCCATGGCGGCCATATTGGAAAATCCCTTGTGTATATAGGAATAATGAAGAAATGGCAAATGTGCCCTTACTCCATCAAGTCAAATGGCAATTATCTTTAAAGAAGTATAAAATGAGTAAGACATATAATAGAAGCTCAGATATAGGACAACATTATATCTATGTAGTAAGCAATAAACAAAGGAATATTTAAGCTGGCATATAGAAATATATGGGACATAGAGTATTCTTAAAGATACAGTGGGCAGAATAAATAAATTTGACTACACAGAAGTATATTGCACAGAGATCCACATACGCTATCCCTTAGGACTAGCTGTCTACCTATCTATCTACCTTACATACATGTGGGGTCAATGACTGCCTCCATTTTTTGAACTTGCACGCCTCCCATTCTGCACTGGGTGATTTTAATTAGTTTAATGCTGGGTCCTACCATCCCCAGATATCTGTAGGCTTAGTCCCAATTCTGGGTGTATGTGCAGAGTAGGTTCCAACCTATAAAGAACGCCTTGTCGTGGCAGGTGGGCTCACACAATTTGGTGAAAATGTGCGCTAAGAACCACCCTATTGTAAGTAGATTTAGCAGTAATGCATATTTATTTATATTTAGCGGCTTAGGTGACATTGGTATAGATAGATAGATCCAGATTAGACCAGCATAGCAGACAGAGGAAAGTTCTAGAAAGGAAGAGGAGCAGCAGAGCAGGAGGAGGAGGAGGAGGAGCTCTGTACTAGAGGAGCAGCAGGAGGAGGAATTCTGTGCTAGAGGAGCAGAAGGAGGAGCTCTGTGCTAGAGGAGCAGCTGGAGGAGGAACTCTGTGCTAGAGGAGCAGGAGGAGGAGCTCTGTGTTAGAGGAGCAGACAAGTGAGTGAAGGAATAGAGACTGCAGAGAAACTCATGAGAGGAGAGTATAAAGAGAGACCCCTGAATGGAAAGTCTGGAAAGAGAGCAGAATTTAGAGAAAACTGTGGAGACTGAGACAGCTACAGGAGTGGCTGAGAACTGCTGGGACTGTCCTCACTGATGTGGCAGGTGGAAGCTGAGGAGAAGCCTGTGACTGTGACATATGGATATTTGCAGAGACTGATATAGTGTCACTGTATAACCCACAGATACTCATTTCATTCCTGAAGTAAAGTTGTGTAAAATCTGCCACCTGTCTGGTTCCTGTGCTCATATATTGCACTGGTTGTGCCACCCTTACAAGCCTACATCGCAAGTAAAATAACTGTGACTACATTCACTGTTATTACTTGCCATGCAGGCTACGGAACATAGTAATCAATGGCTGTGCGACCTGTGTCACGGCCAAAGTCGCCGTGTAGCCCCATCCTAAAACTGTATGATAGATAGATAGATAGATAGATAGATAGATAGATAGATAGATAGATAGATAGATAGATAGATAGATAGATAGATAGATAGATAGATAGATAGATAGATATGAGATAGATAGATGTAATACAATGACACCAATGAAAACCTGTTTGGTTCTGTGTCATTTCCACCTGGATATATGTATTTTTCCGCTATTGCATTATCAACAGGTTTCTACAGGCTGATGCTATATATGCTGAGGGATTTAGGTGTTCTTGGGGGTACTTTGTATTTGGCCGCTTATCAGGGTGGCAACCCCCTATCAATGAGGTCCATCATGATTTGCTGTTTTAAATGTTTCTAAATATGCTTATGTAGTTTGTTAATTTCTAATAAACTTATTTTTGAGTAATTTAGGGAGACTATTTAGTGTTCTTGCCATTTACATACATATATGTGTGTTGTCTTGTAACCCTTCTACCCCTGGACACATTTCCCCTGACTTAACCGTTTTACCCCCGGACAACAAGCATTAACCCTTAAACTTCACATAGCCTGACACCCTTAAACCTCCCCTAGTCCTGCAACTTTACTTGCACATTCCCCTGGTTAACCCTTTTCTGCACTACCTGCACATGCCCGGGTAACCCTTTACCTCCCCTAGCCTGCAAATTGGTTAACCCCTGCAATACCTGTAATTTAACCCTTTACCTACACTAGCCTACACTTTTCCCCTGGTATTTAAGCCTTTACTTTCCCTGGACAAACCTCTCTATTTACCCCAACTGTACAAAAGTTAACCCATTAGTTACAGGGACAGTTAGAGTCAGGTGGGGGTGGGACATAGATGAAAGCGTGAGTATACTGTATTTTATATGTATGTTTAGGTATGTGGGTGGGTATTAGGATAGTATTGTAAAATATTGTACTAGTACTTAACCCTTAGCACTGCTATGATATCTAAAGCTCTATTCACATTTGCGTCGTGGGTTTTCTTTCACAACGGAAACCACATCTCAGCATCAGATCCGTCATATTATCCAACATGTGCCCCGGATGCTGAGTGCTAGAGGGGGTCACCAACAAGCCACTTTGCCTTGGCCAGGGTATGTAGATACAGGGCTAGGGCAGCAAACTAAACCTTTGCCCAGGGTGAAAGAAATCCTAGCTATGGCGTTTTAAAAGAAGAATAGCGCTACATGTTCAGAGCCCCTGCCACGGATGCGAACAAAGCCTAATATTACAGCACTGAAATAAAGTTAGCACCTGATCAGACTAAGGACGGGGAAATTGTCTCGAATGCAGTGGAGATCTCATACAACCATTGTAATAGAAATAAATGAGAAGGCTATTTTATATCTATCCTAATTGGAAGAGAACTGTACATTCAAGAAGAGACTCTTCCATAAATGTACTTACCTTATTTCTTATAAGTCAGAGAGAAGACAATCCAGTAACCTTCGCTGCAGTTAATCCTTTACACTGATGAGGAGAGAAGACTGGGAAGGCAGAGGTGTGGCTGATGATAATAAAATCTATATAATTACTACCTGTAAGTAAAACTGTAATCCTCTTCACCGATTATTGTAGATATAGTATATGACGCAGATAAACTTAATGTTACTTGTTAACAATATTACTGGAGAAGAAGATTATAAAAGAGGGTGTCTGCTTAATAAAACCCTATCATGGAATAAAGGAAGTCCCCCATTCAGGACCCTCAACTATTAGTGAAAGCCAGTGTCAGGCTGGAGTACCTTGGGCCCACCAGAGGAAATAATTCTTGGGCCCCACCCTTCAACCATATAGAAATAATACGACCACCCTTAATTGAGTAGTAAAATGTGTGTAGTAAACCAAAGCCAATATTACTACCACATAGTGACCATATGGGGGTAGACACCAGTCCTACACAAGCGCTCTGCAGACCATATAACTTAAAGGAGTTTTCCCATCTTAGACATTTATGGCATACAGGAAATGGCAAAAATTTCTGATAGATGTGGGTTCCAGCTCTGGGACCCGCACCTATATCGAGAACTGGCCACAGATTCCAGGAGGAGACCAGTGGAGACAGGGTTGCGCGCACATACGCTCAGATCTCTCCATTCTGTTCAATGGGAGTTTCCATAAAAACCATACAACAGAATAGAGAGAGCTGCGTGCACATGTGACCCTCACTTCATTAGTCTAGTTCAATAGATTCTGCGGCAAGTTCTTGATATAGTTGAGGGTCCCAGAGCTGTCAGACGTTTTTGGCATTTCCTGTGGATATGACATAAATATCTAAGATGGGATAACTCCTTAAATACAATACATTGAAATCCAGTGACTCACCGGTGACGTCTTCTAAGATTGGAGTCGTTCACTTTTCCTTTTCTTCTTTATCTGGCCCAGATTGCAGAATTTCCAACACAAAGATCTTTGGCTCCTCCCTTTTCTAGCACCTACCCACCTACTTCCCAACCTCTATAGAAACCTCACCATTTATAGTGCCCCAGATCTAAATAATGCCCTCTTGGTGCCACACACTATAATAGTACCCCCCTTTAGGCCCCACACACAGTAATAGTGCCATACACAGTTCCCTGTAGATAGTGCCACACACAACCCAAGTACTGGATCACACCAGGCTCTTCTTGGCACCCTCTTCTTGGCACCCTGTTGGCAGTGGGTACCGGGGTAATAATGACAGTTAGTGGTAGCCTTTTCACTTGCTGACATTAAGCCCTGCCTTATTAATGGATGCTGCCAGCAGCCAATATTAAAGTGGTAGTAAAAAGTTTTTTAAAAAAAAGGACATAGAAAAAATATTTTATTGAAATAAAAAAAAACTCACACAACCCTCATTAACCATTTTATTGAGAATAAAAAATACCTGAGTCATCGATGTAGTCCTCGAATCCGAAGAAGTCCAATAACCGAATTATTAAAAAACAAACACAAATTTTTTTTGTGAAACATAAAAAAGCAAAGCAATTATATTACCTTTCCTGGGTCCTGCGCTGGAGCCGGAATGTCAGCGAGCTAGGCCCTATAGCTAAACCTATCATATGTGATAAAGTCTGCTGAGCCACTAATCCTACCCATAACTATAGGGTCTTAGTGCTATAGATATGCTGTCTCCTATATACAGATATACATACACGCACACATATTTTTTTGTGAGAGACATATGTATTGGGGCTATTGCCCCTGAAGTTTTTAGACCTTAGTAACGCCCCTGGTTGCTAGTGCTGCATCGTTGGGTCACTTAGGAGATGAAAGCTGCGGGCCGTCAGCAGTGAAAGAATTTTTGGAGGGGGGCCTCAAGAAGAACTTTAGCTCCGGGGCCCATGAGCCTTTAACTATGCCCTGGTCCTCTATGATATGCTGAGGATAGGGCGTCCAGCTGCTTAGACCCCCAGTGATTAGCTGTGATCTATAAAGAAACCTGGAGGCAAGTGTTCACTTCCCCTGCAGTGCCACCCCAGGGTAAATTAAGCATTACACAGTTCTCATTGAGATCAGTGGGCCGTCTGTGTAATGTATGAACATGCCATGTCCTCCAGAACAAGACACACTCTTGGTTGCAGCTTTCACCAACATCGGACTGGCTCACCGAAGAACCAGAGGAAACTCCGGTGGGCCCAGGCAGCGAGCCACTTCTATCCGACTGAAGAGCAGAGAAACATTGTCTCCCTACCCCGCTGCTTAGTCTTTTAGGCAAGGCCTGCGTTAGAGGGGACAAACACGGGAATTTGTAAGCGGTGTACTTACCTTGCTGCCGGGAACAACGCAGGGACATGGGACGGTCTGTTTACTCGGGAGTTCGGCTCCAAAGACGAGGAGCGTCTCTGGAGTCATGGCAACGGCCGCTATGCCTCAAGCCACGATTCATGTGCTCCGGCGCTGGAGGATGTAGAAGTCTCGCGATGCGAGATTGGAAGAGGAGGAAGACAGGAGATGTGACACGTGGCCGGGGGAAGGGAGGAAAAGACCAGAAGTGCAGAGAAGAGAGAGCAGGCGGAAGTGAGGAGAATGGCGCGAGGAGTCGGCTGTGTGCGAGAGTGGGAGAGAGAAGAGGCCAGCAGAGACCGGTGGCCCGGTCGAAAGGAAGAAAGGGTAACGCAGCAAGGGCTGTCTGACACAGCAGAGGAGAGGATTGCCAGGACCATAGTGTGCCACTGCAGTAGCCAGAGGAGCAGAGGTCGATGCAGCACCAGAGGACCGGCAGGAGCGGAGTGTGCCACCTGCAGCAGCCAGCAGAGCAGAGGTCGGTGCAGCAATAGAGGACCGGGCAGGAGCGGAGTGTGCCACACGCAGCCACCAAAAGTACAGAGGACCGGTTAGGAGCGGAGTGTGCCATCAGCAGCAGCCAGAGGTACTGGTTATAGACCATAAACCCCCTGACGAGGATTCTAGGTCCCTCCCCAGAGACAGTGCCAGTACCCATAATATAGCCAGTGACCCTGTTCGCAGCCAAGCCTGGGAACGTGGATTCAGGCACGACCTCTCTCCGGGGGAGTTCCAGCGGGTTCAAAGTCCCTTACCTCAGGATTCCTGTCTGCTCCACAGAAGAGAGTTTCCTGTTACATGTTCATCACAATAAAGAAGTTGAGCAAAGAAGTCGTGTCTCTTTCATTGCGTTATCGACAGCGGTAGCCCCCTACAAATTGCCTACCACAAAGTAGGCTTAGATACAGGGTCCAGCAGACAGTAATCCTATACAGTATAAGAATACTGTCTGATGGAGCCTTGTATCTAAGCCTACCATGTGGTAGGCTTAGATACATTGCCCATCAGACATGATCACACATGGGCCACGTATCTAAACTTACCATGTGGTCATGGTAAGATTCTTAGATACAGGGCCCCAGCAGACACTAATCTTATACAGTATAAGATCACTGTCTGCTGGGGCCCTGTATCTAAGCCTACCATGTGGGGGGCTTAGATACAGGGCCCACCAGATAGGATCACACATGGGCTATGTATTTAAGCCTACCATGTGGTTGGCTTGGATACAAGCCCAGTAGACAGGATCATACCATCTAAGCCAGGAGTGTGGAACGTCCGGCCTGTGGGCCGTTTAAGACCTCCAAGATCACTTGATCTGGCCCGACCTCACTTAGACCAAGCTGCCTCCGCGTCATTTGCTACTTGGCTCCGTCTGCGCTACTCACTCACATTTAGGAGCAGGAGAAGGGCAGACAGAGTCAAAATATGGCGGCGGTGGTCTGAATGATTTCGGTGTGTGCCATCCCAAGAGTGGACTAGTCCGATTACCTGACCTGAGTTAGTGACCTCACTCTGACCGCCGCTGCTGCCATGCCATTCCCTTCTTGGCTCTGTCTGCCCCCCATACTCACTCGAAGTGAGGTCCGGTGAATTAAAGGTTTCTTTTTTCATCAAGGACATTTATGATATATCCACAGGATATGTCATGAATGGCAGGTAGATGTGGGAACCGCACTTTTTTCTAGAACGTGGTCCCCCAAACCACGTTCTACTGCTAAGTGTTGTAGCTGAAAAGTGTGATTTCCGACCATGAAGAAGAAAACAGAGTAGCTTGCTGAGCTACGCTGCTTCCGTAAGTCCCATAGAACTGAATAGTAGTTACGGAAACAGCATAACTTGCATGCTACGCCGCTTCCGGAACTGTCATTCACTACTATGTGAGTTACGGAAACAGCGCAGCTCAGCGAGCTACGCTGTTTTCTTCTTCATGGTCGGAAATCAGTTGTAACACAGAGAGGTAGAACTGGGTTTAGGGGGCCCCCATCTAAATCTAGGTGCGGGTCCCAGAGGTATCCCTGATGGGAAAACCCCTTTAAGTAAATGTCGGAACAACTTACTGCTACGAGCAGTTCTTTTCAAAACTTACCATTGCAAAGAGTCGACTGCGCTCCAGACTGACCGATGCAGTAGCAACATCATCAATAGC
Organism: Rhinoderma darwinii; assembly: GCF_050947455.1. Classification (NCBI taxonomy): domain Eukaryota; kingdom Metazoa; phylum Chordata; class Amphibia; order Anura; family Rhinodermatidae; genus Rhinoderma; species Rhinoderma darwinii. Next base: position 87,611,394 of record NC_134696.1, read on the forward strand.
GGCTAACATCACACGCCTCACCAAAGAGAAGCAGCTCCAGCCATCACATTAGGGATGAGTTAATTAATTGTTTGACCAAATATAGCAGGCAAATTCTTAAGTTGATAATTTTGTATGGCCCGCGAATGATGTTATAAATATCCAAATGGCCCTTGGCAGAAAAAATGTTCCCCTCCCCTGATCTAAGCCTACCACATGCTAGGCTTAAAGGGGTTGTTCAGTACCTAAAAATTTATGGCCTATCCTCCGGATAGGCCATCAATAGCTGATGGGTCGGGGGGGGACTGCCGGAACCCCCGTCTATCAGCTATTTTGAAGGGGGTGCAGGGCTCGTACGAACGCTGCTTTTCCTTCATTCCGGTGACTTGCTCACACTGTGAAGCGCCAACGCTCCCCCTTCAAAACAACTGATTGGCGGGGGTCCCCACAGTCGCTCCCTGGCCCATTCAGCTATTGATAGTCTATCCTGAGGGTAGGCCATCAATTTTTAGGGACTGGGCAACCCACGCCCCAGCAGACAGTAATAGTATACTTACCCTCCTCTTCGGCTCTGGCTGCAGCGGAGGTCCTGACTCCATCCAGCGTCGTGGCGTCATGCACAGCGCACAGCGTTGTGACGTTATGACGCGAAGAGACGTCAGAACCTCTGTTGCGCTCGGGAACGAGAAGGGTAAGTATACTGTCAGTTACTATAGTAACAGGGGCCCATGTAGTTTATTACATAGGCCCCAGTTAATATAGTAACATTTTATAGATGTGGTGCGGGGGGCCGCGGGCCCCCCTGGCTTTGGGGCCTGGTCACAATTGTGACTGCTGCAACCCATTTAGTTATGCCACTGGTAGAGGGCTCTTCTAACAAAAAGGAAAGCAGAAAACCCCTTTCACAGTTATTATGCGTTTTTTTGCTATGAAAATAGGACAGATTGAGATTGAATGTCCAACTAGGACAACCCCCTACATGACAGTGAGTTGATCATATCATTTATTATTGAGTCATCAACTATTTATTGGCTTAGTGATGTTATTTTATGTGTTGCTGTCAATAAATTGTGTTGTTTTAACAATATATTAAAGGTTAAGTTTTAATATTGCTACACTTCAGCAGGTGCTCTGTTTGTTGTGTGACATGACCCCTGATCATTATCTGTGATAGCTGACCATAATGTCTAACCATGTCACCAGACTTTGACTCCTGATACAGATACCTGACCATGACATCTGCACTCTATGCTGTACTGCTTATCTAGAGAAGATGTTTTCATAAGAAAGTTCTAATCAGGGCTGGCTCCAGGTTTATGTGGGCCCTATGGGCAACACATACTAAGTTGGCCCTTTGCGGTGGAACCCACGGTGGCAGTTAAAGTCAGAAAATGGCAGTTTGTGCCCCCATATAGAAGTTAGCCCTGTTTATGCCCCCTTATCGAATTTTGGCCCCCAGTTTGTGCCCCCATATATTTAGTGCCCTCTGTAGATACGGATGCAGCCATCTTTATCTTGACTCTGATAACTTGCTGCAGCGTGATATCACGCAACAACAGACATTGAAAAGTCATTGAAAAACCTCAAGATAAAGGATCTTGCCACTGTGTAGTTAATGCGTTAAAAGTCAAGGTAAAGACGACTACATCTGTAGTGCCACAATGCCCTCTGTAGATAGTGCCACACAGCCCCTTGTAGGTAGTGTCACACAGCCCCCCTTGTAGGTAGTGTCACACAGCCCTCCTCGTAGGTAATGCCACACAGCCCTCCTCCCAGGTAGTGATGCACAGCTCCCCTCCCAAGTAGTGCCACACAGCCCCCCTGGAAGAGCCCCTATATGGGTAGTGACGTCAGGGGCTTCTTCCGGAGCGGCAATGCTCTGGCTGGGGATTCTGCTCCAGGAGGAGCCTCTGACTTCACTGTCAATATATTGACAGTAACGTCAGGGGCTCCCTCACTTTCAGTTATCTGTCTGTATCCAGTTGTTTGTTAGTGGTAGACACCAGTCCTACACAGGTGCTCTTCAGACCATATAAGTTAAAGGGGCTTTCTTATCTTAGACGTTTATGGCATATCCATGGTAAATACCAAAACTGTCTGATCGATGCACCTATATCAGGAACTGGATGCAAAATCTAGGCAGAGACTAGGGGAGAGTGGGTCGCGTGTGCTGGGACCCGCATCTATCAGACATTTTTGGTATTTCCTGTGGATATTCCATAAATGTTTAAGATAGGAAAATCTCTTTAATGCAGCACAGTGAAAACCAGTGACTCACCGGTGACGTCTTCTCAGATTGGAATCAATCACTTTCCCTCTTCTTCATCTGGCCCAGAACGCCATGATGACTTCTTCCAGCCATGAATCGCCTCTTCAGAATTTGCAACACAAACATCTTTGGTTCTTTGCTTTTCTAGGACCCTCCTCACCTATTCCCCACCCTCTACAAAAAGTCACCATTTATAGTGCTCCAGATGGAAATAATTCCCCTTCTTGGTTCCACACACTATAATAGTACCACCCTTTAGGCCCCACACATTAAGGCTATGTTCACATCACCTTTTGGGCCTATGTTTAGCGTGCACGTTGGGAAACCTTCATACGTACACACTAAACCTGTGCATAAGGCTCCATTAGCCCAACGGAGTCCAAAAGAGTGTCCTTTTGGACCTGGCGGGCAGGTATACATCGATATAGATTTTTTATAAAGGATAGAATAATGTAGTATACTATGGTATTCCATCCTGAGGGATACCGCAAAAAAAGACGTATACCGCGCGGTATACGTTTTTTTTACTTGGGAGCCTATGTGTGATGGATGCCACTGTATGGCATCCTTCACAGATATACATTAAGCATATACTTTTGGGAGCTTTTCCAAGTCTGGAATCCCCGGGAAGAGTGGCAGGTAGCATCTTGGCCTGGGGATTCTGGTCCTGTGGAAACCCCTGACGTCACTGTCCATGTATGGACAGTGATGTCAGGGGCTTTCATCTATGGAGTCCCCAGCCAGAGTATCTGTAGCACTCTGGCTGAGGACTTCAGGACTGGAAAAGACCCTGACGTTACTGTCCATATATGGACAGTGACGTCAGGAGACACTTTAAGTCTGGAGTCCTCGGCCAGTGTGCTTCTGATGCTATAGCCGGGGACTACGTAATTTAAAGCCTGTGACATCACTGTTCATAAATGGACAGTGACGTCAGGTGCTCCATCCAGGAGCAGAATTCCAAGCCAGAGCGTTGTTGGCACTCTGGTCGGGGATTCTCGCATTACAAAGCCCCTAACGTCCCTGTCCATAAATGGACAGTGACGTCAGGGGCTCCTCCAGAAGAAGAATTCCCAGCCGGAGTGTTTGAGATGCTCTGGCCGGGGATTCCGACATCGCAAATCCCCTCATCATGTTCTGAGAACCATTACCTTTTAATTTTTTGTCGATGGAGCTATATGAGGGCTTATGTTTTGCGGGGCGAGATGTAGTTTTTATTGGTACCATTTTTAAATACACGTGACTTTTTGATCACTTTTTATTTCCATTTTGGAAGGCAAGGTGACCATAAGACAGAAATTTTTACGACGTTCAACGCGCGACATAAATAAAAATATTTTTAGAGCTCAAGCCGTTAGGGATGCAATGAAACCAATAATGTATAGTTTACTTATTTATTTATTTATTTTTTCCAATAATTAAGGACTTGATAAGTGTAAAAGGGCAATATATTTATTTTATTACTTAAAAATTGTAACGTTTTTTAAATTTTTGTACAACTTTTTAAACTTTTTCTTAACTTTTTTTTTTTTTTAGTCCCACCAGGTGATTTGGAGGTCCCACTGTCTGAAAAAGAGACTAACATACTGATGAGGTGGCCAGCAGTAGCTGGGCCAACAATGAATAGGAAATAGGCTTCCGAAATTCTTTTATCACATAACCTTTTTTCCATCCTCACAATGATTTTCTAAGAAGGAAGTGTTTGGTAATGTCCACCCAACCTCGTAATCTGAAATGGAAACCGACCACAGCCAGACTCTACTGGGTAACTCCCACTGACACACCCTTATCCCTTAACTGCAGTAAATAGCTAACAGTAACTTTTAACCTAGTAAAAATAAGTATTCGGCACACAATGAACTTTGTGTGCTGAATACTTATTTTTACTACGATTGGGTTGGGACCCTATTCGTGGCCCTAAATCGTCTAGTGCGTTCTGAACCACTACTTAGTAACTTTTAACCTGTCATCATCAATAGAGGCAGGACCCAGACTGCCATCCAAAAACCATCCATGACTTACCATGACTGCTCCAAGTGGCAGGGGCCACTGAAAAGTGGATCAAAGACATCAGTCTATCATCACCAAGTCCTATAGGTACGGGGGGCAAGGCAGACCCTCCACAGACGCTTCGGGCAATAAGTTGCGGAACTCCTGCCAATGAAAATATGAGAGGGCATCAGCGATGACATTATCAACACCAGGCATATGATGGGATCAAACCAGATGTTGTACTTGAGGCAGCGAAACACTAAGTGGCTAAAACAGGTAGGGAAGAAGAAGAAAGACGGTTAATACAATAAACAACACTAAGATTATCCATCCAAAACAGACATATTGATTTCTCAAAACATCTCCCCATAGGTCCACCGCCACTATGATAGGAAAAAGCTTGAGCAATGTTAAGTTACTGCAAAGCCACTAACTCGCAGCATGTGTTTGGCCAAAGTTCTGCACACCAATTTGTACCCAAGCTTTCCCCAAATCCCAAGGATCCCGAGACATCCGTAAACAGTGATTCCTCCTGGTTGGAAATTTCCGCTGCCTGGCAGCACATGTGACCATTATACTGCCTGAGAAAGTTTCACTAGACTAACAAGTCTGCCTTCAAAGATCTGTTGAGACAGATGCAATGTTCTGGTCTTTGGACTCCTCGAGCAGCCAGGGACAAATGACGGGAAAAAAAACGACTCATCGACATAACCCTACAGGCAAATAGCAAAAGATCCAGGAGGGATTGCATCTGCCTCAAGGTGACCCTTTTTAATGGAACAAAAACCTTCGATGAGAACGAGCAGCACTACCAGGCACTAGCATTTGACTTATAAGCATTATAATTGGTATCCATATATATAAATAGGTCCAAGCAGCGCTCAGGGTGCTTGTGACCCATAACGCATCCCAGAACCTGACAGCCTGAAGCCAGTTTACTCATGGTTTTTGCTACTCTATCTGCAGGCTTTTCAGAATAGAAACGCCTCTCCTTGTCGATCGTGTGTTGATCAACTAATACCAGCGAACAAATGTCTATATACTGATTACCCCATAATTTATTTTGTATATCTTCATCCAAATGCAAGCTTAGGGGACTAATCTCGCAAAAGAAAGCTTCCTTGTGTACTACTGCTCGCAATACAGCAGAAGCAGCCTGAACCCCAAAGACACCAATGGGGGTTGGGACGGGATGGATGTGGGCTCCAACTGCAATAATAAGGCATTAAGGGCCAGGATTAATTTTTATTAGCGTCCCCTGACCCCCAAGCCCCTGGAAAATAAAACTCACCAACAGCAGATGGTACAGAAGTTTCTCCTGATGGGACAGCAATAGATTCCTCACAACTTCTGGAACCACGCTAGCCTGACTGGCTGGTCGACCGACTAGGCTCCTGCTTCATACTGTGTCTTTTAGAAGCCCTGCCAGCACTTGATGAACTACAGGAGCTCACATCAGAGGTAGTTGGAGAACGCCACCTGGAGGATCTCGAACGACGAGATCTGCTCCTTCTCCTTGAAGACCTGATGGCGAGAACGGTGGTGTTTTTGCCCAGCAGCCCTGCGTCGGCTAGGCCAGGCAAAACTCTTTAGGCCTTTGAGGAATAGCAATGCCGGCCACAGGACTTCCAGGGGTTATCATCCAGGGGCATAGATACAGGCAGCTGCTCTACTGCGGAGGCCTGCATGCCAATTATTGCCAGCCCTGGCTCAGAATCATCCACAAAGGGAGGGTGAAGCGCAGGCTCCTGGGGAATAGCCTGTGCAACAACCGGTGGAGACACCATTAAGACTAATGGGGGCTGTGATGCTGGAGGAGTGGAGTGAGGGGCCCCTATGGTAGAGAAAGAGCTGGACTGATTCCCCATAGTACAAACGCTGCTGTGAGCGAAACAAGTGGCTTGAATAGCTAAGAGGAAAAACAACCAGTCTCCTCTTCTTAAATAATAACGGGAGAGACCATTATACTGCAATACATGAGGGGAACCTGTTATATCATGCCAAAGGGGGAAACCACCATTATCTAAATATAAAGAATCAACAGGGGGGGGTGGCACTTAGCCAATAGGAGCTGTAGGGCAGTTAACCCCTTAATACCATACAAACATGTCTTCTTGTCTTCTTCAGTCAAGGGCTCCTTCCCTATACGGTTTTGTACCCCACATGTAGTGCAACGCATACAAACAGTCAGTCTAAAGCCCCATGCACACGACCATGACCGTAATCATGATCCGTGATTATGGGCATGGACGGTTACGGACAGTCACCCGAATTTTCGGCCATGCTTCCATTACAAAGTATGGGAGCACGGTCCGTAAAATCAAAATATAGGATATGTCCTATTTTTAAAGCAAGCTTTCTACGCCTACCCCGTAAATATACAGGAAGGTGTCCCTGGGCCATAGAAATGAATGGAACCATATTTTGAGAAAAAAAATCTAGAGTAACTATGTTATCTGCGTGTTCCAGGGAATAAAAACCTTTAGGTAGGGCAATCATCTTTATGAGCAACAGAAAAAGAAAGAGAGCTCCATGACGTGCATTCTACTTTTAAAATGACAGGAAAGATGGTAGATTATGTCTCAGGGTCATATTACAAGCTCTGGTAATGTAAACTTAGGTATTTAAAGTGCGAGACAACTAATAATCTGTGGAATTCACTACCCATAACCCATTCTCTACGATGAAGCGGTATGAAAACTTTTTTCTGCCAGTTAATAAATAATCCATGAAAGGTTGTTTTTTTCAAATAAATTCAACTTTTTACCCTATAGCTTCTATGTACTTCCATGAACTTAGATGTGATCAATATGAGGTGGAATATTTTTCTTAATAACAGTAAATAGGAAAAGTTCTCAAAAACACAAAAAGCAATGATTTAATAAAAAAATAAAAAAATACATTCAAAAGTGAACATAGCCTTTAAGTTTTACCTGATATGTTTTCTTCTGCAATCCATGAACCATTTAAGGGCACCTTTACACGGGCCAATTATCGGGCAAATGAGCGTTCACAGAATGCTCGTTCCCCTGATCATTGTCCTGTGTAAACAGGGCAACGATCAGCCGATGATCATCGGCTGATTGTATCGTTTATGCAGGCGAAATTATTATCGTTGTCGGCAGCACATCTCCCTGTGTAAACAGGGAGACGTACTAATGACATGATGGAAATGTATGGGGACGAGCAAACGTAGTAATGAGTGTTCGTCCCCATACATAGCCCCTTGTGAAAGGAACAAACGAGCGCCCAACAACGAGTTATTTCGTTGATCAGCACTCGTTTACATGGCCCATGTAAGGGGATTCTGAAATGATAACTCTAAGGTCCCTTAATTCTGTTGTCGACATCACCTGACCATTAATTTTGCATTGTGTTTTTGTATTTTTGTGCCGAACATTCATTCTTTTACATTTTGATATATTAAATTAGATAATTTCACACTTTAGTCTATTCCCTTTTTTTGCTAAAACTAAATTTTCTAAAAATTAAAGCTTGCATATATAATTTTTATGGTTAGCCAATAAAGGTATCATGCCTAGTATACTTTTGTATTTTTTGACACAAAAGTATTTAAATTGCTAAAAATGTTTTAAGTGATTTCATTATTTTCCCTACCATTGATATGAGACTCACCAGCAGTGACGTAACTACCGCAGTAGCAGGCGTAGCGGCTGCTATGGGCCCGCGGCTTGATGAGGCCCGTTCCGCCAGCCGACACGACCCCTTCGTATGCCTGGTGGCGCCACTAGCAGCCGTTATAGCTGCTACAGCGGTAGCGCCGCTACTACGGTGCCCGCGCCGCCGAGTCTCCAACAAGTATGGGCCGGGCGACACAGGCCCTCTCATGCCCTTAGGCGTCGCTAGCACTGGAGAGGGCCCGTTTGGAGAGGGAATTCCTTTGGAGCGTCTGGCAGACGCCATTGCATTAATCTCGGCTAACATTATATAGAGCGATTGTGATAAAGGCCTTGGATAGGCCGAAACGTCTATAGAAAATCGCTTGTTCAAAAATATCATTTGAAATATAATAAAGCAATTTTGAAAAACAATATTTCCAGTATTCCTAGAGTGCTTTGGGTTTTTTCGATGGACTGATAGTGTGGGTTTCCAAACCCGAACCTTTATAGCACCAACGCAATCTATCCAGGAGTGCATCCTTACATATTTTTTGTAAAATATCACTCACAGTGGTCATATTTTACCGCTACCGACACGAGTACCAGTAAAAATAATATGACGTTTTGTACAGTACAGATGTTCTATCACAAAATAGTCCAGGACAAGTTGTCAGTTGCAAATAGAACTCAGTGTCTTTACTGGTCACAATATGCATAATGTTTTTTTCTGATAGTTTGTCAACTGATTGCTTGACATGTATGTATGGGCTGATGATTGGGAACGAATGTTCAAAAGTGCACTCATTCACCTGATCATCGGCCCATGTAAGCGATTCTCAAACAAATCACAAAAATGTCAGGAAACCATGTACTCAAAGCTAAACACGGAAGCAGAATACACATTCAAAACGTATTAACTCACCCGAAACTACAAGCAATATACAGGCGTAGCTAAGTTCCCCAGAAAAGATTCAGTTTGCCCCCCCCCCCCGAACCTCTTTCCCGACACTTCCTTCTTCCTCACCATGTTTGCTTTCTCTACCAATCGATGAGATGTAATTTTTTTTGCACCTTTTTTTTAATGTAACTTGAGCATAAAACCATTTGTACATTTTACAAGCGATATAGTTATATAATGTAGTTACCATAACAATAAATTAAAAGAAAATAAATAAAGAGGAGAGTGCCTGACTAAACCATATTGTATAACTGAAGCTAATGAGACTATATGGTGACATAATTAACAGCCTCCTCTTGTAGATAGTGCCACACAGCCGCCTGTAGATAGTGGCACATACATCCCCTTTTAGATAGTGCCACACAACCCCCTATAGATAGTGCCACACACCTACCCTTGTAGGTAGTGTCACACACAGCCCCTTGTAGATAGTGCCAAATCCCACTTGTAGATACTGCAACACTCCCACCCCCAGGAGACAGTGCCACACACACCCAATTGTAGATAATGCCACACATGTCCCCTTGTAGGTACTGCAAGGCACACTGTAGATAGTGCCACCCCCCTTGTAGATATTGCCATCCTCCCCCCACACACAGTATAATGCCCTCTAGCTGCCACCATACAGTATAATGCCCTCATAGATTCCACCATAGAGTATAATGTCCCTTAGATGCCCCTATATAGTATAATACCCACACAGATTCCCCCATGCAGTATAATGCCCACACAGATGTCCCATGCAGTATAATGTCCAATCAAATTCCCCACACAGCATAATGCCACTATAGCTACTCCCATACAGCATAATGCCCCTATAGCTGCCCCCATACAGCATAATGTTCCTATAGCTGCCCCATACAGTATAATGCCCCATACAGTATAATGCCCCCTTAGCTGCCCCAAAGATCTTAATGCCCCCAAAGCTGTCCCAATACAGCATAATGACCCCATAGCTGCTGCCATACAGTAGAATACCCCCTCAGCTGCCCCATACAGTATAATGTCCCCTTAGCTGCCACCGTGCAGTACAATGCCCCCACAGCTGCCCCATATAGTATAATGCCCCTATAGTTTCCCCCAGACATCATAATGCCCCGATAATTGCCCCCATACAGTATAATGACACCTTCATTGCCCCATACAGTATAATTCCCCCTTAGATGCCTCTAGTGCCAGTGCTCACAGATAGTGCCACAGTGCCTATGTAGATAGTGCCCACAGTACCCATATAGATAGCGCCAGTTTCCCCTATACATAGTGCCACACTTCCAATTTAGATATTGCCATAGCCCCCTTGAAGATAGCTCCACCGTCCCTGTAGATAGCACTACCGCCCCCATAGACAGCACCATTGGGACTCCCTCTAGGAGCGGAATCCCCAGTCAGAGCATAGGCCGGGGATTCCGCTCCTTGATGCTACTGTTGATATATTGACTGTGACGTCACTGTCCATAAATCTGGAGCAGAATCCCCTGCCAGAGCATAGGCAACAGGGATTCTGCTTCAGAGGAGCCACTGACATCACTGTCTATATATAGACAGTGATATCAAGGGCTTTCCCGGGCACAGCGCTTAAAGTAGAGTGGTGCCCGGGGAGTCCTCGGCGAGCAGATGAGCTCCCTCTGGTCCTTCGCTCTGAACTAATGCTGAAACAGGAAGATGACTGTTCCCTGCTTCAGCATTAAATTCAACTGTATCTGCATCCTGAGGACGCAGATACAGTTGACTGCGGGACATACCCAGGCTGTCAGGGATAGTTCGGAGGTATGATTCCTCTCCTGGAGGAGCCCCTGACATCACTGTTCATATATGGATAGTGATGTCAGGGGGGATTCCGCTCCAGGTGGTGTATGTAATTGTATCTGCGCCTGACCTGGCGCCCCCCTACCTACTCTCCCAGTTGCGCCTGGGGCACATGCCCCGCCTGCCCCCTAGCTGCACCTCTTAGCTGACACCTTAGCCGACAACTATCTAAGGTGTATTGACCCTATTAGCTATCCAGAAAAAAATTGCATTCAAATTACCAGTGATTCATGCTTAAACAAACAGCTAAACTTAAATAGGTTATCCAAAGATCAGCATTTATCACCTATCCACAGGATAGGAGTTAAATGTCTGATTGCTGGGGGCCCCACCAATCACTAGAATGTGGGTCCCAAGTCCCCATTCCTCCACACCAGGGGTGGTATCCGGCCAGTGCGCCCGATTCTCCCGAACCGGTTGATAAGGAGGATGGCGCGGCAATGGGACAGGTAAGAAAATGTGTTTTTTTTCCTTCTACTGTGGGCACTATGGGGCACTACATAGGGGACTATACAGAGAACGAGAACTACAGAAGTCTATATAGGGAACTAACTACAGGGGACTATATAGGGGCCCTTATCTACAGGGAATGCCTCAGGGGGCCCTTATCTGCAGGGAACGCCACAGGGGGCCCTATCCACAGGGTAACACCACATAAGGCCCCATGTGGCGTTCCTTGTAGATAGGGCCCCCTGTGGCATTTCCTGTAGATAGAGCCCCTTGTGCCGTTCCCTGTAGATAGAGCCCCCTGTGCCCCTGTGGCAGTCCCTGTAGATAGGGCCCCATGTGGCATCCCCTGTAGATAGGGCCACAGGGGTTTCTATCTACAGGGAATGCCACAAGGGGCTCTATCTAAAGGGAACGCCACAAGGGGCTCTATCTACAGGGAATGCCACAATGGGCTCTATCTACAGGGAACGCCACAAGGGGCCCTATCTACAGGAAATGCCACAGGGGGCCCTATCTACAGGGAAAGCCACATGGGGCCCTATCTACAGGGACCGCCACAGAGACACAGGTGGCTCTACCTACAGGGAACGCTACAGGGGGCACTATACAGGGAACGCTACAGGGGGCACTATACAGGGAACGCTACAGTGAATGCCACAGGGGGCACTATCTACAGGGAGCGCTACAGGGGGCCCTGTCTGCAGGGAACACTACAGGGGGCACTATCTAAAGGGAACGCTACTACCTACATCGGGCTCTATGGGGAGAACTATCTATAGAGGGCTCTACTGGGAACAGGACCGCCATCAGGGCAGTACTAGGGGTACTGCTGTAAGGGGCCCGGCAACTTCCGCGACTTGCCGATGGTAGAAAAAAAACAGGCCCCTGCAATGGGGGCCCGGGCGTCAAACACTGCTCGCACACACCCGCGGTACCAGGCGCACCTGCGAATGCCCGCACGCACCCACGGACGGCCGCGGGCTCTTGCGAGCGGACACGCGCAACCACACATACCCGTGAACGCCCCCGCGCACACCGACGCACACACGATTCACCTGGGCCTCCTCCAGAGCGAATCTGCGTAAGGAGAGGGGGAGGAGTCAAGTTGCAGCGCGGCGGCAGGCGTTCTCCGATCCCCGACATTTTCTGGAGCCTGGAGGTGAAGGACTGGACCTGGAAGACATCGCCTGACAACGAGGACTGGAGTGGGAGCCAGCAGCTCTTCTGACACAGTGAGTAAAGTGTCTGAAAGTGCTGATTATGTATGGCCCTGTTCAAACTGAGTATTTTTCAGGCTGAAAAAATCTGCCTCAAAATTCTTTAAAGAATTTTGAGGCAGATTTTGACCTGCCCACACTATCTTGCCGCGTTTTTTCTGTGTCTTTTGCCCGCAGCGATTGAGGACCGCAGACAAAAAGCGCAGCGAAAAATGCATTTTCTGCCTCCCATTGATTTCGATGGGAGGTCAGAGGCGGAACCGCCGCAAGAAAGGACATGCTGCTTTTTATTTTTTCCGCGACTGGCTCCCATTGATTTCAGATGAAATCAATGGAAGGCGGTTTTGGACAATTTTTGGCGCCTATTCTGACGCATTGTCGGAGTCAATATCAAGGCCCAAAAACACTGTGAACTGGGCCTTATCGTTAGGGTAGGAACACACTAGGCATGGACGCTGGGGATTTTATGCAACACATTTCATTGCCAGCGGCGATTGAGGACCGCAGACAGAAAGCGCGCGAAAAATGCATTTTCTGCCTCCCATTGATTTCGATGGGAGGTCAGAGGCGGAACCGCCGCAAGAAAGGACATGCTGCTTTTTATTTTTTCCGCGACTGGCTCCCATTGATTTCAGATGAAATCAATGGAAGGCGGTTTCGGACAATTTTTGGCGCTGATTCTGACGCATTGTCGGAGTCAATATCAAGGCCCAAAAACACTGTGAACTGGGGGGGGTGGAGCTAGCGCTGAGACTGCATGGACGTGTCTCGCTGAGCTCCGTAAATCCAGTGACCCACAGAAGCTTACACAAGCGGCATAAACTTCACAATGGTGAAATATGGAGGCAGTAAGGTGAGGGAAGCATCGGAGACCATTGGAGCGACCCCCTCACAAGCAAAAGTGGAGAAATACTTTGAGAAACGGGCCGTCTCTCTCCCGCCGAGAGGTCCCAAGATGGCGCCGTCCTCTCACAGACAGCAAGGAGACACGAGTGCAGACGCCTCTGATGTGGAATGAGAAACTGCTGACACCTCGACCGCTCAGGAACTACCATTGACGAGACACTTTATCACTCAGGTACTTACCAGAACCTTAGAACCGGCTATAAAAGATATTGCAGAGATAAAACAAGATATTAAGCAAATTGGCCACAGGGTTGAGACCCTGGAAAATAATCAAGCGGCCATTTTAGAATTTAATGCAGCAACTGTGCAAAGCTTCTCCTCTTGCCAACTTACATTCAATACTATCTTTAGATCTCTTGAAGATCAAGAAAATTGAAGCCGCCGAAATAACCTACGTTTTCGTGGTATCCCTGAATCGGTACCGCCAGCAGAAATTTCGGATGCCATTATGTCCATATCCCGCTCTATCCTGGGAGATACTTATTCTGACGAAGAAATAATTATTGAAAGAGCTCACAGAGCACTACGCTCGAAGCCTAAGGGGAACAAGCCACCTAGAGATATAATTTGCAAATATCTTAACTTCAAAGTGAAAAATAAAATTCTCTTTAAGTCTCGGGAAGCTGCACCGTTCTTATTTAAAGGCACAGTGATCTCCATTTACCAAGATTTAGCAGCGGTCACCCTTCAGAAGAGGCGAAAACTTAAACCACTTACAGATCTCCTACAAGCAAGAAAATTTTTATATCGTTGGACCTTTCCTTTTGGTCTATCCTTCTCGGTGGAGGGCCACAGGTTTAACATCTCGTCTGTGGGTGATCTCGCTGAGGTATACAATTACCTGGGGATTGCTCCATTACAAATCGAAGATTGGGACCTTGTTACGGATCTCGCTTCTCTCCCTCCGGTCACTCAGACCACTCCGTGGAAGCAGAATCCTGCGTTCAAAGCGCCGAGGCATAGGAAAAGGTCAGGTCGTATGACTCCGAGGAGATTGGTAGAAGATAATGACTGAATTATGCGTTTATGCGTTTATTCGTTCGATTTTCACTGAGCTAGCTATATATGAAGATTTTATTTTCTTCACTTACCTTGCTGTAATGTATATCTGTTATAACCTTGTCTGCTCATTATTTTTCTACTGTAGTTATCTTATGCAACTGTACCCATATTGCCATTGTGGAGTCCGTAAATTGTGGGTTTGGAATCTATTATGGCTATTACCCCACACTATATTTTAATGTTTTACACTCCATTGTTATTTACAGACGCTGCTGATATACATTCTGTCACATTCATAGACATGGATGCACGTTCTGTACAACCATTTGTTGAATTAGGATATACTCTAATGCTATTGGTTATGATGTTAACTGTCAGTTTGCTTCGACAGGTTTATTTTTTACTTTCAGTACATGTATATTTCTGCTTTTTTGGAATTTCTAGTAATGCTGTATCATGGCGTCCTTAAAGATAGTTTCGTATAATGTCAGAGGATTTAACTCCCCCTCTAAGAGATGTCAGATTTTTTCTTCTCTTAAAAAGGCATCCTGCGATGTCATAATGCTACAGGAAACGAATTTTAAAAATAATCATTTCCCTAATTTCTCCTTCTCACATTTTCCTGTCTGGCATCATTGAGGAATTCCACACTCAGCCTCTAGAGGAGTGAGTATAGGCTTCCGTCGTAATTATCCCTTTAATTATTCATCTCATCTCCAAGATGTAGAGGGCAGATATTTATTTTTGAAGGGCACTGTGGGAGATCAGACGTTCACATTTGCGAATCTTTATGCCCCAAATACTGGTCAAATTGCCTGGCTGTTGTCTACGTTTGCTCTCTTAGAAGCATTTTCAGAAGGTTTGGTTCTTATTGGTGGAGATTTCAATTTAACTATTGATCCATTGGTTGATTCCTCCTCCAAGAAGTCTGCTTTATCGGTTAATGCACTATGTAGATTTAAATCTTTACTAATATCGTATGGTTTAATAGATGTTTGGAGATGCCTAAACCCGACTCAGTTGGATTACACCTATTATTCGTCTGTACACTCTTCCTACCACAGGTTAGACTATTTTTTCCTCTCCAAATCTCTCTTAAATACTGCTCCCAAGTGGAGATAGGTTCGCAATTGCACTCCGATCATGCTCCCAGGGCCGCCATCAGGAATTTCAGGGCCCCCTACAGCTAAATTTTCTGGGCCCCCCTACCGTGGCACCGCCTGTTAACGGTACTCCGTCCAGTACTATATCATGGTACCCAGGGCCGCCATCAGGGGGGGTATTAGGGGTACTGATGTGAGAGGCCCGGCCAAACCTAATTGAAAGGGGGGCCCGGCAAACTGCCGCGATTTGCCTTTGGTAGAAAAAAAAGGCCCCTGCAATGGGGCCCGTTTTTTTTCACCAAAAGAATGTCATGAGCTGCGGGCCCCCCTTTCAATTAGGTTTGGCCGGGCCTCTCACATCAGTACCCCTAATACCCCCCCTGATGGCGGCCCTGGGTAGCATGGGGGCCATCAAACACCGCCGCCCGTGCGACCGATCACGCGCACCCGCAAACTCCCGCGCATGCGCACCGGCGACCACCTGGAACCGCGCACCGAATTTTGAGGCAGACTTTGATCTGCCCACACTATCTTGCCGCGTTTTTTGCCTGCGGCGATTGAGGACAGCAGACAGAAAACGCAGCGAAAAATTAATTTTCTGCCTCCCATTGATTTCGATGGCAGGTCAGAGGCGGAACCGCGGCAAGAAAGGACGTGCTGCTTTTTCTTTTTTCCGCGACTGGCTCCCATTGATTTCAGATTAAATCAATGGAAGGCGGTTTTGGAAGTTGTTTGGTGCTGATTCTGACGCAGTGTCCGAGTCAATATCAAGGCCCAAAAACTCTGTGAACTGGGCCTTATTGTTAGGGCTTATTCAGACGAACGTGTAATACATCCGTGTAACGTGCGTGATATTCACGCGCCTCGCACGGACCTATGTTACTCTATGGGGCCGTGCAGACTGTCAGTGATTTTCACACAGCGTGAGTCCGCTGCGTAAAACTCACGACATGTCCGATATTTGTGCATTGTCCGCGCATCACGCACCCATTGAAGTCAATGGGTGCGTGAAAATCACGCCCAGCACTTCCGCAGCCGTATAAACTATGAATGAAAACAGAAATGCACCACGTGCTACAAACATACAAACAGAGTGTCATAATGATGGCGGCTGCGCGAAAACCACGCAGCCGCGCATCATACGCTGCTGACACACAGAGCTGTTATGGACCTTTTGCAAGCGCAAAACGCCACGTTTTTGCGCGCGCAAAATCCGTAAATCCGGCCTTAGGGTAGGAACACACTCGGCATGAACACTGCAGATTTTATGCAACACATTTTATTGTGGAAAATCCGCAGAGTATTACAGTCGCAGCCGAGGGGGTCAGATATGAACAAATCTCATCCGCACGCTGCAAAAATAATGGACCTGCAGTGCGGCTTTTTGGCTTTTTAAGCCGCAGCATGTCAATGTATTCTGTGGAATCGCCGCTCCTATGTTGCAGAAATGCTGCGTTTCTGCCCCAAAAATCACAAATGAGAAAAAAAAAAAAAGGCACTTTTTTAAATTTATAAAAAAGTTTAGACTTCCCCCGGCTGTAGTCCTGGTGACGCGATCCTCTATTCTTAGCGCAGCCCGGCCTCCTGTCATGACGTTTCATCCCATGTGACTGCTGCAGCGGTCACACGGTTTACAGCGTCATCCCAGGAGGCGGGGCTACGTTCAGAAGAGAGAGACGCGTCGCCCTAAACTACGGCCGGGGCAAGTCTAAACTTTTTTTTCCCTGCAGGATTCCCGCAGCGGACACGCCTCACCAAACCTGCGCCACTATTTGGTGCGGTTTTGCTGGCGGAATTCCCTGCGGCTACCGGGGCGGATAAGCTGTGTCGTTTTACTCAGCATATCCGCCTAGTGTGTCCCTTATGATGTCGCTCCTGGAGCTGCTGCCGGTCTCTAAATAGGCAGTTGGTTCAGTAGAATTTGGAATTATTTTTTTTTGTGAACCAGCTTAAAAAAATACAAAACTTTTGTGTTAGGGCCTGTTCACATCACTGTTCGCTTCCGCTCCGGGGTTCCGTCTGAGGATTCTGTCGGGTGAACCCCGCAACGGAAAGTGAAAGTGATAGCACAGCTTCCGTTTCCATCACCATTAGCGCAGTCGACTGCGCTATTGATTCCGTCCGAAAACCAGCCGAAATGGTGACGAACCACCGCTCCGGGGTTCCGTCTGAGGTTTCTTTCGGGTGAACTCCGCAACGGAAAGTGAAAGTGACAGCACAGCTTCCGTTTCAGTCACCATTGATCTCAATGGTGACGGAAACATCGCTAATGGTTTCCGTTCGTCACCATTCCGGCTGGTTTTCGGACGGAATCAATAGGGCAGTCGACTGCGCTAATGGTAATGGAAACGGAAGCTGTGCTATCACTTTCACTTTCCGTTGCGGGGTTCACCCGACAGAAACCTCAGAAGGAACCCCGGAGCGGAAGCGAACAGTGATGTGAACAGGCCCTAACACAAAAGTTTTGTGTTTTTTTTAAGCTGGTTAACAAAAAAAAATAATTCCAAATTCTACTGAACCAACTGCCTATTTAGAGACCGGCAGCAGCTCCAGGAGCGACATCATAAGGGACACACTAGGCGGATATGCTGAGTAAAACTACACAGCTTATCCGCCCCGGTAGCCGCAGGGAATTCTGCCAGCAAAACCGCACCAAATAGTGGCGCAGGTTTGGTGAGGCGTGTCCGCTGCGGGAATCCTGCAGGGAAAAAAAAGTTTAGACTTACCCCGGCTGTAGTTTAGGTGACGCATCTCTCTCTTCTGAACGTAGCCCCGCCTCCTGGGATGACGCTGTAGACCATGTGACCGCTGCAGCAGTCACATGGGATGAAACGTCATGACAGGAGGCCGGGCTGCGCTAAGAATAGAGGATCGCGTCAGGACTACAGCCGGGGCAAGTCTAAACTTTATCAATTTAAAAAAGTACCTTTTTTTTTCTCATGTGTGATTTTTGCGGCAGAACCGCAGCATTTCTGCAACAAAGGAGCAGCGATTCCACAGAATACATTGACATGCTGCGGCTTAAAAAGCCAAAAGCCGCACTGCAGGTCCATTATTTTTGCAGCGTGTGAATGAGATTTGTTCAAACCTCATCCACTCTGCTGTGACTGTAAGGGTATGTTCACACGGCGGGGGTCCGTAACGGCTGAATTTACGGGGATGTTTCAGCCTGAAAACATCCCCGTAATTTAAGCCGTACCGGCATGTGCAGGCGCTTGAACGCCGCGTCAATTACGGCCGTAATTAGCGCTGCTATTCATTGGAGTCAATGAATAGCGGCTCCAATTACGGCCAAAGAAGTGACAGGTCACTTCTTTGACGCGGGCGTCTATTTGCGCGCCGACATTTGACAGCGGCGCGTAAATATACGCCTCGTGTGAACAGACAAACGTCTGCCCATTGCTTTCAATGGGCAGATGTTTGTCAGCGCTATTGAGGCGCTATTTTCAGACGTAATTCGGGGGGAAAACGCCCGATTTACGTCCGTAAATAGGCCGTGTGAACATACCCTAATACTCTGCGGATTTTCCACAATAAAATGTGTTGCATAAAATCTGCAGTGTTCATGCCTAGTGTGTTCCTACCCTAAGGCCGGATTTACACAAGCGTGTGCTTTTTGCGCGCGCAAAAACGTGGCGTTTTGCGCTTGCAAAAGGTCCATAACAGCTCCATGTGTCAGCAGCGTATGATGCGCGGCTGCGTGGTTTTCGCGCAGCCGCCATCATTATGACACTCTTTGTATGTTTGTAGCACGTGGTGCTTTTCTGTTTTCATTCATAGTTTATACGGCTGCGGAAGTGCTGGGCGTGATTTTCACGCACCCATTGACTTCAATGGGTGCGTGATGCGCGAACAATGCACAAATATCGGACATGTCGTGAGTTTTACGCAGCGGACACACGGACACACGCTGCGTGAAAATCACTGACAGTCTGCACAGCCCCATAGAGTAACATAGGTCCATGCGAGGCGCGTGAAAATCACGCACGTTGCACGGATGTATTACACGTTCGTCTGAATAAGCCCTAACAATAAGGCCCAGTTCACAGAGTTTTTGGGCCTTGATATTGACTCGGACACTGCGTCAGAATCAGCACCAAAAAACTTCCAAAACCGCCTCCCATTGATTTAATCTGAAATCAATGGGAGCCAGTTGCGGAAAAAAGAAAAAGCAGCACGTCCTTTCTTGCCGCGGTTCCGCCTCTGACCTCCCATCAAAATCAATGGGAGGCAGAAAATGCATTTTTCGCTGCGTTTTTTTGTCTGCTGTCCTCAATCACAGCGGGCAAAAAACGCAGCAAAAAAACGTGGCAAGATAGTGTGGGCAGGTCAAAATCTGCCTCAAAATTATTTAAGGAATTTTGAGGCAGATTTTTTTTTGCCTGCAAAATACTGTGTGAACAGGGCCATACATAAACAGCACTTTGAGATAATTTACTCACCGTGTCAGAAGAGATGCTCCCACTCCAGTCCTCTTCCGGCGATGTCTTCCAGGCGAGGTCTTCGGTCCAGACGTCCAGTCCTGCACCTCCAGCCAGGCTCCAGGTAAGTTTTGTCCATGTGTGTCCGCGGCTGCGCGCGCTTCGTTCGCGGGTGCGCGCGCGGCCGATCACGGGTGCGCGCGCGGGCGGTCTCCAGTGCGGGCGTTCGTGGGTGCGCGCTCGCGAGTGCGCACGCGCGGGAGTTTCCTTGTGCGCGCGATAGGGTGTGCGCGCGTGGGCGGACGGTTTGACGGCCCCCCATGACGAGGGGAGGGGGCCCGCAGCAGCAGCAGCAGCTCACGACATTCTTTTGGTGAAAAAAACGGGCCCCATTGCAGGGGCCCGTTTTTTCCTACCAAAAGAATGTCGCGGCAGTTGCCGGGCCCCCCTTTCAGTTAGGTTTGGCCGGGCCCCTCACACCACTACCCCTAATACCCCCCTGATGGCGGCCCTGCATGCTCCTATTTTTCTAACTTTAAATTTCCCGAACAGGCACAAACGTTCATCTACCTGGAGGCTAAATGATTCTATACTAGGCTCATCGACTGTTAAGGAACATTTTAAATCTAAATTAGCTGACTACTTCCAAACTAATGAAACCCCGGAAGTTTCTCCCGAAACAATCTGGGACGCTCATAAGGCGTTTATCCGTGGCGACTTTATTAGCTACTATTCCTACCTACAAAAAAAACGAACTAAGTGTGTTGACGAACTTTTAATTAAAATTCAGAAGGTAGAGAGATTGAATAAAGCATCTGTCGCGATGCAGCATACGCAAGAGTTGACTTCCTTGAGAACTCAACTATTAAATAAATTGAACTTGTCCTCAGCCAAGTCCTTTATGCATTCTAGACATAAATTTTATGCACATGGAAATAAAGCCTCTAAGTTTATGTCTAAAAGGTTTAAACAAAGACATACTCTTAACTATGTACATATGCTGAAAGACGCGACGGGTGCTTATGTCTACTCCTCAACCTCTATAGCTGAACAATTTCGTTCTTACTATAACAATCTTTACAATCTAACAGCAGCTGATACCTCTTCCCTTAAGACTGACAGACTTTCGCTCATTTCTAAATTTTTAGAATCCTTATCTCTTCCACAGATTTCTCCCTCCCAAAGTGAGCGGCTGATTCAGCCATTCACTATGACGGAATTAGAAATTGCCCTGAGACAAACTCCTCCTGGTAAATGTCCTGGTCCAGACGGCCTACCTGTTATATATTACTCCTCATTTAGGGATATATTGCTGCCTAGATTGTTGTCACTGGCGAACCTGTCTCTACTGGGACACCCACTTTCCTCTGATATCACTCATGCACATATCACTCTTATTCCTAAAGATGGTAAAGACTTGTCCTCTTGCTCCAATTATAGGCCCATTCTCTCCTTAATGCAGACCTAAAACTTATTGCTAAATTATTGTCAAACAGACTTAAACATATTCTTCCTGATATTATTTCACCCGATCAGGTGGGATTTGTTAAAAATAGAGAGGGTAAAGATAATTCTCTTAGAGTCCTGCACGTTTTACATTATTCACGTAGACACAAACTTCCTATGGTCCTTCTCAGCACAGACGCTGAGAAGGCATTTGATAGAATTGACTGGATATATATGAGAAAAGTTTTGCTGTCCTTTAACTTTCCTAACCCCTTCATAGATGCTATATTCTCAATGTATGCCTCTCCCTCCGCATCTGTTATGGTGAATGGTGTCTTATCTTCCCCCTTTAAGATACGTAATGGTACAAGACAAGGTTGCCCTTTATCTCCTTTACTGTTTTTGACAGTTATGGAGACCCTCATGCAGACAATTAGATTAGATACTGAAATTCAGGGGATACGCTTAGGGAACAGAACTCATAAAGTAGCGGCCTACGCTGACGATATGTTACTGATGATCACCAATCCCTAAACTGCTCTCCCCAGACTTCAATACGTTTTTTACTTATTTAGCATTATGTCCAATTTTAAAATTAATAAAGGGAAATTTCAAGCCTTAGGATTCTCCTTACCAGAGGCCCGGAAAAAACAATTGGCAAGAGGCTCTGACTATGATTGGACTTCTCCCTATCTGAAGTTCTTGGGTATTAAGATTGGAAACAATTTGGATAATTTATTTTCCCTAAACTATGCCTCTTTCCTCGCCCAATTAAGGCGTTTTGAAGTCCCTTTTATCTCGTGGTTTGGTAGGAAGAATGTTTTAATGTCATTTATTCTCCCTAAGCTTACGTACCTTATGCAAGTTCTGCCGATACCACTTAATAAGACATTTTTTACAGAGGTCAATAGATTATTTGTTAAATTTATATGGCAGAACAAGAAAGCTAGAATTGCTAGAGACATCTTGACCAGACCCAAATCTAGTGGGGGTATTGGTCTACCTGATCCTGAAAAATATTACCAGGCTATACATCTATTGAGGATCTTAGACTGGATCCACGCCCCGGTATATAAGTTATGGGTGTCAATAGAAAATGATCTATCCTCAATCCCTCTCCGCACATTAGTACTATATATCGGGGACTCTACAAAGGAGGCCAAGATATATAATCCACTCACACTAGCGACGTTTAGGGTCTGGCGTTCTTTTCTATTATGCCCAGACAATTGTTCAGTCCCTTCCCCTCTACTACAAGTTAAAGATATATTGAGTCTAGCTCAAGGAGCCTTAAAGGAAAGTATTCCTAGTGTGATTGCCTCCTCTAGATGTCTGTTGACACGGCTTTTCGATGACTTAGGTG
Organism: Rhinoderma darwinii; assembly: GCF_050947455.1. Lineage (NCBI taxonomy): Eukaryota > Metazoa > Chordata > Amphibia > Anura > Rhinodermatidae > Rhinoderma > Rhinoderma darwinii. The sequence continues at coordinate 87,633,926 of NC_134696.1, forward strand.
ATATAAAAGATGACTTCTCTCTGTCCTCTATACTAAGAATCCCCATTCATCACTCTCCCTTGCTTTCCTTCATTAGAATTAAGATCAGGGCTCTAGGTCAGGTAATTAACGGAACACGACCTCTATTATGGTTTGAAAAGCTTTTGTCACAGACGTCACCAGTTCTCAAACCTATTTCTTTATTGTATAAAAGACTCATATCATCCGCCCCATCTGCAACTCCGTATTTTGTTAAAATATGGGAAAGAGATCTTAACAGGTCCTTCTCCGAGGCTGAACTTCATAAATTGTTGATGGCTCCACATAACATGTCCAGATGTGTCCGTATACAAGAAAATGGATACAAGATCTTATCCCGATGGTATAAAACGCCCGACATAACCTCCATATATACGCCGACACATTCAGACACCTGCTGGAGATGTAATGCAGATAGAGGTACTTTTTTACATATCTGGTGGTCCTGTACCATCATTCAAAAATGGTGGAGAGATATCTTTGCCTATTGTAACAATGTATGTGGCACTAAAGTATTAGCTTCCCCAGATCTAGCTTTGTTACTGATCAATCCCTCTGATACTAGGACTCTATCCTCTAAATTATTTCAGATTTTGCTAATTGCTGCGAGATTACTGATCCCCTCTTATTGGCTGTCTGTTGAAACCCCGTCTGTAGCGCATTGGATTGCGAAAGTAGACCAAATTTATAGATTGGAAGAAATTTCTCATTGGGAAAGCTATTCCAGGGATACCTTTTTGAAAATATGGGAACCCTGGAGAAAATACAGAAAATTTTCATAACCATTGATAGTGTCCCTGAATACCCCAATCTCTGTATCTCCTTTGGGTTAATCCTCACGCAGAAGCTCTTTTTATGTGACTTTATCTCATCTAATTTGTTGATACTGTATAACTATACTTGTTTATCTGCTAATATAGATAAATGTTTTTTTTTTGAATACTGTAATATTACCTGTACATGCATGTACTATGTATTTTGTTTTATGTTTGATGTTCTCTTTTTGTTTATTTGTTTACTTTGGTATTTTTACGTTTTACATTGTAATGCTGATTTCTTACAATAAAAATGTTTTAATAAAAAAAACAAAAAAACACTGTGAACTGGGCCTTATCGTTAGGGTAGGAGCACACTAGGCATGGACGCTGGGGATTTTATGCAACACATTTCATTGCAGAAAATCCGCAGCGTATAACAGTAGCAGCAGAGTGGATGAGATTTGAACAAATCTCATGCACACACAGCAAAAAAAATTTACCTGCAGTGAGTTTTTTTTTTTAAGCCACAGCATGTCAATTTATACTGCGGAATCGCTGCTCCTCTGTTGCGGAAATGCTGTGGTTCTGCCGCAAAAATTACAAATGAGAAAAAAAAAGGTATTTTTTTATTTAAAATTTATAAAAAAGTTTAGACTTGCCCCGGCCGTAGTTTAGGCGACGCGATCCTCTATTCTTAGCGCAGCCCAGCCTCCTGTCATGAAGTTTCATCCCATGTGACTGCTGCAGTGGTCACATGGTCTACAGCGTCATCACAGGAGGCGGGGCTAAATTCAGAAGAGAGAGGCGCGTCGCCTAGACTACGACCTTGGTAAGTCTAAACTTTTTGTTTCCCTGCAGGATTTCCGCAGTGGACACGCCTCACGAAACCTGCACCACTATTTGGTGCGGTTTTGCTGGCGGAATTCCCTGTGGCTACCGGGGCAGATAAGCTGTGTAGTTTTACTCAGCGTATCCGCCTAGTGTGTCCCTTATGATGCGCTCCTGAAGCTGCTGCCTGTCTCTAAATAGTCCAGTAGAATTTTTAATTTAAAAAAAAAATATTTGTGAACCAGCTTCAAAAAATACACAACTTTTGTGTTAGGCCTTGTTCACATCTGCGTTGGAGGCTCCGTTGCAGATCTGACCAAGAATACCGGATACAATAGTGCAGCATGCTGCCTTATTGTTTTCGTTAAAACCACAGACACCCCAACGGAAATCCGACAAAACCCATTAAAGACAATGGGTTTAGTTGGCAGCAGGTGTTGTCCGTCGTGCAATGGAACAGGCGCTTCTTATTTTTCCGTTGCTCTGCTCTGACAGAGGAGAATAACGGAAAGCTGAACGCAGGTGTGAACCCAGCCTTACATTTTGGCCATTTTGCGTAAAATAAAACTTGCACTCCCATGCAGGCGGAGCTTGTACGGAGCAGCGGTCAAGCATGTACTCTGCTGTTTCCGTCATTCCCATACTCTTTGAATGAAATGGAAGCGTGCAAGCTTGACCGCTGCTCAATTCAATGTCCCCCTCACTGTGGGGTGCAGTAAGGAGGATCTGGGGATTTGGGACCCTCGTTCTTATGAACACAGAAAAAAAAAAAAAAAAGAATTAAACACTAAAATTTTTTGTTAACCTACCTGCTGGCCTCACTTTCTTGCTTCCCGCTCCGTTTCCTCGTTCTGGTCCCAGTTGTCCGGGATCCAAGATGGCTGCTACTGTCTCAGACTTGCATGTGGAGAGCGTTGCCTGCTAGTCTGAGGCATGCCCCCATCTCCTTCACTGCTCTCGGAAGGACAAGCACCGATGATGTCAGCGCTGTGTCCATCTCTTCTGACACTTCTCCTGCTGGGTCTTTGACAGGGGTTCCGGCTGCAGCAACATCCTCACTGACAGCGCGTCAGTGGAGGATGGAGGAAGACAGCACCAGGGTTGTCATGAATCATCTTCTGTATGTAAATATATCACATTGTATGCTTGTAACGGTCTTATATGTTTTATTGTCTGTGTTTTTTTTAAAGGTTTCCGTGTCTTGGACTATGTAAGATCGTCGTGGCATCAAATTTTTACCAATAAAATGGTCAAAGCGAGCTGTAGGGGGCAGTTTATTTCCAAAGTCTTCCCGCAAAAAAAAAGCCATCATACAACTGCATCGGCGGAACAATAAAAAAGTTATTGCTCTATATGGAGACACAAAAACAAATAATTTTGAAAAAAAAGCGTTTTTACTGTGTAAAAGTAGTAAAACATACAAAAACGATACAAATTTGGTATCGTTGTAATCGAAAACAACCCGCTGAATAAAGTTATTGTTTTATTTATACCACACGATAAATGGCGTAGATTTAGGACGCGAAAAAGAGTGGCGAAATTTCAGGTTTTTTTCTATTCCCCCCCAAAAAAAAGTTAATAAAAGTTAATCAATAAATAATATGTATCTCAAAATGGTGCTATTAAAAAATACAACTTGTCTCGCAAAAAACAAGACCTTATACAGCTATGTCGACGCAAAAATAAAAGAGTTGTAGCTCTTGGAATGCGACGATAGAAAAACGTAAAAAATGGCTTGGTCATTAAGGTTTAAAATAGGCCGGTCATTAAGGGGTTAAGCATGGACCCCAGAACTGACATAAAAATGTAAACAAATGTACTCCCCACTACTCGCTCCTCTTGCCTTCATGGCCTCGTACACAAGGCCCACTACCACATCCGGCCGGGCAGCATTAGTACATTATATAAGACGCAGCATACACCGTCCTAACGCTTCGTTAACTACGAAGATCCGGTTTTAAGTGGGGCTTGCCCATTCCAGGTAGACCCACCCCCCTGTGACCTCAATCGTTATGCCACTGTTTTAAAAACTATTTTCTCCTCTGCTCTTATGTATCTATTTTTGTTCATAGATAGGGTCTAAGATTGTACCAAAACAAATCCTGTATCTTCTATTTTGTTTATGTGAACCTGTCGGCCTGTTAATGTTGCACTAACTGCGGGCAGTATGATAAAGTGACAGGTGCACTGATTAAACTAAACTATGTGTTACTCTAATAACGCGTCATATAAGAGAAGTCATAGCTTTAGCACCGGCTTGTGTCAATTGTTAGGGCAGCATGAGTGTTCTAAAAGGTTCCTTTTAAAGGGGTTTTCCAGTCACTAAAATTTGATGGCCTATCCTCAGGATAGGCCATCAATAGTTTTGGGGTTGGTACGAGCGCTGCTTCCCCTTCATTTCTACTTGCTCACTGTGAATTGTCGACACTTATGTAGCGGCGATTCACAGTATTGCAGCCTTCTCACATTGAAGTGCATGTGAGAATCCTGCAATACTCTGAACTGCACTACATCTGTGTTGACGATTCACAGTGAGCAAGTAGAAATGAAGGGGTAGCAGCGCTCGTACAAGCGCTGCACTCCCTTCAAAACAGCTGATCGGCGGGGGTCCCGGTAGTTAGACACCGAGCCATCAGCTATTGATGGCCTATCCTATGTTGACCTTCGGATATCTACTTTAATGGTTTTAAAACAGGTAACAACTAATATACAACCAATAGAATACAAACGTATGTTTTATAACTGCTCACTTTCATTTGCAGTTTGTGTCAAAGAGTCAAACTTTGCCTTCTAAACCCATTCAAGACAATGCGAGGATATAAACTAATTAACTCAGCAGAAACTAAAAGCAATATACACTTATCTATCCAGGAAAAAAAAAAAATAGCAATATATTTACTAGTGAAGTGATCTTTAAAACAGTTAAAAACAGTGAAAACATGCTGGTCACTGGGAAGTTGAGCGGAGCCATGCTGGCTACTGGAATATAGAGTGGAGCCATGCAGGGGACTATTAAGAAGACTGTAGTAATGCTGGGGACAGAAGGAGAGTGGAGCCATGGTGGGGACTAAAATGAAGAGTGTAGCTTTGCTAGTGACTGAGATGGAGAGTGGAGCTATGCTGGGGACAGAAGATAGGTGGAGCCATGCTGAAGACTGAGGAGGAGAGTGTAACCATGCTGGGGATTAAGAAGGAGAGTGGAGCCATGCTGGGGACTGAAAAGGAGAATGGTGCAATGCTGTGGAGTGAGATCGAGAGTGAAGTCATGTTTTGCAATAAGATGGAAACTGGGTATACGCTGGGAACTGAGGAAAGGGGAGCTATGCTGGGTGGAGAAATTGAGCCATGCTGGGGACTGAGAAGGAAGGGGGAGCCAAGCTGGAACATTTTATAATTCATATATACATATATGTGCCTATTCATGTATTGTACATGTTTGCTGACGACATTAAACAGATGTCTACCCCTGCTGATTATCTCTCTTTCATGCTTTTTCAATGAAACACTGAGAGAGAGACGCTGCAGCTGCATCCCCTACTGCTCCATACTTTTTGTCTTCTAATTACTGTTTTACACAAGACAGATATTTTGCTTTTAGAAAAGCGCAATCACATGAATGTATATTCATCCTATGTTACATGCCTATATTTCTACCCAAAAAATAATAATACTTTTACTCAAGTTAGCAAAGTTCTCTAAAGAAAAACAAATCGCTAACAACATTAAAATGAATCCACAAAAATTCTATAAAGAAAAAATCTGATAATATTGGCCCTCTTAAAGATGACCATGGGAATATGATTGTAGAAGACAAAAGGAAGGGCTGAGATATTAAACATGTACTTTTCCTCAGTGTTTGCTGATAAGCTCCCAGTGGCAGATATTAAGTGGGACAGTAATAAAGGTTCCCCACCCACTATTACCTGTTTAACACAGGTGGAAGTATAGCTGCGTCTAAGCAAATTAAATATTGATAAAGCCCCTGCCCGAGACGGCACACATCCACGGGTATTAAGTGAATTGAGCTCAGTAATGAACAGACCATTGTATCTCATTTTTTAGACTCTCTTGTAAAAGGATCAGTCCCACAGTAATAGAGGACGGCTGATGATGTAGGGTAAGAAGATGGAACTGAGTAACTACCATCCAGTAAGTTTGACATCTGTGGTATGTAAAATATTTGAGGGTATTCTAAGATATAAACCGGGAAAGTAAATAGTGGAAAATAGTCTCCTAACGGATAGCTAGCATGGATTCATGAAAAACAGGTCGTGCCTATCTAACATGTTTGGTTTCTGAACAAGAAGGATAAAGAAATGGATCCAGCGCTGAGACCAGGTGATTTGGTTTAAAATCGGAAACTTCTTCCAAGTTTTAATTGTACGAAAAAAGGATGGTTTAAAAAATAGACAATCGGTGTTCCTTCAGGATACAATGACTAGTTTGAAGGGAATAGGCGTGTGCATGAGGCAAAGGGGCCTTCAGGTTTTCATTTTCAGGTATGTGTGTAGTAACATTGGTATATCGTATAAGTCGTTGATATTTCTTCCACCAGTCTTGAATCTCTAATAACTTCCTGTGATCTTTAAAGAGAACCTTTCACCTGCCCATAAATGTGCAGCTGAGTGCAGCATGTAATGTGCAGGGCTGCACAAACCCTGGGGAACTTTACATTTTTTTCCTATCCTCCTCAGTTACTTAAATATTGGTGCCGTTATATTTGGCGCCCGATATTTAAATAACCCCCTGAACTGTGAATGGGGCATGTAATTGGCAAGGGGCGTGTAACATCGCTGTGGCACTGTCCAATCAGCTACGGACAGTTGTCAGAGCAAGAGCTGAAGAGGAGAGCGCGTACGCGCGCACGCGCAGCTCGGAGCTCTGCACGCGCACGCTTTCCCTCACTCTTCAGCTTTCGGCAGACAAGAACGACAAGACTGTGATCGCTTGCGCGACCCTCTCTCTAGCTCTTGCTGTGGCAATATCCATAACTGATTGGACAGTGTCACAGCAATGTTAAACGCCCCATTGCAAATTTCACGCCCCATTGATAGTTCAGGGGGTCATTTAAATATCGGGCGCCAAATATAACGGCACCGATATCGGACGAGGATAGGAAAAAATGTAAAGTGTACCAGGGTTTGTGCAGCCCTCCCCATTACATGCTGCACTGAGCTGCACATGTATGGGGAGGTGAAAGGTTCTCTTTAACAAACTTCAGTGGACGATGTTGTGTTTGGGGGAGTACTGGTAACCTCCCCATGAAGACTACTCTTGTTCAGTGTTACTACTTTGGTAGTCTCACATATAGACACATTATGAATAGCAAAATATTATCTGTCATTTTCTTAGGGTTCACTAACCTTTGTATTTTTTTTATTACCTAAACTTCTTTCTGTAAAATAAAGATAAGTCTTTATTTGCAATAAATGTCAATTTGAAATTCTATAAAAAAAAAGTTAACAACCCCTATAATATATGGCTGCAATATAAATACTACCACATGTGTACGGCCGCTTTGCACGTTCACAGTATTCTTAGGTATGTTTGGTGAGATTTGACCTATTGCCTGTTTCGTATAAATAGATATATATATATATATATATATATATATATATATATATATATATATAGCTTGCATATAAGAATCCCTTTTTTTTTTCTTTTTCACATATGACTCAATATGTTGTGAAATATTTTTTTTGGAATTCTTAAAAAATCTAAATAAAAACAGAATTTAAACAAAAAGTAATTACTAACACATAAGGCCATGTTCACACAGTACAGATTTTCTTCAGATTTTGTAAGTATTTTCTAAGCCAAAACCAGGAAGGAACTTAAACAGAATAAATATATAAGGGTAGGCCTTATAGGTCTGTTCGCCTGTATCCAAATCTGGTTTTGGCTTAAAAATTGCATGCAATATCTGCAGCAAATCTGCACTGTGTGAACAAGGCCTAATAGGTTACATATATCACCAATGATAGTAGACCAATGTATGCATGGCTGCCCGCCGCACTGTAAGGGGCCGCCACCGGGTGTACGTGCCCCGCGCCATGGCCACTACTCGGGACGCCAGCGGGTCAGGTGCCACTCACTTACTGCACCGACCTCATACTGGCTGCCCCGCGCCCTGGCCACCACTCGTCCTCTCACCCTGTCCTGCGTCCTGAATGAGGAGAAAGGCGTAATGTCATCATTCCGGACGCAAGACAGGGAGAAGACACCGTGCTTCCTGTGAGTTTCCAGGGCTGGTGGGGACACCGAGGTAACGTTTTCTCCAGGGCGGCTCCAGCTCCAGCAGGCAGCGTTTGCCAGAAGCCCAGCAGGTAAGTCACTGACTTGAATTTGTTTAATTGTGGGAACTGATGGGGTTCTAAAAAGGGCAATAATGGCAAATGGACCGAGGATTCAGTGCCCCCTTGATGCCCATTTGCCATTTTGTTGCCCCGTTATTGATCTTCTGTGACAAAAGATGCTAAAGGCTACAGGGGCAGTAAATGGCAAATCGGCATCAAGGGGTCACAAAACAGAAGGACGCTAAAGGCGCAATAAGTGGCAAATGGGCACCATGGTGGCACTGAAAGGCACTAAAGTTTTAATAAATGTCAAATGGGCACAGAATTCAGTGCCTTCATAGTGCACATTTACCATTTGTTGCCCTTTTAAACCCTGTTCAGATTACGTCAAAAGCTATGTACACCTTTGAATTTTTTTTAATTTTGCCCTTATAGATATAATATATTTTAATACACAAATTTGCATCAATGCAGAATAACCCAGCGCTTCGGGGATACTGCGGTTCCCTTTGATATAACATTGGAGGACATTTGTATGGCCTCTGGTGAAACCTTCAAAGTGGAGCTGTGGTCTCCACGCATGCGCACGAAGAGTTATCATGTCTCTGTGTCAGTCTCGGCAATGTGCCCTATGTGCGCATGCGCCGTGAACAAAATCTTGTAGGTCAATGAAAATACTTTCCTATTGGTCGACCATTACGTTCGTCAAATAGAGAGAGGCTCGACCTCTCTACTCGGACTAGACTGGCTCGTGTCCGGATGATGCCATAGGCGAATGGCACGGCATCCGGATTGACTTGCTTAGATGCCTGTGAAACAACAGGAGGCTTGACGTCGCTTTTCGAACTTGATTGGCTGATTCTGTGTCCACTGTACTCTTCCGGCCACTATATCATCCCAGAAAATTTGCGGCGCGCTGTCATTAGCCCCAGTACCTCTGAGGACTCTACTTGAGTATCGAAACATGTCAGGGGTGCTTTGAAATACTTTTTAATAAACGTGGTTTGCTGCTGGTTTCTCACAAATAGACCACTGATTAGGCTTGGTGTTCTGCAGCCGCCGGCCATCTTTGGCACCGTGCACCACTTACTAAACAGGCATTGTCCAACGGTGGTAACCATCCAGCAGCATACATGTTTGATTTTTTAAACAGACGTGGTTCGTCTTTTTGCTCCAGTAGCATAATAAAGTGGAAAAATTATTTAGGAATAGTTGGGAAATAAGGGGTTATTTGCCGGTGGCAACTTTTTATAAATAATAGCCCCGGGCAGAGCACTACTAGCACTCTGTCCCGGTTCTCCTGCTCTGCTCCTGACATCACTGTCCATATATGGACAGTGATGCCATGACGACGGCAGTGTCAGCACCCTGCGGCCGAGTGGGCCCCCCAAGGGTAGTGGGCCCCGGCACTCGACTGGTTTTGCCGGGTGCTGACGCTGGCCCTGGTAAGTATGGGCTGCTTTTTTATTTGAAGCCCTCCTCTCCTGCTGCCACATAAAAAGTTTAAACCCGGACAATCCCTTTAACCTCTTAACACTATCTGTGTATGTATGGCGGATGTGCATTCCAACAATATTGCATGTGCCACTGTGTGTTATCTGTGGTATTACATAGGACTGCAGGTAACACTAATACATTATCTGTAATCACAGAGTTATCGCTGTGTGTTATCTGTGATGTTACATAGGACTGCAGGTAACAATACTACATTATCTGTACTCAGAGAGTTATCACTGTGTTATCTGTGGTGTTACGTAGGACTGCAGGTAACATCTATTACATTATCTGTACTCCGAGAGCTATCACTGTGTATCTATGGTGTTACATATGACTGCAGGTACCAATACTACATTATCTATACTCAGAGAGCTATCACTGTGTTATCTCTGGTGTTACATAGGACTGCAGGTGTGTGTGTGTGTGTGTGTGTGTGTGTGTGTGTGTGTGTATTTAGTGGGTCTAAGTGCCTAGATATGTATCTGTATGTGTATATATTTTTGTGTGTGCATATACTACATTATCTGTACTCAGTTATCACTGTGTTATCTATGGTGTTACGTAGGACTGCAGGTAACATCTACTACATTATTTGCACTCAGAGAGTTAGCACTGTGTTATCTGTGGTGTTACATAGGACTGCAGGTAACATCTACTACATTATCTATACTCTGAGAGTTATCACTGTTATCTATGGTGTTACATAGGACTGCAGGTAACTATCTGTTCTGTGTATATATGTGCCTGCGTGGGTATATTTGGGCCTGTATGTCCATATATTTACCTATATGTATTTGTATAAGACCCATTATGTGTGTATACATGTTTCATGTGTGTGTGTGTGTGTTTGTGTGTATACATATGTATGCATATTTGCCTGTATGTCTAAATATGTGCCTCTATGTATGTATAGTATATATGTTCCAGTATGTGCGTGTCTATATATATATATATATATATATATGTGGCTAATTTTTTTGTTTTGTGGGGGGCAGCTATAGAGAGTCCCGCACAGGCGCCATCTAACCTAAGGCCGGCCCTGAATGTGTGTATCATTTAGGAACTAATGTACAGATGGAAAATATATTTACCATAGAGCCAGTAGTAAAATAAAGGCTTTGTACACCTTTGCACAGTTTTTTTTTTTTTTTTAATCGCATTGTATGTTTTTTCCAAAAAAAAACATATTTCTAATTGGTCTTAAATAAAAATTGTCTACCGTTTGTCTTCTGTACCTGCAGTGTATTTCAGTACATGACCAGCTGCTGTATTCAATTCTCTCTCTATTCCGTCAGTCTGCTCCCTGGCGGCAAACTCAGCAGCTCCTTCTTTGTACTTATGTATGAGCATTTAGTGTGACATCTGCACATGTGCAAGGTCCATCTCACTGGCGTGTGCTGTGCAGATAAGAACAGTTCCCTAAAGTTATTTAGCAGCCACTTTCTCCTCTTCACTGAGGACTACATTGCATGCCCAGCGATCGCTCCCAACCACAGATAGGCATGCACAGTGCAACAAGTAAAGGCCGGACCCGGCAGAACGCCATAGGGGTAGGTCACCATGATCTGGGATGTAGGTAGGGAAAGAGTTAAGTGAGTTAGGAGGGGTGGTTAGGAGTTAGTGGGGGTGGAGGTTAATGGGGCGAGGCTAGGTATATTTAAGGGTGGGTTAGTGTGGTAGGGTGCCATTCCGGGAGCAGACAGCATTAAACTTGTCACGCTGTCTGCTGAAGATGAACATGGAGGCCCTACTTACCCAGCTCCGGGCTGCTGTGGCAGAGCGGGGGATGGCATGACTTGAAGAGGGACTGGGGCTATCCGGCCCCCTGTCGTCGGCTCCCAGCTCGGCGGTGAGCGGAAGTGGAGGTGAGCTGTTGGGGCCTTCTGCTCCTGCGGCGGGAGACTGCACTGTGTCGGCGGGTAGATCTGGGAATCAGGCGGTGACATCATCTCCTCCTCGGCGGCGGTCCCGTCGCACAAGGCCTCCAGAGCGCCTGAGCCCTGAAGTGCTGCCGCGAGTCAGGCGCCGGGTAAGGAGCCACTCAAGGGACCCTCCAGGCCAGGCTCCCCGCTCTGCTGCCAGGAGCCAGACGGCCCGGTCTGAGAGGAATCCTGTTAGCCACCTGGCTCAGCGGAGGTGGGGGGCAGGCTCCCTTGCATCTGGGACTGCCCTCTGCCTCCAGTCGTCTGGATCGTGGATTTACGGCGGGACGTGCTGGCGGTGGTCCAGTCAGGTGGCCCGCTTGCCATCTTGATGAGGTGCCGGGTTCCAGATGTGTGCCACGGTCAGTGGCTCCAACCGTTGGGCGGAGAGGCCCAATTCATCCGCGCTGGTCCAGAGCCTTCCGTGGAGAGTTGTGGCTGTCGGTCATGTGGCGCTTGTCCAGGTTCGGCTGGTCCGGATGAAGCTGACGACTGGGAGGTCGGTAGAGAGGATGGACGTCTGCATGAATCCTTCGCCCCAGCTGGTGGGGACACAGCACCTACGCAGCCCGGTAAGTTGATATCCCCTACATTTTCTTTACCGGCTATATTTCGGTCCCCGGGGGTTTTGGGGTGGGTTGCCACTTGGGCCGATGGGGGTATCGGGGTGTAGCGGGGTTGGGTCCGGTTGTGGGATGAATGAAGGGGGGGCGCTTCGGGAATTGTTGGGTTGTGTACGGGAGATGATGACACGATGCGCCGGGGGACGTTGGGGTCCCCTTCTTCTGTTCCGGCGTGTGTTCCGCCATTGGTTTGGCCTGCGATCGTGGCTAGTAAGCCGGGTGGGGATGGGGGAGTGGCCAGTAAAGCGGGAGTGGCGGTGTCGGTGCAGACGAAGAAGGATAAAGAGGTTGATGAGGTGCGGTTTTATGATAAGGCGAAAGGGGAAGTGTATGTCTGCTTTGAGGGCCCGTTAGGCGCGCATCTGAAGCCAGAAGTCAGGGAGAAAATATGGAAGGACGAATACGTCGAAATATTTTAATTGTTGCCGTTAGAGAAGTTCAACTTAGATAAGGGCAAGTGGTTGGAATGTAAAAAGGAGAAAGAGGAGAAGCGACGCTATCGATTGATTCCACAAACTTTTGTTAATTGGCTGCAGGCGTTTGTGATTTTGGAAAGCGTGATAGGGCAGAGGGCGGCGGAATATTGTTCCGCGCTCTTCTGTTATATGGATGCTATCGGGGAAGCTCATAGAGTTTATGGCGGTCAGACATGGCTGCGCTATGATGAACAGTTTCGGCAGCGGAAAGCAGTGCGGCCGGACATTAAATGGGATAATAAGGACATGGGGCTGTGGTTTCGGGTCATGGCTCCAATGCATTATGGGCTGTCCTTTCCAGCGGGAGGGGCGGGGCGGTTCGGCCGGCCCCGCGACACCTTCTAGTGCAGGGGCAGGAGGGAAATCCGGGTTCTGCGGGCAGTTTAATGAGGGCTAGTGTAAGTTTGGACCAGGTTGTAAATTCAAACATAGTTGTTCCTCCTGTTGCGGGAATTCCCACGGGTCCGCCAAGTTTTTCAGAAAAGGTAAGGGCCAGGGGTTCTAGCCAAAGGCCTGACTCAGTTGAAGTGGGAAGAAATGGAGCCTGTAAAGAATCTGCCAGGCACAGCTTCTTTATCAACGCCCATAGGTAATCAGTCTGCATCTGCTTTTAGGTCTGTGAGACTGACTCCATCTTCCACCACTCAGGATGGCAGGCTTAGGAGTGGGAGAGCCTATCGCAGCCTGGCCAGACGGAGCTAGCTCCCGCCCTCTGTCTATTTATACCTGCCTTTCCTGTTCCTCCTTGCTTGTGAATCTTCTCTGTTGGTTTCCTGGCCCTGCTGCAGCTTCTTGTACTATTTGTCCCTGCTTCGTATTGACCCTGGCTTGCTGACTACTCTCCTGCTCTGAGTTTGGTACCTCGTGCTCTCCTGGTTTGACTCGGCTTGTTCACTACTCTCCTGCTCTGCGTTTGGCACCTCGTACTCTCCTGGTTAGACTCGGCTCGTTTACTACTCTTGTTGCTCACGGTGTTGCCGCGGGCAACTACCCCGTTTCCCTTAGGTTCTGTGTTCCCTTGTCTGTTTGTCTGTCGTGCACTTATTGAGTGTAGGGACCGTCGCCCAGTTGTACCCCGTAGCCTAGGGCGGGTCGTTTCAAGTAGGCAGGGACTGAGTGGCGGGTAGATTAGGGCTCACTTGTCTGTTTCCCTGCCCTCATCATTACAGAGCCCTTCTTAAATAGATTCCCTGATAGATCGTAAGCGGTTTTGTTGTTAAATGGTTTTCGGGTTGGTTTCCATATCCCTGCCCCCCCCCTCATGAGGTTCCGTTTTCATTGCATAATCTGCATTCGGCATTGCAGTATGTGGGTGTGGTTAGGGATAAGTTGCAGAAAGAGGTGGAGTTGGGGCGTATGGCGGGTTCGTTTGTTGATAACCCTTTACCGGATCTAGTGGTATCTCCGCTTGGGGTGGTGCCTAAGAAGGAGCCGAATAAATTTCAGCTCATACATGACTTATCTTATCCACGGGGGCAGTCAGTTAATGATGGGATCTCTCCTGAACTTTGCTCCATGGTTTATACCTCGTTTGATACGGCGGTTGACTTGGCGCATCGTTATGGTGCGGGGACTTTGATAGCAAAAACAGATATCGTATCAGCTTTTCGCCTCCTCCCGGTGCATTCTAATAGCATACGGCTTTTGGGGCGTTTTTGGGACGGGGCTTATTTGGTGGATCGTTGCCTCCTGATGGGTTGTTCGATTTCCTGTACCTATTTTGATGCTTTTAGTTCCTTCCTGGAGTGGATGGTATGTGATGGGTCGGGCGTCTCGTCCTTAATACACTACTTAGACGATTTTTTGTGTGTTGGTCCAGCGGGTTCCACGGTTTGTTATAATTTGCTGCGCACGATAGAGTGGGTGGCGAGCAGGTTTGGTGTACCTTTAGCCCTTGACAAAACGGAGGGGCCTAGCTCCTGTCTGATCTTCCTGGGAATCACAATTGATTCCGTACGACTGGAGTGTCGTCTTCCCGGGGATAAATTGCAGGCGTTGTGGACAGAGGTGAATCGGGCCAGGCATTTGCGAAAGATTTCATTGCGAGAGTTGCAGTTCCTGTTAGGCAAACTTAATTTTGCTTGTTGAATTATGCCCATGGGTCGGATTTTTAGTAGGCGTCTGTCGGGCGCGACGGCCAAGGTGAAGGCCCCACATCATTTTATTCAGCTGAGTAAAGAGCACAGGGCTGATTTTGCGGTTTGATTCAAGTTTTTGCACATGTACAATGGGAAGTCCTTAATTATGTCCCCGGTGGTCGACAGTGTTAATTGGGAGTTATTTACAGCTGCAGCAGGGGGCGTGAGTTTCAGTGCTTATTGCAAGGGGCAGTGATGCACGGCTCGCTGGCCGCAGAAGTGGGTGGATCTGGGATTGGTATAGAACCTTGCTTCCCTTGAACTCTCTCCTATTCTGGTTGCGGTGGAGATTTTGAGCGATAGGTTTCGGGACAGCAAGGCTAATTTTCATTGTGACAATCTGTGGGTTGTAGTGGCCATTAACGATGTGTTATCCCCCCCCCCTTCCCCGGTCGTCTGCCTGTTGAGACATTTAGTGTTGCGATGCCTGTCCCTGAACGCGTGGATAGTTGCGGTCCATGTGCCTGGGGTCCAGAATGATATTGAAGATTCTCTTTCTCGATTGCAGTGGGATCGTTTTCGCTTGTTGGCTACAGACGCAGATTCGTAAGGGATCTCCTTCCCTGAGTGGCTGTGGGGGCTGGCTTATGAGCTGCGGTAGGATTGATTCGATCTTCTCTTGCACCCGGGACTTGGTCTGCTTATGATTCTGCGTGGAGGGATTGTGAAGTTTGGCCCGCGACCTGGATGGGGTAAGGACAGATGAAGATCATGTGGTGGTGCTGCTGTTTTTTCTGGGTCAGGTTTCTATCACGGGCTGGTCAATATCCAGGGTTAGTCGTTTTGTGGTAGCCCTGGCCATCGGTTTTAAGCTTCGGGGTTGCAGGGATATTAGAAAAAGTTTTTGGGTTGGCCAGGCCCTGAAGGGTGATAGAAAGGGGAGGGTGTTACCTTATCGTCGCCGCCCAGTCTCTTTTGTGTTATTGGAACAGTTGTGGGAGGTATTGGTGAGTGTTTGCTTTTCAGATTTTGAGGTGACCTTGTATCGGTTGACATTCTTGTGGGCGTTTTTTGGGGCCATGCGGGTAGATGTGCTGGTGGCGCATAGTACTAAGAGGGCTGGTGGGTTGCGGATGGAGGATATTTTGCTATCAGACAGGAGATGGATCAGGGTGGACGTGGTAAGCGGCGTTGGGGGCAGGGGCCAGGATGTGTCCGGTCACATGCTTTGCGGGTCTAGGGATGTTCGTCCAGTTGCATGTGGGCAGCTGTTGTGTCACGCGAATGGTTCCTTTTTGTCTCGTTACCAGTTTACTTGATTTTTTCGTCGGTGTCTGGGGCCCTTGGGGTTGGATGGTTCCTTATTTTCCCACCATTCATTTCGTATTGGGGCGGTAACGGAGGCAGCGTCCTGGGGGTTGGGGTCGGACGTGGTGAAGCGGATAGGCCGGTCAGACTCCTGCCGTTTCCAGTTGTATGTGCGGTGCAGTTTTTGTAATGATTATGTGCATGTTGGTGCTTTACCCCTTCCCCCCCTCCTTCCCTTCCTAGTGTTTGTTTTATTACCTTTTTGTTTTTATCATCCTAGGTCTCTCTTGCCACTTGGTGTGGATTATCGGGCATTCCTATGTGCATTGGGGGGCGGAGAGGGCTGATGTTCGTCCGGACGGGCGACAGTTTGGTTTTCGGTGGGAGGAGGTATTGGTTCGGTGGCTGGGCAGGAGCGGTATGGTGTGGAGTCGGTTGTTGCCCGACGTATATCGGTTTGCTCAGTTTGATAGAGCCCCTGATGTGCTGGTGTTGCACGTGGGGGGTAATGATTTGGGTCTTCGCCCCTTTAGGGAATTGATCACGGATATTAAGTATGATCTACTTAGATTGTGGTCCAGTTTCCCAGGGATTAAAGTGGTGTGGTCCGAAATTGTCCCGCGTAAGTCCTGGCGGCATGCTAGGTCGGTGGTGCGCTTAAATAAGGCCCGGGCAAAGGTCAATAGGGAAGTTTCGGGGTTTGTGGTGAGGAATGGGGGCATCTTCGTGCATCAATATGACTTTGAAGATGGAAAAGGTTATTTCTGGTTGGGTGATGGTGTTCACCTGACGGCTGTGGGGATTGATCTTTGGATTATGCGCCTGCAGGAGGGGATCGAGAGGGCTCTTTTGCTTGGTGGGGGCTCTCATACTTAAAGGTTGTCTAAGTATGTTTGTGTGGCAGATTGGGGGTCCTTGGAGTTGGTGGTAAATTGGTGTGGGGGGGATTGATCGGGGGTATGGTCCCTCCCTAATTTGTTATGGTTTAGTGGTCTGGTCAATTTGGGATCCTGCTGTGTGGTGTCCCGGGGAGTGGTTGCAGTTTAGGTCCGCCAACTGCATGTTTGACGGTGCCCCTGAACCTGTAGGGTGACCGCTGGGAGTAAAATATGATGCAGGAGGGCTGTTTATGTTGACAGACTTTTGTAGCTCCAAGGACTCCCCTTCCATTATTATTCTTATATGTAAATAGTTGTTTCCATTATGTTTGTTTGTAAATAAAATGGCTGCTGTGGCCAAATTTATCCAACCCAAGGTGTCCGTGTTTTCTTACAGGGGACGGGTTGGGTAGGTGGTATGGCCATTAAGGGGTGGGGGTAGTATTCATAGTAACATTACCCTTATGAGAATGAGCGTACTCTTCAGTCCCCTGATCATGTCCGCTGTGTCAACAAACAGCTATAGTGTAGTGAGAAGAGCGCGAGCAGAATCTAGGAGGGGGTGGGTGGATAATGGGAAATACATAGACACTCTGTGTATCTGTGTGGGCGTTGTTATGTAAATAAAGAAGCAAAAGGCACGGCGCCACATAGTGCAGGTCAATCAGACTAAAAATAAATGTAGAACGTAGTTAATATGCTCACCACGTGGTAGTAGGTAAAGGCAATATATAACTCCACTGTGCTGCTGCCAGGATCCAAAACCGGTGAAAACGAATGGTCACCGCTAATTGAAGCAAACGAAGGAAGAAAAAAGGAGGATCCTATAGGGCGCTGCTGCGTGGTTGTGGTGGAAAGTCAATGAAAAAATAGAAGATATATAATAATTATATAATAATTATTTATTGAACAATAGATGGCTACGCGTTTCAACACTGAACTAGTGTCTTCCTCAGGCCATTAAAAACATATACAAAGGGGTTCCTTATATACCTATAGATATTAGACAAACAAGAGTCAGAGGTGGGAGAGGTCAGGAGGTTAATTAGAACGTCATGATTAACAGCTGTATCAAAGGGCTAACTTAGAAAAAATCATTAGCACATAAAATAACACTTGCACAGGGGAAAGAAAAAAAGCGGGAAGCATACCCGTATTAATTTCATAGAATAAATGAATGAATTAATACATAAATAAATGTTGAATCCATCATACACAACATTGAAATAGTGTATAGACAAATATACATGTAAAAATATCATTAAAAACAAAGAATGCATTACATTAAATAATGAATTGACAGAAAAATAAATATATATATATGAGCGCGTATAGTTTGATACACTATTTCAATGTTGTGTATGATGGATTCAACATTTATTTATGTATTAATTCATTCATTTATTCTATGAAATTAATACGGGTATGCTTCCCGCTTTTTTTCTTTCCCCTGTGCAAGTGTTATTTTATGTGCTAATGATTTTTTCTAAGTTAGCCCTTTGATACAGCTGTTAATCATGACGTTCTAATTAACTTCCTGACCTCTCCCACCTCTGACTCTTGTTTGTCTAATATCTATAGGTATATAAGGAACCCCTTTGTATATGTTTTTAATGGCCTGAGGAAGACACTAGTTCGGCGTTGTTATGTAAAACAGCCTCAGAAGCAGCAGAAGGGAGGGGGAGAGCTGAGGGGAAAGCCGAGAGAAGGCTGTGCATGAGAAATCCACACAGCCAGAGAAGAGAACAGGTGACCAGTGCTGGGGAACTCCCCTAGAGAAGAGAACATGTGACCAGTGCAGGGGGACGCTCCTAGAGAAGAAAAAATGTGACCAGTGCTGGGGAATACTCCTAGAGAAGAGAACATGTGACCAGTGCAGGGGAACACTCCTAGAGAAGAGTACATGTGACCAGTGCAGGGGAACACTCGTAGAGAAGAGTACATTTGACCAGTGCAGGGGAACATCCCCAGAGAAGAGAACATGTGACCAGTTCTGGGGAACGCTCCAAGAGTAGAGAACATGTGACCAGTGCTGGGGAACGCCCCTAGAGAAGAGAACATGTGACCAGTGCTGGGGAACGCCCCTAGAGAAGAGAACTTGTGACCATTGCTGGGAACGCCCCTAGAGAAGAGAACATGTGACCAGTGCTGGGGAACGCCCCCAGAGAAGAAGTTTGAATGGAGAAAAGGTTGCAAACTGGTTATGACAGCTGCTGAAGCCATAAAAAGGAAAGCTCAATGCATAAAACAGATAAGTGCAACTTTTTTTTTCTGCAGGGACTTATTAACATGCATGTATATTTATTTTCCATGCACAAAGGTTTCCATAGCCTTTAAAGAGGTTGTTTCTATCCAGAGTCGTGGCCCCTTTGGAACTTGAGAAGGCATTTGACTTAGTAGAGTGGTCTTATCTGTGGTCCGTGCTAGGTAAATGTGGGTTTTACTATACTCCTAACCTATAGCGAGTGTTAAAACTATTTGTCACATCTCCCCCTCATTCACACTTGCCCAAGGGACTAGACAAGGTTGCCCATTATCCCCTTCCCTCTGTGCGTTGGCCATTGAGCCATTAGCATTAGCTATAAGGGCCTATCCTGATATAAATGGTTTTGAGATGGGTGAAAGGGAGGAACGTGTCTCTCTCTATGCGGATGGCACGCTACTGTTCCTGAATGATCCAGGTCCATCTTTGCAGGCAAAGTTATTTGTATTTGATTTATTTGCGTCCTTCTCTGGCCTCCATGTGAATTGGTCAAAATCTTAGATATTGGCGTTAGACATTCCGGCTAGAGTGACTACACTTCCCTCTCCATTGCAATGGGCAGATAAACTAGACTTTGATAGATGGAAACACCTCCCCCTCACAGTTACATGCATAATTAATTTGTTTACGATGAAGTCCTTACCGAGACTCTAATATCTCTTTCACAATTCTCCAGTCTGGCTTCCGTTATCCCTGTACTCTAACATTGAAAAGGATCTTAAATCTTTTTATTTGGGCAGGGGGTACACGTAGAATCGCTCTAGGGACACTACAGTTGCCCACTGAGCAAGGTGGACTGGCCCTCCCGAATTTATACCTGTACTTTCTTGCCAGCCAATTGCTGTATGTTTGGGGGTGATTTACTCATAGACACTTTAATCCCTGTACGGGACTGGAAGCTTCACGTCTTTGTTCCTATAAAGCCCTGGTGAACTCTATATATAGAAAGCCCCCCCCCCCCTCCGGGACATGCACTCACGATCCCAATGAAAACTACTCTAATGGTCTAGCAAAGATCTTCGTTGCTCTTTGACTTAACCCCTTCCCTCTTTAGCCACTTTTGACCTTCCTGACAGAGCCTCATTTTTCAAATCTGACATGTGTCACTTTATGTGGTAATAACTCCGGAATGCTTTCACTTATCCAAGCGATTCTGAGATTGTTTTCTCGTGACACATTGGACTTTATGATACTGGCAAAATTTGCTCGATATGTTCAGTATTTAATTGTGAAAAACACCAAAAATTAGCGAAAAATTGCAAAAATTAGCATTTTTCTCAATT
Organism: Rhinoderma darwinii; assembly: GCF_050947455.1. Taxonomy (NCBI): domain Eukaryota; kingdom Metazoa; phylum Chordata; class Amphibia; order Anura; family Rhinodermatidae; genus Rhinoderma; species Rhinoderma darwinii. Next base: position 87,654,157 of record NC_134696.1, read on the forward strand.
TAAATGTATCTGCTTGTAAGACAGGCAGTTATACCACACAAAATTGTTGCTAATTAACATCACCCATATGTCTACTTTAGATTGGCATCGTTTTTTGAACATCCTTTTATTTTTCTATGACCTCACAAGGCTTAGAACTTTAGCAGCAATTTCTCACATTTTCAAGAAAATTTCAAAAGGCTATTTTTACAGGGGCCAGTTCAGTTGTGAAGTGGTTTTGAGGGCCTTATATATTAGAAACCCCCAAAAAGTCACCCTATTTTAAAAACTTCACCCCTCAAAGTATTCAAAACAGCATTTAGAAAATGTCTTAACCCTTTACAGGAATTAACATTTCACAGGAATTAAAGCAAAGTAGAGGTGAAATTTACAAATTTCATATTTTTCTGCAGAAATAAATTTTTAATACAATTTTTTTTATAACACAGAAGGTTTTACCAGAGAAATGCAACTCAATATTTGTTGCCAAGTTTCTGCAGTTTTAGGAAATATCCCACATGTGGCCGTAGCGTGCTACTGGAACGAAGCACCGGCCTCAGAAGCAAAGGAGCACCTAGTGAATTTTGGGGCCTTATTTTTGTTAGAATATATTTTAGGCACCATGTCAGGTTTGAAGGGCTCTTGCAGTGACAAAACAGTAAAAATCCCCCAAAAGTGACCCCATCTGGGAAACTAGACACCTCAAGGAAATTATCTAGGGGTGTAGTGAGCATTTTGACCGCACAGGTTTTTTACAGAAATTATTGGAAGTAGGCCGTGAAAATTAAAACCAACATTTCTTCAAAGAAAATGTAGGTTTAGCGATTTTTTTTCTCATTTCCACAAGGACTAAAGGAGAAAAAGCACCGCAAAATTTGTAAAGCAATTTCTCCCGAGTAAAACAATACCTCACATGTGGTAATAAACGGTTGTTTGGAGACACGGCGTGGCTGAGAAGGGAAAGAGCGCTATTTGGCTTTTGAAGTTCACATTTAGCAGGAATGGTTTGCGGAGGCCATGACACATTTACGAAGCCCCTGAGGTGACAAAACAGTGGAAACCCCCAACAAGTGACCCCATTTTGGAAACTATACCCCTTGAGGAAATTATCTAGGGGTATAGTGAGCATTTTGACCCCACAGGTTTTTTGCATAAATTTTTGCAAGTAGGCTGTGAAAATGAAAATCTACATTTTTTCAAATAAAATGTAGGTTTAGCTAATTTTTTTTCATTTCCACAAGGACTAAAGGAGAAAAAGCACCATAAAATTTGTAAAGAAATTTCTCCCGAGTAAAACAATACCACACATGTGGTAATAAACGGCTGTTTGGACACACGGTGAGGCTGAGAAGGGAAAGAGCGCCATTTGGCTTTTGGAACTCAAATTTAGCAGGAATGGTTTGCGGAGGCCATGTCACATTTACAAAGCCCCTGAGGGGATAAAACAGTGGAAACCCCCCACAAGTGACCCCATTTTGGAAACTACACCCATTGAGGAAATTATCTAGGGGTATAGTGAGCGTTTTGACGCAACAGGTTTTTTGCATAAATTATTGGAAGTAGGCCCTGAAAATGACAATCTAAATTTTTTCAAAGAAAATGTAGGTTTAGCTAATTTTTTATAATTTCCACAAGGACTGAAGGAGAAAAAGCACCGCAAAATTTTTAAAGCAATTTCTCCCGAGTAAAACAATACCCCACATGTGGTAATAAACGGTTGTTTGGAGACACGGCGTGGCTGAGAAGGAAAAGAGCGCTATTTGGCTTTTGGAGTTCACATTTAGCAGGAATGGTTTGCGGAGGCCATGTCACATTTACAAAGCCCCTGAGGGGACAAAACAGTGGAAACCCCCCACAAGTGACCCCATTTTGGAACTACACCCATTGAGGAAATTATCTAGGGGTATAGTGAGCGATTTGACCCCACAGGCCCTGAAAATAATAATCTACATTTTTTAAAAAAAAATCTAGGTTTAGCTAATTTTTTCTCATTTCCAGAAAGACTGAAGGAGAAAAAGCACCACAAAATTTGTAAAGCAATTTCTCCCGAGTAAAACAATACCCCACATGTGGTAATAAACGGCTGTTTGGACACACGGCAGGGCTTAGAAGGGAAAGAGCACTATTTGGCTTTTTGAGATCACATTTAGCAGGAATGATTTGCGGAGGCCAGGTCACATTTGCAAAGCCCCTGAGGGGACAAAACAATGAAAACGCCCAAAAAGGGACTCCATTTAGGAAACTACACCTCTTGAGGAATTCATCTAGGGGTGTAGTGAGCATTTTGACCCCACAGATGTTTCATAGAATTTATTAGAATTAGGCAGTGAAAATAAAAACAGTCCTTTTTCTTCAATAAGACGTAGCTTTAGCGCAAATTTTTTCATTTTCTCAACAAATAAAGGAAAAAAAGAACGCAACATTTGTAAAGCAATTTCTCCCGAGTACGGCAATACCCCATATGTGGTCATAAACTGCTGTTTGGGCAAACGGCAGGGCTCAGAAGGGAAGGACCGCCATTTGGAGTGCAGATGTTGCTGGATTGGTTTCTGGGCGCCTGTGGGCCCAAAACAGTGGAAACCCCCCAGAAGTGACCCCATTTTGGAAACTACACCCCTCAATGCATTTACCAAGGGGTGTAGTAAGCATTTTAACCCTGCAGGTGTTTTGTAGAAATTAGTGTTCACTCGATGTTGCAGAGTGAAAATGGGATTTTTTTCCATAGATATGCCAATATGTGGTGCCCGGCTTGTGCCACCATAACAAGAAAGCTCTCTAATTATTATGCGGTGTTTCCTGGTTTTAGAAACACCCTACATGTGGCCCTAATCTTTTGTCTGGACATATGACAGGGCTCAGAAGTGAAGAGTACCATGCGGAGTGGAGGCCTAATTTGGCGATTTACAAAGTAGTGGTTCACAACTCCAGAGGCTCAGATGTGAAATAATAAAAAGAAACCCCTGATAAGTGACCCCCACTATGGAAACTGCACCCCTCAAGGCATTTATGAAGGGGTGTAGTGAGCATTTTCACCCCACAGGTCTTTTCCATAAATGAATGCGCTGCGGATGGTGCAAATTAAAAAATTATATTTTTCCCTAGATATGCCATTCAGTGGCAAATATGTCATGCCCAGCTTATGACGCTGGAGACACACACCCCAAAAATTGTTAAAAGGGTTCTCCCGGGTATGACGATGCCATATATGTTGAAGGAAACTGCTGTTTGGGGACGCTGTAGGGTTCAGAGCCGAGGGAGCACCATTTGGCTTTTGGAGAGCGGATTTTGCTTGGCACTATATTTGTTTGAGTATTGCTGGTGTTTTATAATGCGGGGGTACATGTAAGCGGGGCGGAGTATATAAGGGGCATAGTCAGGTGGTATATAAAAAAAAAAATAATCCATAGATGTGTGTTACGCTGTGAAGCAATCCTTTCCGCACAGGCCAGTGTCGCACTGATAAATGGTGTCATTTCTTATCCCCCTTTTGGTCCACACTCCGCACCTTTTGTAGTTTGGGGAATTTTGCTGGGAAAGTGTTGTCCTGGTATAATACGGGCACCGTCGCTTCCAGCGGATATGTTTGGGCTCTCCCCTTCCTGGTTCCCTAATTTTAGGTCCTTGATAAATCGCCTCTTGAAACAGAAGAAATGTTCCCCTCGGGCACAACTGCATATTTTTTATTTCCTGACTTATTGGAGCCATAACTAATTTTATTTTTCATAGACGTAGCGGTATGAGGGCTGGTTTGTTGCGGGACGAGCTGTAGTTATTATTGGTACCATTTTGGGGTACATGTGACTTTTTGATCACCTTTTATCCTATTTTTTGGGATGCCAGGTAAACAAAAAAACGCAATTCTGGCACAGCTTTTTTCGGTTTTTTTATACAGCGTTCACCATGCGTTATAAATTACATGTTCACTTTATTCTATGGGTCAGTACGATTCTGGCGATACCTAATTTATAGCACTTTTTTATGTTTTACAACTTTTTGCACAATAAAATTACTTTTGTAAAAAGAATGTATTTTTTCTGTCGCCAAGTTGTGAGAACCATAACTTTTTAATTTTTTTGTCGACGGAGATGTATGAGGGCTTGTTTTTTGCGGGACGAGCTATAGTTTTTATAGGTACCATTTTTGGATACGTGCGACTTTTTGATCACTTTTTATTCTAATATTTGTAGGGCAAAGTGACCAAAAAACAGAAACTCTGGTAAAGTTTTTTACGTTTTTTTTTTACGCTGTTCACCGCGTGCAATAAATAATATAATATTTTGATACCTCAGGTTGTTACGGTCGTGGCGATACCAAATACATATGGTTTATTATTATTTTTCAATAATAAAGGACTTGATAAGAGTAAAAGGGGGATTGTGTTTTATTTGATTACTTGAAACTTTTATTGTTTTCAAACTTTTATCTTTTGCACTTTTTTTTACACTTTTTTATACTTTTTTTACACTTTTCTTCAAGTCCCACTAGGGGACTTGAAGGTCCAACGGTCAGATTTTTTTTTTTCTAATACAGCTTCTGAGCCGGTGCCAAACATTTGACGTAAATGTACGGCATTTTGCGGGAAGTCAATGCTTTCCATGACGTACATTTACGTCAAATGTCGGGAAGGGTTTAAAAGAGTTGTCCTGGTCACCTAGAACGCCACTCTGGTATAACCCGCTTCTGCCACAGTTGAGAGGTCTCTCTAACCCCAGTAAGTGGACTACCCTGGGTATTTTAACCTTTGAGGATTTTGTAGAGGATGATAAAATAACTACTTTTTCGCAACTTCGGTCCGAACACCAGATCCCGACTCATCTCGGGTTCCTCTGTTTCCAGTTTAGATATGCCCTGTGATTGCAGTTTGGAGGATATAATGTCAGACTATGTACATCCCTGGTGGAGGATTGGGTGACGTTGGCTAAACCATTGTCCACACCTTATAGGCAGTTGTTAAAGGGAATGTGTTGCCAGAAAAACATGTTTTTTTTTTAAAAATTAAACATTTAGTGTGTGGGTGATTAAACATTGTTCAATTTTTTTTTATTTTTTTGCACGAGTCCATGTAATATTATAAATTATTTCTAATTTATAATACTACCCATTTTTGGTCACTAGATGGAGCTGTTCCCAAAATTGCAGCATTGCAACATTGGGTTAAAAGCCCTCGCTCTAGTGAGCTCTCAGCATCCCCCCCTCCTTTATCCTGGCTAGTGCCGGGATAAACGAGGGGTTTGAAAGGTTTAACCTCCTACACTGTGTGTCGCCATTTTTTGAGGTAACCCACAGTGTAGTAGGTTTACATGCAGTAGTAAACACACACAAACACTAACATACATTGAAATCTCTTACCTGCTCCTGCCGCCGCGGCTCCCTCCGGCCCGTCCGCTCCCTTTGCTGCCGCTGTTCCATGTGCACAAGTCCGGAAGCCGCGACCGGAAGTAGTAATATTACTGTCCGGCCGCGACTTCCGGTCCACAGGAAAATGGCGCCGGACGGCGCCAATTTCGAATAGGACTGTGTGGGAGCGGCGCATGCGCAGTTCCCACACAGACGCCGTACACGGCAGTCAATGGGACGGGAGCCATTCGCAGTCCGTATGGGACTGTGGCTGCCGTATTCCATGTCTGTGTGTGTCGTTAATCGACACACACAGAAATGGAACAAAAAATGGCAGCCCCCATAGGGAAGAAAAAGTGTAAAAATAAGAAACAGTAAAACACAAACACACAAATGAAAATAAACGTTTTTATTAAAGCACTAACATCTTTAACATATAAAAAAATTATTTGTGATGACACTGTTCCTTTAACGGTATCTTCTAATAAACTTGATAGAGCCTTGGATCATTGGTCTCAGACTCTTCCCTCTGTATTTCCAGAGGATCATAAGGAAATGCTATCTGCTTTAACAGGCCCCTTAATATCTACAAGGGACCGACTTATACAATTGAAATTTTTCCACCAAATTTACTACACCCCTTACAAATTATTTAGAATGGGACGTATACCTACTCCTGTCTTTCCATGGTGCCACGGAGCTGAAGGCTCCTTCCTACACATGTTCTGGGAGTGTCCGATTATTAATATTTTCTGATCTGAGGTATTAGATTTTCTTGAGCTTAAAGTAGGACTCCCTTGTATGCAAAATCCCAGAACGTGTCCTTTATTATTGGTGGAGGAACTTATACCTACTGTTGCTGTTAGATCTCTCATAACACTCTTATTGTTCTATGCTAAAAAGACTATACACCTGTATTGAAAACATCCAAAGGTTCCTACATTGTCAGCATGGATTACGCTGGTTAACTCTACCTTGCCACACTTTAAGCTTATGAAGCATGTGGGTGTCCTGATAATTTTCTGAAAGCGTGGAGCTCTTGGATAGCCAACCCTCATACTAGCTCATAGTTTGCTATTGCTCAGGTCTGGAATTGGCTGACATCTCTCTGTGGTCCCCCGTTCCTCTGTTAACTGCTGCTATTGACTGGTCCTCACCAAATTTTGTTCTTACATTTTCTTCTTATAAGGAGAGGCTGTTTGTTCAGTTTTTGTTTTTGATTATGCACTTACTGTATGTGAAGTAATATATCTGTATGTCTATGCTTCAAATTGACCTTGTACACTCGGTACTGCTGTACTATTTGCTGTATGTAATATTGTTTTGTACTTCCCCATTTTGTACCGTGGTTTGATATGTTGTCTTAATAAAGTTACGTTTAAAAAAAAAAGAAGTTGTTTCTAAATGGAAGACCGACTGGCGATCAGCTGATTTCTGCAGGTTTGACTGCTCTAACCCTCAGCGATCAGCTGTTATTGCCGGGGAATACCATGTCTGCCTGTACATTTTCCCATTTAAATGGATGGCCGTCCATGTAATGCGTTAGCCACTATTATGGCTTCAAATTCTGGATCTTATAGGATAGATGGATCGATGGATGGATGGATAGATGGATAGATGGATAGATGGATAGATGGATAGATGGATAGTGAAAAAGCAAGTAGACTGTATTCACCTCTGAAATGTTTCAGCCCAACTCAATGGGGCCTTTCTCAAGCAATGTAACATATGACTTCAACAAGTATATAAAGTGTTCAAGTGCTAATCAGTGTAATCAATATAATAGGTTACATATTTAATACAAAATCATTAAATATAAAAAAGCTTAAAGTGCAAATAGTCCAATAATATAAATATACATTATGTACATGTGTTACAACATATCCATACAAAATACACTTTCCACAAATGTAAAATACATACAGATATTGGTGCAAAAAGTTAATTCAAAATAATTGTATGAAATTATACCAGCTGTATATCATAACTAGAAGACTGGCTCACTACTTGTAGAGCCAAAACTGCCATCTGACCACGCTAACTCATTACAGCGTCCTGTCATTCACAATGCACATGTCCATTGAGTTGGGACGCTCCTAACACGTGCATCTAGCAACTGCGCATGTGTTAAAGATTCCACCCGTTGCAGTGAGGTGTCGCATGTATTAGACAGCTGTCACCCGCTAAATATTCAGCGAGCTCAGCCCGTAAGCTCATACTTCTCCTTCACGGCCGCCACATGCATGTCAATAAGGGGTTAAAGCCACTTTAACTAATAGATGAGGCATACCTCCCAATTTTTGAATTCGGAAAAGAGGGACATTTTAAGCCATGCCCCCTAACCACGCCCAATATCCCGCATAAACACATCAAATCACGGCCAGATCCTTCTGCAAATAACGCGCGCACATTCTCACTGTGGATCTTTAGACTGTCTGGATATCACCAATATTATGGATCCGGTTATATCGTCTTTGTGTTACTTTTCCTATCTTGGGTATAACATTTGCTAATCACGGCGGCAGCAGCTGCAGGACAAACCTAAAGGCTGAGAACCATGAAAGTCAAGAGGGAGACCCTGTGGTGGATGACTTTTCAATTGACAGGTAGCAGAGTTACATCATGGGGATTTTTTTTTCCAGTTGTGTAACTCTGCTATCGGTCAATGGAAAAATCATCCACCAGAGTCCCCCTGTAGATAGATCCAGATACAGCCCCCCTGTACATAGCGCCAGACACAGCCCCCCTGTACATAGCGCCAGACACAGCCCCCCTGTAGATAGCTCCACACACAGCCTCCCTGTAGATAGCTCCACACACAGCCCCCCCTGTAAATAGCTCCACACACATCCCCCTGTAGATAGTGCCAGACACAGCCCCCCCTGTAGATCGCTCCAGATACAGCCCCCCTGTAGATAGCTCCACACAAAGCCCCCTGTAGATAGCGTCAGATACAGCCCCCTGTAGATAGCGTCAGACACAGCCCCCTGTAGATAGTGCCACACACAGCCCCCTGTAGATAGCGCCAGACGCAGCCCCCTGTACATAGCGCCAGACACAGCCCCCTGTACATAGCGCCAGATACAGCCCCCTGTACATAGCGTCAGATACAGCCCCCTGTAGATAGTGCCACACACAGCCCCCTGTAGATAGCTCCACACACAGCCCCCTGTACATAGCGCCACACACAGCCCCCTGTAGATAGCTCCACACACAGCACCCCTGTAGATAGCTCCACACACAGCCCCCCTGTAGATAGCTCCACACACAGCACCCCTGTAGATAGCTCCACACACAGCCCCCAGTAGATAGCTCCACACACAGTCCCCCTGTAGGTGCCACATTGCCGCCAGAGCGGAGACATGGTCCGAGTGTCGGCCGATAAAAACGTCCGTTTTGGGCCGTTTTCTGGGCCATTTTGCATCCGTTCCGATTCTGTTCCGGGCCGTGGTGCCGTTTTTAACGGCCGATTTTGACCCGTTTTGCATCCCCCTGTAGGTAATGCCACCCAGCCCCCTGTAGGTAATGCCACCCAGCCCCCTGCAGGTGATGCCACCAAGCCCCCTGTAGGTAATGCCACACAGCCCACGGTAGGTTGCACCCATACCCCCCCTTCCAGTAGAAGTCACTGAGTTCAATGTCCATATATGGACAGTGTAGTCACTGACTTCTCCTGGAGAGGAATCCCCGGCCACAGGGTCGGGGATTCCGCTTCAGACGTAAGTGACGTCACTGTGTCCATATATGGACAGTGTGATCACTCACTTCTTCTGTTGCGGAATCCCCGGCCACGGTCGGGTATTCCGCTTCAGATGTGAATGACGTCGCTGTGTCCATATATGGACAGTGTAGTCACTCAATTCTCCTGTAGCGGAATCCCCAATCCCCGGCCGGGTATTGGGGAATCGGACTCCTACAGGGAGCAAAAACAGACCCTCCTCCTCCACACATGCACTCTGCACTGTGAGGAGGAGGTGGAGAGAGAGCGCGAGCGATGGAAGACACGGCTGTCACTCGGGACAAATTCCGGTGATGGCCGTGTATTACCCGGCCCCATAGACTTCTATGTTTCCTGGGCCGTCAAAAAATCGGTCATGTGAATAGCCCCATTAGGGGTCTATTGTTCCTACTGCAGCTGTGTGACAGACGTTTTATGAACGGCTGTCACCCGGCCGGGAAACCCTCTCCACTCTGCTTTGACATCACTCCCTGTCAGAAGAAGACAGGAGTCTTGCAGCGGCCTTCTCACTGGTGTTGATGCCGGCCCGGGAGTGAACCAGTCCAGTCACCTGACCGGTGAGGTCAGATGACAGGTCGGGTGACTGGACAGGTCCACTCACGGACCGGCATCGATCCCAGTGAGAATGCCGCTGCAAGACTCCTGCTTTCTTCTGATCGCTGCTGCAGTCAGCAGCGATCAGCTGTTCTGATGCAGCGCCCAGCGGGACACTTACAGACCACCCGGGAAGGCGGGACAGCGGTGAGAAACCGGGACTGTCCCGCCGGATCCAGGATGGTTGGGAGGTATGGATGAGGGTCCTGAATGGGGAACTTCCCTTAATCCGTAAAAGGGTTTTACAAGCCAGATACCCACTTTAATGATCCGGTAATGATCCGGTAATGTTGTTAACTATTAACATTAAGTTTATCTGCATAATATATCTATATCTACAATAATCGGAGAAGAGGATTACAGTTTTAATCCCTTAATGGCCGCCCACCGTCTTATGACGGCAAGTAGAGCAGGTCCTTAGTCTACAGCTAAGCACTAAGACTTTCGAGCACTCCAGTGAACGCTCATTCTCTAAGCAAGCGTTGTAACTAACACCTCCTGAACTTAGAGAAACCTCCGAGCCCAGCTTTTTAACCCTATGATTGCCACAGCCCGCAGCATGATCAAAGAGGACTCCCCTCTTTGAGTGCGTCACCGGAAACTAGTTCAGAGACTGGGGTCCGCAGTCAGCTCTGGGGATCTAGACGGGACCCCAGGGCAGTCTGTTCAGTATGCCTGCGTTAGGTCTCACTATGTGTTGCCCTAACGGAAGCCACCGTCATAGTGACACAGTATAATTATATTAGCATACATTATGGTAATACATTATAAGCAAAAAATAAAGTTGTTAAAAATGTATTCCTTCATGGGATTAAATAAAAAATGTAACAATATTATTGTTATTATTATTTAGCATTAAATATATTTTATTGCCCATACACTATAAAAAATAAATAAAAAAACTACACATATTAGGTATCTACACAACCATAATAAAAATTATTTTAACCTGTTATTTAGCGTGAAACGTCAACGAAAGAAAAATAAAATTAAAAAAACAATGCTGAAAATCGCTTTTTCCTATATTCACGGCGCAAAAATAAATGACATAATTTACATAGTAAATTTTGTACCCTTCGAAAATAGTAAATTTTATCCCACATAAAACAAGGCCTCATATAGCCACGTGAAAAAATAAAAAAGTTATGGCTGCTGAAGGGCAGAGAGGTAAAAACCAAAAAAATGCTCATTAACCCCTAGCCGCACCAGTCAGTAACTGTACGTCCTGGCGAGAGGTTATATCCCGCACCAGGACGTACAGCTACTGAACTGTTCCCGGAGCTCAGTGTCCTAACGGACACTGTCCAGGAAACCGGAAGATCAGCTGTTCCCGACAGTTGACACTCCCCTATATCCGGCAATGGACCAATCAAAGCGGTTCAATGCCGGCGATCGTTGTGATTGGTGGAGGTGTACAGATCCACCGATCATACTGTATTTATGTCTAAAACCGTTCCCAGTAGTTGTAAAGTATGGGAACGGTAACTAAAATGTCCCGCCCCTGCCCCATGTTCCATGAGACCGGCAATGGACAAATAGCAGTGGTCCATTGGCGGTTATCGCTGTGATTGGTGGGACTGTTCAGAGTTCATGCACTCGTCCTCCTCTTCCTCCGGTGACAGTGAGGAACCTTCACGCAGTTGCAGGAGGGTTAGTGCCCAGGTTCTGCCTGACCCTGGAACTGCCAGCTCTGATTGGTCACCCCCAACCAATTACACCCCCCAAATCCCAGAATTTACTGCTGCGGCAGGAATTAATGTGCAGGCGGAAGGGCTGCTTGTAATGTTTTTTTTAAAACAGTTTTTTTCTGACGATTTGATCCAGCTTATGGTGGACCAAACTAACCTTTATGCCCAGCAATTTACTTTGGAACACCCCAACTCCTTTCATGCTCAGCCCAATAGGTGGCATTCCACTATATGTGCCGAAATGCAAAAATATTGGGGGTTAGTCCACAACATGGGTCTCACTAAAAAGCCCGAAGTGAGATCCTACTGGTCCACAGACATTTTATATCACTGTCCTCTGTACTGCAATACAATGACCAGACCCCGCTTTGAGGCCCTTCATAAATTTCTTCATTTTAGTGATTACTCCCAATGCCCCCCCCCAGGATGACCCCAATTTTGATAGACTTTTTAAAATAATATTTTATCCCAAAATGCTTTGGCAAATTACACCCCTCAAAAATAAATCTCTATTGATGAATCCCTGGTGCACTTCAAAGGCAGGCTGGAGTTTCGCCAATATTTGTCCAATAAGTGTGCCAGGTACGGCATCAAGGTTCACAAGCTTTGTGAATCTGAGACCGGATACACACATGCTTTCCGTATTTATGAGGGAAGGACAGGACAATACAGCCCCCAGACTCTCCACCCTGCATAACAACCAGTGGAAAGATAGTGTGGGACCTCCTGCAGCCACTGTTTGATCAGGGATACAACATGTACTTGGGCAACTGGCTGTATGGTGTTCTCTACAGAGGGGGCTATATGGAGTTCTCTACAGAGGGGGCTGTATGGAGTTATCTACAGAGGGGGCTGTATGGCGTTATCTACAGGGGGGGCTGTATGGCGTTATCTACAGAGGGGGCTGTATGGCGTTATCTACAGGGGGGCTGTATGGCGTTATCTACAGGGGGGGGCCGTAAAAAATTTATATAGTTTCTTATGTTTTACTTTGCTTTTTTTTCAAAATTATTTGTTTTTGTGTCGCCATATTCTAAGAGCCATAACGTTTTTAATTTTCCGTCGATGCAACTGTATAAGAGCTTTTTTTTGCGGGACGACTTGTAGTTTTTATTGGTACCATTTTGGAGTACATGTGACTTTTTGATCACTTTTTATCAAATTTGTTTGAAGGCAGGATGAACAGAAAACAGCAATTCTGTTTTTGTTTTTTTTTTTTATATTTTATATGGCGTTCACCAGCCGGATTAAATAATGTAATCGTTTTATAGTTGGGGTTGTTACGGATGCGGAGTACTTTTGTGCTTTTTTTTTCATAATAAAGCATTTTGTAAGGGGAAAAAGTGGGTTTTTAATTATTTTTTTTACTTGGGATTTGTATTTATTTATTATTAACTTTTTTAAACTTTTCACTAGGGGACTTCACTTGATCGCTTTTATAATATACTGCAATACTTCTGTTTTGCAGTGTATTATTGCCTGTCATTTTAAAACTGACATGACAGGCATCAGTTAGGCCATGCATCTGGCATGGCCTAACAGGCATTTACTAGAGGCAGGCCTGCAGGCCTTTGTTAGGTGCCCGGCTGCCATAGAAAAAAACGGCACCCCGCGAATGCATCGCGGGTGTGCCGATGGGGTGAGAGATGGAGCCCCCTCCCTCTAAAACCACTCAGATGCGGCGGATGACCGCTGCATCTGAGGGATAAATGGCAGGATCTATGTTGATTTCGATCCCACCCATTTGAGCACGTTTGCTCCCAGCCCTCAGCTACCTTCGGTCTATGAGGGGTTAAATTATAGCAGGTCTGCTCCTTCGGTAGCTGAGAGCAGGGAACTTTAACTGCTGGCGGCGGCGGTGCTTTATTCTGATGCAGTGCCGTAAAAAGGCTACTGCATCAGAATAAAGCCCGTTAGTGACCACCGTGAAAAGTCGTATTGGCGGTCACTAACGGGTTAAACTTAATTTTTTATATAGTCTTAAAACAACACAATTAATTGATAGCAACCTAAAAAATAACAGCACTAAGCCAATAAAAAGCTGATAGCTCAATAATAAATGACAGGATCAACTCACTGTCATGGAGGGGGATTGTCCTAGTTGGAAAATACCAATCTGTCCTACTTATAAAACTGTGAGGGGTTGTCTGCTTTCCTTTATGTTAGAATATGCTGAAGATAGGTTGTCCCGCTGCTTGGACCCCCAGTAATTAGCTGTGATCTATAGGGAAACCTGGTGGCAAGTGTATACTTCCCCTGCAGCGCCACCATAGGGTAAATTAAGCATTACACAGTTCTTATTTAGATCAGCGGGCTGTCTTTCCTCCAGAAGAAGACGCACTCTTTAAAGTCGCTTTCACTATTAGATGGGGGTCCTGAATGGGGAACTTCCTTTATTCCCTAACATGGTTTTATAAAGCAGACACCCCCTTTAATTATCTTCTTCTCCAATAATATTGTTAACTAGTAACATTAAGTTTATCTGCATCATATACTATATCTACAATCATCGGAGAAGAGTTTAACAGTTTTAGAGACAGGTAGAAGTTATATAGATTTTATTATCATCAGCCACACCTCTGCCTTCCCGGTCTCTCCTCATCAGTGTAAAGTATTAACTGCAGCGAAGGTTACTGGAATGTCTTCTCTCTGACTTATAAGAAATAAGGTAAGTACATTTATGGAAGAGTCTCTTCTTGAATGCACAGTTCTATATATCAGTTCTAGATATAAAATAGCCTTCTCATTTATTATTGTTAAAAAAACAAGCCCTCTTATGGCTATATCCACTGAAAAATAAAAAAGTTATGACTTTAGAAAGGTGGGGAGGAAAAAAGCAGAAATGAGGAACCGAAAAATGGCTGGGGAGGGAAGGGGATAAACTTAGAAGTAGAATGCTGCACATAGACACAGAACTATCAGCAAATAGAAAAAAATTAAAAAATTTGGTTGATCTACATATTATGGTGGGTAACAAACCTGTTGATAATCTATCCAAAGGGGAACACAAAACTATTTTCTCTTTGACAAACAAAATCAGCTGATCCGGGGGGGGGGGGGGGTCTGTTGTAGTCTTGGATACAGCTCTTTATATCAGGCTGAATGAGGAATTATTGTCGGGCCATAAAGGCCATAAAACTTGTGAGAGCTCTAGTATTATCCCGACAATGATTTTTTTTCTGAACGTCTATGTGTATTACTACAGGAGGCTCTCAATTTGGGAGTCATGAATCAAAAGGAAAGTGATTACATTTTTATTGAGAAGCCAGTTATCCCCATTCTTCATCCCTTGCCCAAGATCTACAAGGGCCGTTTCCCACCACTTATGAGACCTATTGTGGCGGGTATCGGCTCCTTGAATGAGAAACTCAGTGAGTGGGTCGACTCATTACTGCAACCATTGGTTACACGTTGCTATGTGTTTCTCCAGGATACCAAACATGTGTTATCCCCTGTACAAAATATCAAATGGCGTGACTGTGTATGGATAACCTGTGATATTGAGGCACTCTACACATGTATCCCTCATAAACTAGGATTAAGGGCAGTCTCATATCATCTAAATATTCCACAGATTTAAAATATATTATCATTATGGCTATAGATTACCTACCGTCATCCAACTATTTCATGTTCCATGAATGCTACTATATACAGAAAACAGGCGCAGCGATCGGGGCTAAATTTTTCCCATCGCTCACAAACTTACATATAGCATGGTGGGGGGAATGTTTTTTATTGACTGACCGCAATCCTTTTGCTCTCAATGTGGTCTGGTATGGTCGCTACATTGACGACATGATCATTGCTTGGTCCGCAGGTGTGGTGGCCATATCAGACTTCATCGATTACATTAATAATAACCCTTTTAGTTTGTTTTTTACTTATGCCTATGATTTTCAGTAAATTACTTTTTGGGATCTAACTTTGAAATGAACCTCTAGTTTAGAGACTGTTCAGACTGACACTTATATCGTCAGCCCACAGCTGGAAATGTAATTTTGCATAGCAGATCATGCCACCCTGAACACACTATCAAGGGATTTCCAGTGGGAGACATGATAAGCGCAAAAATAAACAGGTCGTCTGAACAGGTGTATAGGGACGAAACCAACAAAATATGTTGTCATTTAAAGGACCGAAGATATCCCCAATGGACCCTAGACAGGACCATTAACATAGGCGAGGGTAGGAATCGCTGTGAGGTATTACAGAGAAAACATACACATAAAAATAGCAATAATTCATCTCCTGCGTTTGTTATATCATACAGCAAAGAATATTATTTGATACGATCCATAGTGTCCAAATATTTATCAGTCCTTTTTCAGGATGAAGGGTTGCGCCACATCCAGGAGCCGGGATGCAAAATTTTCTCCCGTAAAGTGCTTACCTTAGGTACTATGCTTTTTATGCTTTCCCCTAGTTTAACATATTTTCCACCAAGACAAAACACATGGCTCTCACCTAAAGGTTTTTTTTTTGGTATGGAGCAAATGTATCTATGTGCTGCAATTAAATTAAACATGTCAGTTCACCAATTGATTGAACTACACATAAAATTAAACAATTCATTAATTGTAACATACGACATGTAGTATATCAAATAAATTTTACTCTTTGCAATCTGACTTATGTTGGGTGCACGAGTCGCAAACATAAAGGGGTTTTTCGCATCAGAGACATTTATGACATATCCACAGGATATCCTCAGAAAAAGCGTGGTTGAACAGCAGCACACGTCTCGCAAATTTCAATCAATTAATGATCTCAAGGCAGCTGGGACCACAGTCACCAAGAAAACCATTGGTAACACATTACGCCATAATGTATTAAAATCCTGCAGTGCCCGCAAGGTCCCCCTGCTCAAGAAGGCACATGTACAGGCCCGTCTGAAGTTTGCAAATGAACATCTGGATGATTCTGAGAGTGATTGGGAGAAGGTGCTGTGGTCAGATGAGACTAAAATTGAGCTCTTTGGCATTAACTCAACTCGCCGTTTTTGGAGGAAGAGAAATGCTGCCTATGACCCAAAGAACACCGTCCCCACTGTCAAGCATGGAGGTGGAAACATTATGTTTTGGGGGTGTTTCTCTGCTAAGGGCACAGGACTACTTCACCGCATCAATGGGAGAATGGATGGAGCCATGTACCGTCAAATCCTGAGTGACAACCTCCTTCCCTCCACCAGGACATTAAAAATGGCTCGTGGCTGGGTCTTCCAGCACGACAATGACCCGAAACATACAGCCAAGGCAACAAAGGAGTGGCTCAAAAAGAAGCACATTAAGGTCATGGAGTGGCCTAGCCAGTCTCCAGATCTTAATCCCATCGAAAACTTATGGAGGGAGCTGAAGATCTGAGTTGCCAAGCGACAGCCTCGAAATCTTAATGATTTAGAGATGATCTGCAAAGAGGAGTGGGCCAAAATTCCATCTAACATGTGTGCAAACCTCATCATCAACTACTAAAAATGTCTGACTGCTGTGCGTGCCAACAAGGGTTTTGCCACCAAGTATTAAGTCTTGTTTGCCAAAGGGATCAAATACTTATTTCTCTGTGCACAATGCAAATAAATATATATAATTTTGACAATGTGATTTATATATTTTTTTTTTATATAATCTATCTCTCACTGGTAAAATTAACCTAGCCTAAAAATTCTAGACTGTTCATGTCTTTGATAGTGGGCAAACTTTCAAAATCAGCAAGGGATCAAATACTTATTTCCTTCACTGTATACACACATAATGCACATATGTATACACATACTACATACATACGTAACGATCTATTAAGCACTCACACTGCCACTATTTGCAGGAAATGCAGTCCTGTTGAGTCAGTGGTGGATATAGACAGAAGAGTGCTCCTTTGCAAGAACAGTGTATTGGCCCCTAGCTCTACAATATCTCATTATAAATCATTCCCTTATGTCTCTCTAACAATCCATCAGTAATTGTTTGCCATAAAATTCATTATCTTAATTATTTACATGAATTCTAAAGGACAGAAGAAGATTGCTTTAAGACGACAGTGGGCCACCTTACCTACTGGGCCCTTGTGCAGCTGCATAGACTGCACCAATGATGTGTCCACCCCTGTGTTTACTCTACCGACACTAGGATTTGATTTCCAATCACCCGCACATTATGTCATCATAGGCATTCCCCCAGATGCTTAATAGCTTTCCAAGGAATTACTGTGACGAGCAAGTTCAACTGGGTTTTGCAAAGCTAATTTATGTATGGGTGAATTTTTGTGACAGTCGGAAGGTCGTGGCCACTTCTCGACTGCTCCCGTATCACTTCCTGAAAGCACGAGAGCATTGAGGAAGTGGTTGTTTTTTTGTTTTTTTTAACTTAATATTGGACCCTCTCTGGCTTGAGCACTGTGTATGAGGCCAAAAATGTCTGTCAGTATAACCCTTTAACTGTTAGTTAAATCTCTTACTTCCCTTGCTGTCAGATATCCCTATTACAGTTCCAAAAACTGTCTCAGCTTACCCAGACTCCTAAATATGGGAATATACTATCATAAGTAGGATTATTAACCACCTGCAATAAAAAGTTCAAATTTCATCTTTGATGGTAGCCAGTATGTATATGTGTAGAAGGAGTGAATTTTTCAGGTTGGGTTAGGGGATCTACTATGGCATTAGGGACAGGTACATATAGCTTGTGGAGGTACCGTGCTGCAATTTCTTTACATACCCACCTTCTTCAGATGCTCCAGTGTCCCCATAAAAGTGATGGCAGCCACAGTTAGTAAGTTATTTAACTTGCTCAACAGCCATGCCTTCTTCTTACATGGCCATGACCTGAACTAGAGTGTATATGAGCTGTCAAGGAGTATGTGACTCATACAAGTTAATACAACTGGTCAAGAATCACAAGTCTCCGTATAATTTGTGAATGAGCATTTCACTAGAAAATTGGTATTGACAGGCATATGGGTCAAGCCAGCAACTCCCTTTTACTCACTGAGAGAGACCCACATTTATGCAAGGCCACCTCTTTTCACTGTATAGGAACACTAAATGGCCATCAGGAAGGGTCGGAGGTGGAGGCCTCTAGTCAGTGGATGCCCCTGGGCATGTACTCTGTGTCCACCCCAGGAGCGTAGCCAGGGGGGGCAGGCGGGGCTTGTGCCCCGGGGCGCAACTGGGAGAGAAGGTAGGGGGGCGCGGGGCCGGACGCATATACAATTAAATACTCTTCCTGGAGCAGAATCCCCCCTGACGTCACTACCCATATATGGACAGTGATGTCAGGAACTCCTCCTCCAGGAGAGGAATCATACCTCCCAACCGTCTCGGACGGTCTGGTGTATGCCCTGTACTCAACTGTATCTGTGTCCTCAGGACACAGATACATTTGAAGCTAATGCTGAAGCAAGGAGCTCGCTCCTTCAGCATTAGTTCAGAGCAGAGGAGCAGAGGTAGCTCCTCCACTCGCCGAGGACTCCCTGGACACAGCGCTGTGCCTGGAAAACCCCTTGACGTCACTGTCCATACATGGACAGTGATGTCAGTGGCTCCTCTGAAGCCAAATCCCTGTTACCGGTGCTCTGGCAGGGGATTCCGCTCCAGGAGACAGTGACGTCACTGTCCATATGTGAACAGTAGCATCTAGGAGCGGAATCCAAGACCTATGCTCTGGCTGGGGATTCCGCTCCTAGAAGGAGTCCTAATGGCACTGTCTACAGGGGGAGAGGGTAGCGCTATCTACTGGGACAGTGGCGCTATCTTCAAGGGGTGTGTGGCACTATCTACATGGGCACTGTGGCAATATATAGGGGCTCTATCTACATGGGTACTGTGGGCACTATCTACATGCGCACTTTGGCACTATCTACGTGTGCACTGGCACTAGGGGCATCTAAGGGAGCATTATACTGTATGGTGGCATCTAAGGTGGCATTATATGGGGCCGTTATGGGGGCATAATACTGTATGGGGAAGCTATGGGGCATTATACTATGTGGGGAAGCTGTGGGAGCATTATACTGTATGGGGCAGCTATAGTGGCATTATACTGTATGGGGGCAGCTATAGGGGTATTACATTGTATGGGGCAGCTGTGGGGGCATTCTACTGTATTACTGTATGGCGGCAGCTATAGGGCATTATACTGTATGTGGTCAGCTATGAGGTTATTATGCTGCATGGGGCAGCTTTGGGGGCATTATACTGTATGTGGGCATTATACTGTATGGCGCAGCTATAACAGCATTATTCTGTATGGGGGCAGCTATAGGGGCATTATGCTGTATGGGGGCATTTAATTGGACATTATACTGCATGGGGGAATCTGTGTGGGCATTATACTGTATGGGGGCATCTGCGTGGACATTATACTGCATGGGAGAATCTGAAGCGCATTATACTGCATGGGAGAATCTTCGTGTGCATTATACTGTATGGGTGCATTATATTGTATGGCTGCATCTAAGGGGGCTTTATACTGTATGGTGGCTGCTATGGAGGCATTATACTGTATGGAGGCAGCAAGAGGGCATTATACTGTGTTGCTATGCACACCGCATCAGTTGTCCCTCTTTGTGTTGTGATACTTGATAGTTGGGAGTTATGGAGGAATCCCCGGCCAAAGCGTTGCCGATGCTCTCACCCGGGATTCTGCTCCTAGAGAAGCCATATATGGACAGTGACGGCAGGGGCACCTCTAGGGAGCTCCAATGGCACTATGTACAGGGACAGGGAGGGTAGAGCTATTTACAGGAGGGTCCGTGTGGCACTATCTACAGGTGGGGTGTGTGTGTGGCACTATCTACAAGGGGGGAGTGTGGCAATATCTACAATGGGGGCTGTGTGGAACTATCTACAAGGGGGTTGGCATAATCTATAAGGGGACGCATGTCACATCTACAAGGAGGCATGTGTGGCACTATCTCCGAGGGGGGGGGGAGTGTGGCACTATTTACAGGGCGCTGTGTGTGGCACTGTCTACAAGGGGAGGTGTGTGGCACCAGCTACAGGGGGGTTGTGTGGCACTATCTACAAGGGGAGGCGTGTTGCACTATCTACAGGGGGCTGTGTGGAACTATCTACAAGGGGGCTGGCAGCACCTATAAGGGGACGCATGTCACATCTACAAGGGGGCATGTGTGGCACTATCTCCGCGGGGGGGGAGTGTGGCACTATTTACAGGGCGCTGTGTGTGGCACTGTCTACAAGGGGAGGTGTGTGGCACCAGCTACAGGGGGGTTGTGTGGCACTATCTGCAAGGGGAGGTGTGTGGCACTATCTACAGGGGGCTGTGTGGCACTATCTACAAGAGGAGGCTGTTCATTATGTTACCATATATTCCCATTAGCCTCAGTTATACAATCTGTTTTAATCCGGCACTGACCTCTTTATTTATTTATTTATTTTTTATTTATTTTTCTGTAACTCCCTTATAGAACTATATCACTTGTAAAATGTACAAATGGTTTCATTAATTAGGAATACAGGAATTAGGAAATGTTGGGTAAGAGCTTCAGGGGTGCCGCCAAACTGAATCTTTGCCCCGGGTGCTGGAGAACCTAGCTACGCCACTGGTCCTTTCTGTAATCCGGACCTTACAGGCATATTGAAACACTAATGAGGAGGAACTTTTCACAATTCTGTGTTGAAGCTTGTAATAGAATATACTGGTGGCCAAATATTAAGATCTGAGGTCCATTGCTAGATTGTGATCTACTATTTGGCCATCACTAGTCTACACCAATTTTCCAAGAATGTCATAAAATAATGTATGCTTTTTGCTTGCCTGCTTTTTATGTCTTCAGTTTCTTAATTGTTTATCTCTGTTTTTTGTAATGCAGTATTGATCAGCCTCGAACATCAAACATGAAGAAGTGTATTCTGATCTTCATCTTCCTGGGATTTTTAGCTGTAATTAATTTGTCCTATTGGTACAATTCTCCTATCAGTGTAAGGATTTTCTCTACTCCCTGTAAGGCCAGCAGTAAAGAAAATCTACCTCAAATTTCTTCAGATAGCATCCGACCATTGAAGGGTATGATGACTATATTACCTCAAGGACGCTTTGGGAACCAGATAGGGGAGTATGCAGCTCTCTACGCTCTAGCAAAAATGAATGGCTATCGAGCTTACATTTTGCCTGTGATGTATCAGGATCTTTCCTCACTATTCAAAATTAATTTACCTTTGATTTCTCAGGATTCTGATAAGCGTATTAAATGGAAGGAATACCAAATTCATAATTGGATGAGTCCCAAATACCGCAATATCACAGGGGACAATGTGAAACTCAAAGGTTGCCTGACCTCCTGGACTTTTTATGATAATATGAAGAATGAAGTCTTACAAGAATTTACATTTCATGACTTTGTTAGAGATGAAGCCAACGCTTATCTCACACAAGTGAGGGGTAATCGGAAAAACGTAACATTTGTCGGAGTTCATGTTCGTAGAGGGGACTATGTGCAACTCTTTACTAAACTAAAGAGAGGAGTCTTAGCGGACAAAAATTACCTAAAGAAGGCCACAGATTACTTTAGGAACAAGTACCAGAACCCAATATTTGTGGTGGCCAGTAATGGGATGGATTGGTGTAAGCAGAATGTTAATAATTCCTTGGGAGATGTTTACTTTGCTGGAGATGGCATTGAAGGTTCCCCTGCTCGAGACTTTGCAATTTTGGCCCACTGTAACCACACTATCATGACATTTGGGACATTTGGTATTTGGGCTGCAAGCCTGGCAGGTGGTGAAACAATGCATCTAACTAATTACAGTGCACCTGACTCATCGTACCTGAAGTATGTGAAGTATGAAGCACTCTACCCTCCAGAATGAATTGCTGTTCCTGCTGACCTGTCTGAACTACTCAAAAATAAGAAACATCCTATAAAGTAAATTTTTGGGTGGAATTATTTTTTTATGACTAATGCTCAATGGGGTCCTACACTTTTATATAAAATTGGTACAATGGCAGCAGACGTCCAACTTGCTAGCATGACCTTAATAATAAAACAGTATGCATAAAGCTCCCTCTAGTGGCAGTTACAGACAGCCAGAATCTTATTATTTTTTTCTGTCTAAGGAGGCGATTTGGAGCTCCGACCGCTATAAAGATATATTACAAAATGTATCAGCACAGAATGTTGGACATATATCTTAAAGGTGATTATTAACTTTCATGTAGCTCCACCTTGTAGCCATCTTAAACATTGTATCAGGGACACTTAATATAATTTTTAGCAGTTTAAAGTGGTAGCTACATGTAGTAATAGAAAGCAAAATCTTTGCAATTGAATTTGAGATCAAATTAATCTTAAAGGGGTTTTCCGATTATTATTATTTATCCCCTATTCACAGGATACGTGATAAATATCTGATCAATGGGGTTCAACCACTGGGATCCTACAGATCATGAGAACAGGCTTACCTTTCTGTTTCTGGAAGACCTATGGAACGGTAGTGCACATGATCGAACACCGCTCCATTAATTTCTATGGGGCTACTAAAGATAGCACTCGGCAGCCCCAATGAATGGAGCGGTGGTCGAGCATGTGCACTACCGCCCCATTCCTATGGGGCTCCCAGGAACTGCAATGTAAGACTGTTCTCGTGATCAGTGGAGGTCCCAGTGGCCAAATATTTACCACCTATTCTGTGGATGGGGGATAAATATTTTTAATGGGAAAAGTTAAGCTCTAGGCCATCATTTTACAGGGAGATTGGATGGTGCTATATCTAGCCCTATATTTTATGGACACTATAGATAACAATATCCCAGTTAAGTTGAAATGCAGAATTCATGTGTCCCTGTTATTATACTTATCATTTAACAATTCACAATAAATGTTGCTAATTTATTAAATCAGTGAGTTATACATGAGTGACATCCTGTATTTTACTTTGAATTTTTAATTAATTATTAATTTTTTTAATTTGCCTAGATAAATTAGATTTTTGGCTAAGGGTATGTTCACACGCACTAATTACGGACGTAATTCGGGCGTTTTTGCCCCGAATTACATCCGAAAATAACGCCTCAATAGCGTTGACAAACATCTGCGCATTGAAAGCAATGGGCAGACGTTTGTCTGTTCACACGAGGCGTAATTTACGCGCCGCTGTCAAATGACGGCGCGTAAATAGACGCCCGCGTCAAAGAAGTGACCTGTCACTTCTTTGGCCGTAATTGGAGCCGTTATTCATTGACTCCAATGAATAGCAGCGCCAATTACGTCCGTAATGGACGCGGCGTTCAAGCGCCTGCACATGCCGTTACGGCTGAAATTACGGGGATGTTTTCAGGCGGAAACATCCCCGTAATTTCAGCCGTTACGGACGCCCTCGTGTGAACATACCCTAAATTGTCCATGTACGGTTTTCTCAGAAAGGTTTCATCCGTGTACTCCTGCACTTGTGGTATCCTGATTTATGGTCACAGTCCTCCGGGATCAATGACTCATGGGAGTGAATACAATCTTTGTACAATGCTGAGGAATGTGTTGATATATGAATGATATCAAGTAAATAATTTTCTCTATGAAAAAAAAAAAGTATCTATTCGCTGTGTGTCCTGAATGGACTTACTTTTGCATCTGTAGTGGTATTGTCAGACTCTACAAAAACACACTGAGAAGACTGTATAAAATCTAGCACAAAGTGGGAGTGGAAGTATTTCTTCTTTTCAACCTTTTTTCATAACAAGTGGTCAAACTATGAATAACAGACATGTTGAGGAGTTCAAGGACCCTCTAAATGAGACTTCCACCGACACACAGGGGAGTAAGCTCTATTTTGCAGGTTGAACTTGTGATATTCAATTACAGCAAGCAAAAACTGCAACTAAAACAATCTTTGGCAACCTCTGTGAAAACAGCTTTCCTAAATAAACCAGTACAGTGTAGAGTGCAGGTGTCATTCAGGGGTTAGATGACAGGCTTAGATATTAGGGTCAGGCATTGTAAGGTGCAGTATGATTGACGACATATGTCTCAGTCTTCATTCACATCTGCGTCGGGACTCCGTTGATGGGTTCCGTTGGAGCCTTCCATCAGGAGAACCAATGAACGGAATCCAAACTGAAACGGAAACCATAGGTTTCCGTTTGCATCACCATCGATTTCAATGGTGACAGATCTGGTGCCAATGGTTTCCGTTTCTCACCATTGTTTAAGGGTTCCGTCGTTTTGCCTTAATCAATACTGACTGCACTATTCATTCCGTCAAAACGACGGAACCCTTAAACAATGGTGACAAACGGAAACCATTTGCACCAGATCAGTCACCATTAAAATCAACGGAGACCCAACGCATATGTGAAAGAAGCCTAAGACTCACTGTGTGGTTAACAGTTTCTTTTCTGCAATAATCCACTTCTTAAGAAATAGTAAATCATGGATTCACTAATTAACTGACTCTCCTTAACAACTAATAGCAAAATCTCTTTCATACAGTGGCAGGAACAAAACTGTGCTAGCACCACCTCAACAGTCTCTATAAGATAACAACCTCTTTCAGATAGCAGCAACCAGTGGCGGATTAAGTAGACCATGGGCCCTGGGCTGTTACCCAAACTTGGGCCCCCCTTCCTTACCGCCGCCCTGCCGCGCCGTAACTATTTTTGACACTACTTTTTTGGGCAAGCATTAACAGTGTTACGATTTCCCTTGTCACAGGGCTGTGTCCCTACATACTGAGAGTATCACACTCTGCAGGGACACAACCTCCTGACAAGGGGAATTGTCTATCAGTCCTGGACTGCAGAAAGACTTTTTGTGAAATACAAGGATTCCTATAATAAACATGTCAGGAGAGGTGACAGATTCTCTATAAATCTAGTGACTCACAGGTGACGACGTCTCAGATTCTAGTAGTTTTTTTCCTCTTTTCTTCTCCATCCGGTCCAGCGCTCATGACGACTTCTCCCGGCCATGACTCATTTCTGCAGAATTTGCCACTCAGACGTCTCCTCACTTTTCCAACATTTCCACACCTATAAACGAAAATAAAGTTATCATGGTGCCACATACTGTGCCCCTAAATATAATAGCACCAAACACTGCGTGCCTGAATATAATAATACCACACACTGTAAAACACCACATACACACAGCCCCCTGTACATAGTGCCACACACAGCCCCTGTAGATATTACACACCCCCATAGATATCGCCATACACAGCCCCCTCTATATATCACACATCCTCCCCGTAGAGAGCGTTACACACAGCCCCATATAGATAGTGCCATACAGCCCCCTGTAGAGAGCGCCACACAGCCCTCCCCCTCTTGTAAATAGCACCAAAAAGCCCCCCCTATAAAGAACGCCACACACATACCACTGTGGATAGCACTACACAGCCCCCGCTTGTATATAGTGCCACACAGCGTTCCCCCTTGTATATAGTGCCACACAGCGCTCCCCCTTGTATATAGTGCCACACAGCGCTCCCCCTTGTATATAGTGGCACACAGCGCTCCCCCTTGTATATAGTGGCACACAGCGCTCCCCCTTGTATATAGTGCCACACAGCGCTCCCCCTTGTATATAGTGGCACACAGCACTCCCCCTTGTATATAGTGGCACACAGCGCTCCCACTTGTATATAGTGGCACACAGCGCTCCCCCTTGTATATAGTGCCACAAGGTTATGTACACATTTAAAAACTTTATATCATAATTTTATATATATATATATATATATATATATATATATATATATATATATATATATATATATATATTACCCAATTACCCTAATATAAACATGTAATATATTACAATTTACGGTAAACAATGACGATTACAAATAAAAGGTCTATTTTAGGGTAAAACTATGTTATTACCAAAAAAAATAGCTGAAACTTAAAAAAGCTTATTTGTTTACTATTATTTTCAAACTTTATGAATAAAAATTGTAAAATAGCAAAAAAGGTGTGTATAAAAACGATAAAAAACGAAACCTGCATTGTCTACGGAAAAAAACGTCGCAAAAATCACGTCGTTTTTATTTAGTTTTTATAAAAATGTGTGTTTGGTGCAACTTTGTAATTACGTTTTATTAAAAAATATTTTTACTTTTTGAGATACAGCTGCTTTGTATCCTGTATCCGTCAGGTCAGCAGGACTGACAGGATCAGTGACACGCAGGATCCACCTCAAATCTATCACATCTAAGATTATAATTTAGCGCAGGGCCCGTTTCACTGATCCCGTCAGTCCTGCTGACCTGACGGATACAGGATACAAAGCAGCTGTATCTCAAAAAGCGAAAATATTTTTTAATAAAACGTAATTACAAAGTTGCACCAAACACACATTTTTATAAAAAATAAATAAAAACGACGTGATTTTTGCGACATTTTTTTTCGTAGACAATGCAGGTTTCTTTTTTTTTATCGTTTTTATACACACCTTTTTTGCTATTTTAGAATTTTTATTCATAAAGTTTGAAAATAGTAAAAAAATAAGCTTTTTTACGTTTCAGCTATTTTTTTTGGTAATAACATAGTTTTACCCTAAAATAGACCTTTTATTTGTAATCGTCATTGTTTACCGTAAATGTTAATATATTACATGTCTATATTAGGGTAATTGGGTCAGCGCTAGCGTTACAACAATGATTGGCGGGGGGGGGGGGGGACGGTTTTTATTGGGGTGGGTATTTTATGCGTATTTATTATTTCATTTTTTTTTGCACTTTACTTTCCTATTTTTTTATTACTGTGGTCTGTTCCTCAAAGGTCAAAAAAGACCTTTGGGGAACTTTATATATATTTTTTCTTTCTTTTACACCATGTTTTTCCACTGTAACTGGAGCTGCACAGCAGCCCCAGTTACAGGGGAAATCAGCCCTCTGATAGTGACGATTGTCACTAATAGGGCTGTGCTGGGACTAGTTAGACCCAGCAGCAGCCTGCCACTAACGGCACCCGGCGATCATGTGACCAGTCACATGATCACCGGGAGGAATAGAGACAGCGCCGCTGCTGCTGTCTCTATTCCTATACACAGCGTTCATTGAACGCTGTGTAAGAAGACATCGGAGAAGACAGAAGCAGCGAAAGCTGCTTCTGTCTTCTCCTCAGGGTCCCCGGCAGTCACTGACAGCCGGAGACCCGACATTCAGCTGCCCGATCGCGCGGGCAGCAAGTTAAAACCCGAGCCGTAGAAAGTCTATGGCTCGGGTTTTAAGGACCCGTCCCTGACTGCTGGCCGTAAAAATACAGCCAGCGGTCGGGAACCAGTTGGGCAGGAGGATAAGCCTGCTGTACTGACCTCAGCGCCGGTGACCGACCGACCGCCCGGCTCTTGTCTTGCAGATTCGGAGTAACAGAACAGCCGTCCGTCGCTGTTCTGTTACTCAATGGCGGCGGCCCGCACTTGTCAGGGAGGCGTGTCCTACCCCTTTCCAGGCCAATTCCCTGCTCCTCCCCTCCTCATCTTCGTTAGTTAGCAGCGCTAGCGCGCTGAATAGGTGCCTTTGCAAGATGATGTGCGGTTCGGGCTGCCATGGGCCCCCTGGGAGCCTCGGGCCCCGGGCGGCCGCCCGAATCGCCCATATGATAATCCGCCACTGGCAGCAACCGAAATATAATGCAACTTCTCTGTACAGTCTCTTCATATTCAGAAACACACCTTGAGAGTGGCCTTGTACTTTTTACCTCTACTGTTATCAAGATTGCTGTACACCAGGAACTCTTTCATTTTTCTTGTCTTTATGGCTCGTCATATCATCTGTGCTGCAAGGCTGATAACACTCTCTGGCTGTGCCTAAGCAACTCCAGATTCCAGCCGCTTATGGGGATGACTCTTGAACTGCTTGAACTCTCCTATCCACACTCTGCAGTGGGGCCGCAAGGTCCTTTCAACTTCCACAGTGGCTCTGGTTGTACATTTAGTCTCCAGTGAGTATTGCTTGCCCATTTTCTTCAACAAAACTTCTCTCACTACTACGCTGCTGTACTGCGCCAACCACACACGCTTGCTTTTATGATCTGAACGGCATTCGATTATAATTGACACACCTGAGAATGTTCTTATTCTGCCATAATTTCGTACCCCGCTTCTCCTGTAGGGGTAAGGGACTCTTTTATTTTCTCTCTCTGGGGTTTTATCTCAAACACTGGCAGATGTAGATTGGGCTGTCAAAACATTTCGTAAGGGGTGGCCTCCCACCTCCACTGTAGCTTACTGGCCCCCTCGCAGACCATACACATGATGACTTGATCTTCCACCTGTAGATGTGAGTATATTCGGACCAAGCCGTTAAGTTAACAGGTCATACATTTCTTGCATGTTTCTGCAAAATCCCTCCATCCAAGTCTGAGTTGTCCAGTCTTTACATTCGGTAAAGGTCGGCATCATCTTAGTGAGAGGACACTTTCCATATCTCCCAAACATTAACAAGAAGGGTGAGTAACACGTTGTACAATGAACTGTGTTGTTAGACACCTCCACCAGTTCAGCAATGTAATTTGGCTATCACTCTTTCTTCTGGAGCTCCAGAGTCCTTAGCCATAGCAGCCGGTTCAGGTGCTTGCAAGCACCATTTCCCTGGGGGTGATAGGTTATAGTACACTTCTTCATTATCTGATACACTTGGCACAGCTCTTGAATCAGTCTGCCCTTGAAACCTTGAAATGAACCCCTTAATCCGAATGCAGCTGAGCAAGACAACCATGGGGCAAGATGAAAGTCTTTCACAAAGCTTGGGCTTTTGATTCCGCTGATTGGTCACAAGTGGGGACAGATACTACAAATTTGGTGAAATAGCCTTGAAGTGACTCATGAGATAGTCTATCAACACAAACTGTAAGGGACAACAGGTCTGAATGTTGCCTACTGTAGACAGTTGTTTTCGAACTGAGGATGACAATAGAATCTCTATTGTCAACTGAATATTTTTGCAGGCCTAAATTGCACTTTCTTCTCATGGACCCATAACATTCTCGCTCTCACCTTTTCAGGCAACACAATCTGCCAGGCAGTGACTATTCAGTTGGAAACTGCACCCGTCGAAAAACCATGACTGTTCAAACGACCAGGCCGTCTCATTGTTGGAGCAGTCAGTTCAATGAAGGTGATAGGCTTTCCCTCTCTTCCTAGTTAAAGGGAACCTGTCACCAGCATTTCATTTATTGAACTTTACTTATCCCTCACTGGCCGCTGCTATAAAAAGGTCATTGCCGTTATCCCCTCTCCTAAACTCCTCCTCCGACTGTAAATAATGGTCTGCAAATATTTTGCGCCTTTTATCGTAATAATCCGGTGTTTCTTTGTGCGCCAACTCCTGAAGAGGACATCAATGCACAAGCAAGGATTTTGTGTGCTGGGGGAAGGCGAGGAGCTGTCAATCAAAAGTAAGGAGGCGGGGAAAACTCGGAAAGACTTGAGGAATGAAGTTATGACTCTTTTCAAAGGAATATTTGACTCTTATATGCTCATTAGCATACAGTGTGGGAACATTAAAAAGCTGAATACTAAAGCTACAGAGCTGACAAAGCAGACAATTATAGGTTATATAGAAATGATTTTTCACCCTCTACCACCAGGTATTGCTGGTTTAATAGGTGAAATGCTGGTGACAGGTTCCCTTTAAGCTGGTGTACCTGCGATGAGTAACCTCTTCACTATCTCAATCTGCCTATTTTTCACCACCTGCCTCTCTGCTGAAGTCCACTTGATTTCTGATGCCTGATGAAGACCTAGCTCCTATGTTTTATTTTTTTAATGTAATGTACATCTTATACTTTTCATATAAAAAAAACTTTTAATACTACTACTATTCGAAAGGATTGTGGAGTGTTCCCTTCCAAACAAAAGGAATACCATACACACCCGAAGAGACCACAGGAGCGCCAGGAGAATGAGTAATCCCATTTTCGAAATCCATTGGATACTATGTTTCACCGGATATCCTGGTGTTTACCTGCCGCCGGTGACCACTCCAGAGGCTTGCACACTGTTATGATACGAAGTCATTAAGTTAAGTTGTGCCGACCATTCTGCACAACTCCAGAGAGTGAGCACCATCTATTAAGTTTGACTCACCTATATCTAAGTGATTCTCATACCATCATGTTGCATTCCTTTGATCTAAGCAATATTACCTTAGAGGAGCCCCTGTTTCTTTTTGTCTTCCCCTCTCCACATCCCTTTTTTCCCAGTCCCGCTTTTTCAAGGAAACATCCTTTCAGCGCTTGAATGGTAACGACAGGCAAGTGTAGCAGTACTTCGTAGTCCAGGGGTATTTCTAGCTGCCCTGAGAAAGGCACCTTTAATACAGTTTGCTGTGCCGAGTAGATCCAATAGCGCAGGAGTGGTTGGGTAACTTTTGAATTTTGCACGCACTGGCACTGGGAATCCGGCAGCAGTGAGCTGTAGATGACAGAGGACGTTGGTGGCCTCATGGAGGCAGAGGCCACCGAGTAAGGTACGAGACCTGGCGACCGGGACCGCTGTTGGATGCAGGGCCCGCCGCTGGCACTACACTGTTGGCCATCCATGCCCCAGGCCCAAACTGCTTCACTATACTAACAGCCTGGTCAAAAGTGGAGTAGGAAACTGAAGAAAGTTCTTTGTTAATGCTATAATTTAATGAATCCCCTACAGGATAAGACAGGTAATGTATTAAATCAAAAGCATTAGGTTCCTTTTTGGGAACAACTCCCAATGGGGATAAACGAAAATCATTAAAAGGCAGGTAATCAAAGGGAGCAGCTACTCTACCCAACTCTATTTCTTTAGCTATTTTATGTTCTACTACTTCAGGATGCAAATGAGCAGATTGAAGATTTTCCACCCAATTGCATCCTGAACCTGAAAAAATAGGAAGCTGAAAACCAGAACCAAAACCCTCAGTGAGCAATTGTGCCATCTGACGATTTGGGTACTGACCGAGCCAAAACAACATCTTCTCCATCTTTACTGGCGTCAAGGCTTTTTGCCAATTACTCTTTTGTTGAAGGCTGTGAGGGAAGATTTGCTTTTTTAAAACATCTGGACATGGAATGGTTACCTCTGCAAAAGGAACATTCATGTTTATATTTGCAGGTGTGAGGCCACTTGCACTGAGATTCGTTAAAAGCAAAATATGTGCCTTTACGAAAAGAACAAAAGAACCAACTTGCGGGGTATCCAGAGGGGCTACAGGTTTTTGAGGAATCATAAAATTTAACCATAGCCCAACATCTTTAACTCCCCATTTCAAAGAGGGGAAAGCAGACAATTCTAAAATTCTTATCGTATAAAAATCAACCAAAACCTCCAAAATTCTTATAAGATTCCAACACAATATCTACATGCTGAAACAAACCTGAACATTTCTCAGGTAATTTTTCTCCCAAAATACTAGAATAAATACAAAAAGCTTGAAGCCAATTGTTAAAATATTTGGGTATTGGACACCGCCTGTCCTCTGATTTATCCTCTTTCTTTAGAAGCTGGCAAAAGAGAGAGTAAATTAACATAATCAAACGTCCAAATTTTATCCTTAACTGAAGGAGATAAATGGAACCCTAATGGGGACACAGCATACGTCATTGCTTCTTTATAACAATGTTCAGCCTCCCACCCCCCTTCCCCCGTACACCTTGGGGATGCAACAGACTCCAATTTACTATTACCCGGGTCATTAGAAGGATCAATAGACCTCCATACCCCTGCTACGTTTAATGGGGTACTAGCTGGCGATGGTGAAATAGCCCTGCTATGAGCAGCAGCTGTGGGAGCAGAAGCAGAGTTCTGCAGGGATTAAATGAAAGTGGACAGCTGCCCTAAGGGTATGTTCACACGAGGGCGTCCGTTACGGCTGAAATTACGGGGATGTTTCAGCCTGAAAACATCCCCGTAATTTCAGCCGTACCGGCATGTGCAGGCGCTTGAACGCCGCGTCAATTACGGCCGTAATTAGCGCTGCTATTCATTGGAGTCAATGAATAACGGCTCCAATTACGGCCAAAGAAGTGACAGGTCACTTCTTTGACGCGGGCGTCTATTTACGCGCCGTCATTTGACAGCGGCGCGTAAATATACGCCTCGTGTGAACAGACAAACGTCTGCCCATTGCTTTCAATGGGCAGATGTTTGTCAGCGCTATTGAGGCGCTATTTTCAGACGTAATTCGGGGAAAAAACGCCCGAATTACGTCCGTAAATAGGCCGTGTGAACATACCCTAACAGGAATGTGAGATCTGCCTGTGGCTGGATGCTGCTCCACTGGGTCCTGTAGTCCTGAAGATGCCACAACTGGGGCCCGGAGACCAGCAACAGCAATAAGCTGGCGATCTCTACAGCCCTGCCGAGGTTGTGTCTGCGTGGATACTTGTAATCCACTGGAAGCAACAGGAATTAATCCAGGCTGTGACTCCTGTAGTAATCAAGAAGAAAATCTGCTGGATGAAGCATCAGTAGCCACTGGAACAGGGAGTCTCAGGTCTTTCGTCCGTCCTTGTCCTCGCCGTCCTCTGATAGGAGAACGGCAATACTGTCTAAGTTGACGCCTGTTATGTAAGCTCGAGCGTCCCGCGTCATCCGCCGCTGCCGGAAATTCTTCCTCCACAGACGCTGACCTCACCACTCCAGAGGCCGCCGGAGTGTTTGCTTCTTCGCCTCCAAATCCAGACTGTGGTATCACATCACTCCGGAGCGCCAGCAAACATGACTCCAACCAAGCCGACATCTCAGCAGATGTAGCCCGGGTTCTCAACTCCGTGATCAGCGCCTCCATGATGTCTGTAAGTAAACGACTGGCTTTGTAATCCTCTTGGTCCGTCCCTCAGGGTCCAATCTTTAGTCAGGCAGCAAACATTTATTCCAGGAATATGTCAAAAGGTCTGCCAAGACCACTGCATATTCCTGGTTTATATATACCTAACTAGTCACCTGACCACACCTCTTAAACCAATCCCTGACTGTCACTACGGCGCTAAACTGCCCTCACCGTCACAAAGACCACAGCTGTGGCCCAATTGCAGACATCACTGGGCAGAATTTCCATTATGCCCTGATACCGACGGGAAAAATTCCCGCCTTAATAAACCAATCTAATTGACCAGGGATGTCTGTAATACCTTGTAGAACCCTCCTAATGGTCCGGGTTCCTTCAAGCTGAACAAGCCCAATTTCTCTAGTCTTTATTTGTAAGCGACACCTCCCATCCCATTTAAAAATCTCTCCAGTTCTCCTATATCCTTTTTGCAATGTGGAGCCTAAAACACTTTACCATCATTCTGATGTTTCATTCCATGCTTACTGCAACTACCTTGTACATTAGACTTGGCTTACTTTACATCTTGGCATAGTCAGCAGGATAATCACTGCCCAGGAAAAATATCAGATGGCATGAGATAGATCGCCATCCGACGCTGCTGGAGGAGTTGCAGCAGATGCAGTTGGTGATGAAGGTATATACCTATGGAAGGAGCAGAGGCCTGAGCTACTGAACGGCCCGAGAGGGCTTAGAGAGAGCCAAAATGGGTCCAAAGAATCAGTGGGTGATGGGCAGGAGTCTCTTCACATGTTGTAGAGTATTGGCGAGGGACAGGGAGAAGCATTCCTCACGTGTTTGCTGTGGTCAGGTGAAACTTACCTGGGGTCTCCCCAAGAGACACAGTGTGCGGTATTCGGAGGATTAAGTGGTAAAAGCCTTCCCGCAAGCCAGCAAGCAAGTGGGCCAGCAAGCCTAAGAGGCCTAGTGGATGGCCTGGAATTTAGAGGAAAGATGGGTAGTCCAGCCATTATCCCTGTTTATTTTCATAACTGGATCCATCAGGGAGGGGTGCTTGCTCAGCCTCTCCTCACACGCAGGCTTCTTCTGCTCCTGGCGGGCAGCGTCAGAAGGTTATTATATAGGGGCAGCATAGTATATAAGTGGCAGCATGGTATGTAGGGACAGCATAGTATATAAGGAGCAGTATAGTATATACTGGCAGCATAGTATATAAAGGGCAGCATAGTATATAAGGGGCAGCATGGTATATAGGGGCAGCATAGTATATAAGGGGCAGCATAGTATATAGGGGCAGCATAGTATATAGGGGGAAGCATAGTATATAGGGGCCGCATAGAATATAAGTGGCAGCATAGTATATAGGGGCTGGATAGTATATAGGGGCTGGATAGTATATAGGGACAGCATAGTATATAGGGGGCAGCACAGATATCCTCCTTTTATCTGTTCTACTTTAATATTGAACACAAACACTTACAAAGAGACATAAACACATGCAGATATATATAGAAATAAACACACACTGTAACATATACACATACAAACACAGACACACACACACACACACACACACACACACACACACACACACATAACCACAGAGAAAAATAAACAAATAGAAACACACCATATTTTTCGGACTATAAGATGTACTTTTTGTCCTAAAAACTGAGCTGCAATCTTTTTGTGCGTCTTATAGTCTGAATGCAGACAGCTGCCAGTGTATGAAGAATCAGGAGACTGAGCTTTATGCTTCGAAGGTCCTTGCAGTGCAGTGTTATGGAAGCAGCATGTCCAGTGCTGTGTGTAAATAATCTCTGTTATCTGCACACTGCACAGTCAAATCTTACATACAAAATTCTGTAAAATCAGACTGTTCAGTGAGCAAATATCACAGACATTTGTACACACAGCACAGTAAATCTATAAGGTTATTGACCTTCTAGCCACGACCCCTCCACCTATGAACCAGCAGCATCAACTCTAAGGCACCTTGCACACAACCGTAATTTTGATCCGCAATTTTAAACCGTAATTGCGGATCAAAATACTGATCCATTAACTTCTATGGCCAACGGACACCTACCTTTATAATTACAGGAAGGTGTCCGGGCCGTAGAAAGTCTCCGCAGAAAATAGGACATGACATATTTTTTTATTTTATGGACTGTGCTCCTATAATTTATAATGGGAACATGGCCAGCAAATGCGGGTGACTTTCCTCAGCCGGCCTTAGCCAGGAAATTCTGGGTGCGGCTGTGTGCAGGGGGCCTAAAGCAGTGACCTGAGCAGATTCATCCCCATTAACCCCTGCCTCTCTACTCCTCTGATGTCTGGTGAGTTCAGGAGAGGGTGATGGCACATTGTATTACTGTGGCTGGCATTGTGGTGGGATACTGGATCTGTACCATATCGCCTGAATACTACCTATAGGAAATGTACAGTAATGTACTCCTCTCTTAAGCTTCAAATTTTACACGCGTCTTATGGTCCAGTTTGTCCTTAAGTCAGAAAAATACGGTACACAGTAAGAACTCGGATTGCTATTTTACTAATGTAAGGCACATGGAGATACTAAATTAGTAAACCTACGTGTCATAATAACAAGCAAGTATTTCTTTAGCATTATTTTTGTAATATCTTTGAAGGCACTCAGGCTTATTGGCCGTTGTGCCCATGACTGGGTGGCAATAAGAGGGTTAAATTAACCACGGTCACGCTAGGGGGATGGTTCCAAGCAATGTTGGGAATAAGGGGCCTATAGGGATGGGGTATTTTTGGGAGGTAGAGGGCAGTCTTACACACATCCCTATCCTAGGATTTATAAGGGAAAGGAAAGCAGCCATCTTCCTCTTTTGGCTGTTATCACTCAGGGATTTGTATTGCCAAAAATTTGGTGTACATTTACCTGATCGTCATGGACCGGCAAGAGCTTGAAGCGATCATCCACACCAGGATGCAGGATGAAGGTTCAGTATGGTTACAGTCTCTTATTCAAGAGAGTGTGGCACCGTCGTCATCCCTACCTGACACACTCCCTGCGCACCGCTCCTCCCGGTGCTCTAGGCCGCCAGCGCGTCTCTCCCCATCCGGCGACAGTAGAGTTCTCTCGCTGTCATCTAGACAGGCCGCGCACGCGCGCACCACACTTTAGCCGCAGATCTCTCGGGACGCGGCCAGGGAGATCGACGAGGACGTTATACCGCCCTCGCCGGGTCTCACATATTCCACAGGGATGGGCCGTGTTCGTTCTCGTCCGCGGGCCGCCAGGAGTGTTGCCACCCCCAACCCGCCAACGAGATCTGCAATTAGTCAACAGGGGGCACCGCCAGCAGGATTGCACCAGGTACCACAGCTGGGGAGATAGCCACTCAGCACTCCCTCCCAGGTACTGTAACAGGCGGGTGGCATGAGACTTCTCCCCCCCCATTAAACGAAGGGGAGATTGGCTCGGTAGGGAACAGTGAAGAGGACTTCTTCCCCTGCAAGCAGGAGCTATCCAGGGTGCCGCAACTGCCACCACCAGCACCTCCCTCCATACAGCCGGCACCGGTCATATCCGCAGGTTTGGGTCTAGCTTCCGTTCTGGTAGAACATACAGGGAGGGCCTCTTCGGTTAGCTCAAGGGCTACTACTAGAACCCGCCATTCCCGCTCTCGCTGATCATCCAGACGCCGGTCATCTCGTCGGTCACCCAGACGTCGTACACGGCATAGGAGGTCGTCATCACGGTCAAGTTCTAGTTCATGGACTGAGAGCTCACGCACTGGGTCGTCGCACCACGGCAGTCCGAGAGACAGCCATGATGGGCGTCGCCATAGCAACCGCTCTTCCGCCCGCTGCCGGGTAACAAGACCTATGGTTACGGAGGTACCAATAGCATCCGCAGCACCTGAACCTCCACCAACATCCTCGACAGCAATGGTCCCGGTATCTACGGCAGGACACAGTGAGTATGAATGCCTTCGGGCTTGGGGTTCAGGGGGTAAATCTGATGTTGACGTTATTAATGTGTTACGATCCCTTTTGGCGGGACATCCGGCGGCTCCTGTGGTCCCAGCCTTGCAGGCGGAGGTGGGAAAAACGTCAGTCGAGGCATGCACGTCTATGGTATCACTGTCGCTGCCCTCCTTCAGGGATACTTATTTTTGTGGTATACCCCCCCTAGGGGCACATTTGTTTGAAGATACCATGGAAAAAATAGCAAGGAGCGAATACATTGATATTTGGTCCCTGGTGTCGGTGGATTCGGCTACGATCGATAGGGAACGTCGTTTTGAAAGGGGCGCCCCTTCCAAGCCAAGAGTAGCTAAAACATTTAATAACTGGTTACAAGCTTTTGCGGTGCTGGGTTGCGTAGTTTCACAGAGGTCCCCAGACAAGGCCTTCCAACTTTTCGTTTATTTAGACACTATTTTCAGCGCATATAAGTCCCACGGGGTTTCAGCTTGGTGGCGCTATGACGAGGAGTTTCGTTGGCGCATGGTGCAAAAAC
The DNA here is from genome assembly GCF_050947455.1 of Rhinoderma darwinii. Taxonomy (NCBI): domain Eukaryota; kingdom Metazoa; phylum Chordata; class Amphibia; order Anura; family Rhinodermatidae; genus Rhinoderma; species Rhinoderma darwinii. The sequence continues at coordinate 87,691,710 of NC_134696.1, forward strand.
AGGAAGTAGGTTGGGATACAAAAGCCACGGATGTTTGGCTGAGACGGGGTCGGGGCTCAGAACAATAGGCACACCGGTACTTGCTGGCTTTTCAATGAGGGGCACTGCAAGTTCTACGGTTCCTGCAAGTTCAAGCACGAGTGTTCTGCTTGCGCGGGCCCCCACCCAGCAGATCGGTGCAACCGGCGTAACACCCAGGTCCCACCTCCCAACAGTACGGGTAGGGTCGAGGACTCCAATACGCGTCCTAGAGATGCTATCATGGCTAGACCGGCACCCCAAGATGGGGGAGGCCGCCCTAATTAGAACAGGGTTTCTGTTTGGGTATGCCGTTTATTTACAATCCCTCACCAATATTTTCGGTTAATTTAAAATCTGCTAGGGACTTTCCTTTAGTTGTGGCAGAGAAAGTAAGAAAAGAGACGTAGCTTGGCTGGATGGCTGGCCCTTTTTCCAAGCTACCATTCTCCAACCTCTGGGTATCCCCTCTAAGGGTGGTGCCTAAAGAAGAGGCACCCCCTGTCCGGGCTGTTAAACTGTATTTAGGTGCCCGTTTATCAGGTTCACAATTTTTCACAAACGCCAATGGTAAACCCCTAACAAGGTTTCAATTTATAGCAATACTTCGGTCAGCCTTAACCCATGTTGGCTTCCCTCACAAGGAATTCGGTACTCATTCGTTCCGCATTGGAGCCGCCACCACGGCCAGCGGCCTGGGTCTATCTGATGAGAAGGTTCGGCATATTGGGAAGTGGCGGTCAGATTGTTTCGCCGGATATATCCGCCCGGACTTAATTTTGCATTGATTTTCTTGGTTTTGTTTTAGGTTCCCGTCCTGTGATATGGATCCTTGGACATTCTTATGTTTTCTGGGCGGAAAGGAGAGCGGCAATTCGTCCGGGAGGTCTCTCGCTAGGTTTGCTGGGAGCGGATATCCATTGGCATGGTTTACGAGGCCTGAGGTGGTTGGATGTTTTGCCCGAGGTGGTGGCCATCAGCAGACAACGGATTGGTCCTACGGTGTTGGTGATCCATGTCGGGGGGAATGACCTATGTTCGGTCCGCCTGGGTGAGCTCATTGCACTGATCCAGTCCGACCTGGAAAGGTTTACGTCGTTTTTCAACGAGTTGGTTTTAGTTTGGTCAGAGATTATCTCCAGGGCTATATGGCAAGGGGCCCGTGACGAACCTGCGATTGAAAGGGGTAGGCGGCTGCTTAACACCAGGGTGTCCAGGTATGTCATGGCTGGTGGAGGTGTGGTAATACGGCACAGGCAATTGGAAGGCAACAACCGGTGCCTGCTGCTGCAGGACAGGGTACACCTCACGGATATCGGTTTGGATATCTTTTTGTCTGGACTCCAAGATGGTATGGAGGTGGCTCTGTTTCGGTTGACCGAGGGTCGTGGGGGAGTAGGTGTGTGTGCAGCTGAGGATGCTCACCCTCCTCGTGGCGGTATTTTGGAAAGGTACGACCTACATGCCCTTCCTTAGGCGGGCTGGCATACGGGTACATAACATGTGTATTGGTTACGTTTATACATATTCTAATAATAAATAAATAAAGCTGTGGCCGACCCTCGAGTCAACCCACGTTCAAAGGTTCATTGGTAGTTGGTCAAGTTATTTGAAAAGGGTGGGTCATTAACAGCCTAGCGGGAGATAAAAGGTTGTCCTGCACACAGTCACTGTCTTCACAGTTGACCACTACCAGAGCGGTACAGATACAATGGGAAAGTGCCAATGACATTGCGGTAGGCGGTCCTTGCCTGCAGTGACACGATCCCACCATGCTCAGCCGCTGTCCTTCCCCCTCCCTCAATATCCAAACTGTTTATTTCATTGGTGGCAGTGGTTTACGTCCCTCCTCTGCTCCAGCAACACCTGCGTGTCCTTTGGAGCTAAAGGATTACTTACGTGCTGCTGCTGCAGCAAAGGACGGACCTTCCTCATTTACCTCTGTTAATGTCCGGAAGAAACCAGAAAATGCACGCCCGCACTTCCAGTTTTGTCCTGACATCGGCATAATACGAAGTGTTGTTTGCCGGTCCATATAGCACGGGTCCGCACAACTGGCATCTGCAGTCCGAGTTCGGACCGCTCTCTACAAGTTGAGGACTTATAGTGTATACTGCAGTCATATTGTGTATTGTGTCATTTAAGCTGTATGTGGGAGTGGGACTGTAAACTTTGTGTATATGATATTATATATATATATATATATATATATGTATATATATATATATATATATATGTATCTTATCCTACTATTATCTTGTATATTTGCATATGGAGACCTTGAGATCACATACATTATTACATAATCTGGCCTAGGTTTTCCCCTGAGCATGGTGACAGTGGTTTATTGGTCAATAAAGTAAACAGCTGATAGGGTGGCTGGGCTTTATAAGTGTAAATATCAGACCTCAGCGCAGTGTTAAAGAATTGGCCCCAACCCTCCCTCCCTGTGCTTTTGTATTTGTATTGTCACGGCTATTTATTTGAATGGGGGTTAGTCGCTTATGAAAATGAGTGGACATATGGTGACTTGCTGTCTAGAGCTTATGGCTATGCTTAGTATGTTCATTTTAGTTCATTGTTATGTTATAATAAAGTAATATTTGGTTGCTATACCTTTAATAAAGGCCGTGTCCAAAATGTATACCACCAGATTTTTGTCTTCATTTTGATTGTTAGAAAGTTTAGTAAGGTTATAAGTATGTATGTTGTATAATACCATGACTTTGTTGATTAAACCATAATATGAATCCCCCACCTGGTATTGGTAATGCCACATACTAATAGCGACCGCTTGAAAAATGATATATTGACCTAGATATATGAAAACATAATGTAAATCACCAACATTTTACCAGTAATGATTTGTAATATTGCCATCATGACTAAATCGTCTGTACGATTTATATTTCTCGAATCTTTTAACTGCCATTAGTCCGACTGTGTATGATGGTGTTGCAGCCGCATCATAGTTCTCTCACATAGATCAACCACATAGAACAACAGATTTATAATTACTATCACTCTAATCGTGATGTACTGTCCTATCGATGTCGAGAACTTCCGTAAATTTCCTTTAATAATTTAGAAACGACAAGACGCGGCTGCCACCATATTGGTTAGATCCAAACAAATTATTGCTACTTAACAATGACAGACGCAGCTGATTGCTAAGAGACCGTTTACGCCAGTGGGCAACGTCATTGGTTGAACCCAAACGCGTGACCGTTACTTAGCAACAACAGACACTTCTAATTCCCATTAGCCAAACCGCTCATGATAAACACGTGACTGCTGCCTAGCAACAACAGACGCCTCCAACTCAGATCTTTCATGTTAACGTCTTAGTCGTATTACAAACAATACTGTATACATCTTAATATATGTTTTACCACATACTTACTGGGATATAACTATATATATTAAGTATTTGTGCACCATTGTTTTTATTAACACATTTTTTTAACGTTATCAAATTCAAAGTGATCTAGTTACCTAGATTATTCCACCCCCAGTATGAACTTTGAACTGGTTTTAGTGTCATTTTTTATCTATTTATTGCATGATCTTGATATTTTTTATTATAGTCTAATTGCTCTAAAGAAGAGGAAGAAGATCCTAAAAACATGTTATCTGTATACTATATTTTATTGTTATTTATTGTTACTTATTTAACAATCTTGTAGACTAAAGGCCCTATTACACCGGCCAATTTTGTCCGGAGCAACGAGCTCCGATCAATGACACAGCTCGTAGCTATGTATGTATGGGGACGAGCGGTCGTTACTCCGATCGCTCGTCCCCATACATTATTATCATGTCGGCAGCGCGTCTCCCTGTTTACACAGGGAGATGTGCTGCCGACCATGATTTTATTTCAGTTTTTTGAAACGATACAATCAGCAGATGAATGAGCGTTCTATGAACGCTTGTCTGCCCGATAATTGCCCAGCGTAAAAGGGCTTTTACTTCATCGACAAGAAACAAAATATCTTATGGGTATAAAGAAAGCGCTACTGACATATTGGGAAAATCCGATGTTGAATAAAATTGTTATTTATATCGGCTACGCGTTTCAACACAGCACCTGTGCCTTCATCAGGCCAAAAGTATTAAGAAATTACAACAAACATGTCTTATATATACAAACAAAATAGGGCTCACTGATTGATTGCTTAACCCCTTGCGTACCTTTGACGTAATAGTACGTCGCTGGCCACTTATGCCAGCGTACCTTCGACGTACTATTACGGCGCAGGAATAAACTGTCACTATGTGAAATCACATAGTGACAGAACAGCGGCGGCAGCTGTCATTGACAGCTAACCGTCTCTGCTACCGGCCTGGGGACCAATTAGCAGTCCCCAATGCCAGCGATTGCTGTGATTGGTCAGTCTCTGAAGACTGACCAATCACAGCCGTCTGTGACGTCGTCTGCAGGAGAAAGCTCCTGTCACTTTCTCTGATCTCCTCACTTCTGTGAGATACGTGAGGAGATCAGAGAAAGCAGTGTAAAAAAAAAAAAAACACTTTTTATTAACCCCTTCCCGAAAATGGGCGTATAGTAACGCCCTGAGGATGAAGCGGGCACAGGAGCTGTGCTCGCTCCATCTTCATCGGATGTCGGCTGTAATATACAGCCGACATCCCACTGCAACTACAGCGATCACTGTCCTCTCCGATCGCTGTAGTTTAACCCCTTAAATGCCGCTGTCAATAGCGACAGCGGCATTTAAGTGATTGATACAGAGGGAGGGGGCTCCCTCTGCACCCCATTGCCCCCCCCCCGCGAAAAATCGCGGGGTTCTGATGGTTGCAATGGCAACCAGGAAGCCTAGCAACGGCTTCCTGGTTGCCAGGTACGGGAGCCTATTAGGTCCTGCCCAAGGCAGGACGTAATAGGCTCAACTGTCAGTTGTAAAGTGACAGTTACAATACACTGCACTACATCAGTACATACAGAAGTAGTGCAGTGTATTGTGCAGGGGATCAGAAGATCAGATCTTCCAGTCCCCTAGTATGTGTAAAATAAAAAGTGAAAAAAAAGTAGAAAAAAAAGTAAAAAAAAAAGTTTTAGATAAATGAATAAATACAAGTTTTACGTAATAAAAACAATAATCGCCTTGTTTCCCTGATCAAGCCCTTTATAATTAGAAAAAAAATGAAAAAAAAGACAAAAACTAGACATAATAGGTATCGCCGCGTTCGTATCGGCCTGACCTAAAAAAATATCATATTATTTATCCCGCACGGTGAACACCGTAAAAAAAATACCATAAAAAACAATGGCAGAATTTCCTTTTTTGGTCACGTTGTTTCCAAAAAAATGGAATAAAAAGTGATCAAAAAGTCGCGCGTAGCCAAACATGGTACCAATAAAAACGACAGTGTGTCACGCAAAAAATGTATGTACTCCGCACAGATTACATATGCCCCCACATTATAAACTGAAACACCAGTAAAACACTAAACAAAAACTACTACCAAGCAAAATCTGCGCTCCAAAAGCCAAATGGCGCTCCTTCTGGGCCTGGCAGTGTGCCCAAACAGCGGTTTATGACCACATATGGGGTATTACCGTACTCTGGAGAACAGTTTAACAATTTATGGGGCGTATGTCTCCAGTGGTACAAGCTGGGCCCAACACATTGGGCACTGAAATAGCATATATGTGGAAAATGTCAATTTTCAATCTGCAACATCCACTGTGCACTAATTTCTGCAAAACTTTTGGGGGTCAAAATGCTCACTACACTTCTAGATGAATTCCTTGAGGGGTGTAGTTTCCTAAATGGGGTCACTTCTCGGGAGTTTTCACTGTACTGGTACCTCAGCGCAATGCAACATGGCGTCAAAAACAAATTTTGTAAAATCTCCACTCCAAAAACGAAATTTCACTTTTTCCGTTTAGACCCTTGCCGTATGTCCAAATAGCCGTTTACAACCACATATGGGGTATTTCCGTAATCAGGAGAAATTGTGTAACACATTTTGGGGTGTCTTTTCTCCTGTATTCCTTGTGGAAATGAAAAATTCTGAGCTAAAGCTACAGGTTATATTTCACGGACCAATTCTAATAAAATCTATAAAACACCTGAGGGCTCAAAATGCTCACTACACCTCTAATTTAATTCTTTCAGGGGTATAGTCTCCAAATTGGGATCACATCTGGGGAATTTCTACTGTACTGGTACTTCAGGGACTCGCGACATGGCCCCCAGAAACCAATTCAGCAAAATCTGAGCTGCAAAATCCAAATGGTGCTCCGTCCCTTCTGAGCCCTGCCATGGGTCCAAACAGCAGTTTATTACCACATATGGGGTATTTCCGTAATCAGGAGAAATTGCTTTACAAATGTTGAGGTGCTTTTTCTCCTTTATTCCTTATAAAAATTAGAAAATTCTGTGTTTTTTCCAAAAAAAAGTCTCTTTTCATCTTCACAGACTAATTCCAATAAATTCAGCAAAAAACCTGTGGGGTCAAAATGATAACTATACCACTAGAAAAATTCCTTGAGGGGTATAGTTTCCAAAATGGGGTCACTTTTGGGGGGATTCCACTGTTTAGGTCCCTCCAGGGCGTTGCAAACGTGACACGGCACTGAAAACCATTCCAGTAAAATCAGAGCTCCAAAATCCAAATGGCGCTCCCTCCCTTCTGAGCCCTGCTGTGGGTCCAAACAGCAGTTTATTACCACATATGGGGTATTTCCGTAATCGCGAGAAATTGCTTTACAAATGTTGGGGTGCTTTCTCTCCTTTATTTCTTGCAAAAATTAGAAATTTTTACGTTTTTCCAGAAAAAAAGTAGATTTTCATTTTCACAGACTAACTCCAGAAAATATAGCAAAATACCTGTGGGGTCAAAATGCTAACTATACCCCTAGATAAATTCCCTGAGGTGTGTAGTTTAAAAAATGGGGGTCACTTTCGGGGGTTTCCACTGTTTTGGCACCACAAGACCTCTTCAAACCTGACATGGTGCCTAAAATATATTCTGAAAAAAGGAGGCCCCAAAATCCAAGAGGTGCTCCTTTGCTTCTGAGGCCTGTGTTTCAGTCCATTAGCGCACTAGGGCCACATGTGGGATATTTCTAAAAACTGCAGAATCTGGGCAATAAATATTGAGTTGCGTTTCTCAGGTAAAACCTTCTGTGGTACAGAAGAAAATGTATTACATATGAATTTTGTAAAAAAAAATGAAATTTGAAAATTTCAGCTCTACTTTCCTTCAATTCCTGTAAAACGCCTAAAGAGTTGAAACACTTTCTGAATGCTGTTTTAGATACTTTGAGGGGTGCAGTTTTCAAAATGGGGTGTTTTATGGGGGTTTCTAATATATAGGGCACTCAAAACCACTTCAGAACTGAACTCGTCCCTGAAAAAATCGCTTTTTTAAATTTTCTTAAAAATATGACAAATTGCTGCTAAAGTTCTAAGCCTTGTGAGGTCATAGAAAAATAAAAGAATGTTCAAAAAACGATGCAAACATAAAGTAGACATATGGGATATGTTAATTGGTAACTATTTTGTGTGGTATTACCATCTGTTTTACAAGCAGATACATTTAAAATGGGAAAAATCATAATTTCTTCATATTTTCGCTAAATGTTGGTGTTTTTCACAAATAAGGAATGAATTTATCGACCAAATTTTTGCACTAAACTAAAGTCCAATGTGTCACGAGAAAACAATCTCAGAATCAATTGGATAGGTAAAAGCATTCCGGAGTTCTTACCACATAAAGTGATACATGTCAGATTTGAAAAAATGGGTCTGGTCCTCAAGGCCAAAATGAGCTGGGTACTCAAGGGGTTAAAAAACCCGCTAGATAACAGCAGAAAAAAACTGCCAATGACGTCATCACTGACAGGCTGAAGGTGAGTGACGGGCATGTAGTATAGTCAATCATAAATGAATTTCAACAGTTACTGGTTTTGAGATAACAGAATAAAGAATCTAAAGATAAAAAAAAGTGGAACACATTATTGTAATAAATGCAAAACAATATACATGTCAGTGCTGTAAGACAGTATATCGATAACATGGTCGGACACAGAAAAAAACACAAACAAATAATCACACAATTAAAACAAGCGATAGTATAACGATGCATGGAAAGCACAGTTAAAGTACAATGGAAGATACAATAATTACAGGGTGGAGTGGAATTAAACCGTAAGCGTCCTCGTTGGTATGACAACCAGAGAGCTACGGAACAATTTTATTCAACAACATTGGATTTTCCCAATATGTCAGTAGCACTTTCTTTATAGCCATAAGATTTTTCGTTTCTTGTTCTTCTACCGCGGTACCATCTGTATGATACCGGTGTTTTGGATTGAGAGCTGCAGCTGTATGACACTTCTTATATGCCAGCATCAGTGTTGTGCCTGAACTGCACAACTGTCAATGGTGAGCATAACTGCTTCTCCTCGCATTATATTCGTTATTCCTACCCAGATGATCTTGCACTATGTGGCGCCATGCATTTTTTTATTTTTTATTTACTCCATCGAGTAAGACTTCATCTTTTTTCTTTAAGTCATCGAAGTCTTGGCCAAAGTTCTGAGGTTGCGCAAAAGCCTGGTCTTTTTTTCTGCATGAAACACTCCCTAAATATTTTTATTGTGCATTTGCATATATGGAAGTCCCATATAGATATTATTGTGCTTTTCAATGCGTTCTTATATGCTCTAATGTGTTTTGAGCACATCCAAGAGATGATCCAAGAGATGATCCAAACGAAGACATGTTGTTTTGCGACAAATGGATGTTGTGTGTCACATCTTACTGTGTTCCGTGTGATTGGCAGGTACAGGCAATGATGGCTGCTGTTTCTTTAAAATTTACTTGGCGCAGGGAGAAAAAGCCTGGATGTCATCTTATTGAGTGTCTTTGTCGCACCATTAACAGCAGAAACAGGGGCGTAGCTAAAGGCTCATGGGCCCCGATGCAAAAATTCTTACTGGGACCCCCCCCCCCCCCCGCAAACTTCTCAGGGCCGACGGTCCGCAGCGTTCAGCTGCATCGCTGGGTCTCCTAAGTGACCCAACAATGCAGCACTAGCAGCCGGGGCGTCACTAAGGCTGGGTTCACACACCCTATTTACGGACGGAATTCGGGCGTTTTAGCATTGAATTACGTCCGAAAATGCGGCTCAAAAGCGTTGGCAAACATCTGCCCATTCATTTGAATGGGTCTTACGATGTTCTGTGCCGACGGTCATTTTTTTTTACGCGCCGCTGCCAAAAGGCGGCGCGTAAAAAAGATGCCCACGTCAAAGAAGTGCCTGTCACTTCTTCAGACGTAAATGGAGCCGTTTTCCATGGACTCCATAGAAAAACAGCTCCAATTACGTCCGTAATGGACGCAGCGAAAGACGCCTGCACATGCCATTACGGCTGAAATTACGGTGCTGTTTTCTCCTGTAAACAGCACCGTAATTTCAGCTGTAACAGACGCTGCCGTGTGAACATACCCTCAGGGCTTAAAATGTCAGGGAAATAGCCCCAATACATATGTGTCCGCCCCAAAAAAAAGTGTGTGTATAGGAGACAGCATAGCATATCTATAGCACTACGACCCTATAAACTATGGATAGGATTAGATACAGTGGCTGAGCAGACAGTATCACACATGATAGGCTTAGATACAGTGGCCCAGCAGACAGTATCACACATGATAGGATTAGATACAGTGGCTCAGCAGACAGTACCACACATGATAGGATTAGATACAATGACTCAGCAGACAGTATCACACATGATAGGATTAGATACAGCGGCTCAGCAGACAGTATCACACATGATAGGATTAGATACAGTGGCTCAGCAGACAGTACCACACATGATAGGATTAGATACAGTGGCTCAGAAGGCAGTATCACACATGATAGGATTAGATACAGTGGCTCAGCAGACAGTATCACACATGATCGGATTAGATATAGGGCCCAGCAGACAGTATCACACAAGATACGATTAGATACAGTGGCCCAGCAGAGAGTATCACACATGATTGGATTAGATACACAGCTCAGCAGACAGTATCACACATGATTGGATTAGATACACAGCTCAGCAGACCGTATCACACATGATTGGATTAGATACAGGGCCCAGCTCGCTGACATTGCGTCTCCAGCGCTGGACCCAGGATAGGTAAGAATAATAATTTTGCTTCTTTATGTGTTACTGATTATTTTTGTGTGTTTGTGCTTTTTTACAGGTTCGGTTGTTGGACTTCGGATACGAGGACTTCAATGACGGCGTTTTTTTTATTCTCAATAAAATGGTTAATGAGGGTTGTGTTTTTTTATTTCAATAAAATATTTTTTCTATGTGCTTGTATCTTTTTAAACTTTATTATCACCGCCTTAGTAATGGCCGCTGGCTGATTGACAACCTCCATTACTAAGGCGGGGCTTAATGTTAGCCGGTGCAGAGGCTACACTAACCCCCATTATTACCCCGGTACCCACTGCCACCAGGAGTACTGGAAAGAGTCGGGTACGATCCAGTACCTGACCATCTGTAGTGATGGTCGGCCACTGGGGTGGTGGCAGGCTGGTATTATCAGGAGGGGAAAGGCCAAAAACAGTGGCCTTTCCTACCCTGATGATGCTAGGCTGCTCCTGCTTTATTGTATCTGGCTGGTTATGAAAAATGGGGGGGACCCCACATCGTTCTTTCCAATTATTATTATTTTTTTTTTAAATGACGTGGGGTCCCCCCCATTTTTCATAACCAGCCAGATACAATAAAGCAACAGCAGCAGCCTAGCATTACCAGGGTAGGAAGGGCCACTGTTTTTGGCCTTTCCCCTCCTGATAATACCAGCCTGCCACCACCCCAGTAGCCGACCATCACTACAGATGGTCAGGTACTGGATCGTACCCGGCTCTTCCCAGCACCCCTGGTGTTGGTGGGTACCGAGGTAATAATGGGGGTTAGTGTTAGCCTCTGCACCGGCTAACACTAAGCCCCGCCTTAGCAATGGATGCTGTCAATCAGCCGGCGGCCATTACTAAGGCGGTAATAATATAGTTTAAAAAAAAACACAAAGACATAGAAAAAATATTTTATTGAAATAAAAAAAAAAACACACACAACCCTCATTAACCATTTTATTGATAATAAAAAAAAAAGCCGTAGTCTGAAGTAGTCCTGGAATCCTCCGTAGTCCAACGACCGAACCTGTAAGAAAACCCACAAAAAACGATTAGTAACATGTGTTAGGCTTAGATACAGGGCCCATGTGTGATACTGTCTGTGGGACCCTGTATCTAAGCCTACCACAACGTAGGCTTAAATACAGGGTCCAGCAGACAGTAATCTTATACAGTATAAGATTACTGTGTGTTGGGGCCCTGTATCTAAACCTACAGTGTGGTAGGCTTAGATACAGGGCCCAGCAGACAGGATCACACATGGGCCATGTATCTAAGCCTACCATGTGATTGGCTTATATACAGGGCCCATCAGACAGGATCACACATGGGCCATGTATCTAAGCCTACCATGTGATTGGCTTAGATACAGGGCCCAGCAGACAGGATCACGCATGGGCCATGTATCTAAGCCTACCACGTGATTGGCTTAGATACAGGGCCCAGCAGACAGGATCACACAATCTGTGATCCTGTCTCATGGGCCCCCTAAGCCTGCTACATCGTAGGCTTAGGGGTTGTGCAGTCCCTAAACATTGATGGTCTATCCTCAGGATAGGCCATCAATAGCTGATGTGTCTCCCGGGACCCGCAAATCAGCTGTTTTGAAGGGGCCGCAGCACTCGTACGAGAGCTGCTTCCCCTTCATTTCACTACTCGCTCACACTGTGAATCGCCGACACGGATTCACAGTGTGACCGGAATGAAGGGGAGCAGCTCTCGTACGAGTGCTGCGGCCCCTTCAAAACAGCTGATTGGCGGGTCCCGGGAGTCGGACCCCGCCAGTCAGGGCTATCTTACCTTCCTCTTCGGCCGCGGCGGGAGTTCTGTCGTCTCGATGCTGTGCGCGGCGCATAGCGTGGTGACGTCATGCGCTGTGCACAGCGCTTGACGTCAGGACCTCCGCTGCGATCCGGAACCAGGAAGGTAAGTAAAGTATGTTACTATAGTAACAGGGGCCCGCGGCCCGAGTTACTATAGTAACTTTTTATTGATGGGGTGCGGGGGGCCGTGGGCCCCCCTGGCTTCCGGGCCCGGTCGCAATTGCGACCGCTGCGACCCCTATAGCTACGCCAGTGAGCAGAAAGGATGAGACCAGCAGGGCTATGCTGTGTCCTTACGCTTTGGCGGTGCTTAGTCTATATATGGTGGCTGTGCCTGCCAATTAGTGAGCAGATCGCAAGCTGTGGCCCAGCTCTGGAGAGAGAAGTGCTGCTGATGTGACTGTGGGGCACAGAAGCTACTGAGCGGTGTGAAGTAGAACCGGTCTGAGTTACATAGTTACTTAGGGTGAAAAAAAGATACACGTCCATCAAGTTCAAGCTTTCTCAATAAATTTCACATCATTCATTGTTTTTATTAATTATAACCCTCAATGCCATTTGTCAGTAAATAATCATCTAACCTCTTTTTAACCCCTTAAAGACCAGGCCAATTTGAGTTTTTTCTTTTTAGTTTTTTACTCGCCGCCCTCCAAAAGCCATAAATCTTCTATTTCTTCGTTGACATAGCCATATGAGATCTTGTTTTTTTGCAGGACGAGTTGGACTTTTTCATAGCACCATTTAGTGTACCGCATAATGTATAGTCCTGCCTAGAAAAACGTTAAAAGTAGTTTTATTCGTATAGTATTAAAAATAGGGCACTAAATGCCAAAAGTATTGAGTGTAGGCGTAGGCACACAGATCCACGGTCCCTGATAAATGTCAGGAAACAGGGGATATTGAAAAACCTTTCAATCGATATGACACAAGACAGGGGTAGCGGTAGTGCTCCTCAATCACTTGCCATAGCGATGCAAAGGTAAACAAGCCTCCTTGAAATGTCCTGTATGCACATAGAAACAGACGTGCCACACTCTGGACATGCACAGGGGACCTAAGCAAATGTAGATGTGGTCTGGTTACCACAGTAAAGCAACGTCCCAACGTGTTTCTGCAGCCCTGTAACTACAGGGCAGCGTCCTCAGGGGTTAAATTCGCTTATTATTAATGAACAGCCGAACAGCAAATTTTCTGCTGTTTGTTTTGTATTCTCCGGCGTGTACTGAGACACTGATAGATGGTCTAACACGAGCTGGAGAAACTCGAGTGCCTTATACGGCTAGCCCCACCTCATTCAGAGGCGTGATGGAAAGCCAGGACCAATCGGTGTGTCACAATGCCAGAATGACGCCCACCGACATAGACCGGCCTCCTAATGACATCACAGCCAATCACAACGATGCAGAACGCATCACCAGTAGCTAGGGGAATTTCAGGCGATCTCATATATACATTGCTGCAGCAACAGAGTAAGTGCACAGTGTGACAGGGGAAAGTAACAGCTCATGTATAGGCAAGGGAACTCAATTGGAACCTGTAGGAGAAAACACTACCAGGTATCAATAAAGAAGTTCCCCACAGCCCAACACTAGCAAGAGAGAATGCCCCCTAATGACATCACATTCTGCATCGTTGTGATTGGCTGTGATGTTATTAGGAGGCCGGTCTATGTCGGTGGGCCATGCCTCTAACCTCCCTCCAATATTCATTTAGCATTGGACAGCTCCAGAACATATGCTTCAAGTCTGCCCCATCAAACGAACATCTGGGACACTCCATCGTTGGTCTAAGCCGCATTTGCCATAACACCTTAGGCGTCCTATACACCCTATGTAGGAGAAAAAGTTGCGACCTCCTATGTGCTACACTAATGGAGAGTACTTTTGACGATTCAAGTATCTCCTCCCATTCGTCATCTGTTAAAACCCCCACATCTCCTTCCTATTTACGTTTGATCCCCGCTAGCGGATCTCCAAGGAATTTGGAAAGCAACGTACCATATAGCACAGAGATAATCCCTTTCGTGTCCTTTGCCCCTAATACCTGTTCCACCACCCCCATAGTGGAGCAGCTCAATTCCACCGATCTACCTTGGGCTTGTGCAGTATGACGTAATTGGAGGTATTGGTAGAACATCCAATGTGGGAGTCCAAACTCCTCCTGCAATTGTGAGAACAGTTTGAGACTTCCTCCCTCATATAGCTGGTATACGTATCTGACCCCTGTTTGTTCCCACTCCTGAAAACCGTCCAAGGTATTGAATTCCCATAGGTATGGGTTGTTCCATATAGGCATGTAATTAGAACACCCTGTAACGCCCAATAGTTTCTTACACTCCCACCATACCTTATGTATCAATAGCAAAGTCGGTTTCCCCCTCGCCTCCCTCCGCAATTTATGAGACTCCATGGCCTCCAGCATATCCGTGCGCTGACACAAATAAAACAGCAGTTTCCCACTAGAGTCCCACTCTTCCCTATTCTTCCAGCCTTTAAAATGTTGCAGTTGAGCCGCCAAATAATATATCCACGCATTTGGGATAGCTAAACCTCCCTGGTCCGTTGGTAATTGTAATTTTTCCAATTTGATCCTAGGAATCCCCCTTTTCCACAGTAAGTCCCTAAACAGATTATGTATTCTCCTGAACCAGTACTTAGGCAACCACACTGGGGCATTATGCACAACATAAAGAACCTGAGGCATCAGAATCATTTTTATCAGGTTTGCTCGACCTAACGCTGAAAGCGGCAGCCAAAGCCATATTTTGGTCCTATCTTTTAGTTTGTCCAATAATGGCTTCACATTCAGAGCGACAAAATCCTGCACCCTCGCCGAGACCTTAATCCCCAGGTATTTAAACTCTGTGACGCAAGGTACATTGATTCCCCCCACCTCCAATGGCGCATCCAGTGGCGTAAGTGGCAACAGTGCCGACTTATTCCAATTAATTTGCAGCCCCGAAAATCTACCAAACCTTTCCAATACAGTCATTATTACCGGCAGCGACCGGTCTACCTCCCCAAGAACAACAAAATATTGTCCGCATATAGTGCTATGCGCTCCTTCAAGTCCCCACAGCGAAACCCTTCTATACCCGGATGTTACCTCACTACATTTGCCAGGGGCTCGATCGCCAGAGCGAACAATAACGGGGAAAGTGGGCAGCCCTGACGCGTCCCCCTCCCCAGCCCAAAAGAGTCCGACATCATTCCATTGGCTCTGATTCTAGCTACCGATTCCTTATACAACAATTTTACCCATGTAATAAAATTCCTCCCAAAACCAAACCGCTCCAAAACAGCCCATAAGTACCCCCACTCCACACTATCAAACGCCTTAGCGGCGTCTAAAGACAGCACTGCCCTACCCCGTGCGTCTCCAGCATCTGTCTGCAAGTTCAGGAACAATCTCCGTAGATTAACCGCCGTGGATCTTGATGCCATGAATCCCGACCGATCCGGGCCCACTACTGTAGTCACTACTCTTGTCAGCCTGTTAGCTAGGACCTTTGCTAAAATTTTAATGTCAGAGGGTAGCAGGGATATTGGTCGGTAAGAGTCAGGTTGTGTCCAGTCCTTCCCGTCTTTAGGAATAACCACTATTGCGAAATTGCAGCTTTAAAAGAGAAGTTCTACATAGATATTTTTTGCCTGTGATCTAATGTACATTCTGTATAAGCTAGTTACCTGTATTTTGGCTCTGACATTAGCCTTGCCACTGGATTCCACCTCTAACTTGCTCGTTCAGATTTGAGGCCTGGTACTTGTAGTTTGACCTCCTGGTATCGGCCCCTGGTGCATCTTCTGGTTACTTCGTCTTCTACTCTGGGTTGTGTAGCATGCGAGCGGGAGACCCGAGAATGGAGGAAAAATGGCTGCCAACTGGGTGGATTACGGTGGCTAACAGACCTTCCCACTCTTTCAGGGGCTTGCTCATAGCTAGTGATGAGGAGGTTACACAAATGGTGATGATGATGATGATGATGATGATGATGATGATGATGACGACACTCCCTTTGTCTGCTTCTGCCCTGATGGTATTTTGGGGTGTCCTTGATGTTAGGTGTGCATAGGAAGACAGGAGGCTGTGATGGCAGTTAAAATAGCCTTAGATTGCAGCAAACTTTACTTAGTTGTAAAATGTCAGTTACAAGTCCACACAAAATGGAGATACAAGGTCCTGTGATAATGTCAGTATACAACACAGTGAAGTGCAAGTATTGTATTTTCCACGTTATAGTAGTTCTACTCTGTTGCTACGCGTGGTAGATCCAAAGAATATATGCTGTATAGGGCTTTTCTAACCCAAATCAGTATATCGTTATCCTGTCAGTCTCTCTGGCTCTGTTACCAATTCCTAGAGTTACTCAGTCTTAGGCCTCCTGCACACGAACGTATTTTTTTCCTCCCATAAATACTGGCGTAAATACGGGTACTTTGTCACACGTATTCGACCTGTAATTCCACCAGTATTTACGGACCCGTGCCCGTAAATACGGGTCCGTTGTCACCAGTACTCCACCCGTATTTACGGACCCGTTTTCTCTGCACTAATCGCCAGCCCCTTCTCTCTATCAGTGCTGGGTAGAGAGAAGGGGCAGCCCTTTCGGGCAGAGTTTCCACCACGATTGAAAGTAAAAGAAATTAATACGTACCGCTGTCTTGGTGACGCGTCCCTCTTTTGACATCCAGTCTGACCTCCCTGGATGACACGGCAGTCCATGTGACCGCTGCAGCCTGTGACCGGGAGGCCGGACTGGAGGTAGCAGGGAGTTCTGGGTAAGTTAACTTTTAATACTATTAACTCCAGCGGTAGTCACTGTCCCGGGTGCTGAAAGAGTTGTTGCCGATCAGTTAACTCTTTCAGCACCCGGGACAGTGACTATCCCCTGACGTCGCCTAGCAACGCTCCTGTAATTATTGGTGCACACACGTAGCCACCCGTAATTACGGGAGCCCCATAGACTTCTATGGGCCTGCCCATGCCGTAATTACGGCCTGAAATAGGACATGTTCCATATTTTTCAACGGCCCAGGCACCTTCCCGTAAGCAAACGGGAAGGTACCCATGGACAATAGAAGTGTATGGCCCGTAATTACGGGCGTTTTTACATTCGTGTGCATGGGGCCTTACAGATTGTGGAGTCAAAAGCCCTTGCAATGGGATTTCTTTCTCTTTCCTGCTTAGCCTCTTCAGAGAACTGCTGTAGTCTGTCTGCAGGGGATTAAAGAGGATCTGGCACTAGTTTATTCCCTATCTCCTAACTAATCTAATAGGCGCTATGATGCTGATAACTGCAGTGCAAATTTTTTTTTTAAAACGTTTATTATTTGCAAAGTTCTGATCATTTTTATGAATATGCTAATTTGGCTATACTTGCCAAATAGGAGGTGACTTTTCACTCTGGGCGGTGTAATGTTTTCTGTATGACGCTGTCCAATCAGCATACAGCTTCTCCCCCTTCCCTGCCCAGCAACACAGTGTGATCATATAGTATACAGCTTCCATTCCTGACTGTGTTTTCAACTGGTGATATCTCCAGTTGTGTCACAGCTAGAACTGCGACCCTGGTGTCATATAAAAGATTAGATCTCATCTTTCATATGCCACCAGAACCACTGTGCCAGGTGGTCCACAGCCCGCGATATTTGTATTTGAAGTGATCCCCCTTCCCTCCAGCCTCAGTCTCTCACACTGTGTGAAGCAGCTTCATACTGATAGGACAGCGTCAGGCTGTGAGGAAGCTCCACTTCAGAAGAATAAGGCCCCATGCACACGAACGTGTTTTTGCGTCCGCAATTCCCCCGCAAATCCACGGGAGAATTGCGGACCCATTCATTTCTATGGGCCCATACACACTATCCGTGTTTTCACGGGTCTCTGCATGTCCGCAAATCCGTGCCGCAGAAACTCAGGACATGTCTTATTATGGCCCGCAAATTTGATGCGGACATGCCCATAGAAGTCAATGGGCCCGTGGAAAATGCGGGTACACCTCAGTGTGTCAACCGCAGTTTGCGGATTTGGGGAAGTGTTGCTAGGCGACGACCGGGTATGAGTTCTGTCGTCATCCCGTTTTACATACGGATGAACTGCGGAGGACATTTCACGGAACACGGTCCTGGAATTTGCGGACCAGAAAAACACTACGGTCGTGTGCATGAGGCCTAACTGTTGTTGACACCCACTTGTCTAGTATAGGCTCATTTGCATATTTTGAAAAATAAAACATAACTTTAAAACTAATAAAAATTTTCGGACACAATTTTCACTAGAATTATCAGTGTGACAGCGCCTATTAGATTAGCTAGGAGATAGGGCATTACTAAACTAGTGACAGATCCTCTTTAACTGCCACATACTGATCTACCAGCAGAACTGCTCACTCTGTCAACTCACTCCTCTGCTCACTGGCTCCAACTGCTCCTCTGAGGGGGAAGTGTCCACTATATGAAAACTAAACTCCTCCCACTTTCTGAAAACTTCTAGGAAAATACCAACTTGCACCACTTGATGGCAGCTCAACATCATAAAATACATTTACCACATATTGTTTCTCAAGCAGTGTCTTGGGGGACACTACAGTTGTCACATCCTGACTGCTCTCCAGGTGAACAACTCCCCCCCTGGATTCACGTTAACGCTGATTCTGCATTTTTTATAACATTCCTACAGCGCAACCGTCACCAATTGGTGTGACTGTGTCAGGTCCGTATTTCACACCGAATAACCACCTCTGTAAATTGAAAGCTGAAGGCATGCCTGGAGAGAAGTACACCACACAAATGTCTGAGGTACAGCTTCAATGTCAGCCAGGAGGAACTGAACTTTATTCAGAACAAAGAAACACACAGAGAAGACACATGCCCCTCCCTATAGATGTGTGACTTGCTTAAATTCTATTCGCTCCCCAGCTGTAACTTTTCCTATACATTCTTCTGCACACTCCTCTTTGCATTCCAGGGGGCGGTGTCTTCCATAGGTGTGTCCGACATGAACAAAGAACTTGTTATATATATATCAGTATATTACAGAAAGAACTGAAATGTATATACATATGTGTGAGGATAATATTTTTCAGACAATATACATAGTAATAATCCCTGACAGTCCCCCCTAAAAATATTATTCTATCCCTGAGTCTTGCCTAGCAACCTACCACTGACCACTCGAACCAGGCGGGTAGGGGTTTTGGATTTCTTCACCAGCTTGAGACGAGCTACTCCTGATGAGTAACCCCCCTTTGTACCTGGACTTCTAAGGTGTCGGAGTGGTCCTAACTTTCCCTATTCTCCTCTGGATACAGGATGGTTGTCTTGATATAATCTACAAACCACTGCTGGTTGTAATATATATATATTAATCCAGTCTACATTTTATTAATGGTAACAACTGTCGCACTGTCACTTACTGTCCTAATGGGACTTTACCCCTGCAGATATGACAGGTCATGGGCAGCACAGTGACCTTCACCTCACACCTTCACATAAAACTCCTCAGATTGTAATTTGCAGCACCGCGGCATATTTACACACATTATAATTATAAACCTCAGACATTATAAACAATAGGGCCTCAGCTAATAACATAATGCTATCACCAATCTCATGCTATCACCCTCAGGTCTCGGGTCCCATCAGTTCATTGCCAGTCCTGTACACCATCGTCTTCTTCTTCTCCTGTCTTCTGCTCTTCACTGACTGTCACCCTCAGGGTAACCCACACAATTGTGGAGTCAGACTACGTTGGTGTCCAGTGGGGGAGTTATTATTACCCCCTCCTGGTCACTTAATTATCAAAACACTTGATCCTGCTGTCGGATTCACTCAGGTCTTTGGTCTTTACTTTGCTGATGTCCTCAGGACTTGGTTTGGTCCTTCTCATCTGTCCGACACCGTCTCCTTTAGTTTACGTCATCAGGCTGTACATAGCACCTCATGTTGTGAGTCTGGGGTGAGATCCCACGTAGGCGGATTAGTGGAGTTGTATTGTGACTATCAAACCCTCCGCATCTGTACTCTTCCTCTGGCAAGTTACTTGTCTGGGCGGCCGCTTAGAATTGGGACACTGCCGTCAGTTCATGATAAACGCGTTGTACTGGCTCAGGCTGTGCCTGCCGCATCTCAGTGATAAAGTTCATCGTGTTAAAAGTCTTTTAGTTCATATTTACTGGCACTTGCTGGGGACCCCCAACTCTTGTCAATTGTTAAAATAAATACTAATCTGGTGATAACATCATCCGCATACATTATAAACGTTGTTCTAAGTACATACAATAATGTCAGGCCCCTAAATGACATCAAACACCTTTATATAAGGAAAAACTTCTCTGTTACAATGGACAGGGCACCTAGAAGATGTGTAATTATTGGGTACATTTAATTTGCACTTGGTGATACTTTTTCAGCAGGATTTGTACCTTGATCTCAGCTGATTGCCTGGAACATCTCCACCTCACAGAAAGATACACAGATTCCACATGTTTATCTGACAAGCGTCTTAAACCTATTTTTCTTACTCTAATCTGGTTCGTTCTACCTGGGAAGGCCTCTCAAGGTCGGTTCTCTTCGTGGGAGGCGGGTATGATAAGGTTGGCACCGGTCTGCCAGGACTGTTCTGTAGGCAAATCAAACAGCTCTAACAGAATTTAGCAGCAACAGCTGTAAAAACCTGGGACATACCAATTAGATCATACCAAATCGATCCTTGCAGTCTTGGGGCATATGTGAGGTCATACACCATCAATGCAAAAGCCATCAAGAGTGCCTTGGGTGGTACCGGTTTACCTTCCTTTATCTGTCCACATTCTGTTAGAATCTGGTTCCCACGCCTTCCGCTCCCAGTTGGACTCTTCCTGTGAAGAACAAGCTTTTCATAGCCTAATCAGTAATTGATCTTAATAAGATAATTAACTTGAAGGAGAACATTAACAATGACAGATTTATTTTAAACGTTCACACTGGTCAGTAACTAAAACTTACAAACTGATTCTTCTTCTTTATATACATATCTATACATACACATATACACTGCACAGAATTCTCTGCTCTAAAATTTCCCTTTCACAACAAAAATAAAAAATAAACAAATAAAAATGTTTTCTAATGGGAATATTCCACTTCTGTACCTTTTTATCTGACGCATGACTCTAATAGTCCAATGCTAAGGCTGGTCCAGAACTTTACATAAAACTTAACCTCAGTATTTAATATTCCCACAACACTTCTTAAATACAGTTATTAAACAAACTAACCTTGGGACAATGTCTAGAGAACTGCTGACATCTTATCATTGTACAAACACCAGTTCAATACTTGGGATAACATTGTTCCCCCCCCCCCCCCCCCCCGTCACTTACACACAAGGTCTGCAGTGGGAAAAATACAGGCCGGGCTTCAGGCCCCCCCTGAGAACAGGTCTACACACATGAGCACTTTGTCATACACTTCTACCTCGGGTAGTTGTATGTTCTGCAGTCGCTGGGACGGGTAATCTGGCCGGGCTTCACTTTTCACAGGTACCTTTGCTGTTTTACCTATGTCATGCCGTGCGCACATCACGCCGGCTGCTACAAACCTAGTGGTGGCATTATTGTATCCAGGGACAAGCCAATTTACTGATACCTGGCCGCACATACCCTTGTTGTCAGTTCTGTCTTCTCTCCCTCTCTCAATTGGCTTACCCGATGATCCAATAAAGTTCCTACTACCAATGGGCCCATAATTGTGGGCGATGCCAAAAGCGTACCTAGAGCCAGTGTAAATGTCGGCCGTCTTACCTTCTGCCAGGTTACAGCCTCAGCGAGCACCTCCAGCTCCGCTCCTTGAGATGAACAAGAAGGTGAGAGTGGTTTCTGGGTAATTTACCTGGTGCCTCGTATCCTGTCTTGTACATATTGTATAATAAAATCTCTTTATTACAAATTTACATTAAAAACCCATGTCACATATAGATAGAACATCTCAAAGGGGTGGCGTCTTCATCCTCTAAAATAAAACCAAATGTTATACACTTCCCCACACTCATCTGATAATCCAGAATACTTTGAGAATCTCACTTTTATCAGATTCTGCAAATACTTGATTAATACAAAAACAAATAAAAAGAAAACATTCCTAAAAACTTTACATCAAATTAACAATGTCCAGACAATTTTTGTTTTGCCTTCTCCCTCATCTAAATCCATAAAGACTCGTGTGAGTGACGTCACCTCTGCCTCCTGTGTAAATTTGCTGGAGGGGGATGGTCTCTTACACATTTTTAGATCTCCTGAAACCAAATTAATTAACTCAAAACAAACCAAAATTGTACCTCATCAGTCCCTTCACCATTCCCCCCTTTGTGGACTCTGCGAAAGTAATGTAGCAGAGTTCAAAACTACATCTCAACATAACAAAGTCTGGCACTAGTTTAACCCCCTGTAATGTGCAACAGCCTGAAACAAAAATGACTTTTTCCTGACAAATACATTTGATCTTTACAATGACATAACTCATGTGTGAAATCAAAAACAAAACAATTGTAGTTAGTTATTCAATAAAACAAAAAATATTATCTCTGATAACATTAATTACTGCAAACCAATAAACTGTATATATAAATAGGGAACGGTGGGGGCACATACATTTTCAAAACCCCGTGTCTCACAGTATCTAAAGTTTAATACATCTGAATTAACATCAAAACACATGAAATCTGATCACATCAGAACACATAAATATCAGAACTTTTATAAACAACAGCGCATGCGCAAAAGAGAAGAAATTTATTTCGGTTTGTAGACATTACTGATATATATATATCAGCAGTGCATATTGAAATCCCTTTGTCTCATCAGCCCTGCAGACTGCACCCAGTCAGCCCCCCCTGCTCCTCCTCCTCCCAAACACAGCACACTACAGGGGAGAGGGAGGGGGGTCACACACTCATTTCTCACAACTTCTCACAGCTTCTCACAATCTTAACACTTTCAATGCCGGCAAAACAACATACGTATCTGCAATCATTCATCACACCATTGTATAGGAATTATCTACGTATCAAACACATCTTTAACAGTACAATCTGTCGGCCACCATCTCTATATTATGATGACGTGTTGTTTCATCAGTGAACTAGACTGGAACTTCTGTAAATAGAAAAAAAACACTACAAATGACAAAATTAACAAGGTGATTATTTCATACTGATTTGGTTGGGCCGGGCGTGGCCACATCAGGGGTGGGTGGTGGGGGGCAGCCTCTCCCATTGGAAACACATTGCGTAGCTGTGACGGGGGGGGGGGGGTTCCCCACCCACAATGAGGAGACACTCAACATGAGGTTACGGACACAATTACCGGGCGTCGGCTGGTCCTGTGTTTTCTAATACATATAACATACAATACCTTTCTTATTACTAACTTCCATTCACTTCACCAAATCATGAATAGGATCGGGTGATCCTGATGATTTGAATATGGACCGTAAACCATCCATTCTAACAGTCTATATTATACACGTAACTTATATAACAATTTTCGGTCTACAACTCTCTTGTCTGGCCACTATATTATTTACAATTTAATACACGACTTAACAGTTTTTTTTTTTTTTAGTTTTTTTTTTTTCAGTTTATACACCCCGCATGCCTTATCACACGACTTATCAGTGTTTTTGTCTCACGTCTTATCACACGTCTTATCAGTGCATCATTGCACCCCGCGTGCCCGCGTCTCACGTCTTATCACACATGTACTTATGCCCGCGTGCCTATCCACGACTTATCACACATGTACTTATGCCCGCGTGCCCCTGTATAAGACAGGTTATAATACTATCCACGACTTATCACACATATATATTGTGCCCGCGTATTTTCTATCTAGTCCCTAATTACCCAGAGGATGGTTAGTCGGGCGCGACTAAGGTCTCACAGGTTTTTTACCTCACAGCGGAAAATATCACCTCTGTCGCCTGAGATAGTCCAGGAAATCAACAAAAGGGTTCTATAGATCGCCACAAGACTGTCCACTAACACAGATAAGACGAAGATTTATAAAATCAATTCGCTTACCGTGTTATTGCGGAGGTGATCAAATTCCTTCAGTGGGCAACTTTGAGTTATCTGTTTCACCCTGTGATTGTCGATTGTCCGGATTTTGATATTTCCTCGAGTGAGGTCCCATCTACATAGTAATGATCCCTGACAACTGCAACCCCGGTTTGATACTGCTTGTAGCTCGGCAGGGGTTTATTCTACCAGTGATACGGTGTGGATGTCAATTCAGTCCTTATATCCCACCTCAGAAGCAGGTGAGCCATTGGTTTTAGGAATGGCCCATGTGACTCAACTTTAGGGTATCCTAAGATGTAGATTTAATCTGCCCTACCATTCGTAATAATTAGCTGAGCATCTTCTTGAGGTCTCATTACTATGAATTATAATATTTTTGCATTAATATTTATTTAAAAATCTAGTATATCTTATCCCTTTGCGGTTTTGTCAAGGTTTTACAGCAGGTTTCCCTGTTCTTTATACTGTATCAGAACTCTGCAGCTGTTTGAGCACCTCTTTTTAAGGATGTAAACCACAGGGTTTCCACCCATTGGCAGCAAGCAATGATTTTGATAATGGTAACGTATTGAAACACATATCATATTGGAATTTGGCAGATATTTTTATAATACAGTAAATAAACTTTATTTACATAGAACTTGACAACTTCATTAAAATTGGGTTTTTATATGCATTACACTATGAAGTCAAGAGGAGCTGGATAAATATATATGCGCTAGACTCCCCCTAGTGGTGGTCGCCGGCAGGCAGGCTGAATCAGAAATAATAATACAACTGAGACATGAAGGGGGTGTTTGACCCTTGCGAAATCCGCTGGTCCCAGATAAAATTGTCCACTATCTGCTCTGATCAGCTCTGTTGTGTCTGAGCCCCTTTATAGCATCAGAACCTGGGCTTACCAGAGGCTGAACCTTGTTAAATCGTTGCCTGAATGGGACAAATCAAGTCTCCAAACAACGTTACTCTGAATTGGTGTTTGTGATCTGTCCATTATGCATTTTACACCCTTTGGAAAGGTTGGTGGAGCTCTGCAGGAGAGAAGTTTTCTGCACACATCCGTGCATTGGGTGGCTTTTAGTGTTATGCTCCATGAGACCTTAGGGAACCTTATAGATGGCCGTAGTGATGGTTAGTGTCTTCTCCTCTCACTGTGCATTCTGAGACTGCTGCTTTGTTGCAGCTGATGGGCTTGGAGAAGGGGCATTATAAAAGAATGAAGTGTACGTGTCTATTAATGTACTGGGGATATACAGTGAAGGAAATAAGTATTTGATCACTTGCTGATTTTGTAAGTTTGCCCACTGTCAAAGACATAAACAGTCTAGAATTTTTAGGCTAGGTTAATTTGACCAGTGAGAGATAGATTATATATTTTAAAAAAAAACAGAAAATCACATAGTCAAAATTATATATATTTATTTGCATTGTGCACAGAGAAATAAGTATTTGATCCCCTACCAACCATTAAGAGTTCAGCCTCCTCCAGACCAGTTACACGCTCCAAATCAACTTGGTGCCTGCATTATAGACAGCTGTCTTACATGGTCACCTGTATAAAAGACTCCTGTCCACAGACTCAATTAATCAGTCTGACTCCAACCTCTACAACATGGGCAAGACCAAAGAGCTTTCTAAGGATGTCAGGGACAAGATCATAGACCTGCACAAGGCTGGAATGGGCTACAAAACCATAAGTAAGACGCTGGGTGAGAAGGAGACAACTGTTGGTGCAATAGTAAGAAAATGGAAGACATACAAAATGACTGTCAATCGACATCGATCTGGGGCTCCATGCAAAATCTCACCTCGTGGGGTATCCTCGATCCTGAGAAAGGTGAGAGCTCAGCCGAAAACTACACGGGGGGAACTTGTTAATGATCTCAAGGCAGCTGGGACCACAGTCACCAAGAAAACCATTGGTAACACATTACGCCGTAATGGATTAAAATCCTGCAGTGCCCGCAAGGTCCCCCTGCTCAAGAAGGCACATGTACAGGCCCGTCTGAAGTTTGCAAATGAACATCTGGATGATTCTGAGAGTGATTGGGAGAAGGTGCTGTGGTCAGATGAGACTAAAATTGAGCTCTTTGGCATTAACTCAACTCGCCGTGTTTGGAGGAAGTGAAATGCTGCCTATGACCCAAAGAACACCGTCCCCACTGTCAAGCATGGAGGTGGAAACATTATGTTTTGGGGGTGTTTCTCTGCTAAGGGCACAGGACTACTTCACCGCATCAATGGGAGAATGGATGGAGCCATGTACCGTCAAATCCTGAGTGACAACCTCCTTCCCTCCACCAGGACATTAAAAATGGCTCGTAGCTGGGTCTTCCAGCACGACAATGACCCGAAACATACAGCCAAGGCAACAAAGGAGTGGCTCAAAAAGAAGCACATTAAGGTCATGGAGTGGCCTAGCCAGTCTCCAGACCTTAATCCCATCGAATACTTATGAAGGGAGCTGAAGATCCGAGTTGCCAAGCGACAGCCTCGAAATCTTAATGATTTACAGATGATCTGCAAAGAGGAGAGGGCCAAAATTCCATCTAACATGTGTGCAAACCTCATCATCAACTACAAAAAACGTCTGACTGCTGTACTTGCCAACAAGGGTTTTGCCACCAAGTATTAAGTCTTGTTTGCCAAAGGGATCAAATACTTATTTCTCTGTGCACAATGCAAATAAATATATATAATTTTGACAATGTGATTTTCTGTTTTTTTGTTTTTTTATAATCTATCTCTCACTGGTAAAATTAACCTAGCCTAAAAATTCTAGACTGTTCATGTCTTTGACAGTGGGCAAACTTACAAAATCAGCAAGGGATCAAATACTTATTTCCTTCACTGTATATGTATATACACCAATCAGACAGGAACGGATTTGTTTTCCAGCACATACCACAGATGCTCTATTAGATTTAGACCTGGGGAATGTGGAGGCCAAGTCAACACATTAAACTCTTTGTTATGTTCCTCAAACTTTTCCTGAAAAAATTGCTGCAGTTATGGGGGCTCACAGGCGAATAGCTGCTGAGCCAGGGACTGTTGCGGCACGGGGGTAAGGAAGGGGTTAATAGTCTCCCTCCTCTCTCTGCTACTCGGTATTTGGCGGGAGTCAGGTTAGGCAGGGGGGCGTGTAGGGGAGGAGAAGGGGCGGGCTTAGGGGAAAAGGAAGAAATATAAGGGCGGTCTTACCTGGTATGCGGCCTCTTTCCAGGATTTTTCCCTCCCTCCCTCCCTTATGTATGTATTATTATGTTGGTGTTATTTAAGGTAAGCGGTGGTTGGTGGGTGTTGGAATCTGTAAAAAAAAAACAGAAAAAAAAAAAAATGGCACAAGAAAGAGGCCTCAACAAACTTTACTGTGATTTGTAGGGTATAACAAAAAAAAACACAGAGATAAATAAAAATGAGAAAGATGATGGAACAAGGGCGGACGTGGTCTTACACGTGGTGGTTGGAAAGATGTGATGGGTTTGTGATGGGCACAATGGTGTATTGCTGGGATGTTTTGTATTTGGTGTTTAATGTCACAGCAGGCGGTAGTAGAAGGGGATTTACCTACATGTCCTTGGTTAGGCAGGCAAACAGGCTGTTAATTGACCTATGTTAAGGTCATTTAGTGTGAATAGATTTTGTAAATGTGTTATTTACATTTTTATTGTATTTAACCCCTTCCCGACATTTGCCGTACATGTACGTCATGGAAAGCATTGACTTCCCGCATCTTGCCGTACATGTACGCCAAATGTTTGGGACCGGCTCAGAAGCTGAGCCGGTGCCATCATCACCGGATCTCAGCTGTATCTTACAGCTGACATCCGACTGTAACGGCGGGGACCAAAATTTGCTTCGATCCCCGCCATTAACCCCTTAAGTGCAGCGCTCAAACGCGATCGCTGCACTTAAGGTGTTTGCAGCTCATCGGAACCCCAGTAATGAAATTGCCGGGGTTCCGGTGGCTGCAATGGCAACCGGAGGCCTAATACTGGCCTCCCGGTCTGCCTAGCACCGAAGCCGGTCAATATCCGCCCGGCGGCGGAGCCTGATCGGCTTCCGTAGCTGCCGGCAAGATGGCGCCGGGTCAGGAGCTGATCCGGCGTCATCAGCGGTGGAAGTCAGCTGTACTGTACAGCTGACATCCACCTGTAATGGCAGGAACCGGAGCTAGCTCCGATCCCTGCCATTAACCCCTTCGATGCAGCAATCGAAAGCGATTGCTGCATCGTAGCGGTTACTAGCAGATCGCCAGCCCTGATAGGCAATCAGGACTGGCGACTGCTGTTATGGCAACAGGAGACACAATGGTCTCCTGCTCTGCCATTACGGAAGCCGATTTAGGCCCCGCCGGGAGGCGAAGCCTAATCGGCTTGCTGTCAGTGAATGACTGACAGATCTAATACATTGCACTACATAGGTAGTGCAATGTATTAGAAAAAAAAAAATCTGACCGTTGGACCTTCAAGTCCCCTAGTGGGACTTGAAGAAAAGTGTAAAAAAAGTATAAAAAAGTGTAAAAAAAAGTGCAAATAATGAAAGTTTGAAAACAATAAAAGTTTCAAGTAATCAAATAAAACACAATCCCCCTTTTACTCTTATCAAGTCCTTTATTATTGAAAAATAATAATAAACCATATGTATTTGGTATCGCCGTGACCGTAACGACCTGAGGTATCAAAATATGATATTATTTATTGCACGCGGTGAACAGCGTAAAAAAAAAACGTAAAAAACGTTACCAGAGTTTCTGTTTTTTAGTCACTTTGCCCTACAAATGTTAGAATAAAAAGTGATCAAAAAGTCGCACGTATCCAAAAATGGTACCTATAAAAACTATAGCTCGTCTCGCAAAAAACAAGCCCTCATACACCTCCGTCGACAAAAAAATTAAAACGTTATGGTTCTCACAACTTGGCGACAGAAAAAATACATTCTTTTTACAAAAGTAATTTTATTGTGCAAAAAGTTGTAAAACATAAAAAAGTGCTATAAATTAGGTATCGCCGGAATCGTACTGACCCGCAGAATAAAGTTAACATGTAGTTTATAACGCGTGGCGAACGCTGTATAAAAAAAAACGAAAAAAGCTGTGCCAGAATTGCGTTTTTTTGTTTACCTGGCATCCCAAAAAATAGGATAAAAGGTGATCAAAAAGTTGCATGTACCCCAAAATGGTACCAATAATAACTACAGCTCGTCCCGCAACAAACCAGCCCTCATACCGCTACGTCTATGAAAAATAAAATTAGTTATGGCTCCAATAAGTCAGGAAATAAAAAAATATGCAGTTGTGCCCGAGGGGAACATTTCTTCTGTTTGAAGAGGCGATTTAAGGCGACCTAAAATTAGGGAACCAGGAAAGGGAGTGCCCAAACATATCCGCTGGAAGCGACGGTGCCCGTATTATACCAGGACAACACTTCCTAGCAAAATTCCCCAAACTACAAAGGTGCGGAGTGTGGATCAAAAGGGGGATAATAAAGGACGCCATATATCAGTGCGACACCGGCCTGTGCAGAAATGATTGTGTCACAGCGTAACACACATCTATGGATCATTTTATTGTTTTTTTTTACCCCATTATTATACCACCTGACTATGCCCCTTATATACTCCGCCCGGCTTACATATGCCCTACATTATAAACGGAAACACCAGTAAGACTCCAAACAAAACTACTACCAAGCAAAATCCACGCTCCAAAAGCCAAATGGCATTTCCTCCCATCTGAACCCTACAGCGTGCACAAACAGCAGTTTCCTTCCACATATATGGCACCGTCATACCCGGGAGAACCCTTTTAGCAATTTTTGGGGTGTGTGTCTCCAGTGGCATAAGCTGGGCACGACATATTTGCCACTGAATGGCATATCTAGGGAAAAATATAAATTTTGAATTTGCACCATCCACAGCGCATTTATTTATGGAAAAGACCTGTGGGGTGAAAATGCTCACTACACCCCTTAATAAATGCCTTGAGGGGTGCAGTTTCCATAATAGGGGTCACTTCCCAGGGGTTTATTTTTATTATTTCACATCTGAGCCTCTGCAGTTGTGAACCAATACTTTGTAAATCGCCAAATTAGGCCTCAATTTTACATGGTACGCTTTCACTCCTGAGCCTGGTCGACTGTCCAGGCAAGAGATTAGGGCCAAATGTGGGTGTTTCTAAAACCAGGAAACCCAGCATAATAATTAGAGAGCTGTCTTGTTATGGTGGCACAAGCCGGGCACCACATATTGTCCACATATCTGTGGAAAAAATCCCATTTTCACTCTGCAACATCGAGTTCACACTAATTTCTACAAAACACCTGTAGGGTTAACATGCTCATTACACCCGTAGGTAAATGCATTGAGGGGTGTAGTTTCCAAAATGGGGTCACTTCTGGGGGGTTTCCACTGTTTTGGGCCCACAGGCGCCCAGAAACCAATCCAGCAACATCTGCACTCCAAATGGCGGTCCTTCCCTTCTGAGCCCTGCCGTGTGCCCAAACAGCAGTTTATGACCACATATGGGGTATTGCCGTACTCGGTAGAAATTGCTTTACAAATGTTGGGTTCTTTTTTTTTCCTTTATTTGTTGCGAAAATGAAAAAATTTGCGCTAAAACTACGTCTTGTTGAAGAAAAAGGATTGTTTTTATTTTCACTGCCCAATTCTAATAAATTCTATGAAACATCTGTGGGGTCAAAATGCTCACTACGCCCCTAGATGAATTCCTCAAGAGGTGTAGTTTCCTAAATGGTGTCACTTTTTGGGCGTTTTCATAGTTTTTTCCCCTCAGGGGCTTTGCAAATGTGACATGGCCTCTGCAAACCATTCCTGCTAAATGTGATCTCAAAAAGCCAAATAGCGCTCTTTCCCTTCTAAGCCAAGCCGTGTCTCCAAACAGCCGTTTATTACCACATGTGGGGCATTGTTTTACTCGGGAGAAATTGCTTTACAAATTTTGTGGTGCTTTTTCTCCTTCAGTCCTTGAGAAAATGAGTAAAAATAAGCTAAACCTACATTTTCTTTGAAAAAATGTTGATTTTTATTTTCAGGGCCTACTTCCAATAATTTCTGCAAAAAACCTGTGGGGTCAAATCGCTCACTATACCCCTAGATAATTTCCTCAATGGGTGTAGTCTCCAAAATGTGGTCACTTGTGGGGGGTTTCCACTGTTTTGTGTCCTTAGGGACTTCGTAAATGTGACATGGCCTCCGCAAACCATTCCTGCTAAACTTGAGCTCCAAAAGCCAAATAGCGCTCTTTCCCTTCTCAGCCCTGCCGTGTCTCCAAACAACCGTTTATTACCACATGTGGGGTATTGTTTTACTCGGGAGAGATTGGTTTACAAATTTTACGATGCTTTTTCTCCTTCAGTCCTTGTGGAAATTAGAAAAAATTAGCTAAACCTACATTTTCTTTGAAAAAATTTCGATTGTCATTTTCAGGGCCTATTTCCAATAATTTATGCAAAAAAACCTGTTGGGTCAAAACGCTCACTATACCCCTAGATAATTTCCTCAATGGGTGTAGTTTCCAAAATGGGGTCACTTGTGGGGGGTTTCCACTGTTTTGTCCCCTCAGGGGCTTTGTAAATGTGACATGGCCTCCGCAAACCATTCCTGCTAAACTTGAGCTCCAAAAGCCAAATAGCGCTCTTTCCCTTCTCAGCCCTGCCGTGTCTCCAAACAACCGTTTATTACCACATGTGGGGTATTGTTTTACTCGGGAGAAATTGTTTTACAAATTTTACAGTGCTTTTTCTCCTTTAGTCCTTGTGGAAATGAGAAAAAAAATTGCTAAACCTACATTTTCTTTGAAGAAATGTTGATTTTAATTTTCACGGCCTACTTCCAATAATTTCTGTAAAAAAACTGTGCGGTCAAAATGCTCACTGTACCCCTAGATAATTTACTTGAGGTGTGTAGTTTCCCAGATGGGGTCACTTTTGGGGGGTTTTGACTGTTTTGGCACCGCAAAAGCCCTTCAAACCTGACATGGTGCCTAAAATTTATTCTAACAAAAATAAGGCCCCAAAATCCTCTAGGTGCTCCTTTGCTTCTGAGGCCGGTGCTTCAGTCCAGTAGCATACTAGGGCCACATGTTGGATATTTCCTAAAACTGCAGAAACTGGGCAACAAATATTGAGTTGCATTTCTCTGGTAAAACCTTCTGTGTTATAAAAAAAATTGTACTAAAAATTTATTTCTGCTAAAAAATATGAAATTTGTAAATTTCACCTCTACTTTGCTTTAATTCCTGTGAAATGTGTAAAGGGTTAAGACATTTTCTAAATGCTGTTTTGAATACTTTGAGGGGTGAAGTTTTTAAAATGGGGTGACTTTTTGGGAGTTTCTAATATATAAGGCCCTCAAAACCACTTCACAACTGAACTGGCCCCTGTAAAAATGGCCTTTTGAAATTTTCTTGAAAATGTGAGAAATTGCTGCTAAAGTTCTAAGCCTTGTGAGGTCATAAAAAAATAAAGGGATGTTCAAAAAACGATGTCAATCTAAAGTAGACATATGGGGGATGTTAATTAGCAACAATTTTGTGTGGTATAACCATCTGTTTTACAAGCAGATACATTTAAATTGGGAAAAATGCTAATTTTTGCAATTTTTCGCTAAATTTTGGTGTTTTTCACAATTAAATACTGAATGTATCGAGCAAATTTTGCCAGTAACTTAAAGTCCAATGTGTCACGAGAAAACAATCTCAGAATCGCTTAGATAGGTGAAAGCATTCCGGAGTTATTACCACATAAAGTGACACATGTCAGATTTGAAAAATGAGGCCCGGTCAGGAAGGTCAAAAGTGGCTAAAGAGGGAAGGGGTTAATAAAGCTGTGGCTGACACCTGGGTCAACCCCACTTTAAAAGAGAGTTAAAGAGGCTCTGTCACCAGATTTTGCAACCCCTATCTGCTATTGCAGCAGATAGGCGCTGCAATGTAGATTGCAGTAACGTTTTTATTTTTAAAAAACGAGCATTTTTGGCCAAGTTATGAACATTTTTGTAGTTATGCAAATGAGGCTTGCAAAAGTCCAAGTGGGTGTGTTTAAAAGTAAAAGTCCAAGTGGGCGTGTATTATGTGCGTACATCGGGGCGTTTTTACTACTTTTACTAGCTGGGCGTTCTGACGAGAAGTATCATCCACTTCTCTTCAGAACGCCAAGCTTCTGGCAGTGCAGATCTGTGACGTCACTCACAGGTCCTGCATCGTGTCGGCCACATCGGCACCAGAGGCTACAGTTGATTCTGCAGCAGCATCAGCGTTTGCAGGTAAGTAGCTACATCGACTTACCTGCAAATGCCGATGCTGCTGCAGAATCAACTGTAGCCTCTGGTGCCGATGTGTCCTCGCTCGTCTGACACGATGCAGGACCTGTGAGTGACGACACAACATGATCTCTCGAGAACACGGCTGTGTCTGCACTGTCAGAAGCTGGGCGTTCTGAAGAGAAGTGGATGATACTTCTCGTCAGAACGCCCAGCTAGTAAAAGTAGTAAAAACGCCCCGATGTACGCACATAATACACGCCCACTTGGACTTTTACTTTTAAACACACCCACTTGGACTTTTGCAAGCCTCATTTGCATAACTACAAAAATGGTCATAACTTGGCCAAAAATGCTCGTTTTTTAAAAATAAAAACGTTACTGTAATCTACATTGCAGCGCCTATCTGCTGCAATAGCAGATAGGGGTTGCAAAATCTGGTGACAGAGCCTCTTTAAGTGTCGGTTGTTATTATTTCATGGGGGAGACTAGTGGGTTAGATGTGGTTTTCTGCATACAGTCTTGCAGGAGGCATATACAAAAATGCCAAACTATAGAAAAAGACATGGATCGCTCATCCACTTTGTATATTTAATTTTTGTTTTTATTTTTGCTACCAGCACTCCATCCATTTGGAACAGGCGTTTTAAATTACAAACGACTTCATAAGGGTACAGTCCAATGTCGCGATTGCCACATGCGGCCAAAAGCCTGCTCACTTGCTGTGTTCAATGGTTATTACCGGCAAAATTATTCGACCATTGGCCATCGCAAATGAGCAGAGTTTCGGTTGCATGCGGCCGGTGTGATGTCAGACTGTACCCTGAGGGTATGTGCACACGGGCTATTTGGCACGTAAAAAGACGCCCGCTAAAAAGAAGTGCATGTCACTTCTTGAGACATTTTTGGAGCCTTTTTTCATTGGCTCTATAGAAAAACAGCTCCAAAAACATCCGTAAAAAACACAGCGAAAAACGCGAGTTGCTAAAAAAAAGTCTGAAAATCAGGAGCTGTTTTCCCTTCAAAACCGCTCCGTATTTTCAGACGTTTTTGGTTAAGTGTGCGCACATACCCTTAGAGTTTATACTTGTTTGCTCTCAGTTTGTGAGCCCAGAGCTAAGCAAAGCTGG
The DNA here is from genome assembly GCF_050947455.1 of Rhinoderma darwinii. NCBI lineage: Eukaryota > Metazoa > Chordata > Amphibia > Anura > Rhinodermatidae > Rhinoderma > Rhinoderma darwinii. The sequence goes on from NC_134696.1 coordinate 87,726,184, forward strand.
GCAGGGGGCGGTCATGACAGGTCTTGGCCTGCAAGGGGTCACCTAGAGGGGTATTTTGATTATAGCTTGGTGGGTGGGTTTGAGCTAGGAATTGTTGCTAGGGGATTGGGAGCATTGGGGTGGAGTTAGGGGATGTATATATAGGGGATAAGTAGGGAAGCCATTTTATGGCTTGAAAGATTTTGTTAGGAGAAGGTGTGTGTACCCAGTGGGGAAAGAAGGAAGGTAGGATCCAGCGCTCGGTAGCGTTAAAATGGAAAATGGTTTTCCAAGTTTAATTGGTATAAGTTAAAAGGAAAGTCCAGTTATAAGATGTCCCGGGTGTGTAGGAAGTGGAGAGGTGGTATCCTCTAGGCCTACGCGTTTCGGACGACTGCCGCGTCCTTAAACTTGGCTGTGGTAGATTTACAAATGGGCGCGCTGTCAGTTTTATATTTGGTTAATAGTACAGCTGATTTTCGATGGTGATTGCGTGTCATGGTCAGTTGTGCATTTGGAACGCAAGTGCCGGAAGTTGGTATCAAATGGCCGTGGCTAGTTTTATGTTGTTTAGTGTACTTTATTGTACGAGACTTTTTCACTTATGCTTAGAATGTCAATTGAGAAACTTCTAAGTAGTATATTATTAAATAATTATATCGAACTGCATATTTATTGCTTTGTTAGGTTATTTTGCGTTCCAGAACTCGTTTTGGAATATGAGGTAGAAGACGGCAGCCGGCTTGGTTAAACTTATGTATCGGGCGTATTAGACGAAGGAGAATTATGGACTTTTTTTGCTGCAGGTTAGTCTTTGTATAAAAATGAGTTGTGTATCAATGCATGATGATGAATTATTACGCATTGATATTATCTTAGAAAAATCAAAGGAATCGTATTGCTGTTAATGGAACATAATTAGGTTTTGGAATTTGTATATATATATACAGCTGTTGTCTTATGTGTGTCACCGATCATTCCATATATGTCGTTTTATTTGTTGTATTTTTTATTTATTAATTTTTGTGACACATCTATGACGACAGATGATGTAATATTTCTTGGCAGGGCGCTCATTGTGTTTGGCGAGGATAGGATGTGAAGAGTGTAGGTAGGACCACAACTGTGACTGATAGGGTAAGGAAACATACACTGTTGAACAACAAGGGTTGGGTGATGTGAGGGTTGCTATGTACATAGCAATTAGCATATGTTATGCATGTACATAATGGGAATTTAAGTGAAAGTATATGGGGATTAAAATATAAAACTTTGGAGATACTTAGACATGGTAACCTGGTATGTGTTATCAGGGCCGGCCTTAGGGTAGATGGCGCCCCGTGCGAAATTATTTTTCGGCGCCCCACGCCATAATAAAAAATGCCCCATAAAAAAGCATAATTCCTCCCCACAGTATAATACCCTATATAGTGCCCCCACACAGTGTAATGCCCCTTTAGTGCCCCACACACAGTATAATAATAATATTTAATAATGTAATATGTTATAACGCCTTCAAGGACACAGTATTTTGTCCTCTAATTGTGCCCACACAGTGTTATGCCCCCTAAGTGCCACACACATTATATTGCCCCCTGTAGTGCCCCTACACAGTATGATGTCCTCCACAGAGTATAATGCACCCACAGCCCCCCTAGTAGAAAGTGCCCCCTGTAGATTGTGCCGTACAGCCTCCCTGTAGACAGTGCCATAATCCCCCACCTCCTCCTTGTAGACAGTGCCATACAGCCCCCATCTGCCCCTTGTAGTGTCATACAGCCCCCATCTGCCCCTTGTAGTGTCATACAGCCCCCATCTGCCCCTTGTAGTGTCATACAGCCCCCATCTGCCCCTTGTAGTGCCATACAGCCCCCCATCTGCCCCTTGTAGTGCCATACAGCCCCACCTCCCTCTTGTACACAGTGCCCCCCACCGCCCCCTTGTAGACAGTGTCATACAGCACCCACCTCCCCATTGTAGAAAGTGACATACAGCCCCCACCTCCCCCTTGTAGACAGTGCCATACTGCCCCCACCTCCACCTGACAGGATCCTTGCGTAGGCCGGCTTGATCCAGAGATGTCATCACGCCGACTGCGCAGGGATCCTGTCCCTGCGCCTCATAGGCTGCAGGCGCCGCTGTAGCCTGCTACAGAGTTTCCCAACCTTTTCGGACTTGAGCCACCCCTGGAAAAAAAAAATTCCTCAGGGCCCCCCTACCAAAAATTGTTTAGAGAAAGACAGAAAATAGATAAAAATAAGCACTACATTCTTAGGGTATGTTCACACAGCGTTTTTTTGTAAGGCAGAAAAAATCTGCTTTTGAATTGACAGCGTTATTTGATGGGTTTTTTTTAGCGTTTTTTTTTTAAGCCGTTGAAGCGAATGCAAAAGACGCAGCAAAAAAAGCTCCAAACGAGCGACGCAGCTATTTTCTTCCTACTATTAATTTCAATTGGAGGTCAGAGGTGGAAACCACCTGTGGGGGACTCACAGTAAAATGACCATCAGCCCCCCACTCACAGTAAAATGACCATCAGCCCCTCCACCCACAGTAAGGCTGGGTTCACACACACTATTTACGGACGTAATTACGTCCGAAAATGCGGCTCAAAAGCGTCGGCAAACATCTGCCTATTCATTTGAATGGGTCTTACGATATTCTATGCCGACTGTCATTTTTTTATGCGCCGCTGTCAAAAGATGGCGCGTAAAAGAGACGCCCGCGTCAAAGAAAAGCCTGTCACTTCTTGAGACGTAATTGGAGACGTTTTCCCTTGACTCCATGGAAAACAGCTCCAATTACATCCGTAATGGACGCAGCGAAAAGCGCCTGCACATGCCATTACGTCTGAAATTCCGGAGCCGTTTTCTCCTGAAAACAGCTCCGTAATTTCAGCCGTAACAGACGCTGCCGTGTGAACATACCCTAAAATGACCATAAGCCCGTCCACTCACAGTAAAACGACCATTAGTCCCCCACTCAGAGTAAAACTACCATTAGCCCCCCACTCACAGTAAAATGACCATCAGCCCCCCACTCACAGTAAAATGACCATCAGCCCCCACTCACAGTAAAATGACCATCAGCCTGCCACTCACAGATGCCCCCTGTAGATAGTACCACACAGCCCATTGTAGGTAGTGCCACACAGCCCCCTTGTAGGTCGTGCCACACAGCCCCCTTGCTGCACAGCCCCCTGTAAGTAGTGCCACACAGCCCCCTTGTAGTTCGTGCCACACAGCCCCCTGTAGGTCGTGCCACACAGCCCCTTTGTAGGTAGTAGGGATGTCACGATACCTGAATTTGGACTTCGATACCGATACTTTGTGTAGTATTGCAATTTCGATACCAAAACGATACTTTGCCAACAGTAATAAAAGAAAGTTCTTCCATTTTCTGATGTGAGGCACGAGGTGTGATGCTGAATTTAACCTCCATGTGCCTCAAATTAATAGTAATTAACCCCATCATGTTTCTCAGTCATAATGGGTTAATGTGTGAGGTACATGATGGGGTTAATTACTATTAATTTGAGGCATGTGGAGGTTAAATTCATCGCACCTCGTGCCTCACATTAATAAGTGAAAGAAGCTTTTTTTTATTGTTTTTTTACAGCGTACACATCATAAATGACGCAAAAAATTTGTTGTGCCGGTTATTACGGCCGCGCCAATACGGAATGTGTATATTTTATGTATTGAGACTTATTTTAATGCTTATTGTAAAAAAGGTGTATGTGTATTTTTTTAAATTTAACATTACTTTATGTTTTTACTTTATTTTTAAACTTTAATATACTGGCATATATCAGATATATGCCAGTACATTAGCCTGTGTTTGTATAGTACACAGGCAGTTGTTAGGACATACCTAAGTATGCCCTAACAACAGGAAATATGGTAAGACGGCCCTGGGGTCCTTCAATGGACCCTGGGCTGTCTGCCCATATATGGTATGGCCCTCAATCGCGTCACAGGAATTCCCTGTGACGCGATCCAAGGGTAATCCCCCCTTCTCATTTTCCCCTGAATGCTGCAGTCAGCTTTGATCGCAGCATTCAGGAGAATAGCGGCGGAGATGAGCGGTTTCTCTGATCTCCGCCGTTATAGAGCGGGGCTGCGGCTGTGTAATACAGCCATTGCCCCGCTCCTGACAGAAGTGCGCGCGCGGTCAGCATGAGGTAATGCGGCTGGCGCTGCACTAATGAACGGCGGCGCAGACACCGAAGACAGAACATGGGGGTGTTTTGCAGTGCAGCCGCCATGTTCTGTCTTCAGTGCCGCCGCTCATTAGTGCATCGCATCATCCTCGCGGCGCGCTCTTGTCAGGACTCAGGAGCGGGGCAATGGCTGTATTACACAGCCGCAGCCCCGCTCTCATTCATCATGTATTACTATACTTAGCTGTGTGGCTCGAACCATTTGGGGATGCACAGTATCGAAGTTTCGATGCATTGTGCATCCCTAGTAAGTAGTACCACAAATCCCCCCCTTGCCGCACAGCCCCCTTGTAGGTAGTGCCACACAGATCCCTTGTAGTGCCACACACACCCTTGTAGGTAGTGCCACACAGCCCCCATGTAGGTAGCACTCCCTTCCTGTAGATAGCGCCACTGTAGCTCCCTGTGGCTGGGGATTCCGCTCCTTACCGGAGTGCTTGATGTCTCTGTCCATATGTGAACAGTGACATCGGGCAACTAACTCCTGAAGCGGAATCCCTGTCCTCAGCGTTGCCGACGCTGTGACCGGGGATTCCACTGCAGGAGAAGCCCCTGACGTCTCTGCCCATTTAGTCGGGGGTGCTATCTACAGGGGGTCCTCCTCCTCACATCCACTTGGCGCTATGAGGAGGAGAGAAAGCACGTCCGTGGCAGTTGTCCAGTTGCGGCACCCCTGGAGGGTTCTCATGGGAACCTCATGTTGGGAACCACCAGCCTAGTAGATCGCAGAGCAGGGAGATACCTCCCTGCTCTCTTATAGTGTTGAATAGTATCTGCGTCTTTAACAGAGCCGTATTTACAACTCACGCTGCCCTAGGCACTAAGCCTGAATATACCCCCATTACAGGCCTATTTAGTTGAGCCAATTATCATCATGATTCGCCAGTTTCTGACCAATTATAATGATATTTGGTCAGTGTTAACAAAGGGGAAGATCAATGATAAAAACTTTGCTTATCGTTAATCTCTAATGAGAAAAAAAAAGGGTAATACACCCGGCCGTAGTCATAGCGATGCGTATTCTGTTCTGAGCGTAGCCTGGCCTCCAGGGATGACGATGCATCCCATGTGACAGCTGCAGCCAATCAAAGGCTGCAGCGGTCACATGGACTACAGCGTCATCGCAGGAGGCCGGGCTACGCTCAGAGAGAGAGAGGGACTACGGCCGGGAGTATTAGCTTTTTCTTAAATTTATTTCTGCAGTCTTTCCGCCCAAAAAACTACACCAAAATTTGGTGCTGTTTTTCAGGTGAAATTCCCTGCGGTTCTCAGGACGTATACACTGTGTGGTTTTACATATCCACCCTGTGTGCTCCTACCCTTATAATCAAGTTGCTCTCCCCCACAAATATCATCTCTAATGGCTTATTCAGACGAACGGGAATTACGTCCGTGCAACGCGCGTGATTTTCACGCGCGTCGCACGGACCTATATTAGTCTATGGGGCCGTGCAGACATGTGTGTGATTTTTACGCTGCGTGAGTCCGCTGCGTAAAAGTCACGACATGTCCGTTCTTTGAGGGTTTTTTGCGCATCACGCACCCATTGAAGTCAATGGGTGCGTGAAAACCACGCATGCCACACGGAAGGACCTCCATGCGAACAGCGTGATTCGCGCAACAGCTGTGAAAAGGATGAATGAAAACAGAAAAGCACCACGTGCTTTTCTGTTTACAAACATCCAAATGGAGTGTCATAATGATGGCGGCTGCGCAAAAAGCACGCAGCCGCGCATCATACGGGGCTGACACACGCAGCTGTCAAATGCATTTTGCGCAGGCAAAACGCCACGTTTTTTGCGTGCGCAAAAGGCACATGCTCGTGTGAATCTGGCCTAAGGGTAAGGCCACACAGAGTGGCCCTGACACGGTCGCAACGCAGCTAACAACCACGCCGGCACCATGTTCAGTGCGGCTGCCAAACAGCCTGTTAGTGGCCGCACGTGTTCCGGTTACACGCTCATGCGCACTGCTGCTCCATTCATTCTCTATGGGAGCACCGGAGATAGCCGAGTGCAGTGTTCAGCTTTTTCCGGCGCTCCCATAGAGAATGAATAGGGGGTAAGTTGTTGTAATTTGCAAAATCGTGCGGCCATAAAGGGTGTATTAATTCATGGCCGCACAATTTTGCAGATAAAGGGACGGTTTACCCGCGTTAACGTGCGGCCATGAATTAATACACCCTTTATGGTGCATGATTTTGCAAATTACAACAACTTACCTCCTATTCATTCTCTATGGGAGCGCCGGAAAAAGCTGAACACTGCACTCGGCTATCTCCGGCACTCCCATAGAGAATGAATGGAGCGGCAGTGGGCATGCGAATGTAACCGGAATACCCCTTAACGAGGTATTTGACAGCCGCTCCTACATAGTGCCAGCGCGGTTGTTGGCCGCGTTGCGACAGTGTGAGGGCCGCTCCGTGTGGCCGTACCCTAAAGAATCCTTTCTCCCCATACATAACGCTAAGTTCCCCTCCCCCATGATTCATAATAAGCTCCTACACCACTAAATAAACTATACAGAAGTCCCCCTCCCCCTCCTCACAAAATACATTTATAAAGAATCCCCCACACTCCTATAGCATTTAGGGCAATTTCCCCTCACCCTCAAAATCGATCTGTAAAAAATACACACTCAAAGTACCTCTAACCTAGTCTCCCCTCCCCCACAAAATCCATCTTTACAAAAAAAACATCCTGTTACACATCACATAAAGCCCCCTCTCTCCCCCTCCCTCACACAGCACATAAATAGACATAGATAAAGCTAAAGCTGCTGCATTTACCTGACTCTGGAGCTCCGTGGAGGAGTCTTCTCTGTGGCAGCAGCACAGCAGGAAGGAGCTGCGTGAGGTGCTGAGTGTCTGTGACACTGCAGTACAGGCTGTGCCGATTGGTGGAGCAGACAGAAGCACCTGCTGCTGCTCCTCCAATCAGCGCTCACTTCACGCAGCAGTGCAGAGGGAGGAACATTTCTCCTCTCTTCTGCTCGTACCCACTGGCGCCCCCCTTACAGCATGGCGGCCGGCGCCCTGTGCGACCGCACGTGTCGCACATAGCTAAGGTCGGCCATGTGTGTTATGCGCTTTGGAACATGTGGATTGTATAGAGGTACTATTTTTATTGTTGGATTAATATAGGTACATTAATTCTTTCTTTAAATTAAGGCCTTCTGGGTATCTTGTGTTTAACCTGTAAATCCAATAAGCTTCCCTCAGATGAGTTTTATGTTTAATGTCACCACCTCGTTTAGAAGGGTGAATCTTTTCAATAGCATAGCAACGAAAGGTTTTGGTGGTTCTATTATGGTGAGAAATGAAGTGTTTAGACGCATTGGATATGTTGAGAATGTTTACATTTCTTATATAACTGAGATGTTCCAAAATTCTCGTCTTGAATTTCCGATTTGTGCAGCCTACATATTTTAAGTGGCATTCTGTACATTCGATTAGATAGATAACTGACTCAGAATTACAATTGATGTAATTCTGAATATTGAATGTTTGTGTAGAATTGCTGAAATTTTTTGTTGGATAGGCGTAAGAGCAGACTTTACAAGGATGCTGGCCACATCTGTAAAAGCCTTTGGTTTCCAACCATGTTGTTTTTGTATTCTCGTTAGATGTAAACAGGGATGGAGATAAAGTACTGCCCAGAGAAGGGGCTTTTCTTGCCACTATTCTACATCCTCCACCTAAAATTGTACGCAAGGTGTCATCTTCCATGAGAATGGGTAAGTAATTGTTAACTATGTTTTTGATTTTTGTGAATTGGTTACTTTGTTGTAAAATCAATGTCGGTTGGTTAACAGCAGGTTGAGGTTTTTGTCTTTTATTAATGGTTTCGTTGTGGAAACCGAGCAGTTGACTTCTGGGTTTCTTGGTCATGATGTTACGAGCTCTGTTAAGTGACCATTTTGGGTAGCCTCTTTCTTGGAGTCTAGTGTTTATTTGTTTTTGTTCTATCTCAAATTGGTTCTGGGATGTGCAGTTTCTTTTTGCACGATGCATTTCACCCAAAGGTATGGCTTTGATGGTATGTCTTGTATGATCACTTTCCGCATGTTATTTGAAGCTGTGGGTTTTCGATGAGTTTTGGTGGATATGATTTGACCTTCATCACCTTTTAATTCCAAATCTAGGAATATGGTGTATGAGGTATCATGATGGTAGGTGAATTTAAGGTTGCACCTATTATCATTGAGAGTTTCTACAAATTTAGGGATGGTGTTGATGTTACCTTTCCAGATAATCAAAATGTCATCGATATATCTACCGTACCATTCTATGCAGTTACTGTATATATTGTCGGAGGAAAAGATGTGGAATTGTTCCCACCGTGACATCACCAAGTTGGCTACTGATGGAGAAAACTTTGCCCCCATTGACACGCCTTTGAGTTGTAAATAATATTTTGTGTCAAATTGAAAATAGTTGTTAGTTAACAGGAACATTAATACTTCTAGGATATAGGCTTGAATTTTTTTTTCATAAATACTGTGTTTTGACAGATGGTAATCAAGAGCAGTATAGGCTATTTCATGTGGAATTGATGTATATAGTGATACCACATCACATGTGAGCCAGGTAAAATTATTTTCCCAGCATTTATTGTGTAGTAGATTAAGAACATGTTTTGTGTCTTTTAGAAAACCAGGTGTTTTTTGTGCTAGAGGCTGTAATAATGTATCCAGCCATTCTGACAGCCTTTCAAGGATTGATCCGATACCAGAGACGATTGGTCTCATTGGTGGAGGAATTAATTGCTTGTGGATCTTTGGAAGTGCGTGGATTATTGGGGTGATGGGTTGTTCGATGTAAATAAAATCTTTTTGTTTCTGGGTAATAAAACCTCCTTGTTGTCCATCGTCAAGTAATTTTTTCATCTGATGTTTAATTGCATCGATCGGATTTTTGGCCAAGATCTTGTAGGTGGTTTCGTCAGATAGCATGTTAATAATTGATTGTTCATAATCTTTTTTGTTCATCACTGTGACGTTACCACCTTTATCTGACATTTTTATAGTCAATTCTTTATTATCATGTAATTATTTGGCTGCTTGATTAAGTTTGGTTGACATATTCTTTTTAGGACGTTGGTTTTTGAGACTGTCAGCAAGATTATGTAGCTCTTTTTCCATGACAGTTTGGAACCGATCCATTGAATCCGTACGTGAGCTAGTAGGATAAAATTTGGGATTTGATATTGTGAAATTATGAGCTGTCGTGACTGTTTGATTGGGAGTTTCACTACGTAGATCGTCTAGGCATACCATGGTGGAGAGTTCTTGAAATGTAAATTCAGCTGGTGTGGACGCTAGAGCTGTTTCTAATCTTAACTCTTCAACAGACGTCATTGTAGATGGTGTCTCTGAAAGAGTGTTATCAGGACTTGTTTCTCATTGAAAAAAATGTTTTTTGACAGTCAAATTGCGGATGAATTTATTAATATCTAGTATTGTGTTGAAAAGATTTAAAAAAATTTTGGGGGCAAAATTGAGGCCTAGCGTTAACACTTCATTCTGTTCTGGAGTTAGCGAGGTGGAGGATAAATTGGTCACATTTGTTATCGGTATTGTTGATATTTCCTTGGGCGGAGGCGACGATTTTGTTCTTGATTTATTCGACTTGTGTTTCCTACCGCCCCTCCTTCCCCGTTTTTTGAATGATGTGGAAATTTTTCTGATCTATAGTTGGAATGGGGACAAGTTTTACTGTTGTCATCCTCTGATATACCGTCAGCAGAGTCTGGTTCGGTCGAGCTGAAGCTAACTCTATTTGGTAGGTCCCTAAATTCTTTGTATGACTGATTTCTTTTCTTGAGAATTGGTCTCGGTCTGGTATAGTTTCTTATTTTTTGGCTCCAATTATATACTTCGTTACATGTGTAATCTTTTGTATCCCGTTGAAATTTGTTTTTCTTTATTTCTGCAATAGCATGGTCGAGCTTGTCGATGGCCACTGACGTCCGGGTGTGTAGGAGGGCAAAGGAAGGTGAGTTGGAAAAGGTTTCTAATGATTTTTTTTTGTCCAATATTTGGATGTCTAATTCCTTTAGTTTAACTTCTTCCTGTTCAGTTATCAATTTCATCAGATTGATAGAGCATGTTGATAGAATCTGATTCCATTCATTTTGTAACTTGTCTGTATAGATGAAACTGGGCGTTTTTCTGAGGCGTAAGCCCCTAGGGATCATGTTCTTAGCAATGTAGTTTTTTAGCGTAGTCAGGTCCCACCAGATTTTAGCTTGTTGGGCTAAGTGTTTTTCTAACTTATGGAATAGCTCCTCCATATCTTGGTTGTTTTCTGTGGGGTTGTCATGATAGCCAAATACTTTCTCAGCTAATTCGATGCGAGTAAACTGGGTATCTTGAGTCATGTTCTCAATATGAATTGTTTGGTATTCTGGGTGATTCTCCAAGGTAGAAGTGCAAAATGAATTGCGTTAAAATCAACTACATTTGTAATGAAGCCAACTTGTTTGTAGATGAGATATGTAGTATATATGATGGTGTATAGTTTCTTGATTAGTTGTGGCCTTATTTGTCAAAATAATTAGGTATAGCTTCACTTGGTACACACATTTGAATATAAATAGTCTTGCATAATTGGATATAAGGTAGGACTCACTGGTATTTCTTATAGTGCAAATTGCACGTTGGGAGCTCGTGAGAAACACTCTGCCGAGATTTTGCAACAAGTAAAAATGGGGAGAGAACCTCCAGCTCACCTGACACACTCCAGTGTGTCGTAGATAGCGCCCGGATCCTCGTGTCGGCACACGGATAGCAACAATGGGGAAAGAAGGAAGGTAGGATCCAGCGCTCGGTAGCGTTAAAATGGAAAATGGTTTTCCAAGTTTAATTGGTATAAGTTAAAAGGAAAGTCCAGTTATAAGATGTCCCGGGTGTGTAGGAAGTGGAGAGGTGGTATCCTCTAGGCCTACGCGCTTCGGACGACTGCCGCGTCCTTAAACTTGGCTGTGGTAGATTTACAAATGGGCGCGCTGTCAGTTTTATATTTGGTTAATAGTACAGCTGATTTTCGATGGTGATTGCGTGTCATGGTCAGTTGTGCATTTGGAACGCAAGTGCCAGAAGTTGGTATCAAATGGCCGTGGCTAGTTTTATGTTGTTTAGTGTACTTTATTGTACGAGACTTTTTCACTTATGCTTAGAATGTCAATTGAGAAACTTCTAAGTAGTATATTATTAGTATTGCTAATAATCACGCTGTATCAGCATCAGCGTTTGCAGGTAAGTAGCTACATCGACTTACCTGCAAATGCCGATGCTGCTGCAGAATCAACTGTAGCCTCTGGTGCCGATGTGTCCTCGCTCGTCTGACACGATGCAGGACCTGTGAGTGACGACACAGCGTGATCTCTCGAGAACACGGCTGTGTCTGCACTGTCAGAAGCTGGGCGTTCTGAAGAGAAGTGGATGATACTTCTATGCACAACGCCCAGCTAGTAAAAGTAGTAAAAACGCCCCGATGTACGCACATAATACACGCCCACTTGGACTTTTACTTTTAAACACACCCACTTGGACTTTTGCAAGCCTCATTTGCATAACTACAAAAATGGTCATAACTTGGCCAAAAATGCTCGTTTTTTTTAAAATAAAAACGTTACTGTAATCTACATTGCAGCGCCGATCTGCTGCAATAGCAGATAGGGGTTGCAAAATCTGGTGATAGAGCCTCTTTAAGTGTCGGTTGTTATTATTTCATGGGGGAGACTAGTGGGTTAGATGTGGTTTTCTGCATACAGTCTTGCAGGAGGCATATACAAAAATGCCAAACTATAGAAAAAGACATGGATCGCTCATCCACTTTGCATATTTAATTTTTGTTTTTATTTTTGCTACCAGCACTCCATCCATTTGGAACAGGCGTTTTAAATTACAGACGACTTCATAAGGGTACAGTCCAATGTCGCGATTGCCACATGCGGCCAAAAGCCTGCTCACTTGCTGTGTTCAATGGTTATTACCGGCAAAATTATTCAACCATTGGCCATCGCAAATGAGCAGAGTTTCGGTTGCATGCGGCCGGTGCGATGTCAGACTGTACCCTGAGGGTATGTGCACACGGGCTATTTGGCACGTAAAAAGACGCCCGCTAAAAAGAAGTGCATGTCACTTCTTGAGCCATTTTTGGAGCCTTTTTTCATTGGCTCTATAGAAAAACAGCTCCAAAAACATCCGTAAAAAACACAGCGAAAAACGCGAGTTGCTAAAAAAAAGTCTGAAAATCAGGAGCTGTTTTCCCTTCAAAACCGCTCCGTATTTTCAGACGTTTTTGGTTAAGTGTGCGCACATACCCTTAGAGTTTATACTTGCTCTCAGTTTATGAGCCCGGAGCTAAGCAAAGCTGGGCAGGGGGCGGTCATGACAGGTCTTGGCCTGCAAGGGGTCACCTAGAGGGGTATTTTGATTATAGCTTGGTGGGTGGGTTTGAGCTAGGAATTGTTGCTAGGGGATTGGGAGCATTGGGGTGGAGTTAGGGGATGTATATATAGGGGATAAGTAGGGAAGCCATTTTATGGCTTGAAAGATTTTGTTAGGAGAAGGTGTGTGTACCCAGTGTTAGTGTAGCAGTTAGTATTCTTGTCAGTTGTAGGGCCTAGATTGCCATGGAGGGTTTAGAGCAGTTACTTGTCCAGATTAGGGAGTAAGCAGCTGAGAAAGGGCTGGAGTGGGTGCAGGAGCAATTAGGGCAACTAAAGCATTAGCGGAATCTCTGGCAGGGCGCCCCCCCCAGTGCCTGGCGTTCCCGGCCACCGGAGCGTTTAAGCCCATCTACCTCCCTGGTTCCTCAGCGCAGACGAAGGAGTCTGCCTCCCCCTTACCTGTTCCTGCAGTGGCAGTTACTGGTGCAACGGTCCCCGGGGGTGAGAGCGGCGGTGTTCCAGTGATGGCGGCATCCGAGTTGGTGGCGGTGGAGAAGACCGGAGGTAGAGGCAGAGGTGCAGTGCGACGGGCGGTGGGCCGGCGAGAGCGCAGCAAGGCCCGGGGGTCTGTGGAGCCGCGTGGATCTGGTCGACGGGAGCTCCGTTCCTCATCAGTGGTGCAGTGGTCCTCCGTGGTGATCCAGTGGCCGGGAGCAGATTCCCTGCTTTCCATTGCGCCCGCCAGGAGTGCTTCTGTGGGTCCGGTGGCAGGCCGGGATTTGTCGGCTGCCAGGGTGAGTGCCTTCAGCGCTCTAGAGCACCATCTGCTGGGTGTCAGGATGGTGGGACTAGTGCACCCATTAGCACGGGTGTTCTGGCGCCATCTACTGGCCGTTTAGAGAATAGCAGTGGTAGTGGCAGGCCGGCACCACCTGCTGGTCAGAAAAGGTTCTGCATTGGTGGTGGCAGACCCGCACCACCTCCTGGTCATTTTAGGTATTGCAGCAGTAGTGGTAGGTCTGCACCAACTGCTGGTTATGCTGAAAATTTTGCACCTGTTCATCGTCCGGCGCCTCCTGATGGGTACGTTGGCGAGGTGGCAGATCTGTCTAATTGCCCTTACAGGCGTCGTCGGGACCGGATGAGGAAACGGCTGATGCTCTACGGCGGACGCTTGGGGTACCCAGGATGCTTGGCCAAGAGACGGCTTCAGTGGATTCTGCACCGTTCGTGTCTGGCAGCGGCAGCAGCCTACTGGTGAGTCACAACGTTTACACACCACACACATAGGCAATTATTTTGTTGGGGAGAGTAGTCAGTCGGGGCATGTCCCTGTAGGTAGCAGTTCTACGGGGGATGTGTCAGTCACGAGTGGGGTTTTGGGTCACTTGTTAGCTTCTGTTGATAGTTCTCGTGGGTCATAGCTGGCGGGTCTTGTGGGAGCGTGGTCAGCCCAGGGACAGTTAGACGCGGGGTCTAGTAGGGAGAGTATGGTTAGTGTTGAGACAGGCCCTTTAATGCATTAGATACCGGGGTCCAGACAGAGAAGGTAGACGGGGCTAATAATCTCTTGCCGATTTCAGATACAGCAAAGGGGTGCATGTACATTTGCTTTGAAGAGCCATTAGGGACACACTTAAAGCCAGAACTACGGGAGAAGATTTCGAAAAGGGAGAATTTGGATATTTTTTTTACTTTACTGCCCTTGGAACATTTTAGTGTAGGACGGTGGGAAAAGGGCAAGGAACATCGTAAGGCTGTCTTTTCACACGTAAATGCCTCTCATCGTGTGAACATACCCTAAGAGTTGTTTATTTTATTGTGTTTAGCCTTTCTAAAATGGTAGAAGATCGCCATCTAATGGATAGAAGTGACTAGTATTTGTTTTGCCATGAGTAACATTTTTTATTAGGATTAACAGAATGTATTGTGAAATTTGGCAGCTCATTCCTATATTTATTAGGAAAGAGATTTAGTCTGTCATCAGAATATCCATATTAAACTAGTAACATGGTATTGTAGAGGAGACTAACCGGTTTCTAGAGTGTAGTTTAAATTTGTGCTTACTGCCTCCTTTGTAGAGAATTTAGTTTTATTAGGTTTATGCTAATGAGCATTTAAGTGCAACGAGGGCGTCGTTAGCTATTACGTCAGTCCCCAGTTTAACCCCCCTCCCTCACTTGTTGCATTGATTGACTGGGGCCAGGCATCGTAACAGACGCGTTCATGCCTGGCCCCATACTATTTGTAACGCGGGCGAATTCCTGCTCTTTACTCGGCACATGCACAGTACGATGTTTCGGCTCTTCATTCTAATCGGCACTACTGCGCAAACGCCGAGTAAAGAGCAGGTACGCGCCCGCGTTACATATAGTACGGGGCCAGGCATGAACGCGTCTGTTACGCTGCCTGGCCCGTATCATCAATGTAGCAAAGGAAGGGGGTTGAACTGGGGAGCGACGTAACAGCATTTAGGTGCAACGGTGACGCCCTCATTGCACCTAAATTCTCATTAGCATAAACCTAATAAAACAAATTTCTCTACAAAGGAGGCAGTAAGCACAAATTGAAACTACACTCTAGAAACCGGTTAGTTTCCTCTACAATACCCCGTTACTAGTAAATATGGACATTCTGGTGACAGACTCCCTTTAACTTTAAACCTACAAAATGAACTCAGGCACTTTTGCATATACAGCTTAAAATATAATGTCATTCAAATATATTTTCATGATGTTCTTGGAAAGGTGTGCAGTGGAGGAAAGCAAGGAACCTGTCACCAGTTCAGTAAAGCCAAATTTCCTACCTCATGTGATAGGCGCAGTCACGCTGATGATGTCCGTGTAATTTGTATCCCAATAAGTTCTTGACTTTTGGAGTTTTGAGCCATTTTCTTATTATGCTAATTAGGTTATACTAGCCAAAGGGTCGTGGTTTCACTGGGGGCGGTGTCTGTGTTGGTTGTATGACGCTGTCCTATCCGCGTCATACAGCTTCTCTCCTTCCCTGCACAGCATGATATTGCGATAGATGCTGAGATCACGAAAAGAAGGAAAAAAGAAAGAAAAACAAATTAAAATCCTATTTTTTATTCTTGGAGACATTCATTTTATCTCACCCTCCTCCTCTCCTCTACTGAACCACATCTCTTTACTCGAGCCCCAAAAAAAACATAAGATGTGAAAGGCATGAAGTTTTTCTTTAAGATTATACCAGAAGAAATCATACCAGAGCAGGGATGTTGGTAGACTCACAAGACACTTAGGGCACCATATGGCATTGGCAAGGGGGGAGGACAAGTATACAACTGTATGTGGCCATCACTAGTGCCCGAAGATCTAGGGCACCAGGCAAAAGACCTGAGACACATGCCCCTAATGACCATGCTACCAACGCCACTTTAATGGTAGATAATACTCTATATGTACACATTATTTTATTTTTGTTATTCTTAATTATTAATTAATTATCCATCTAAGTTCATACTAATCTACAACCTGATTATAGAATTAAAAAAAAACCCTCAAATGACTATAAGTAAATGAATACACAATTCCCATATATAAGTTACTGCATAGAAAGATGGTGAATTTTGCTAATTTATTTTTATGACCACTAGGGGGCGATACAATGACAAATAACCTGATAATTTCTATCCAAAGCTTTTCTGTTCAACGCACAGGCACAATATCCTGCCTTTGGTCCGAATACAGTCCACAAAACAGCTCTGTGTATTTCTATTGCTTTCTGCTATTTTTTTACACTGTTTACCGTGTGTTATAAATAACATGATAGCTTTATTTTACAGGTCGTTATGATTATGGCAATACTAAATATGTACTTTTTTTTAGTATGTTTGCACAATAAAAGCATGTTTTAGGGAAAAACAACATTTCCGCATTCCTAGAGTCATAACTTTTAATTTTTTTTTCGACGTAGCCATATGTGGGCTTATTGTAGTTTGTTTTTTAAAAAAAAACAAAAACATTTTACTGACTTTTCCCCCCAAAAAATATGTTACATACATATATGCGTCATATAATGACATGTAGGCATATAATGACAAAGTATACATTTGACACATTATATGGAAATATAGTTCAATAAACAAATGGACAGAACAGGGCAGATTGACTATTCAAGTTGAGCCAGAATGTGGTGCGCCACATTTTTTAACTATTTTAGACACTTTTTTCAACATCTTTGACCAGGGAACGTGACTTGTCAATTGGTGTATAGTAAGCCAGGAATGCTAAGTGTATAAGTACTAGGCCACTTAGGTAATCTTTTATGCACCCAATGTCTCTAAAATCTTCCCTGTGGTACCAATGTGACAGGAAAAATGGTTCCACAGCGTCAGCAATATAGGAGGTTGATTAGTGGTGTGCAAGGCCGTCTCAAGTACCACCCAGGGGGTGCAACCTTCCGGGGCGCCGACGGTTGGGAAAGCTGAAGGCCACGGAACAACCGTCAACCCCTCCTGCACTACAAGTTTATCTGTGTCTATAGGACGCAGTTACAATTGATATATTCACTATCGCTGGCAGGGCAGGGAACATCAGTTCCGTGCTCTGCCACTCAGCTCCTGTCAATGATGCAGTCGGTGCGATAACGTCATCGTGCCCTGCATCATTGCTAAGGAGCAGGTCTGGCTAGAAGTGGCCTGCGTCGCTAGAAGACAGCGCGGGAACGGGAAGAGGTGAGTATATAAAGTTTATATTTTTCAGTGAATGGCATTATCTACAGAGAGCAGTGTCTACAGGAGGCTCTATGAAGGGCTTTATCAATAGGGGACACTATCTACAGGGGGTTCTATGAGAAACACTATTTACAGAGGACTTTATGAGGCCACTATCTACAGGGGGCTGTATGGGGGACACTATCTAGAGGGGGCTGTATGGATGCCACTATCGACAGTGGGCTCTATTGGAGCTACTATCTACAGGGGGCTTTATAAGGGACACCATCTACAGGGGACTCTATAAGGAGCAATGTCTACAGGGGGCTCTATGGGGGCACTACCTACAGTGGGATCTATGGGGCACTATCTACAGGGGGCCACACAAATAATTTTATCTTTGTTTATAGGTGCGGAAATGTTTGGAAAGTGAGGAGTCGAAGACATCTAAGGAGAAAACTCTGCAGAAATTAGTCATGGCCAGGAGAAGTCGTCATGGAGGTCTTGGCCGAATGGAGAAGAAAAGAGAAAAAGAACGAACAGAATCTGAGATGTCATATGTGAGTCACTAAATGTTGATTCTCCCTCTGACTGATCAGTAATGTATTCACTGTATGATCTCAAGCGAGATAATGGGTGGTATCATTATTTTTTGTGAAACAGCAACTCCCAGCATATACTTACTATTGTTAAAGGGGCTTTCGGGAACCAATTAACTAATTCCTATTTCACTGCACACATAAAAAATAATGTCATTTGTAATATACTTAAGTTGATCTTGGTGCTGTATTTATGTACTAAGCTTGGTTCTGGTGCTGTATTTATGTACTTAGTTTTGTTCTGGTGCTGTATTTATGTACTGAGCTTGTTTCTGGTACTGTATATATGTACTTAGCTTGGTTTTGGGTCCGGAATTTCGTTGCCTCTACCTCCTCATTACGACGGGGATGCAAAGACCTCTAGAGGCTGCATTAATCAGTGGAAGATTCACTTCAAGTTACGTGGTCATCTCTTCCCCTCTGATGAGGCCAAGGTCGCCTTTAATGTTTCTTTCCTCTCTGGCAATGCCCTGGCATGATATGAGGATCCAGGAACACACCCAGGAGATTCACCCGGAGAAGACGCATTTTCCCCTGGCACCTAAACTTCAAAGACCCCTTCTACCCTCTCCTCTTGTACCCTCAGAGGGGTCTATGCAAGTGGACAGACTCAGACGGTCCATCCAGGAGCGGCAGCACAGACGTTCTATTGGTTTGTGTCTGTACTGTGGTCACAAGAGTCATTTTGTGCGTCAATGCCCACAAAATCTGAGAAACTCCAGCACCTAGGGTTGATAGGGGAGACAAACAATCTAGGTGGATCGACGTCGACTACTAAATTCCCTCCTAGACTTTCTGTTCGTGTGATCATCTTCTCTGGTGAAGCTTTGTACTAGTCCCCGCTTATCTGGATTCTGTAGCGGCTGAAAACTTTATCCAACAGGTAAATATAGTAATCTGCACTGGAAGTGATGTTTTTATTTTTAGTAATAACATTTCTGGGTTGGTAGCAGATCTTGACAATCCGGTCTGGTCGGAACTTGTCTTCGCATATAGAGAAATAAAAGAAAAAGGGGGAAAGATCCACGCCTGATAGTGTAGTAGTTTATGCAATTGGCCAGATAAAAAGTCAGTATTTAGTACTTACACAATCCCATATGGGAAAAACAGCCTTGTCTGGTTCTCCTGGACCTCCTTGGTTCACATTCTCCTATGGGTGTGGCGCAGATAGAAGGAAATCCCAAGTCTCTACACTCATAAAAAGTCAGTATTTAGTACTTACACAATCCCATATGGGAGAAAAACAAGCTTGTCTGGTTTTCCTGGACCTCACTGGTTTACCTTCTCCTCCCGGTGTGGTAGAAATTACTAGAAAGAAATCCAAAGTTTCTCCATAGTAACATTTCTGGAGAAACCTCTGGCGGTCGCTTCTGTAGATGGACAACCTCTGACGGATCGTATCCTGTCTATCACCAAACCTCTGAGACTACAGATAGGAGTCCTCCATTCAGAGCTGATAGCTTTCTATGTCCTATCCAAAGCTATTAATCCCATCCTGCTGCAGTTGCTATGGCTTCGCCAACACGCTCCAGTCCTTGATTGGAATTCCAGAGAGGTCCTCCAATGGGGATCCCGATGTCTTCACCGCTGCCTGCCTCAAGCTCGTCCCGTTTTTTATCCACTGCCTCCTGGACTGCCTCCACAGTATGCTAGATACGCAGATGTCTTCAGCAAGAAGGAGGCAGCGGTCCTTCCTCCTCATCGGTCACATGAGTGTTCTATCGAGTTGCTCCCTGAAGCCTCACCCCCACATGGACGGGCCTATCCTCTCTCCTTGCCTGCAACTCAGGCCATGTCAGAGTATGTCAAGGAGAACCTGGAGAGGGGGTTCATCAGGATGTGTACTTTACCAGCCGGAGCCGGATTCTTCTTCGTGGAGAAAAAGGATGGATCACTCCAGCCATGCATCGATTACCATGGGTTAAACCAAATCATGGTTAAAAACAAGTACCCCTTGTCGCTTATCTCTGAGCTCTTAGACAGGATTCGTGGAGCCAAGGTTTTCACTAAGCTGGAGCTACCCGGGGCATCTAACCTGATCTGTATACGCAAGGCTGACGAATGGAAAACCGCTTTTAACTCCCGGGACAGTCACTATGAGTTTCTCATAATGCCCTTTGAACTGTGTAATGCTCCAGCAGTATTCCAAGAATTTATGAATGTTATCTTCCGTAATCTTCTGTATGTCTTTGAACTAAAAGGCTAGTATCGCCCCCCCCCCCCCCCCCCCGTTATGTTTCGCCACAGATGCAGCATTCTCAGGGGTTTTAGGGGCACGGTTAGCTTGGTTCCAGTGTTGTATATACGTACTGATCTTGGTTCTGGTGAGTATTTATGTACTGAGCTTGGTTTTGTTGCTGTATTTATGTACTGAGCCTTGTTCTGGTGCTGTATTTATGTGCTGAGCTTGGTTCTGATGCTGTATTTATGTACGGAGCTTTATTCTGGTGCTTTATATATATGTACTGATCTTGGTTATGGTGGTGTATGTATGTACTAAGTTTGGTTCTGGTGCTGTATAAATGTACTAAGCTTTGTTCTGGTGCTGTATATATGTACTGAGCTTGGTTTTGGTGCTGTATATATGTACTGAGCTTTGTTCTGGTGCTGTATATATGTACTGAGCTTGGTTCTGGTGCTGTATATATGTACTGAGCTTTACTCTGGTGCTGTATATATGTACTGAGCTTCGTTCTGGTGCTGTATCTATGTACTGAGCTTGGTTCTGGTGCTGTATCTATGTACTAATGTTGGTTCTGCCACCATATTTATTACTGTACTTCTTACAGTGCAAACAGTAAATATGCATGCCTATGAAGCTGAATGTGCACAAATAGGTCTACAATGAATGTGTATTATAGTGAGTGCAGGTAGATAGGTATGTCATTTATCTGCATGTATACACTGTAGATTTTATGCAGCATGTGATCAGGATTTTTATGAATCCTATAAACTTGTATTAAACAGATTTCCATAGCATGTGGACATAAAAATTATGTAACTTTTTTTTTCTTTGCTATCCATCCTTTATCACCCTATAGGGGGTGTGGGGGGTGCCATTTCACTGTTTGCCCCAGGCAGCAGAAAGACTAGGTGCACCACTGGCACCACTGATACATAGAGATGACGCAAACGCAGGGATCAGCTATACCAGGGGCGTCGCTAGCACCGGAACTCCAGGGCCCAACCCCCGGATCTTTTGCTCGGTGCCCCCGGGCGACAGTCACTACAGAGGTTGCAATTGCGATCTGGCAGCGGTCGCCATGGTGACCGGGCCGCAATCGCAATTGTGACCAGGCAGTGGTCGCGATTGTGACAGGGCTGTGGCCCCCTCACTGCATCTATAGAAATTTACTGTAGTAACTGGGGCCTATGTCATAAAATACACGAGCACCTGTTACTATAGTAACGACACATACTTGCCCTCCTTCCCGAGTGCAGCAGAAGTCGCTGGATTGTGTCGGTACATCCGCTGCACCGAAGAACTGGGTATGTGTAACATCATTACTCCCTGCTGGGGTCCTGTATATAAGCCTGCCTTGTAATAGGTATGGTTACAGGGTCCAACAGACAGAATCACACATGGGCTTAGATACTGGGCCCATGTGTGATACTGTCTGTTAGACCATGTATCTAGGCTTACCACAGGGCAGGCTTAGATAAAGGACCCCAGCAGACAGTAATGTTATACTGTATAACATTACAGTCTGCTGGGGCCCTGTATCTAAGCCTAACATGAGGAGGGTTAGATACAGGGTCCAACAGACAGAATCACACATGGGCCCTGTATGTCAAATCTAACCCCCATTATTACCCCGGTACCCACCACCACCAGGAGTACCGGGAAGAGCTGGATACGATCAAGTACCCGACCATGTGTAGTCAAGGTCGGGTACTGTGGCAACTGCAGGCTGGTATTATTAGGCTGGGAAAGGCCAAAAACAGTGGCCCTTGCCATCCTGGTAATGCTAGGCTGCTGCTGCTATGTTGTATCTTGCTGGTTATCAAAAATGGAGGGGACCCCACGTAATTTTCTATTTTTTTTTTTAATGGAATAAACCTTGTGGGTTCCCTCCATTTTCATAACTAGCCAGATACAACAAAGCAGTAGCAGGCTAGCATTACCAGTGTGAGAAGGACCACTGTTTTTGGCCTTTTTCAGTCTAATAATATCAGTCTGCGGCCGCCCCAGTGCCCGGCAGTCACCCTGGTGGATACCGGGGTAATAATGGGGGTTAGTGTTATTCTTTTCACAGGCTAACTCTAAGCCACACCTTAGTACGTTATCAATCACCCAGCGGCCATTGCTGAGGCGGTAGTAGTAAAGTTTCAAAAAATACAAGGACATAGAAAAAATATTTTATTGAAATAAAAAACCCACACCTCTCATTAACCATTTTATTGAGAATAAAAAAGCCATAATCGAAGTAGTCCTCGAATCCGACGTGGTCCATCAACCGAACCTCTAAAAAAAACACAAATATACCCCAAAAATTTGCAACACATACAAAAGCAAAGCAATTCTTATACTTACCTTTCCTGGGTCCAGTGCTGGAGCCTCAATGTCGGCAAGCTGGGCTCTATATCTAATCATATTATGTGTGATACTTTCTGCTGAGTCAATGTATCTAATCCTATCCATAGCTATGGGGTCGTGGTGCTTTAGATATGCTGTCTGCTATATATACTGTAGATATATATATATATATATATATATATTTATATTTATATTTATATATACACACACACGCATTTGTTTTGGGGGGTGAACATATCTTAGTACAAGGATACTTACTGCTGGTGCCCTGTACCTAAGTCTATCATGTGTGATACTGTCTGCTGGACCATGTATCTAAGCCTATCATGTGTGATACTGTCTGCTGGGCCATGTGCCTAATTCTATCATGTGTGAGACTGCTGGGGCCATGTATCTAAGCCTATCATGTATGATACAGTCTGCTGAGACAAGGAGGGTATGTGGGACTACCTACAGGGGACTGCATGGGCACTGTCTACAAGGGGGATGTATGGCAGGAAGACTGTGTGTGGAACCATACAGGGTTGTGACACTATATACCGGGGGCATTGTGTGGGGAACACTCTACGGGTGTCTTTGATTAGAGCTCTGAGGCATAACTTTGCTTGGGGCCCCAGAAACGCCAAATTTGCCCCTGAGGGTTAGTACAGGGATACTTACTGCTGGGGCCCTGTAGCTGAGGCTACATTCCCACGAGCGTGACAGATTTACGTGCGTAAATCTGTCCGTGTGCGTTGCGTTTTTTCATCACTGTGCATTGCATGTGACATGTGTTTTTCACGCACTTGCAAGCACTTTTTTTTTTCAGTGTAATTGATGCGTGAAACACGGACAGCACGCAAATTACGTGTTTGTGCTGTTTGACTTAAATAGGTGGCTAGGTGTGTGAAATACACCAATATAGGACATGCAGTGAGTTTCACGCAACGGACACTCGCTGCATGAAAACTCGCGCATGTGTGAATAGCCCCATTGAAATCAATGGATCCGTGTGCTGTGCGTTATTTCAACGCACAGCACACGGACGAGATTCACGCTCATCTGAATGAGCCCTAAGTCTAACATGTGTGATACTGTCTGCTGGGGCCATGTATCTAAGCCTATCATGTGTGATACTGTCTGCTGGGGCCCTATATCTAAGCCTATCATGTATGATACTGTCTGCTGAGACAATGCATTCAATTCTATCCAGCGGTGCAGCTATAGGAGCTTTAGTCTTATAGATATGCTATCTTGGATATATACAGATAGGTCCAGAATTATTTGGACAGTGACACAATCTTCATGATTTGGGCTCTGCATGCCACCACATTGAATTTGAAATGAAACAACTGAGATGGAATTGAAGTCTAGAATTTCAGGTTTAATGCAAGGGGTTGAACAAAAATATCCTCTGAAACGTTTAGGAATTGCCACCATTTTTCTACACAGCCGCCACATTTCAGGGGCTCAAAAGTAATTGGACAAATTAAGATTACCATAAATAAAATGTTTTTTTTTTAATACTTTGTAAAGAATCCATTTCAGGCAATGACTGCCTAAATACTGGAACCAATGGACATCACCAGATGCTGGGTTTCCTCCTTTGTGATGCTTTGCCCGGCCTTTACTGCGGCTGTCTTCGGTTGTTGCTTGTTTGTGGGTCTTTCTGCCTTAAGTTTAGTCTTAAGCAAGTGAAATGCAGCTCGATCGGGTTGAGATCTGGTGATTGACTTGGCCATTGCAGAATATTCCACTTCTTTGCCTTAAAAAACTCCTGGGTTGTTTTCGCTGTATGTTTTGGGTGATTGTCCATCTGTGCTGTGAAGCGACATCCAATGAACCTGCTGCATTTGGTTGAATCGGAGCAGAAAGTAAATCCCTGAACACTTCAGAATTCACCCGGCTGCTTCTGTCTTTAGTCACATCTTCAATAAACACTAGTGACCCCGTGCCTGTGGCAGCCATGCATGCCCATGCCATTACACTGCCTCCACCATGCCATCACACCGCCTCCACCATGTTTTACAGAGGATGTGGATGTTCTTTGGACCATGAGCCGTTTTAAGCCTTCTCCAGACTTTCTTCCACCCATCATTCTGGTACAGGTTGATCTTAGTTTCATGCTGTTCCAGAACTGGGCGGCTTCTTTAGATGTTGTTTGGCAAAGTCTAATCTGGCCTTTCTATTTTTGAGGCTGATTAATGGTTTGCACCTTGTGGGGAACCCTCTGTATTTGTTCTCATGGAGTCTTCTCTTTATGGTAGGCTTAGATACTGATACAACTACTTACAGGAGAATGTTCTTCACTTGGGTAGATGTTGTGACTGTATTTTTCTTCACCATGGAAAGTATTCTGCGATCGTCCACCACTATTGTCTTTCGTGGACGTCCGGGCCGTTTGGAGTTCACGAGATCACCAGTGCGCTCTTTTTTCTCAAGAACGTACCAAACTGTTGATTTGGACACTCCTAAAATTTGTGCTTTTTCTCTGATGAATTTCTTCATTTTTTTCAGCCTAACGATGGTCTGTTTCACATACATTGAGAGCTCCTTTGACTCATGTTGTGGGTTCACAGCAACAACTTCTAAATTCAAATGCCATGTCTGGAATCATCTCCAGACCTTTTACCTGATTAATTGATGATGGAATAACGAGGGAATAGCCCATGCAGTCCATTAAACAGCTTTTGAGATAATTGTCCAATTACCTTTGGTCCCTTGAAAAAGACGCAGCTACAAATTAACCCCTTAAGGACGCAGCCTAGTTTGGGCCTTAAAGAGGCTCTGTCACCACATTATAAGTGCCCTATCTCCTACATAAGGAGATTGGCGCTATAATGTAGGTGACAGCAGTGCTTTTTATTTAGAAAAACAATCTATTTGAAACCACTTTATGAGCGATTTTTAGCTTTATTCTAATGAGTTTCTTAATGCCCAAGTGGGCGTGTTTTTACTTTAGACCAAGTGGGCGTTGTACAGAGAAGTGTATGACGCTGACCTATCAGGGACCAATCAGCGTCATGCACTTCTCTCCATTCATTTACACTGCACTAGCGATATAGTTATATCGCTATGTGCAGCCACATACACAAACACTAACATTACTGCAGTGTCCTGATAATGAATATACATCACTACCAGCCTGGACATGATGTTTATTCAGAATCCTGACCTCTTCTGAATCTTTTCTGTGAGATCCAAGCAAGGCAAACGTAATCTCGTTTGAAATGACAGGTTACATCATAATCTCGCGAGATTACGTTTGCCTTGCTGTAAATCTCACAGAGACGCTACAGACATGTCAGGATTCTGAATACACATCAAGTCCTGGCTGGTAGTGATGTATATTCATTATCAGGACACTGCAGTAATTTTAGTGTTTGTGTATGTGACTGCACAAAGCGATATAACTATATCGCTAGTGCAGTGTAAATGAATGGGGAGAAGTGCATGACGCTGATTGGTCAGCGTCATACACTCCTCTGTACAACGCCCACTTGGTCTAAAGTAAAAACACGCCCACTTGGGCATTAAGAAACTTATTAGCATAAAGCTAAAAATCGCTCAGAAAGTGGTTTAAAATAGATCGTTTTTCTAAATAAAAAGCATTTCTGTCACCTACATTATAGCGCCGATCTTCTTATATAGGAGATAAGGCACTTATAATGTGGTGTCAGAGCCTCTTTAAGACTCAGAGCCCATTTTTGAAATCTGACATATTTCACTTTATGTGGTAATAACGTCGGAATGCTTAAACCTATCCAAGCGATTCTGAGACTGCTTTCTCATGAGGCTTTATGTTAGGGGTAAAATTTGGTCGATATATTCAGTGTTTATTTGTGAAAAATTGAAAAATGTAGAGAAAATTTAGAAAAAATAGCATTTTTCTGAATTTAAATGCATCTGCTTGTAAAACAGATGGTTATACCACCCAAAATAGTTACTAGTTCACATTTCCAATATGTCTACTTTAGATTGGCATAGTTTTTTGAACATTCTTTTCTTTTTCTTGGGCGTTACAAGGCTTAGAACATAAACAGCAATTTCTCATATTTTTAAGAAAATTTCAAAAGCCTTTTTTTTACGGTACCTGTTCAGTTCTGAAGTGGCTTTGAGAGGCCTATGTATTAGAACCCCCCATAAAACACCCCATTTTAAAAACTAGACCCCTCAAAGTATTCAAAATAGCATTTAGAAAGTTTTTTAACCCTTTAGGCATTTCACAAGAATGAAAGCAAAGTGGAGGTGAAATTTGCAAATTTCATTTTTCTTGCTGAATTTCAAATTTTCTAAATTTTTACAGAAGGTTTTACCAGATAAACACTACTAAATATGTATTGTCCAGATTCCGCCGTTTTTAGAAATGTCCCACATGTGGATGTAGTTTGCTCGTGGACTAAAACACAAGCCCCAGAAGCAACTAGTGCATTTTGAGGCCTCTTTTTTTATTAGAATATATTTTAGGCACCATGCAAGGTTTGAAGAGGTGTTGAGGTATTGAATCCCCCAATAGTGACCCTATTTTGGAAACTGCACCCCTCAAGGAATTTATTTATGGGTGTTGTGACCATTTTGACCCCACAGTTTTTTCACAGCATGTATTTGAATTGGGCTGTGAATTAAAAAAAATGTAATTCTTTCCAATAAGATGTAGTTTTGGCTCAGAATTTCTTATTTTCACAAGGAATAAAATATTCAATTTTGTTGCCCAATTTGTCCTGAGTGCGGCAATACCCCATTTTTGGTGATAAACTGCCATTTGGGCCCATAGGAGGGCTCAAAAGGAAAGGAGCGCTATGTGTTTGTTGGAGTCCAGATTTTGCTGGATTGGTTTTTGGGTGCCATGTCGCATTTGCAGAGCCCCAGAGGTATCAAAGCAATGGAAACCCACCAGAAGTGACCTTATTTTGGAAACTACACCCCTCAAGGAATTCATTTATGGGTGTTGTGACCATTTAGACCACACAGTGTTTTCACAGAATTTATTTAAATTGGGCTGTGAATTAAAAAAAATTAAATTATTTCCAATAAAATGTAGTTTGGGCTCAAAATTTCTTATTTTCATAAGGAATAAAATGCCCCATTTTGTTGCCCAATTTGTCCTGAGTGCGGCAATACCCCATTTGTGGTGATAAACTGCCGTTTGGGCCCATGGGAGGGCTTAGAAGGAAAGGAGCGCTATGTGTTTGTTGGAGTCCAGATTTTGCTGGATTGGTTTTCGGGTGCCATTTCACATTTGCGTTGCCCCAGAGGTATTGAAGCAATGGAAACCCACCAGAAGTGACCCCATTTTGCAAACTACACCCCTCAAGGAATTCATTTATGAGTGTTGTGACCATTTTGACCCCACAATTTTTTCACAGAATTTATTTGAATTGGGCTGTGAATTAAAAAAAAATTTAATTCTTTCCAATAAGATGTAGTTTTGGCTCAAAATTTCTTATTTTTACAAGGAATAAAATATCCCATTTTGTTGCCAAATTTGTCCTGAGTGCGACAATACCCCATTTGTTGTGATAAACTGCCGTTTGGGCCCATGGGAGGGCTCAGAAGGAAAGGAGCGCTATGTGTTCTTTGGAATCCGGATTTTGCTGGATTGGTTTTCGGGTGCCATGTCGCATTTGCAGAACCTCAGAGGTATCAAAGCCATGGAAACCCCCAAGAAGTGACCCCATTTTAAAAACGACACCCCTTAAAACATTCATCTAGAGGTGTAGTGAGCATTTTGACCCCACAGGTACTGTGTAAAAGATAATGCGCAGCAAATGGTGCAGAGTGAGATTTGCCATTTTCTATATATATATATATATATATATATATATATATATATATATATGCCATGTCAGTGTGCGATATATTGTGCCCAGCATGTGCCACCGGAGATATACACCCCATTAAAGAGGCTCTGTCACCAGATTTTGCAACCCCTATCTGCTGTTGCAGCAGATAGGCGCTGCAATGTAGATTACAGTAACGTTTTTATTTTTAAAAAACGAGCATTTTTGGCCAAGTTATGACCATTTTTGTAATTATGCAAATGAGGCTTTCAAAAGTCCAAGTGGGTGTGTTTAAAAGTAAAAGTCCAAGTGGGCGTGTATTATGTGCGTACATCGGGGCGTTTTTAATACTTTCACTAGCTGGGTGCTCTGAAGAGAAGTAACATCCTCTTCTCTTCAGAACGCCCAGCTTCTGACAGTGCAGATCTGTGACGTCACTCACAGGTCCTGCATCGTGGCGGCTACATCGGCACCAGAGGCTACAGTTGATTCTGCAGCAGCATCAGCGTTTGCAGGTAAGATCGACTTACCTGCAAACGCTGATGCTGCTGCAGAATCAACTGTAGCCTCTGGTGCCGATGTGGCCGTCACGATGCAGGACCTGTGAGTGACGTCACAGATCTGCACTGTCAGAAGCTGGGCGTTCTGAAGAGAAGAGGATGTTACTTCTCTTCAGAGCACCCAGCTAGTGAAAGTATTAAAAACGCCCCGATGTACGCACATAATACACGCCCACTTGGACTTTTACTTTTAAACACACCCACTTGGACTTTTGCAAGCCTCATTTGCATAATTACAAAAATGGTCATAACTTGGCCAAAAATGCTCGTTTTTTAAAAATAAAAACGTTACTGTAATCTACATTGCAGCGCCTATCTGCTGCAATAGCAGATAGGGGCTGCAAAATCTGGTGACAGAGCCTCTTTAACTGTAATGTGGGTTCTCCCGGGTACGGCAATACCCTACATGTGGCTGTTATTAGCTGCCTGGGCACACAGCAGGGCTCAGAATGAAAGGACCACCATTTGGCCTACTGGAGATTTTTCTGGTGCTAAGTCATGTATGCAGAAGCACCTGAGGTACCAGTACAGTTGAAACCCCCAAGAAGTGACCCTATTTTAAAAACGACACCCCTTAAGACATTCATCTAGAGGTGTAGTGAGCATTTTGACCCCACAGTTACTGTGTAAAAGATAATGCGAAGCAGATGATGCAGAGTGAGATTTGCAATTTTATATATATATATATATATATATATATATATATATATATATATATATATATATATGCCATGTCAGTGTCCAATATATTGTGCCCAGCATGTGCCACCGGAGATATACACCACATTAACTGTAATGTGGGTTCTCCCAGGTATGGCAATACCCTACATGTGGCTGTTATTAGCTGCCTGGGCACACGGCAGGGCTCAGAAGGAAAGGACCACCATTTGGCCTACTGGAGATTTTTCTGGTGCTAAGTCATGTATGCAGAAGCACCTGAGGTACCAGTACAGTTGAAACCCCCAAGAAGTGACCCTATTTTAAAAACGACACCCCTTAAGACATTCAACTAGAGGTGTAGTGAGCATTTTGACCCCACAGGTACTGTGTAAAAGATAATGTGCAGCAGATAGTGCAGAGTGAGATTTGCAATTTTCTATATATATATGCCATGTCAGTGTCCGATATATTGTGGCCAGCATATGCCACCAGAGATATACACCCCATAAACTGTAATGTGGGTTCTCCCGGGTACGGCAATACCCTACGTGTGGCTGTTATCTGCTGTCTGGGCACACAACAGGGCTCAGAAGGGAAAGATGAGTGTGATAAGCTGTGCGGAGTGCATCAGGGTAAATTAAAAATCAAGGGATGTATGATAAATTCTAAAACACTCTTTCATACAGAGCCCTGGTTTTTCGGGACACGTGTCGCATTGGTATATTGTGTCCTTCCTTATCCCCCTCTTTGAGCAGACTCTGCACCTCTTTTGACTTTTTCCCATCTTGCCAGTTTGGGGAACTTCTCCTGGAAAGTGTTGCCGTGGTACGATGCGTGTGGCCTCGCTTCCAGAAGTACTGTGTGCGGGGGGCCCCCCTTCCTGGTCCCTAAAGATTCCATTTTTGATAACAACCTCTTGAAATTCCAGGAAAGTTCCCGTCTAGCCTGCACATCGACGTAGCACGTACGCATTGTACAATGCCATCTGTATGATGTGCACGGCCAGCTTCTTATGCCACACCCTCGTTTTCCGCATGGCGCTGTAGGGTTTCAGGACTTGATCTGACAAGTCCACCCCTCCCATGTACCTATTATAGTCCAGGATGCAATCTGGTTTGGGGGTCTCTGTACTGGTACCTCGTACAGGTACATGGGTACTGGTGTGGCCATGTATTATTGTCAATACAAGGACATCGCTCTTGTCCTTGTACTTGACACACAATATGTTGCTGCTAGTTTATGCCCTGCTCTCACCTCTTCTGAGTTTTTGCCCAAGTAGAGTCTTAGGGAGGCCTCTCAGGTTTTTTCTAGCAGTGCCACATGCCACAGTACTTCTGGAAGCGAGGCACTTGAAGAGTGGGACGCTGGTATAAAAACTATCCAGGTAGAGATGGTAACCCTGGTCCAGCAGTGGGTGCACCAAATCCCACACAAGTTTTGCGTTAATTCCCATTAAGGGGGTGCATTCTGGGGGCTAAATACTGGTGTCCTTCCCTTCATATATTCTAAATTTGTAGGTATACCCTGATGCACTCTCGCACAGCTTATACATTTTCACACCATACCTTGCCCTCTTACTCGGCAGATACTGGCAGAATTGAAGCCTCCCTTTAAAATGTACCAAGGACTCATCAATAGAAATACACTTCTCGGGGATGTATG
The DNA here is from genome assembly GCF_050947455.1 of Rhinoderma darwinii. Lineage (NCBI taxonomy): Eukaryota > Metazoa > Chordata > Amphibia > Anura > Rhinodermatidae > Rhinoderma > Rhinoderma darwinii. Next base: position 87,757,236 of record NC_134696.1, read on the forward strand.
CTTGGGCAAACCGGGCACTGAAATGGTCTAATAGGGGTCTCAGTTTATACAAATGGTCAAAACTGGGGTCATCTCGGGTTGGGCACTGCTCATTATCAACATAATGTAAGAATCGAAGTATTGCCTCATAACACATCCTGGACATGGCCATGCGGTACATCGAGTTGTGGTATAACAGGTCTGTACTCCAGTAGGTCCTAATGGACGGCTTTTTTAGAAGCCCCATGTTCAAGTGAAATCCCCAGAACTTGCCCAACTCTGCTGCGTCTACAGGGGTCCACCTGTGTGATTGGGCATTAAATGATGTGGGGTTCTTAGTAATATACTGTTGGGCATATAAATTTGTCTAGGACACCATAAGCTCTATAAATTCATCCGTGAAAAAGAACTTGAAAAAGTCCATCTCACTGAGCCCCGCCGTGTTCAATTTTATCCCTGGGCTGCCTGTGTACTCATGGATTTGGGGCTCGTAATTGTCTGGTGTGGTGATCCAAATGGGGTCACTTTGCTTGGAGGTTTCAACTGTTGCAGGGTCACTTCTCCCAGGGGTTTAAACTGTGGTGGAGGTCCTGGGGCATCTCCTAGGGGGTCCCTCCTCTTCATCACTGGATGAGGAGGTTGATAAATAAAAGAGAGTCTCGCCATCTGACGAGTCCGTGTCAGAGGCAATTAACGCATAGGCCTCTTCCAGAGAAAATGACCTTTGGGACATATTTTATTATTGATGTGTCACACGTGTAAATTGTGTGCTTAGACACGTGTATTATGTATACAGCAAAATGTGTTCTCTTGCACAGTACTTTTATTAGAACTTATATTAGTACTAGTAGATGCAATAGACTGTTACCTAAAACTCTTTTTTGTTTTGTTTTTATGGAATGATTCCCTGAAACCCCAATACCAGCTGTTATGCTGCGGATAACTAAATATCGAAACTTTTTTTTAGATAGATATATTTATATATATATATATTTGTTTTTTTGTTTTTTTGTTTTTATAGAACGAGTGGTCTTCCCTAACACTAAACCTAACTAAGGCAAGGGTGCCTAAGACTAAACCTAACTAGATTTTATGTGAACTTCCCTGACACTAAACCTATATACCCATCTACGGCGACGATTCTCTGACACTAAATTAACTAGATTATTCTTTATAGCTTTTCTGACACTAAACCTAACTACGGTAATGGGTGCCTGACACTAAACCTATCTAGATTATTCCGAGCTTTACTGACGCTAACAACTGATTTTACGCTAAACCTAACTACAGTGATGGATCCCTAACGCTAAATCTGACTACGGTGACAGATTCCTGACGCTAAACCTGACTACGGTGATGGATCCCTAACGCTAAACCTAACTACGGTGACGGATTCCTGACACTAAATTCCCTGACACTAAACCTCACTACGCTTTTTGACGATTCCCTGACATTAACTAACCCTAATACTAAACTAGCTACATGATCATTTTATAAACTAACTTTTTTTAAATTTTAATACATTTTTATATTTTTGTTTTTGTTTTTTTTGTATTTTATAAAGAAAAGAAAATAGAAAAAAATCCACAGGGACCAAGAAAATGTGGCCCTGAAAACTAACAAGTGGTCAGTGATAGGAGATCACTGACTAAAAACGGGGATGACAAGGGGAACACAGGAGGAGGAGGAGGAGGAGGACAGGTGTGGGAAGTGGATGGGAAGTACGAAAAGTAACTTTTTAAAAAAAAGTTTTCTGCACACAATTCTCCGACACAAATGTCTGTCTATGCTTGAAATATGCAGCAAAAATAGAAATAAAACACAAATGTATATATCTGTAAGGCCATAGGAATCCCTAGATAAAGGGTGAAACAACATGTAGAGATACAGGTATAGTATATAAGCGTCAATCGAATAGGATCATCAATAACATAAAGGAAAAGGCCTAAACAGATATAATGTCAGCTCCAACCTTCCCCTGACAGCCGCAGCCACGAGTCGGCAAGCGATGGCCCCAGCCTGCTCCTCAGGAGACGCCAGCGCTCGCATCCACTCACCTCAGCCGGATCCCGTAGGGTGCGCGCGCACACTCATGCCCGCTCTTAAAGGGGCAGCGCACGCACAGGACCTCGTGGATGAACTTTGACCCGTGAGTACCCTGGACTATAAGAGGGGTCCAGCCCCCTAGTTCTATGCCTGAGCGTTGTTATGTTACCTACTTTGTCTATGTGATGGCCTCTTAGCGTGTTTCCTGTTCCAGTCCCTGTTCCAGTCCCTGCCCCTGTACCTATACCTGTTTCCAGTTCCTGTTCCTAGCAATCCATACATTTCTGGTCTAGCACTCAGCTGTGCCAAAGTCATGCCGTGCTGCATCCACGTCTGACCTGCTTCACCTCGCCTGGCGTTCGCCTGCTACCTAGTCCCAGCCGAGCCTGCCCTACTGCTGTCTGTGCTGCCACAGGTACCTATAGAACTATAAACATTCACCTGCTCCCTGTTGGCCAGATGCCTTACCGCCAAGGCGGTACGGCCCAGTGGGTCCACAGTACGCTCAGGCCATGGACCCCATAGTTAAAGACGAACTTGCCGCCCGGGATCTGTCGTCTACCCTGGATGACCTCATTCTTCTGTCTGCGCGGATTGATATACGGATCCGTGAACGCCTCCAAGAGGTTCAACGGGAGGGAGCTCTTCCTAGTCTGGCCCCTACTTTGCAGCAACTCCTGCTGTCCTCAGATGTCGATCCACCTAAGAAGTTGGTAGTAACTGACCAGTATAAGTGATCTACCCAAGAGAGACAACGCAGACGCACATCTGGACTCTGTCTTTATGGCGGTCTCGATGGCCATCTTGTGCGCCTGTGCCCTCAAAAATCCCAAAACCTAGGGTTGCTTGGAGTGACGACCTTGGGTAAAGATGGACTTTCATCTAAATTGTCCAGACCTGTGAACATAGCGTCCGGCGAGAAAACGCATCAGGTCTCTGCGTATCTGGACTCTGAAACGGCTGCTAATTTCATCCGCAGAGATCTGGTGGACCTTCTGCAATTACCCACCACCCCTCTGGAGAGTCCCTTGACAGTTGCATCAGTGAATGGACTACCTCTGCCAGACCCAGTTATAGCTGTGACCAAGCCGCTCAGTTCCAAATGGGAGCCCTTCACTCCAAACTTCTGTCGTTCTATGTTCTGTCCAAAGCTGTTAACCCTGTGTTGCTGGGCCTGCCTTGGCTCCGACTGCATGCCCCAGTTCTGGACTGGAATTCTGGAGAGGTTCTCCAGTGGAGCCCTGAGTGTCAAGGTCGTTGCCTGGTGCGGATTCGTTTGGCTCGGTCATTGGCAGGATTGCTGGGTCATTATGCTGCCTTTTCGGACGTCTTCAGCAAGAGGGAGGCGGAGACATTGCCCCCACATCGGGCGTATGACTGCCATATTGAACTGATTCCTGGTGCATCCCTTCCCCGTGGTAGAGTATATCCTATCTCCTTGCCAGAGACTCTGTCCATGTCCTCCTATGTGAAAGAGAAGTTAGAAAGGGGCTTCATATGAAAGTCTTCCTCCCCGGCAGGAGCCGGGTTCTTCTTCGTAAAAAAAAAAAAGATGGCTCTCTTCGTCCTTGCATCGACTACCGTGGTCTCAACCAGATCACGTGAAGAATAAATATCCGTTGCCACTGATCTCCGAACTGTTTGATCGTATACGTGGTGCAAATATTTTTTCTAAACTAGACCTGCGTGGGGCTTACAACCTAGTCCGGATTCGCCAGGGTGATGAATGGAAGACCTGTGATGGACAATATGAGTATCTAGTAATGCCCTTCGGCCTGTGTAATGCTCCCGCGGTCTTCCAGGAGTTTGTGAATTACATTTTCCGTGACCTTCTCTATGTTTGTGTTGTAGTCTACCTTGATGACATCTTGATTTTCTCCCCAGATCCTATGACGCACCAGAGACATGTTTGTCAGGTTCTGCTACGATTAAGGGAGAATCGTCTGTACGCCAAGTTGGAGAAGTGCGTATTTGACAAGGATGCTGTACCCTTCCTGGGCTACATTGTCTCGAATCGTGGTCTTGAGTTGGATCCTGAAAAGGTAAAGTCTGTCCTGGAGTGGCCACGCCCTCAAGGCTTGAGGGCCATACAGCGCTTTTTCGGATTTTCTAATTTTTAAAGGTAGTTTATTCCGAACTTCTCCTAACTGATTTCTCCAAACTCTAACCTTACTAAGAAAGGTATGAATGCCAAGGTGTGGACTCCCGAGGCAGATTCCACATTCAATAGCCTGAAGAGTGCCTTCACGTCAGCCTCTATCCTCCATCATCCGGATGTCTCTCTGCAGTTCTCGTTGGAGGTGGACGCATCCTCTGTCGGTGCTGGTGCACACCTGTTCCAGAGAGGTCCCAAGGGCAAGTCAAGGGTATGTGGATACTTTTCCAAGCTCTTCTCTTCCGCAGAACGCAACTACTCGATTGGGGATCGGGAGTTACTGGCCATCAAATTGGCTCTGGAGGAGTGGAGACATCTACAAGAGGGCGCAGCTCATCCGATCTTGATTTTTATGGACCACAAGAATCTGACCTACATCCAGACGACCCAACGGCTGAACCCTCGTCAGGCCAGGTGGTCACTGTTCTTTGCAAGGTTTCAGTTTGAGCTTCATTATCGCCCGGCCGACAAGAATGTGAGGGCCGATGCCTTGTCCAGGTCTTTCGAGACAGAAGACACCATTGAGAGTCCACAGAACATTATTGATCCATCTTGCATTGTCTCGGTCAATCCCCTGCAAATTGGGGACATTCCTCCAGGGAGGACTTTTGTGCGCCTGGCTGATCGTGGAAGAATCCTCCACTGGGGAAACTCCTCTAGACTGGCAGGTCACACGGGGTTATGTAAGACCCGGGATTTGATTGCTCTTCATTTCTGGTGGCCCACGCTGCCCAAGGACATTATGGACTTTGTTTCTTCCTGTGCTGTATGTGCAGCCAACAAGGCCACCCACTCCAGACCTGCTGGCCTGCTCCAGCCATTGTCTGTGCCCAATGCTCCCTGGCAGCATATAGCAATGGACTTTATCACGGACCTGCCTCTCTCTGCTGGATGCAGTGCAGTCTGGTGAGTGGTGGACCGATTTTCGAAGATGGCCCACTTCGTTCCTCTGACCAGTCTTCCTTCTGCTCCTCAGTTGACCAAGTTATTTATCCAACACATCTTCCACCTGCACGGCTTGCCGCAGCATATTGTGTCTGATCGGAGGGTTCAGTTTACCTCGAGGTTCTGGAGAGCCCTCTGCGGACTTCTTGGCGTGAAAGTTGGACTTTTCCTCTGCCTACCATCCTCAGTCTAATGGTCAGGTCGAGAGGATCAACCAGATTTTGGAGAACTACCTACGCCACTTCATCTCCAAGCAGCATGATGACTGGGTGCATCTGCTCCCATGGTACATCCAGACGACCCAACGGCTGAACCCTCGTCAGGCCAGGTGGTCACTGTTCTTTGCAAGGTTTCAGTTTGAGCTTCATTATCGCCCGGCCGACAAGAATGTGAGGGCCGATGCCTTGTCCAGGTCTTTCGAGACAGAAGACACCATTGAGAGTCCACAGAACATTATTGATCCATCTTGCATTGTCTCGGTCAATCCCCTGCAAATTGGGGACATTCCTCCAGGGAGGACTTTTGTGCGCCTGGCTGATCGTGGAAGAATCCTCCACTGGGGAAACTCCTCTAGACTGGCAGGTCACACGGGGTTATATAAGACCCGGGATTTGATTGCTCTTCATTTCTGGTGGCCCACGCTGCCCAAGGACATTATGGACTTTGTTTCTTCCTGTGCTGTATGTGCAGCCAACAAGGCCACCCACTCCAGACCTGCTGGCCTGCTCCAGCCATTGTCTGTGCCGAATGCTCCCTGGCAGCATATAGCAATGGACTTTATCACGGACCTGCCTCTCTCTGCTGGATGCAGTGCAGTCTGGTGAGTGGTGGACCGATTTTCGAAGATGGCCCACTTCGTTCCTCTGACCAGTCTTCCTTCTGCTCCTCAGTTGACCAAGTTATTTATCCAACACATCTTCCACCTGCACGGCTTGCCGCAGCATATTGTGTCTGATCGGAGGGTTCAGTTTACCTCGAGGTTCTGGAGAGCCCTCTGCGGACTTCTTGGCGTGAAAGTTGGACTTTTCCTCTGCCTACCATCCTCAGTCTAATGGTCAGGTCGAGAGGATCAACCAGATTTTGGAGAACTACCTACGCCACTTCATCTCCAAGCAGCATGATGACTGGGTGCATCTGCTCCCATGGGCGGAGTTCTCCTACAATAATCACACCAGCGAGTCTACTAGGAATACACCATTCTGCATTGTCTACGGCCAGCACCCACGAATTCCTCTTCTGGTGCCTGATACTTCCGAGGTGCCTGCAGCTGACTCCACGTTTAGAGACTTTTTGCGGATCTGGCAGCAGACTCGATCCTCCATCCTAATGGCAGTGGACCGCATTAAAACGGAAGGCTGACACAAGGAGAAGAGAGCCTCCTCGGTTTCTTCCTGGCACTAAGGTCTGGCTGTCATCCAGGAATATCCGACTGAGGGTGCCGTCATGTAAATTTTCCTCGGACCATTCGAGGTCCTGCAGCAGATTTACCCTGTCGCCTACAAGCTTCAGCTGCCTCCCACCCTCATGATTCCCAACTCTTTCCATGTCTCCCTCTTGAAACCAGTGATACTGAACCGCTATTCCAAGACTCCAAGCCCTGCGGTTGCCTCCAGCGGCACTTCTGACATTTTTGAGGTCAAGGAGATCTTGGACACCAAGAGAGTGAGAGGAAAGACTTTTTATTTGGTGGATTGGAGGGGGTTCGGTCCTGAAGAGAGGTCCTGGGAGCCAGAGGAGAACCTCAATACCCCTACTCTTCTGAAGAAGTTTCTCTCTCGCTCTGGTCCCAGGAAGAGGGGGCGTAAGAGGGGGGATACTGTAATGTCCGTGGCTGTGTGCTGTCAGCTCCAACCTCTCCCTGACAGCCGCAGCCATGAGTCGGCAGGCCCCAGCCTCCTCCTCAGGAGACGCCAGCGCTCGCGTCCACTCACCTCAGCCGGATCCTGTAGGGTGCGCGCACACACTCGTGCTCGCTCTTAAAGGGGCAGCGCGCGCACTGGACCTCGTGGATGAACTTTGACCCGTGAGTACCCTGGACTATAAGAGGGGTCCAGCCCTCTAGTTCTATGCCTGAGCGTTGTTGTGTTCCCTAGTTTGTCTATGTGATGGCCTCCTAGCGTGTTTCCTATTCTAGTCCCTGCCCCTGTACCTATACCTGTTTCCAGTTCCTGTTCCTAGCAATCCATACATTCCAGGTCTAGCACTCAGCTGTGCCAAAGTCGTGCCGTGCTGCATCCACGTCTGACCTGCTTCACCTCGCCTGACGTTCCCAGCCGAGCCTGCCCTACTGCTGTCTGCGCTGCTACAGGTACCTATAGAACTATAAACATTCACCTGCACCCTGTTGGCCAGCTGCCTTACCGCCAAGGCGGTATGGCCCAGTGGGTCCACAGACCCTTCGTGACAACAGAACTGCATGAGAAAGATAATAGATGATGACAGATGATAGAATGCCTTCGTCCCCGGACGAAGGCATTCCGCCCAAACGCGCGTCGGGTCTGACGTCTCTCTCTTTGCAGAGGGAGCAAAATGGGTATGTTCTATTATCTTTCTCATGATGTTCTGTTTAGGCTTTTTATATACTGATTATTGTGGGTCAATGCACCAAGTCATACATCTTCTGAACATGTTCTTGTCCCCACATGGTTTATAGTGGACAATTTATTATGTGTACTGTACGTTGGCAAGATTTTCCTGAATGTACCAATAGGTTGTGTCACTTGAATAAGAGTAGAGCTACGGTATTTCAGCACAGTCGCTATACATTGGTTGGAGCCTTCTGTTTCCACTACTGACCACTGCATAGCTTCCGGCACCCAGAGGAAGCCAGAACAGCTGTTTGGTACGGGGTCCGGGTGTCGTACCCCCAACGATCAGATACTGATGACGTATTTTGTGGAAAGGTCATCAGTATGAAAAACTGCCCCATGCCCAGACAGCAGCTTTAATTTTAAATTGGATTTCCTGCAATGATAACCATCTCGACTCCCTTTGCAGAGGGAACAAAATGGGTATGTTCTATCATCTTTCTCATGCAGTTCTGTTTAGGCCTTTTATATACTGATTATTGTGGGTCATTGCACCAAGTCATACTTCTTTTGAACATGTTCTTGTCCCCACATGGTTTATAGTGGACACTTTATTATGTGTACATTGGCAAGATTTTTCCTGAATGTACCAATAGGTTGTGTCACTTGAATAAGAGTAGAGCTACGGTATTTCAGCACAGTCGCTATACATTGGTTGGAGCCTTCTGTTTCCACTACTGACCACTGCATAGCTTCCGGCGCCCAGAGGAAGCCAGAACAGCTGTTTGGTACGGGGTCCGGGTGTCGTACCCCCAACGATCAGATACTGATGACCTATTTTGTGCATAGGTCATCAGTATGAAAAACTGCCCCATACCCAGACAGCTTTAATATTAAATTGGATTTCCTGCAATGATAACAATCTCGACTCCTGAGTGTGAACCAGATCAGCCAGCACATGACCTCACTGTCTTTCCAACATGTCAGCAACTTGCTAGAATGGCCGACCAAAAATGTAATATTTTCCAACCACAGCAAAATCATACGAAAATTGATACGAAAGGCCGTATTGTTTACGCAATACTTTCCACGTGACAATCGTATCACTTAAAAGGACTGACCTCTTAGTGTTAGCTAGGAGAGTTACATTCGTTGAGTGTACCAGGGCCATCATATTCCAAATGTAATCTAATTGCTGTTCTTAAGCCTTATTAGAGTGATATGATGTACCAGGCATCCAATCTCACATATATCTGTAGAAGCAGGCCAAGTTGTGAGTTGTTTTTATTATCACCATTTTGGTATACATATAATTTCATGATTAACTTTTATTAAAAAAATGTGTTTTTATTATTATGCATTGTGCCATGCGGTACTCAACATCCATAAAATATACACATACAAACTACATTTCCTTATGCAAATTTTTTTTCCACTTTGATCATTTCAAATAGAGCATATGCAATTCTTACAGAGACATAGAAAATATTCACCTGTAGTGCCAAAGTTCATAATCAATATAATTTTACAGATCATTATTTCATTAACAAATGAATCCAAGCAGGGACTCCACGAGGCGTGAAACAAGCGTCTTGACACGCGAGTCATTGTTTCAGGGGGCAGTGAGCCTTTAAAATAGTGTAATGTCCGTGGCTGCGGGCCGTCAGCTCCAACCTCTCCCTGACAGCCGCAGCCACGAGTCAGCAAGCGCTGGCCCCTGCCTCCTCCACAGGAGATGCCAGCGCTCACGTCCACTCACATCAGCCAGATCCCTTAAAGGGGCAGTGTGCACCGGACATTCTGATGAACTTTGAACCCGTGAGTACCCTGGACTGTGAGAGGGGTCCAGCCCCCTGTTTCTATGCCTGAGCGTTGTTGTGTTCCCTTTGTCTATGTGATGGCCTCTTAGTGTGTTTTCTGTTTCCTGTACCTGTTCCAGTTCCTGTACCTGTTCCTAGCATTCCATACCATCCTGGTCGAGCACTGTGCTGTGCCAAAGTCGTGTCGTGTGGTATCCACGTCTGACCTGCTTCACCTCGCCTGACGTCTACCTGCTGCCTAGTCGTAGCCGAGCCTGCCCTGCTGCTGTCTGAACTGCCACAGGTACCCATACGAAATATAGACATTCACCTGTACGCTGTTGGCCAGCTGCCTTACCGCCAAGACGGTACGGCTCAGTGGGTCCAAATAGTTGCGCCATGCAGTATAAATAATGTATTAACTTTATTCTGCTGGTTGAATACGTTGCATATTTCGACGTATTGCATGCAGCACTATTTTTCCCGATAAAATGATGGACACCATGGCAGAACGCAATGGACCCCATAAAAGTCAATAGGGTCTGTCTGTCGCCGGATCCTTCACAGCATTGTGGCTTCCATTATAAATGGATCCCACAACGCAGATGTGAACATAGTCCAACTAAAAGTTATCAGTCTTGAATTTTCTACAATGTTGGGAGTCCAGATCTTGAAAATTGTGAGGAGTTGAAAAACAAAGTGGGGTTGGTGGGATTGATTATTTTTTTCTTTAGTATGTTAAAAAAAAAAATGTTGTTTTAAAAAATAGTCTGATTGAAAACAAAAAAAGAAATACAAAGTTGGGGAGATTTATTACTACTGTCTCAAATTTAGACAGCTTAAAACCAGACCTGGCAGCCTGAAGATATGTCAAATTTAAGACTCCTCTAAACCATGCCCCACCTTTCAAAACTGTCTGGTGAGGCTATTTCTTATACGGAGTGTCAGCCGCAAGCCGCCCACAAATTGCGGGCCGTGCACATGCCGCGGCCATTATTTTCAATCAGCCCGGTCTTGGGCCATGCACGGACCGTGGAAAGCCCAATTTCGAAAATGATTTTTAATACCGAAATGTTGGCCTACTGAAAAGTATGTACAGTATATGCCCTCAATACTTGGTCCGGGCTCCTTTTGCATGAATTGCTGCATCAATGCGGCGTGGCATGGTGGCGATCAGCCTGTGGCACTGCTGAGGTGTTATGGAAGCCCAGGTTGCTTTGATAACGGCCTTCAGCTCATCTGCATTGTTGGGTCTGTTGTCTCTCATCTTCCTTTTGACAATACCCCATAGATTCTCTATGGGGTTTAGGTCAGGCGAGTTTGCTGGGCAATCAAGCACAGTGAACTGTGGATACTAAACCAGGTATTGGTACTTTTGGCAGTTTGGGCAGGTGCCAAGTCCTGCTGGAAAATGAAATCAGCATCTCCATAAAGCCTGTCAGCAGAGGTAAGCATGAAGGGCTGTAAAATATCCTGGCAGACGGCAGTGATAACTGTGGACTTGATATAACACAGTGCACCAGCAGATGACATGGCTCCCCAAACCATCACTAACTGTGGAAACTTCACACTGGACCGCAAGCAACTTAGATTGACGCCTCTCCACTCTTCCTCCAGACTCTGGGACCTTGATTTCCAAATGAAATGCAAAATTTACTTTCATCTGAAAACAGGACTTTGGACCAAGAGCAAGAGACCAGTCCTTTTTCTACTTAGCCCAGGTAAGATGCTTCTGACGTTGTCTCAAGGAATGCGACAGTTGTAGCCCATGTCCTGAATACGTGTGTGTGTGGTGGCTCTTGAAGCACTGACTCCAGCCGCCGTCCACTCCTTGTGAATCTCCCCCAGATTCTTGAATAGCCTTTTCTTGACAATCCTTTCAAGGCTGCGGTTATCCCTGTTGCCTGTGCACCTTCTTCTACCGCATTTTTTCGTTCCTCTCAACTTTCCATTAATATGCTTGGATACAGCACTCTGTGAACAGCAGCTTTTTTTTAGCAATGTCCTTTTGCGGCTTACCGTCCTTGTGGAGGGTGTCAATGACTGTCTTCTGTATAACTGTCAAGTCAGCAGTCCTCCCCATGATTGTGTAGCCTACGGGACCAGACTGTTGGACCATTTACAGGCATAGGAAACCTTCTCAGCTGTTTTGTGTTGATTAGCTGATTAGAGCGACACCATGAGTCTACAAACTTTTACCCAATATTCTAATTTTCTGAGAGACTAAATTTTGGGTTTTCATTAGCTGTTAGCCATAATCTTCAACATTAAAAGAAAAAATGCTGGAAATAGATCACTCTGTGTGTAATGAATCTGTATAATATATGAGTTTCACTTTTTGAAATGAATTACTGAAATAAATTAACTTTTTGATGATATTCTAATTCATTGAGAAGGACTTGTATATGTGACGTTCTACTACTTTCATCACGTGCCAGAACTTTTTGGGTAAATTTATTTTGGGCTGTATTTGGGCCATAAAAATTTGCTGAGGTAAGATTCACATGATTAATCTTACAAGTCAAAATAACCTTCCGGATCTACCACAATGCTAGTGCATAAAAATGGCAATTAATTTTTTATCGCTATCTCCACCCCAAATTTTTTACTGAAACATTAGCATAATATATTCGACAATAAAGCTTATGCACAAATCTAATATTATATTTCTGTAAAAGATGACTCTCATGAAAAAGACTATATCAGATTTTGCTTGAATCACTTCATCCAAGGGAGGTATCTTTTTTGTGGAGGGCTTAACCCCTTGACATTTAATGACAAAAGCTTAAGCTTAAGGCCCCTGTTTAGTAGAAACATTTCCTTTTGTTTGGAGAATTAGACAACACCACTCCTGCGCCATTTTCACAGTGGTGCAGTTGAAAATAATACCATCCTTGGAAGTACATAGGCTAACCGGGAACCTCCAACTGTATTGAATCCCTAAGGCTTGGAGCAGGGGCGTAACTAGGAAAGACTGGGCCCCATAGCAAACTATTGACTGGGGCCCCCCTCCCCTGGGTGTCACACAACACCCCCTTGTAGATTGTGCCGTTTTTACAGCCCCCCCTGTAGATAACGCCATACAGCCCCCTGTAGATAGCGCCATACAGCCCCCCCTGTAGGTAACGCCATACAGCCCCCCTGTAGGTAACGCCATACAGCGCTCCCTGTAGATAGCGCCATACAGACTCCCTGTAGGTAACGACATACAGCCCCCCTGTAGGTAAAGCTATACAGCCCCCTGTAGGTAACGCTATACAGCCCCCCCTGTAGATAGCGCCATACAGCCCCCCTGTAGATAGCGCCATACAGCCCCCCCTGTAGATAGCGCCATACAGACCCCCCTGTAGGTAAAGCTATACAGCCCCCCCTGTAGGTAACACTATACAGCCCCCTGTAGGTAATGCTATACAGCCCCCCCTGTAGGTAACGCTATACAGCCCCCCTGTAGGCAACTCCATACAGCCCCAACCCCCCCAAAAAATCTGGTAATTAGGTAACGCTATAGAGCCCCCCCTGTAGATAGCGCCATACAACCCCACCTGTAGATAGCGCCATACAGCCCCCTGTAGGTAACACCATATAGCCCCCCCTGTAGATAGCGCCATACAGACCCCCCTGTAGGTAAAGCTATACAGCCCCCCTGTAGGTAACGCTATACAGCCCCCCTTGTAGATAGCGCCATACAGCCCCCCCTGTAGATAGCGCCATACAGCCCCTCCTGTAGGTAACGCCATACAGCCCCCACTGTAGGTAACGCTATACAGCCCCCCCCTGTAGATAGCGCCATACAGACCCCCCTGTAGGTAAAGCTATACAGCCCCCCTGTAGGTAATGCTATACAGCCCCCCTGTAGGTAACGCTATACAGCCCCCCCCTGTAGGTAACGCCATACAGCCCCAACCCCCCAAAAAAATCTGACCTATAGTGTGTCCTACAAAAGACATGTATCCCCTATACACAGGATAGGGGATAAATGTGTGATCGCCGGCAGCGATAAGGAGAACGGCGGACCGAAAGTCCCCGAAGTTCTCCATGACTAACCTCTGACTTCCGGTGTCTGCGCAGCTCAATAAAAATGAAAGGAGCGCTGGTCACGCATGCGCACAAGCGCGACCGGCGCTCCATTTATTTCTACGCAGCTGCCGACACAGACCCCGGAAGTCCGAGGTTTGTGATGGAGAACTTCAGGGGACTTTCAGTCCCCCGTTCTCCTTATCGCTGCCAGCGATCACACATGTATCCCCTGTCCTGTGGATAAGGGATACATGTCTTTTGTTTAATGGCAGATCGGGGAGATACCTCCCTGCTCTGCCGTAGTGTTCAGTGGCGTCGCGCTGTAGTAGCCATAGCGGCAGCTAGCGGAGCCTCCGGCCATGGTGGGGGCCCGTGCCGGCGGGCGACACGGGCCCCCTCATGCCGCGGGCCCCGTAGCAGCCGCTACGGCTGCTACAGCGGTAGTTACGCCACTGGCTTGGAGTGCTGTAGGGACATCCTTATATTAGCGACTAAAATATGTTTACATTTCTCTGTAAGCACTTGGATGGTTTTTAAAACTTTTATAGAGTCTTCCTTTATTTGGAAAAATGGTTTCTCCCAATCGCATCTCTCATCAAATTTGGAGGTGCATTTTTGGCCTTTCTGATTCTGTGCACTATTTTGAAATTTAATTAATTCTCTCCTGGCAAGGCCGCTACCATAAATTCCCACAGAAATTGTGCCAATTGAACATCCTTTATGGACTCTGGGATTCCTCTTAGTCTTACATTATTTCTGTGGATGTGGTCTTCTAAATCTATAATTATCGATCAGTTTAGTTGATTGCTTCTCAAGATCTCCGACAACGATCCCTAAGGAAGCCATCTATGTTAAGTCCTCTTGAAGAGATGTGTGAAATCGTGCAAACATTTTCCTTAATCAAAGTAATCTGTCTATATATATATGTATCTATATATATATATATATATATATATATATATATATATATATATATATATATATATATATATATATATATATATGTGTGTATATATATATGTATATATATATACACACACATATATAACGAAAACAAAGCAAAATGGAGCAGCACAGTAGAGGGAAAGACCTCACAGTTGGTGCAAGCTTCGGAGGAATTACCCTTTTCCTCACAGTCATAGACAAAAATAGGCAAAGAAGCAGCAGTCCAAAAAATGAGACATTTATTCCCCAAATACCACAACGTTTCATAGAATAGAGTGAAATGATAGAAAAGGTAAATATACCCACAAGTAAAATCATGTGTTGTGAATATAAATAATCAGTGCAATTAAAAACATATGGGCACTCACCCCTGACACTCATAGAACCGAATGACACATGAAGCACTGTAGTACACTATCAGCGTCTCATAAGCTGAACTGCGCATGACCGTAAGGAGAGCTCCACTATTGGTCAGAGTATATCACATGATCAATCCATAGATGGAACGCAATAGGTCGCGTGGGAGAAAATTGAATCTAGCGCACGCGCAGGACAATGAAGACTGTGACCGCACCTGCGCATGTCTACTACATATCTAACATTCCACCAGTCCCATTTTAAAGTAGGGAAAGATGACAATGAGAAATTATATGGTTGTTTAACCATATGATTGAACAACCATATAATTTCACATTTTTCATCTTTCCCTACTTTAAAATAGGACTAGTGTTATCTTAGATAGTGGCCATCAGAGGTGTAGCTAGGGGTTTAGCACAGGGGTATGAAACACATCTGAGTGTGCTCCAACCCAGTGGGCCACCCACACAATATAACGACCCCTTAGTGGCACCCACACAGTGTAATCCCCTTATAGCTGCCCCCACACAGAATAATGCCCCTATAGCTACCCCCACACAGGATAATGCCTCATAGCTGCCCATACACAAAACAATGACCCCCTATGCCCAGGTGTACAATAACATTGAAGTTTAACCCACCTGGAGTCCACAGGATACCACTACTAGGCTGGGTTCACACTGAGTTTTTTTCAGGCGGAATTTCTGCCTCAAAATTCCGTTTGGAAGTTTGAGGCAGATTTTCCTCTCCCTGAAAGCTGATTTTCGCTGCGTTTTTCGCCCGTGGCCATTGAGCGCCGCGTGCATAAAACGCCGCGAAATACGCTTTCTCTGCCTCCCATTGAAGTCAATGGGAGGTTAGTGGCGTAAATGCACGAAGATAGGGCATGTCGCTTTCTCCCGCGAGGCAGTTTTACTGCTCGCGGGAAAAAACCGCCGCCTCCCATTGAAATCAACGGGAGCCATTTTCGGGCCATTTTTGACTAGTTTTTTGGCGGGGTTTCCGCGTCAAAAAACTCGTCCAAAAACTCTGTGTGAACCCAGCCCTACTGTAAATAGTTAGACAAACTAAAGCTGGCATTACACGGCCCAATGTGGGCTGTGTAAATGAGCGCCGATCAACGAGAGGAGCTAGTATGG
Organism: Rhinoderma darwinii; assembly: GCF_050947455.1. Lineage (NCBI taxonomy): Eukaryota > Metazoa > Chordata > Amphibia > Anura > Rhinodermatidae > Rhinoderma > Rhinoderma darwinii. The sequence goes on from NC_134696.1 coordinate 87,773,146, forward strand.
GGACGAAAGCTCATTACTACGCATTACCTTTCATTTCTATCATGTCGGAAGTATGGCTCTCTGTTTAGACAGAGAGATGTGCTGCCGACAACGATAATAGTTTAGGCATTTTAAACAATGCAATCAGCGGATGAATGAGCATTTGCTCGTTCATCGGCTGGACGTTTTCCTGTTTATATAGGGAAAATATCAGGAATGAGCTTTATGTGAATGTTCGTTTGTTCAAGGCCGCAGATAAGGGGGGCAATGTGGTAGTCTGGCCGAATATTATGTATGAGGCAGAGGCGAATAGACAGCTGAGGGATAAACAATGCTACAAGAAACTAACCTTCAACCCCCTGTCTTCTTTTAGATCCGAGTTACAGGTCAAACTTTTGCAAGCAGTAGAAGAAAATATAATTTCTAAAGAATTAAGTAAGGCACTTTCAATTGATGAATCCACCATACCAACGCTCTACTTATTACCTAAGATCCATAAAAATGAAAAAATCCCACCAGGAAGGCCCATCATTTCAGGTAGGGGCAGCCTAACTGAGGGTATTTGCAAATTTATCGATTTTCATCTTAAAAATTTGGTAATTAACCTACCTTCATATGTTCGGGACACGGCTGATCTGTTACAGAAGATCAGTGGGGTTAGCATTGATAGTGACATGCTCCTCGTCACTATTGACGTTGAATCTCTTTATACGAGCATTAAGCATGAAGATGGGATTAGGGCAGCCAAATATTTCCTCTCTATGTCGGATTTGGAAAAACCATTTTGCTAATTCATTGTGCAGATGCTTGAGTACATTTTAACACATAATTTTTTTGTGTTCAATGGTTGCTTTTACCTACAGCTTCAGGGAACAGCCATGGGGGCAGCCTGCGCACCATCGTACGCTAACCTCTTCCTGGGGCTGTGAGAGAGGACTCTTTTTTCGGATGACCGGGGTGACTCAATGGCACGGGTCCTCTTCTGGGCCCGTTACATTGATGACATTCTGGTCATCTGGAAAGGTACACAGGCTGATTTGGACTCATTTATGATTGGGCTGAATACAAACGATCTAAACTTAAAATTTACCTACAAAGCACACCCTAGTCGTCTAAAGTTTTTGGATGTTAAAATTTTTACAGATGAACAAGGTTTTCTTCATAGCGAAGTTTTCCGGAAGGAAACCTCTGTAAATGCATTACTACACTCTTCCTCTTCTCACCCTCCGCAGACTATTCAAGCGGTCCCTATCGGACAATTTCTGCGGATAAAAAGGATATGCTCCTCTGATCTACTATTCGAAAAACAGGCAGACGACCTTAAAGACCGCTTTCTCGAACGGGGATATAGTATGAGATCTATTAAAAAAGCCTATCAAAGGGCAAAGTGCACACCCAGGGACGACTTGTTATTTCCCAAGAAAAGGACAGATAAACATAGTCAGGTAAGATTTATTACTGGGTATCACTCCTGATGGCCACAAATGAGAGAAATCTTTAAGAGGTATTGGCCTATCCTACTGACAGATCCCACTCTGGACAGGTTTATCACGAAACATCCATGTATAACAGCGAGACGATCTAAAAATTTAAAAGATCACTTGGTGAAAAGTCACTATGATCCAATAAAAACAAAATACCCATTCGGGACCAAGGGTCCAAAATGGGGATGTAATCCCTGTGGACAATGTGTTGCGTGCCCTAATATTTAAAAAGTCACTACTTTCACTAATGCGTCCGGTAGTAAGATCTTTAATATCACCCATTCCATTACTTGCACCACCAAAGCTGTTGTGTACTATGCGGTTTGCCCCTGTCCAAAAATTTATGTTGGTCTCACTTCCAGAGAGTTGAAGGTTCGTGTACGTGAGCATATGGCTGACATAAAGCGAGCATCAGGGGCAGAGAACTTGGAAAATTTGAAACCTGTGACTCGACATTTCAAAACGCATCATTCTTGTGACCCCTCCAAACTAAAGGTGAGGGGAATTGACCACATTATATGCGGTACAAGAGGTGGTGCTATTAAACAAAAGCTTGCACAATGCGAGACCCGCTGGATATGGACCCTTGGGACAATGTTTCCACATGGGTTAAATGAATCTCTGAGCTACATTTCGCTTCTGTAACCATTGACTCCTGTAGTGGGTCCTGGTTTTTTAACTTCTTCCACACTGTTGTGTCACTTTTTAGTATTAACTACCCTCGTTTTGTCAATTTTTTCTTATGCATATAGAACTACGCATCACTTTCTCAGTTTATTTGAGGAGGCTATCGACTGGACTCTATCCAATTTGATCAAAGAAGAACAAAGAATCGGCGTTCTGCATGTCATTTTCTGGCTTTATATGTACCCTACTGTTCATATAATCTGATGTTTACACAATATACATATATGCTTTATACTTTTTTATTTTCTTCTTTTTTTCTTATATATATTATATATTTTATTGATCTTTTGTCGACATATTTGCCCATTTTGTTAATGTGTTTTATTAACACACATTGTTTTAAGCATGTTTTACTATGTAACCTATGATTGCATTTTTTGCATCTTTTATATATTTATGTGAGTCACATTATTATGTTATTACACATTTTTATTATATAAAATTTCTGATGTTTGAATATAACATTCTGGTATGTTATAATTATACACTTCGCATCATTATATAGGAGCTGCTTTGGCTCTTCATCAGCCCCTAACACCCCTTTCATCCCTTGGCAATTTTTGCCTCACTATTATCAATATCTCCCTTACCTCTACATCAATCACACTCCTTTTTCTTCCCCTGTTTTCACACTTATTCTTATCGGTCCCACAATTTTATGGCACCGTCTTACATCCATTCTGTTTGGTTTTCACTTCATTCCTTAACTACATTCACTTTTTAAATTTTTAAATTTCAATTTTATTATTATTATTTTTTATTCATTTTTTTGCATCAACACAACATATAAACATCAGTTCCTTATTCCATTCTATTCACATTTTCACCTTATTTATCCATTCATTTTTCATTCATATAACTTTTCATCTTTGTTGACTGACACTGCATTGGCACATCTAGTCCGTTTATTCTCTCCCTATTTTATTATAATTATTCTTTTGTTCTAAACATGGCATACACATCTTTCTTTTACTGTACCACTAATCAGATCTCTTCTGCTTTGTTGGCACTTACGCGATGTGAGGTTGTGCGCTGATGTTCTTTGTATATTGAACATACAGACCTCGGGGGGGGAGTGGCTCTGTCCTCTTCCGACCGCTGTCTCTAATTGGAGCAGGCTGTGGGGGGCGTGGTCAGTCCTCGCCGCCCCACATCCTCTCTAATGACGCGGCACAGGAAGTGGGGCAGCGCCATCTTTGTACCCCGCATCAGACGCCGTTTCTCTCTTCATCCGGTCCATGCCACCTCCTCCTTCATTTTTTTTTTTTTAAATCAAAAAGTTTTTTTTTTATTTTTCCAATTTTGCATAACATTACATTGTAAACGATTTTCACAAATCCAAAGAGACGAGGATAACATACAAGTAAAGCAAACAAAGTAAACAAACAGAGTTACCTGATAACATACCACAATATTCATTTCTTTATATCATATCACAGCCATTGTTCCCTTCCCAGACCTGACTTTAATTCTGTGATGTACCCACTAAGCTGAGTTGTGTTTCGGCTCGCGCCTTCTCAACCATCCTCCTCCACTCTCTCCTCTCCTATTCCCTATAGTAGGAGCTCTGCTTCCAGCATACCCATGACATTTGGAATTTGGCATATTGGAGCTGTTGGGATGCTATCATTTTCTCATACATATACGTTGAGTTAATTATGTTTATGATTTCCAACACATGGGGCTGTACTGGGGATTTCCAATGTCGGGTAACGGTTAGTTTGGTAGCCATATAAATATGGGGTACCACTGTTCTTGCAGTAGTTGGGATATCTCCTATACCTATTAGCAGCAACGCCAGTTCCGGCGCTAGAGGAAAGCACAAACCAACCACAGATTGTGCTATTTGATGTGCCGCTACCCATAAAGTTTGGACGACTGGGCAGGCCCACAATGTATGTAAAAGGGTCCCCGGCTCACCACACTTCCTCCAACAAAAAATCGAAGTGTTTGGGTACATTAAATGAAGTCTGGAGGGAGTGTAGTACCATCTCATGTTAGTTTTGATGATGGCATCCTGAAATGAGGTGCAACTAAATATTTTATATATACAGTGGAGTGCCCTTTCCCACTGCTCCTCAGAGAAAGATATCTTCAAATCCTTTTCCCATTTCAGCATGGCCACATTTTTTACAAATACATTTTTTCCCCCCAAAAGGTTGTAGTAAAACGAGACACTCCTGAATGTGGCAGGTGTCTAATAATATTTTCCGCAACATATCCGGTCTTGGGGGTTACTTTTTGAAGAAAGTCCCTCACCTGGAGAAACCTATAGAATTCCTTGTGTGGAAGGTCGAATCTATCTCTGAGATTTTGGAAGTGGAGAGTGCTGTGCTTATCATAAAGATCCTGTATCGAACCAATCCCCCGCTCTTTCCAGTTATTCAGATCCAGATCTGGGATCTGATCCTCCAAGAAAGATAGATCTGAGTTAACGGGACTTGTGAGTCTCGTCCCATTTTGGATATAAATTGGAGCCAGATGCTGTTCGTGACTATGATGGGTGTGAGAAATGTAGGTCCATTGGGTCTTTGCCATAGCATGTTCACTAGGAGAGATTGTAGGGACGTGCAACCACTAATAGAAGTCTCAATCTCCACCCATCTTTTATCCCCTGTGTTATTCCACCAGAATGTTGTCTGGTCCAAAATGCAAGCTTTGTAGTAGTCTTTGAGACTAGGTAAGCCCAGTCCCCCAACCCTCCTATGTTTGGTAAGGGTTGTAGCCGCTATTCGGGGACGCTTATTATTCCATATAAATTTTAGGAGTGTATTATGTGCTTGTGTGAAGAAAGACTGCGGAATATGGATCGGCAGAGTCCGAAATAGGTAAAGGAGCTTGGGGAGAATCAGCATTTTATATGCCGCCACTCTCCCAAACCATGAAATGATACATTTCGAGTATTTGGATATGTCCTTATTTATGGCTGACAGTATAGGGGGAAAATTTGTTTGGTACATTTTGTTAGAAGGAAAGGTCAGATGAACGCCCAAGTAAAAAATATCTGTATTGCGCCAGTCTAGTATAAATTCTTTTTTTAAAGTCAGGAGCAAGGGTTGGGGTATGTGTATAGGAAGGATTTGCGACTTTTCCCTATTCAGTTTGTAATATGAGACCCGGCTATATTCCTCCAGAATTTTGAATGTCGCCCTAAGTGAGGTCATGGGGTTCGTACCTACCAGCATAACGTCATCGGCGAATAATGCCACTTTGTGTGAAGACTCACCCACTACTACCCCAGTTATATCGGTGGAGTTCCGGATAATTTCCGCCAGGGGTTCAATAGACAAAATAAAAAATATCGGGGAGAGCGGGCAACCCTGTCTAGTGCCATTGGTGATGTCAAACGAGGATGATAGGGTATTGTTCACATATACCTTGGCTGCGGGATTAGAGTACAAAGCCCGAATTGCTGAGTGTATTGTACCCACTAGGCCAAATTTCTCCAAAACCGAAAATGCGTATTCCCAATTTACCCTGTCGAATGCTTTTTCTGCATCCAATGATAGGAAAACCGCGGGGAAAATAGATGTCTCTACTATTTGCAACAGGGATAACAATCTTCTAGTATTGTCTGGAGCCTGCCTGCCCATGACAAATCATGTTTGATCATTTTTGACTAACACTGGTATTATGGATAGTAACCTATTAGCTAGTATTTTAGCATAGATTTTTACATCTCCATTTAATAGTGAAATAGGTCTATAATTTGCGGTGGAGTCAGTTGATTTCCCAGGCTTGGGTAACGTGACAATAAGAGCCGTCAACATCTCTTTAGGAAATGATCCAGTTGATATTGCCAGGTTAAACATTGGTAGCATGTGTTCTGTTAGGATGTCCTCAAAGATTTTGTAGTAATCATTTGAAAACCCGTCTGGGCCTGGAGCTTTATGGAGGGGAAGATTCTTAATAGCTTTGCTTATTTCTTCCCTATTTATTGGGAGGTTTAATACATTTAATTGTTCCGGCAAGACGGAGGGCAGTTTTATTTTTTAGAGAAAGGAGTGGATTACCGCTGTCGTAGGTTGGGTGTTGTGCTATCTTCTTTAAGATTATATAGAGATTTGTAATATGCTTGGAAAGCATTGGCGATACCCCTAGGTGTGTATACAGGCTGAGAATTGTTGGCGTGTTTGATAACTGGTATTCGGGATTTGAGGGCTATTGTTTTCAACCTTTTTGCAAGTAATGCCCCGGATTTATTGTCTTGAGAGTAATAGCGGCTACGCATTATTTTAAGAGCCTTATCGTGTTTTTGGAGGAGTAGGCGTTTCAGATGTAGGTGAGCATTCGCCAAGGAAGTAGTGACCTGGAGTGATTGTTTCTGTTTGTTTTGTATTTCTAGGCTTTGGATATCATCCATGGCCCCCTGTATATCCCTCTCCCGCTGTTTTTTTAACCTGCTGCCCATACGTATAAAAGTCCCCCGAATGCACGCCTTGTGCGCGTTCCAAAGCGTGAATGCATTAATATCCGGAGTGGCATTAAATTTGAAATATTCTGAAAGTGATTCACGTATTTCTTGTGATAGCTGCGTATGTGAGATTATGAATGAGTTAGCCCGCCATACATAATCTGATACTTTGGGATATTGTGTCGCTATTGTAATTGATATGGGGGCATGGTCGGACCAGTGTATCACCCCTATATCAGCCGATGGAATTTGATCTATCAATCTTTGGTCTATCCAGAACATATCTATCCTGGAATAGGATTTATGTCTAGCCGAATAAAATGTGTAGTCCCTTTCACTATCATGCAGTAATCGCCATATGTCATGTAGGTTCTCTCCTTGTTTTATTGAGCTAATCATGTTTCTCCTCGGCACCTGAGAAGACGAGGTGTCCAGCAAGGGATCGCAGATAGCGTTGAAGTCCCCGCACATGAGTAAAAGGCCTTTCTTGATAGCATTCACTTTTTTCATTAGTTTATTCAAAAATCTATATTGGTTGCTGTTGGGGGCATACAGGTTCACTATGGTATATTCTACTGTGTTAATAGAACAATGTACTATGATGTATCTACTAAGTGGGTCCACCACTGACTTGTGTATTTGTACAGTAAGAGAACTGCGAAAAGCAATAAGGACTCCTCTCTTTTTTTCAGGGAGTGAGGAATACACTATAGTGGGAAAGGCTTTGTGACACATTCGCGATGGCCCTTTGTTAGAGATATGGGTCTCCTGTATACATGCGACATCGCATTTTTGCTTATTAAGTTCCCTCCATACCATAGATCTCTTGAAGGGGCTGTTCAATCCCTTCACATTCAGAGACAAAAGTTTAAGAACCATTGGGTCTGTTAGAGACTGATTGTTGCAAATGTATATGTACTTGGTGGAGTGAATATGGGTCAGGTATAATATACTTATAGGTTGTGTTCCAACATCGTACCTTGTGCTTGATCAAACAATATGTTGCGCATATCAGGTTGAACATTGAGAACTGAGAACAAACATTTAAACCAAAAACAGTAAGACAATGCACATACATTACCGCACCATAGTGCCTTGGTATCATGGTGAACCAATAGTTCTGGGGAGAAAGAACTATTTAAACACGACAATGCTCGGTGTTCGAGCCACTCTTAAATATCATTTAAACGGTTCAGCTAAAAGTCAGGTACCGCCAACTGCATTCCATTCTTCGGTCAATCTCCGCAGAGGGGGACAAACCCTTGGGGTAGATGTTGCTTGTACCACCTGAATGTTCCAATTTTTCAAGAGGGCAATACCCTCTCCGAGAGACGAGACAACGTGGATAGCTCCAGCTCGGTTTATAATTAGCTTCGTGGGGAACCCCCATCTGTAAGGAATATCGTGCTTACGAAGAGGATTCGTGATGTCAGTCAGGTCCCTCCTGGCCTGAAGTGTCGCCGCTGAAAGGTCAGCAAATAGCTTAACATTCGTGTATGGCAGTGGAAGTGGTTGTTGCTTTCTGGCCTTTTCCATTAGCCGGTCTTTGGTCGTGAAAAATTTATATCTGGCCAGTACGTCTCTAGGCACTGAGTCCGGGAGGTTCTTAGGCTTGGGGATTCTGTGCGCCCTGTCGATGCTAAGCTCGTATTCAACGCATGATGGTAATAAGCGCTGTGTGAACTTCTTCAGGTAGGGCTGTAGTTCTGCAGAAGGAACGTTTTCCGGTATCCCCCTGAATTTGATGTTATTTCTTCGGTTCCTGTCTTCATAATCCACCATTTTAGCTTGTAGTTTGGATAATTTATCTTCCATGGAGCTGTGGAAATCCACCACTTCATTGTGAGCCGCTGCATAAGAATCCATTTTACTCTCCACCGTGGAGATCCTGTCCCCTAGGTCAGTTATAGTGTTTTGAAACGGTAGTATGATTTTAGTAAAGTCCTGGTGCAAGGAGCTACGCAATGCCAGTAGCATGGCTTTGAGAGTAGGTTCAGACACCATTTTATCAGTAGTTTGAAATGAGGTGAAGGTGTCAGTTATTTCCACAGTCGGTAAGTTATTCCCCTCTTCGCCCAGGCTTGATAGTCTCTGACGGTGTTTCGCTGGGCTGCGTACTGGTGACTGAGATCTACAGGGGGGAGAGGTGGGTGAATTGCTTTCCCTCCTGGCTGCAGGCATGTGTATCCCAGGGATCGAGTCCCTTCTCTGGGGTAGAGGTGTCACTATCCCAGGATGTATAGCTGGCGAGCACCAGTCGTCATTCAGGGAGAATAGGCTATTGTGCAGAGCTCCAGGGGCATCAGCCATCCTACCTTCCTGCTCTGTCTCGTCTCTCCTTGCTGAGGCAGGGCGGTCCCATTCTCGTGCTGCTGATGTCTGTGGATAGGCGGCGCCATCTTTTATCCCTCCGTCGGGGAAGAAGAAGCTGTCCAGGGATCTTTCTGTCCCCGCTCTTTGGGGCTTTTTCCTGCCCATCTCTGCCGGTATCATTCCCCTGCTCAGGGTGAGTAGATTAGCCGTTTGTCGTCGGTGTTTTGCCGCTATAGTGGTCTCGTTACACCGGAGCTCTGAGCTTATGCGACCATCTGGTTCGCCGTGCAAGCCACGCCCCCTCCTCCTTCATTTTTAACACCCACGAATACCTGGGTTGCGTACTATATATAAATGGGCACGAGTAGTTTGACCCTAACCCCGGACGAAGGCAGCAGCCGAAACGCGCGTTGGGTACAGACGTCCTATCCACGGTTCATTATGTCTACTGGTACGTTATACATATCTTGTTTTTGTTCAGCAGCTTGTACAAAACCTTGCTTATTTTCCTCTGTCATTGTTTGAGCTTAATTGCCCCTGGCCTCCAACATTGCCTTACAATCTTTATATACTGGTTGCGGCTTATACTGTCATTTATACTTACCTAGAAACCGCCACCACTTTCTTAACAACACATTCATTGATTTGCTGTGTTTCGGTCAAATCCCACTGGATATATTAGTTACATTCTGGCTTGGTTTTCATTGGCTTCAGCTCCATCTGTGACCATATTTACCCTGTCTTTTTGCTCCAATAACATGCTTACTGTGAACATATTGAGTGAACAACCAGATCTGGTTCATGATTGATTTGACGTCTTTTTATTGTGTGACCTATCCTCTGTTCCATTTTTAATTGTTTCATGTTCTTATCCAATAAAATTTGTATATTATTTGTAATTTCATGTGCCTCAGTCGATCATCTTTCTTTGGTAGTTTCTCGCGACAACGATAATAGTTTAGGCATTTTAAACAATGCAATCAGCGGATGAATGAGCATTTGCTCGTTCATCGGCTGGACGTTTTCCTGTTTATATAGGGAAAATATCAGGAATGAGCTTTATGTGAATGTTCGTTTGCCCGTTAATTGTCCAGTGTCAAAGGGCCTTTAGTTAGATGCTGGTTGTTAAATAGTAATGCAACAATTTAGTTTGCATCAGGTACAACAGAGGAAGCCGCATTAGTAAGATTGGAACCTAATGAAGGCCCCCAGGTCCGCCATCTTTGTGTTCCTATTAAGCGCTGCATCTGGCAGGGCTTAATACAAGCCTGTCAGAATCACAATATACTGCAATACGTTAGTTAAACATTGGTTAAAGTCCCCTAGGGGAACTAATAAAAAAAGTAAAAATTTGTAAATTAAAAAAAAAATTATGTAAAAAAAACGATTAAAGTTAAGAAAAAAAAAACTTTTCCCATTTTCCCCCTAGAGCATAGTAAAAAAATAAAAAAATAAACATAATTGGTATCGCCACATCCGTAAAAGTCTGAACTATTACAATATATCATTATTTAACCCGCACGGTGAACGCCGTAAAAAAAAAACTGTAAACGCTGGAATCTCTATTTATTGGTGTAATGTCCGTGGCTGCGGGCTGTCAGCCCCGATCCCCTCCTGACAGCCGCAGCCATGAGTCGGCAATCGCTGGCCCCAGCCTCCTCCTCAGGAAACGCCAGTGCTCGCGTCCACTCACCTCATCCGGATCCCGTAGGGGCACCGGACCTTTTGACAAACTTTGACCCGTGAGTACACTGGTCTATAAGAGGGGTCCAGCCCCCTGCCTCTATGCCTGAGTGTTGTTGTTGTTCCCTAGTTTGTCTATGTTATGGCCGCCTAGTGTGTTCCTGTACCTGTTCCAGTTCCTGTTCCTAGCATTCCGTACTATCCTGGCCGAACATTGTGCTGTGCCAAAGTCGTGTCATGCTGTATCCACGTCTGACCTGCTTCACCCCGCCTGTCGTCTACCTGCTGCCTAGTCCCAGCCGAGCCTGCCCTGCTGCTGTCTGAGCTGCCACAGGTACCTATACGAACTATAAACTTTCACCTGCGCCCTGTTGGCCACCTGCCTTACCGCCAAGAAGGTACGGTCCAGTGGGTCCACAGACCCTTCGTGACAGTACGCTCAGGCCATGGACCCCGTTGGTCGATTCAATGACCATGACGACGTCACAGGAGATGCGAGCGGATATGCTGGACCTCCGGTCACGACAGGACCAGCTCCTCCAGGCGTTGAACATCCTTGCATGTCGGCAGGAGGCACAAGCTGCTGTTCCTCCTACTACACCTCATGGCAGTGTTGATCCTCAGACTACACCTCTTGGCAGTATTGACCCGCGTGTTTCTTTGCCACTTCCTGACCGCTATGATGGAGAAGCAAGTACCTGTCATGGATTTCTTAATAAATACCAGATCCACTTCAGCCTGTATAGTAGGACATTTTCGTCTCATGGCGCAAGGGTCGCTTTCATAATTTCTCTCCTCACCGGCAAGGCTCTTACATGGGCAAACCCTTTCTGGGAGAGACAAGGTCCAGAGACGCGTGACTTCCAAGCCTTCCTCCGGACTTTTCGCATAGTGTTTGAGCAGCTTGGACGAGTCTCATCTGCAGCGGCATCTTTGATTAACCTACGCCAAGGAGACACATCCGTGAGTGAGTACGCCATCCACTTCCGCACCCTGGCGAGAGACCTGTTATGGAACAATGAGGTCCTGATGGCTGCATTCTGGCATGGACTGGCTTCTAGAATTAAGGACGAACTTGCCGCCTGAGATCTGCCGTCTATCCTGGACGACCCCATTCTTCTGTCTGCCCGGATTGATATACGGATCCGAGAACGCCTCCAAGAAAATCGACGGGAGGGAGCCTTTCCCAGTTTGGCTCCTACTTTGCAGCATCCCCTGCTGTCCTCAGATGTGGATCCTCCTAAGAAGTCTGTGATAATGGACCAGTATAAGTTATCCACCCAGGAAAGGCAACGCAGACGCACCTCTGGACTCTGTCTTTATTGCGGTCTCGGTGGCCATCTTGTGCGCCTGTGTCCCCAAAGATCCCAAAACCTAGGGTTGCTAGGGATGACAACCTTGGGTAAGAATTGACTTCCATCTAGATTGTCCATACTTTGTCCATAGTGTGTGGCGAGAAAACACATCAGGTCTCTGCGTATCTAGACTCTGGATCCGCTGCTAATTTCATACATAGAGACCTGGTGGATCTTCTGCAATTACCCACCACCCCTCTTGAGAACCCGTTGACAGTTGCTTCAGTGAATGGACTACCTCTGCCAGACCCAGTTATAGCTGTGACCAAGCCGCTGAGGCTCCAAGTGGGAGCCCTTCACTCCAAACTTCTGCCTTTCTATGTGCTATCCAAAGCTGTTAACTCTGTGTTGCTGGGCCTGCCTTGGCTCCGACTGCATGCTCCAGTTCTGGACTGGAAATCTGGAGAGGTTCTCCAGTGGGGCCCTGAGTGTCAAGGTCGTTGCCTGGTGCAGATTTGGTTGGCTCAGCCTTCGCTGCCTCTGTCATTGGCAGGATTGCCGAGTCATTATGCAGCATTTTCGAACGTCTTCAGCAAGAGGGAGGCGGAGACATTGCCTCCACATCGGGTATGTGACTGTCCTCTCGAGCTGATTCCTGGTGCATCCCTTCCCCGTGGTAGGGTATATCCTCTCTGCTTGCCAGAGACTATGTCCATGTCCGCCTATGTGAAAGAGAACTTGGAGATGGGCTTCATACGTAAGTCCTCCTCAACGGCAGGAGCCGGGTTCTTCTTTGTCAAAAAGAAAGATGGCTCTGTTCGTCCTTGTATCGACTACCAAGGTCTCAACCAGGTCACGGTGAAGAATAAATATCAATTGCCACTGGTCTCTGAACTGTTTGATCGTATACGTGGTGCTAGGATTTTTTCTAAACTAGACCTGCGTGGGGCTTACAACCTAGTCCGGATTCGCCAGGGTGATGAATGGAAGACTGCATTTAACACCTGTGATGGACACTATGAGTATCTAGTAATGCCCTTCGGCCTGTGTAATGCTCCCGCGGTCTTCCAGGAGTTTGTGAATTATATTTTCCGTGACCTCCTCTATGTTTGTGTAGTAGTTTACCTTGATGACATCTTGATTTTTTTCTCCAGATCCTATAATGCACCAGAGACATGTCCGTCAAGTTCTGCTAAGGTTAAGGGAGAATCGTCTGTACACCAAGCTGGAGAAGTGCGTGGTTGACAAAGATGCTCTACCCTTCCTGGGCTACATTGTCTCAAATAGAGGTCTCGAGATGGATCCTGAGAAGGTAAAGTCTGTCCTGGAATAGCCACGTCCTCAAGGCTTGAGGGCCCTACAGCGCTTTCTGGGATTCGCTAATTTTTACAGGCAGTTTATTCCAAACTTCTCCTCACTGACGTCTCCCATCTCTAACCTTACTAAGAAGGGTATGAATACCAAGGTGTGGACTCCCGAGGCAGAGTCCGCATTCAATAGCCTGAAGAGTACCTTCACGTCAGCCTCTATCCTCCATCATCCGGATGTCTCTCTGCAGTTCTCGTTGGAGGTAGATGCATCCTCTGTTGGTGCTGGTGCACTCCTGTTCCAGAGAGGTCCCGAGGGCAAGTCAAGGGTATGTGGATATTTTTCTAAGCTCTTCTCTTCCACAGAACGCAACTACTCGATTGGGGATTGGGAGTTATTGGCCATCAAATTGGCCCTGGAAGAATGGAGACATCTACTAGAGGGCACAGCTCATCCGATCCTGATTTTTACAGACCACAGGAATCTGACATACCTCCAGACGGCCCAACGGCTGAACCCTCGTCTGGCCAGGTGGTCACTGTTCTTTACAAGGTTCCAGCTTGAGATCCATTACCGCCCGGCCGACAAGAATGTGAGTGCCGATGCCTTGTCCAGGTCTTTCGAGACGGAAGACACCATAGAGAGTCCACAAAACATTATTGATCCATCTTGCATTGTCTCGGTCAATCCCCTGCAAATTGGGGACATTCCTCCAGGGAGGACTTTTGTGCGCCTGGCTAATCGTGGAAGAATCCTCCGCTGGGGACACTCCTCTAGACTGGCAGGTCACGCGGGGGTCCGTAAGACCCTGGATCTGATTTCTCATCATTTCTGGTGGCCCACGATGCCCAAGGACATTATGGACTTTGTTTCTTCCTGTTCTGTATGTGCAGCCAACAAGGCCGCCTACTCCAGACCTGCTGGTCTGCTCCAGCCATTGCCTGTGCCCAATGCCCCCTGACAGCATAAAGCTATGGACTTTATTATGGATCTGCCTCTCTCTGCTGGATGCAGTGCTGTCTGGGTGGTGGTGGACCGATTTTCGAAGATGGCCCACTTCGTTCCTCTGACCGGTCTTCCTTCTGCTCCTCAGTTGGCCAAGCTGTTCATTCAGCGCATCTTCCGCCTTCACGGCTTGCCACAGCATATTGTGTCTGATTGGGAGGTTCCAGCGGCTGACTCCACCTTTAGAGACTTCCTACAGATCTGGCAGCAAACTCGATCCTCCATCCTGATGGCAGTCGACCACATGAAATGGAAGGCTGACACAAGGAGAAGAGAACCTCTTCAGTTTCTTCCTGGCATGAGGGTCTGGCTGTCTTCCAGGAATATCCGACTAAGGGTGTCATCATGCAAATTTGCTCCCAGGTTCCGCGGACCCTTCGAGATCCTGCAGCAGATCAATCCTATCGCCTATAAGCTTCGGCTGCCTCCTACCCTCAAGATCCCCAACTCCTTCCATGTCTCCCTCGTGAAGCCGGTGGTCCTGAACTGCTACACTAAGACTCCTAGCCCTGTAGTTGCCTCCAGCGGCTCTTCAGGCACCTTTGAGGTTCAGGAGATCCTGGACACCAAAAAAGTGAGAGGAAAGATTATTTATTTGGTGGATTGGAGGGGGTTTGGTCCTGAGGAGAGGTCTTGGGAGCCAGAGGAGAACCTCATTGCTCCTGCTCTTCTGAAGAAGTTTCTCTCTCGCTCTGGTCCCAAGAAGAGGGGGCGTAAGAGGGGGGATACTGTAATGTCCGTGGCTACAGGCTGTCCGCTCCGGTCCCCTCTGACAGCCACAGCCACGAGTCAGCAAGCGCTGGCCCCAGCCTCCTCCTCAGCGCGCGCACCTGACCTTTTGACGATCTTTGACCCATGAATATCCTGGACTATAAGAGGGGTCCAGCCCCCTGCTTCTTTGCCTGAGCGTTGTTGTTGTTCCCTAGTTTGTCTATGTGATGGCCTCCTAGTATGTTACCTGTACCTGTTCCAGTTCCTGTTCCTGTTCCTTGCATTCCGTACTATCCTGGTCGAGCACTGTGCTGTGCCAAAGTCGTGTTGTGCTGTATCCACGTCTGACCTGCTTCACCTCGCCTGTCGTCTACCTGCTGCCTAGTCCCAGCCGAGCCTTACCTATACGAACTATAGACTTTCACCTGTGCCCTGTTGGCCAGCTGCCTTACCGCCAAGACGGTACGACCCAGTGGGTCCACAAACCCTTCGTGACAATTACTCAGCTCATCTCCGACAAAGAATTAAATAAAAAGTGATCAAAACATCGACTGTACCCCAAAATGGTATCATTAAAAACTACAGCTATCACCGCAAACAATAAGCCCTCATACCACTTAATCGAGAGAAAAAGAAAAAAGTTATGGCTCTCTGAATTTGGCGACACAAAATAAATTTTATTTATTACACTTAGGTTTTTACTTGTAAAAGTAGTAAAATATAAACAAACTATATATATTTGGTATCGCCGTAATCGTATTGACCCACAGAATAAATTTAACATGTTGTTTTAATTGCACAGTGAATTCCGTAAAAACGAAGCGCAAAAAAACAATGGAGGAATCACTGTTTTTTTCATTTTCTACCCCACAAATAATTTTTTTCCCTTTCCCTAGTACATTATATGGCACAATAAATGGTGCTCCGAAAAACTAAAACTCGTCCCGCAAAAATCAAGCCCTTATAGGACCATATCGACAGAAAAATAAAAAGGTTATGGCTTTTGGAAGGTAGGGAGGAAAAAACGAAAATGAAAATCTGAAACATGGCTGTTGCGAGAAGTGGTTAATCCTTTCTTGAGAACTGTAATCTGTTCCAATGAGAGGATAGTAGCAGATGGATTTATGACTGTAAATTAATTTATTTGTTCTGTTTGCATGCCAGATTTCCACGTTCTGTGTTTGGCACCTCTTCAGGTTTAGGATGTGGACTCTGCCCTTTTATGTGTAATACTGATTTGTTTCAGTCTTATACCAATCAACAGAAATATAATGTTAAAATATTTATCAATTGTAACACCACACACATGGTTTACATTGTCCAGTGTGACACCTGCTGACTACAATATGTGGGCTGCACCACAAGACACCTAAATAGATGCATCAGCGAACATTTGTCTGACATCTATCCTGCAAAACAGCGTAATGTTTCTGGTGTTTCTAAACACTTTATTGAAATGCACCACAGCAACACTAAATCAATGAAAGTTTTTCCTAGAGAGAGGGTTTTGAAACCCAAGAGATGGGAGGATTGTAGGAAAATCCTTTTAAATAGGGAAGCCATATGGATTCTTAAAATGGACACGAGATTCCCTAAGGGCCTGAATTATAGGACGGACAGTGGCGTAGCTTTAGGGGTCGCAGCGGTCCGGGCCCCCCGCACCACATCAATAAAAGGTTACTATAGTAACTCGGGCCGCGGGCCCCTGTTACTATAGTAACTCACAGTACTTACCTTCCTGGTTCCGGAGCGCAGCAGAGGTCCTGACGTCACAACGCTGTGCGCAGCGCATAACGTCGCAACGCTAAGCGCAGCGCACAACATCGTGATCCCGGATAGAGTCAGGACGTCTGCTGCGGCTGAAGAGGAGGGTAAGATTAGTATCCCTGTCTGCTGAAGCTGATTGGCGGGGACCGACTCCCGGGAGCCGGCCAATCAGCTTTTTTGAAGGGGCCGCAGCACTCGTACGAGAGCTGCTTCCCCTTCATTCCGGTCACTTCATAACGGTCACACTGTGAATCCATGTCGGCGATTCACAGTGTGAGCGAGTAGTGAAATGAAGGGGAAGCAGCTTTCGTACGAGTGCTGCGGCCTCTACAAAACAGCTGATTGGCCGGCTCTCGGGCGACGGACCCCTACACATCAGCTATTGATGACCTATCCTGAGGATAGGCCATCAATGTTTAGGGACTGGACAACCCCTTTAAGCCTACGATGTAGCAGGCTTAGAGGGCCCATGAGACAGGATCACAGATTGTGTGATGCTGTCTGCTGGGCCCTGTATGTAAGCCAATCACATGGTAGGCTTAGATACATGGCCCATGTGTGATCCTGTCTGATGGGGCCTGTATATAAGCCTACCACACGGTAGGTTTAGATACAGGGGCCCAGCACAAAGTAATCTTATACTGTATAAGATTACTGTCTGCTGGACCCTGTATCTACCTTGTGGTAGGCTTAAATACAGGGCCCATCAGACAGTATCACACATGGGCCCTGTATCTAAGCCTAGCACATGTGTTACTAATCGTTTTTTTGTGTGTTTTCATACAGGTTCGGTCTTGGACTACGTCTGTAATGACGGGGTAGGGAGACAGACAGGTGAGCACTAATCTACCCGCCACTCAGTCCCTGCCTACTTGCACGGCCCGTCCTAGGCGACGGCGTACAACTGGGCGACAGTCCCTACGCTCAATATGTGCATGACAGACAAACAGATAAGGGTACACAGAAGCTAAGGGAAATGGGGCAGTTGCCCACGGCAACACCGTGAGCAACAAGAGTAGTGAACGAGCCGAGTCAAACCAGGAGTGTACGAGGTACCAAACGCAGAGCAGGAGAGTAGTCAGTAAAGCCAGGGTCAATATGAAGCAGAGGTAAATAGTACTAGCAGGAGCAGCAGAGCCAGGAAACCAGACAGAATCACAGGCAAAGGAGGAGCAGGAAATGAAGGTATAAATAGACAGAGGGCGGGAGCTAGCTCCATCTGTCCAGGCTGTTATAGGCTCTCCCACTCCTCAGCCTCCAAGCTGAGTGGTAGCAGATCGAGTCACTCTATCAGACTTAGGAGCAAGTGCAGACTGATTAACCACGGGCGTCGACACAGAAGCTGTGTCTGGCAGATCCTTTACAACGTCGGATTCCAGGACTACGATGATGGCTTTTTTTTATTAATAAAATGGGAAATGAGGGTTGTGTGTTTTTTTTTATTTCAATAAAATATTTTTTCTATGTCTGCGTTTTTTGTTAAAAATATATTACTACCGCCTTAGTAATGGCCGCCGGCTGATTGACAGCATCCATTGCTAAGGCGGGGCTTAGTGTTAGCCGGTGCAGAGGCTAACACTAAGCCCCATTATTACCCCGGTACCCACCGCCACCAGGGTTGCTGGGAAGAGCCGGGTACGATCCAGTACTTGACCATCTGTAGTGATGGTCAGACAACGGGGCGGCCGCAGGCTGGTATTATCAGACTGGGAAAGGCCAGAAACAGTGGCCCTTCCTACCCTGGTATCCTGCGAACTCCAGGGGGGGTTAAACTTCAATGTTAAAGGACGGGTGTCGCGAAAAAAAATACCAGTACCGCTGGAAATAGTTAAATTAAAGCTGGCATTACACGGCCCGACATGGGGTGTGTAAAAGAGCGCCGATCAACGAGACATTACTACGCGTTACTATACATTTCTATCATGTCGGCAGTACAGCTCCCGACAACGATATTAGTTTAGGCATTTGAAACAATGCAATCAGCCGATGAATGATGCAGGCTCTACAAGGATACTGTCTCTTTCATCTACCGGTACGGGAAGTGACGTAGGCACTGCAGTAGGGACGAACTGGTAATAGTATAATGGTGGAGCAAAGATGGATCCTCTGGTGGGCATAGGTCTGTTTTGAGGTTCAGGTACGGGTACATAGGACGTTGCTGCTCGCTGTTGAGGAGCAGGTAATGTCCATACTTCCTCTTTTGTGCATAATTTTAAGCAGTTCCGATGTACCACGTGCGGGGCTCTTCCGGATTTTTGCACTTACACGTCGGAGTCTGGATAGGGTATGCCAATTATGGTATAAGGTTCCGCTTTTCATAGTGGATCTAGCTTCCCGAAACGGTGACAGTCTTAAAGCCATACTCTGTTTCCGATTCGCATGGATTGTGCATGAGCTCGCCGATTGTACTCTTCCTGTTGTTGGCGGCGAGCTTCCTCCATACGGAAGTTTACTATTTCTTGCACTTCTTGCATTCGTCTTTGATGTTCGGATGCCCAATCGGTTCTTGTTAAAGGATTGATAGAATCAGGCACTTGAATCCCTAGTGCCCAATCCTTAGGTAGTTGACCCTGTCACCCAAACATAAGGTAGATAGGTGAGTAACCTGTTGAACAGTGGGTGGCGTTGTTGTAAATCTCCACTAATTCATCAATCCAGGCCATTCTGCTTGCTTGGTGACTGATGCTGTTCGCAGCATGGTGATGAACGTCAGATAAATTTTTTCACACAGGCCATTTCCTTGAGTATGGTACGCTGTTGTCCCCAACTGTTTGCACTCGTGAAATTGACATAGTTCCTGAAAGAGCTGTGATTCGAAGGCGGGTCCACGGTCTGTAAGAACAGCTTCTGGACATCCATAATGCTTGACATCCTCATGATAGAACATGATGGCTGTCGTACATGCGGTGAGGTCTTTGACAGGCATGACTGCAACCCATTTGGAATAATGATCCACCATGGTAAGAGTGTAGGTGCAGCCTGAACGAGATGGAGCGAGATTCACATGGTCCAAAGCTACTAGCTTGTTTGGCTTGTCTGTGCGGATGGGATGTAAAGGTGCTCTTGCATCTTTCTTGCAGGCTTTTGTCAGGTTACAGGCTGGGAATTCATTACACCATTTTTTTAATGTCTCCTCACATTCCAACCCAATAGAAACGGCGGCGGATAGTTGCTTCGGTCTTATGCAAGCCAAAATGTCCGGATGGGTCACGGTAGGCATCGAGAATAATTTTCGCATTTCACCTTGGGATAAGGATCTGATGTAATCTTTCTCCTGAGACAGGATCTAGGGTATTCCGAATGATTAACCATTTCTGAAAAAAGAGGCACTTACTCTGTCTCCGCAGGCGATTGAGTTTAATGTCAGGATGCGACTTGCAAAGTTGGATAGGAATTCTTCCAGAAATTAGAAAATCATAGATTTCTCCAAGGACACGACTTTTGCCTTGAATAGTCTTCCACCTGGATGGATCTTGGAGAGGTTCAGAACTTGGTTGTGAAGTTTCATCAGTGTCTGTATTTGCCGTGATGTTGTTCTGCTGTGTGAACCTGTTATAGAAGGGAGGCATTTCCATTTCTTCCCAGATGTCGTCTTGGGGAGGTTCTTCACCTACAGGCACATGGGATAACGCATCAGCGTTGACATTAGATTTTCCACTGCGATATTTGATCGTAAAGCAGAAGTTTGCCAATCTCGAAACCCATTGTTGCTCTAGGGCACTTAGCCGGGGAGTATCAGGGTATGTTCACACGAGGGCGTCCGTTACGGCTGAAATTACGGGGATGTTTCAGCCTGAAAACATCCCCGTAATTTCAGCCATAACGGCATGTGCAAGCGCTTGAACGCCGCGTCAATTACGGGCGTAATTGGCACTGCTATTCATTAGAGTCAATGAATAACGGCTCCAATTACGGCCAAAGAAGTGACAGGTCACTTCTTTGACGCGGGCGTCTATTTACGCTCCGTCTTTTGACAGCGGCGCGTAAATTACGCCTCGTGTGAACAGACAAACGTCTGCCCATTGCTTTCAATGGGCAGATGTTTGTCAACGCTATTGAGGCGCTATTTTCAGACGTAATTCGGGGCAAAAACGCCTGAATTACGTCCGTAAATAGGCCGTGTGAACATACCCTCAAGGTGTACTAGAGGGTTGTTGTCCGTGTACACGGCGAATGGTGTAGCCACCAGGTAATCCTTGAATTTTTCTGTAATGTCCCAGATGAGAGCCAGGAGCTCTAACTTGAACGAGCTGTAGTTGTTGTCATTCTTTTCAGCACCGCAGAGGCTTCGGCTGGCATAGGCGATGACAAGTTCTTTGTTATCCTGGACTTGAGACAATACACCACCTAGGCCTTGGAAGCTGGCATCTGTGTAGAGACGGAAAGGTTGGCTGTAGTAAGGATACGCCAAGATTGGAGGTTGAGTCAGTAATGCCTTTGGTGTCTGGAATGCTTCTTCTTTAGTTTCCGACCAGTCAATGGGAAGTCTTCGGTTATAGCTTTCTTTTGGGCACCCACGCAGGAGTACATTGAGGAGTTCTGCTACCTGTGCACAGTGTGGTATGAAGCGGTGGTAGTAGCCTGCAAAGCCCAGGAAACTTTTGACTTCCTTGACGGTTGTTGGTCTCGGCCAGGTCTGTACAGAAGCAACATTTTCAGGATCAGGTTGGACACCTGCTGCGCCGACGACATGTCCCAGATAATTGACTCGTGGTTTCAGTAGATGACATTTGGAAGGCTTTAACTTTAGGCCATGCTGAATAAGTACCTTGAAGACCTCTGCCAGATGATGGAGATGATCTTGATAGCTGCGGGAGTACACTATGACATCATCAAGGTACA
This sequence comes from Rhinoderma darwinii, assembly GCF_050947455.1. Lineage (NCBI taxonomy): Eukaryota > Metazoa > Chordata > Amphibia > Anura > Rhinodermatidae > Rhinoderma > Rhinoderma darwinii. The sequence continues at coordinate 87,794,634 of NC_134696.1, forward strand.
GGAGGACAGGAAGAGCAAAAGAGACTGTAATCCAGCGCTTGAAGGTTAGTAAAAGGAATCGTGGTTCCAATTTTATTTGTGTTACAAATTTTAAAATATCAAAGTGCAAAAAAGAAAAGGGTGAATCACATTGTCTGCGCGGTTCCGACACGACCTTTGTCCTTAATCATGGCATGTATGAAGGTCAATGTCTGCTCCCGACGTTTATATCCGGTGTGTGTGTTCAAGGTAAATCTCAAAACCACCTGTGTTTACTGGAAGTAAACAACATAAGGTGCAACAGAATTTTCTGTATAACAAGCATTTAATGTAAATGTTTCACTATATATATTTATTTTTCAGTTAATCACTATGTTAGCAAATATGCGCTCTTCTATGAGATCTCTACAATATTGTATTAGAGTGGATATGCATTTACTAAATGTATTACGCTAATGAATTCGAAAGACCGGATATGAACGAATCGGGAGGCAAATATCGAACCATACAACATAAAAATGAAACTGAAAAATAAACAACGAAAAACTGTTTTAAAATAATTGTAAAATACTTGATGGAAAGCACCAATACTGTCTCTCCATACAAAATGTTTAAAATGTTCAGCTATATGTGACACAAATATGTATGTCATATTTTTTACTTATTGTACTAAGTGGCTATTCATACATATCGTATGGCAGCAACCATTTAACACACAGGGATATATTGTCACAAAGGGTCTGTGGACACACTGGCCCGTACTGCCTTGGCAGTAAGGCAGCTGGCCAACAGGGCGCGTGTCAATGTCTATAGTTCGTATAGGTACCTGTGGCAGCTCGGACAGCAGTTAGGCAGGCTCGGCTGGGACTAGGCAGCAGGTGGACGTCAGGCGAGGTGGAGCAGGTCAGACGTGGATACAGCATGAAATTACTTTGGCACAGCACAATGCTTGACCAGGATAGTATAGAATGCAAGGAACAGGAACACACTAAGAGGCCATCACATAGACAAACATAGGCAACATCAACAACGCTCAGGCATAGAAGCAGGGGGCTGGACGCCTCTTATAGTTCAGGGTACTCACGGGTTCAAAGTTCATCAGAATACCGGTGCATGCGCTGCCCCTTTAAGAGCGGGCACGAGCGTGCGCGCGCACCCTACTGGATCCGACTGAGGTGAGTGGACGCGAGCGCTGGAGTCTCATGAGGCTACGGCTTTCAGGGGGAGATAGGAGCTGACGGCCCGCAGCCACGGACATTACAGTATCCCCCCTCTTGTACCCTCTCTTCTTGGGGCCAGAGCGAGAGAGAAACTTTTTCAGAAGAGTAGGGGCATTGAGGTTCTCCTCTGACTCCCAGGACCTCTCTTCAGGACCAAACCCCCTCCAATCCACCAAATAAAAAGTCTTTCCTCTCACTTTCTTGGTGTCCAAGATTTCTTTAACCTCAAAGGTGTCCGAAGGTATAGCGGTTTAGAACCACCGGTTTCAGGAGGGAGACATGGAAGGAGTTGGGGATCCTGAGGGTAGGAGGCAGCTGAAGCTTGTAGGCGACAGGGTTGATTTGCTGCAGGATCTCGAAGGGTCCGAGGAACCTGGGAGCAAATTTGCACGACGGCCCCCTCAGTCGGATATTCCTAGAGGACAGCCAGACCTTTGTGCCAGGGAGAAACTGAGGAGGTTCTCTTCTCCTTGTGTCAGCCTTCCGCTTCATGCGGTTGACTGCCATTAGGATGGAGTTAGTGCCAATCTGATAAACCTATTTTCGTTCTTGATATGGTCAGCAATCGAACCCAACAAATTCCGGTGATAAGTAGCATATACCTTGTTCTACAATTCCTGCTCCACATTCACTCAATGTCTATTGTGATATACCACGCTAATCCTACGCGTTTCTGCACCACCAGTGTTTATGGTGCATCATCAGGGATTGTTGGTATTTTAAATTGTTATTTCACAATATTGCCGGATCGCACATTTGTGTGCTTTACATAACCTCCCGGCCCGTGCACGACTGAGGTATAATAGTCGCACACGAGCCGGCGAGGTGCCGGTCTTTTAAACGGCTCAAAGCCCTCCTCCTACACTGACATGCCCACGACCGCCGCCAATCCAGATACGACACGTCACTAGTGACCTGTCAGGACTGCGGCGCGCCTCCTTGTCTCGGCAACCAATCAAGTGTATTCCAGACGCTCAGCGTCCCTAGTAACGTCAGAGATCTGAAAAGCGGATATATTATTCACATGGGGATCTAGCACTGGATTACCAGAAGCAATCCATGCATCGAGCATCACTGTGCTCAAAACTTGACTATATTAGATGTTGTTCTCTTCTTCAACAAAGTACTATGTACACAACTCTTATGTTGTCAGCAGAGTGTTGGCGTCTGGTTGTCATGACAACCAGCACACCCATAAGGACATATTGCATTACATTTTCCCATTGACCCGGGACTTGAAGACTCAAATAGCATTAGGTTACTATGGTATGTAGTTCAATCAGATATACATCCCTATCCTAATGAATCTATAATAGTGACCTCCGATAAGGAGTAAAACGAACATACATATGTTCGCTGAAATCCAGTACGGCCTATACAGAGTGTTGGCGTCTGGTTGTCATAGCAACCAGTACAACCATAAGGACATACTGCATAACATTTGCCCGTTGACCCGGGACCTGAAGACTAAAATAGCATTCGATTACTAGGGTATGTAGTTCAATTAGATATACACCTACCCTAATAAATCTATAGTGATGACCTCCGTTAAAGAATAAAACGAACTTAGATATGTTCGCTGAAATCGAATGCGGCCTATATAAGTTTACATTAGGTGCACACCATCAATAGAATGTAGCTGTATTAAGGGCTTACCACTCCATAGAGTACTATTATCTAATCAAGCACCATTACGGTGTTAACATAGTTTTGGCATCTGTTTGTCAGGGCAAACAGACTGCATTATACATGCCTATTGACCGCGGGGTTTATGTCTCCAGACAACATAGAATTACTATGGTGGGTAGGCTAAATTATGTATACATCATGCTTCTATTCAGCCTATAATGACCTCCATCAACGAACTAGGTATAAATGGATATGTTTAACACACTTATAGCAACCTGATCACACGGATTTAGAAAGATGGTAAACAGTAATCGTCACAGAAAGCACGCATATGAGATCTGTTCATTGAGGCCCAGGGGAGCAGTAGTACGCAGCCGAAATATCCATTGCGCCACTTTTTGTAGAATAATTTTGTTAATATCCCCCCCTCTAATCGTGGGTCTAATGTGTTCAATGCTTTGGAAACTGAGACATGAACTGTCACCCTTATGAAATTCCCATACATGACGGGATATCGGGGTATCCTCCTTCCTCCTACAATCACCTATATGATCCCGGATCCTCCTTCTAAACTCTCTGATGGTTTTCCCAACATACTGTTTCTCGCATACACATGTGATCAGGTACACAATGCCCTTAGTTCTACAATTAATATAGGATCTGTTCTCAAATGTTCTTCCTGTAGTGGTACTTTTGAACCTATTATTACACTGAATGGAGACACAAGCCTTGCAGGATCCACATCTGTAGCTTCCTTTCAGGTTACTATTCAGCCATGTAGTGGGGGAATCCTGTCCACCCATATGGCTATGTACCACATGATCCTTAAAGGCAATGTGTTGCCAGAAAAACATGTTTGTTTTTTTTTTATTAAACATTTAGTGTGTAGGTGATTAAACATTGTTCAAATTTTTTTTATTTTTTTCACGAGTCAGGAAATATTATAAATTAATTCTAATTTATAATATTTCCCATTGCTGGTCACTAGATGGAGCTATTCCCAAAATTGCAGCATTGCAAAATTGGGTAAAAAGCCCTCGCTCTAGTGAGCTCTCAGCATCCCCCCCTCCTTTATCCTGGCTAGTGCCGGGATAAACGAGGGGTTTGAACGGTCTAACCTCCTACACTGTGTGTCGCCATTTTTTGAGCTAACACACAGTGTAGTAGGTTTACATACAGTAGTAAACGTACACAAACACGAACATACATATAAATCTCTTACCTGCTCCTGCCGCCGCGGCTCCCTCCGGCCCGTCCGCTCCGTCTGCTGCCGCTGATCCAAGTGCACAAGTCCGGAAGCCGCGACCGGAAGTAGTAATCTTACTGTCCGGGCGCGACTTCCGGTCCACACGAAAATGGTGCCGGACGGCGCGCATTTCAAATTGGACTGTGTGGGAGCGGCGCATGCGCAGTTCCCACACAGACGGCGTACATTGAAGTGGATGGGACGGGAGCCGTTCGCAGTCCCTATGGGACTGTGGCTGCCGTATTCCATGTCTGTATGTGTCGTTAATCGACACATACAGAAATGGAAAAAAAATGGCAGCCCCCATAGGGAAGAAAAAGTGTAAAAATAAGAAAAAGTAAAACACAAACACACAAATAAATATAAACATTTTTAATAAAGCACTAACATCGTTAACATATAAAAAAAATAAATTGTGATGACACTGTTCCTTTAACATTCCTCCCCCTTCTAAAAGTGATAAGGGGAGAATGTCCTACCAAATTCCCTATGTCCGGATCAGCTTCTAAAATTCCCCAGTAGCGTTGAAAAATTGCTCTCACCTCCATGCTGGCTGAATCGAAAGTCCCAATGACCCTGGTTGTCATCGCTACACTTTGGTCTGGGATTCAGTAAGTCATCGCGATTACATCCCAGGGCATTCTGATAAGCCCCTCTTAGAATATGTCTCGGGTATCCTCTATTTATGAATCTATTTTCTAATTCACGTGCTGATGTTTTAAAGTCAAATAAAGTAGAGCAATTTCGTTGTGCCCTCAAATATTGACCCTTTGGAATCCCCCGTTTTAAGTTCATCGGGTGACAGCTCTCCCATCTGAGAAGACTATTTGTGGCCGTTTTTTTGCGATGCATACTTGTTTGAATGTTGCCACCAACAGTTTTAGATATCAGTATATCCAGAAATGTGATTCTATTCACATTGATCTCCGATGTGAAGAATAGACCCTTATCATTCACATTAAGGATTGCAACAAAGTCCTCAAACTCACTCTGAGTCCCTTTCCATAGTATTAAAATGTCATCAATGAATCTTATTCACAGTATGACATGTGATACCCACTGTTCCATTTTCTCACTGAAAACACATTCCTCTTCCCACCAACCCAGGTATAAATTCGCATAGGTGGGTGCACATGGGCTCCCCATCACCACTCCCCTGAGTTGGTGGTAGTATTTCTGGTCAAAAAGGAAAAAATTGTGCTCAAGAACAAATTTCAGTAGGGAGACAACAAATTCACTATGAGCTGCAAATTGTGTTCCTTTCCCTCTCAAAAAGTGTTGAATTGCAAGACATCCCAGATCATGCGGGACAGAACTATACAGTGCCTCGACATCGAGGGAGGCCAAAAAGTACGTCTTGATCACATCTAATACCATCCAATTTTCTAAGAGTGTCCGTGGTGTCCCTGATGTAAGACGGGAGTGACACCACGAACGGCCTAAGAATCCTGTCTATATACAAGCTGGCGTTTTGCGATAGACTATTAATACCAGACACAATTGGTCTACCCTTTAATGGATTTGTCCCTTTATGGATTTTAGGCAAACTATAAAAAGTGGCAATTTGGGGAAAGTCAGTTAACATAAAGGTCATCTCCTTTTCGCTAATAAGGTCCAGAGTTCTAGCAGGACCCAAGATGCCCTTCAGTTGATTTAGCGAAAAGGAGATGACCTTTATGTTAACTGACTTTCCCCAAATTACCACTTTTTATAGTTTGCCTAAAATCCATAAAGGGACAAATCCATTAAAGGGTAGACCAATTGTGTCTGGTATTAATAGTCTATCGCAAAACGCCAGCTTGTATATAGACAGGATTCTTAGGCCGTTCGTGGTGTCACTCCCGTCTTACATCAGGGACACCATGGACGCTCTTAGAAAATTGGATGGTATTAGATGTGATCAAGACGTACTTTTGGCCTCCCTCGATGTCGAGGCACTGTATAGTTCTATCCCGCATGATCAGGGATGTCTTGCAATTCAACACTTTCTGAGAGGGAAAGGAACACAATTTGCAGCTCATAGTGAATTTGTTGTCTCCCTACTGAAATTTGTTCTTGAGCACAATTTTTTCCTTTTTGACCAGAAATACTACCACCAACTCAGGGGAGTGGCGATGGGGAGCCCATGTGCACCCACCTATGCGAATTTATACCTGGTTTGGTGGGAAGAGGAATGTGTTTTCAGTGAGAAAATGGAACAGTGGGTATCACATGTCATACTGTGAATAAGATTCATTGATGACATTTTAATACTATGGAAAGGGACTCAGAGTGAGTTTGAGGACTTTGTTGCAATCCTTAATGTGAATGATAAGGGTCTATTCTTCACATCGGAGATCAATGTGAATAGAATCACATTTCTGGATATACTGATATCTAAAACTGTTGGTGGCAACTAGAGATGAGCGAAGTTTTCAAAAGTTCGGTTCGGCTAGTTCGCCGAATTTCACAAAAAAGTTCGATTCGGACCGAACTAGTTCGGACCGAACCTGTCACTTCCGTGCGCCGAGCATGCTACTGTCCAGGGTGCTGATAGAGTTAATGGGCTGCACTAACTCTTTCAGCAACCTTGACAGTACATGCTCGGCGTGCGGAAAATACCATTTAAATGTAATAAAAAAATAAAAATTATACGTTCGTACTTACTTTCCTCCTGTCTGGCCTCCAGCGATGACGTTTCATCCCTTTCGCCGCTGCAGCCAATCACAAGCTGTAGTGGCGGTCACGCACGTCAGGATGACGCTTCATCCCACGTGACCGCCTCTGCAGCCAATCACAGGCTGCAGGGGCGACATGGATGAAACGTCATCGCTGGAGGCCGGACAGGAGGAAAGTAAGTATTATTATTTTTTTTTGGCATGTATGTATGTTGTCATGTATGTATGTATGTATGTATGTATGTATGTTTGCATGTATGTATGTTGTCATGTATGTATGTATATATGTGCATGTATGTTTGCATGTATGTTGGCATGTATGTATGTGCATGTGTGTATGTATATTTGCATGTATGTATGTATGTATGTTTGCATGAATGTATGTTTGCATGTATGTATGTTTGCATGTATGTATGTTGTCATGTATGTATATATGTATGTATATATGTGCATGTATGTTTGCATGTATGTATATATGTGCATGTTTGTATGTATATTTGCATGTATATATTTGCATGTATGTATGTATGTTTGCATGTGTGTATGTTTGCATGTATGTATGTATGTTGGCATGTATGTATATATGTGCATGTATATTTGCATGTATATATTTGCATGTATGTATGTATGTATGTATGTTTGCATGAATGTATGTATGTATGTTTGCATTTTATGTATGTATGTTTGCATGTATGTATGTATATATGTATGTTGTCATGTATGTATGTATATATGTGCATGTATGTTTGCATGTATGTATATATGTGCATGTTTGCATGTATATATTTGCATGCATTTATGTTTGCATTTATGTATGTTTGCATGAATGTATATTTGCATGTATGTATGTATGTATGTATGTTGTCATGTATGTATGTTGTCATGTATGTATATATGTGCATGTATGTTGGCATGTATGTATATATGTGCATGTTTGTATGTATATTTGCATGTATATGTTTGCATGTATGTTTGCATGTTTTTATTTTTGCATGTATGTTTGCATGTATGTTTATATATATGTGCATGTATGTAATTATGTTTGCATGTATTTATGTTTGCATGTATATTTGTGCATGCTTGTATATATGTATGTATGTATCTTTGCATGTTTGTATGTATGTATGTTTTCATGTGTGTGTATGCATGTATGTATGTATATATGTGTGTATGTTTGCATGTATATATGTGCATGCTTGTATATATGTATGTATGTTTGTATATATGTATGTATGTTTGCATGTATGTTTGTTTGTATATATGTCTGTATGGCCATGTATGATACTGTCTGCTGGCGCCCTGTATCTAAGTCAACTTCGCGGCAGGCTTCTATACATGGTATAACAGTCAGTATCACACATTAAACTGAATCTAAGCCTACAACATGTTTTATTTCATTTTTTTATTTTTTTTTACAGGTTTGGTGTTTGGACTACGTCGGTTTCGAGGACTACTTCGATGACGTTTTTTTTTTCTACAATAAAATGGTTAATGAGGGTTGTGTTGGGGGTGCTTTATTTCAATAAAATATTTTATCTATATCTTTGTCTTTTTCTTTTCAAATTTTATTACTACCACTTTAGTAATGGCCGCTGTTTGAGTGACAACATCCATTACTAAGGCGAGGTTTAGTGTTAGCCGGTGCAGAGGCTAACACTAACCACCATTATTACCCCGGTACCCACCACCACCAGGGGTGCCGGGAAGAGCCAGGTACGATCCAGTACCCGACCATCTGTTGTGATGGTCGGGCTCTGGGGCGGCCGCAGGCTGGTATTATGAGGCTGGGAAGGGCCAAAAACAGTGGACCTTCCCACCCTTGTAATGCTAGGCTGCTGCTGCTGTGTTGTATCTGGCTGGTTATAAAGGTGGGGGGGACCCCACGTCATTTTTTTAAATTATTTATTTATTTTTTTTAAAAAAGACATGGGGTTCCACCCAATTTATCATAACCAGCCACATACAACACAGTTTTATTAGCCTGGGAATGGACAAAACCAGTGGCCCTTCCCACCCATGTAATGCCAGACTGCTGCGGCCTTGTATATGGCTGGTTATTAAAAATGTGGGGGACCCAACGTCTATTGTTAAATTTGTTAAAATTCAAAAAAAAAAAAACGACGTGGGGTCCCCCCCATTTTTATAACCAGCCCGATACAACACAGCAGCAGCAGCCTAGCATTACAAGGGTGGGAAGGTCCACTGTTTTTGGCCCTTCCCAGCCTCATAATACCAGCCTACGGCCGCCCCAGTACCCGACCATCACAACAGATGGTCGGGTACTGGATCGTACCAAGCTCTTCCCGGCACCCCTGGTGGTGGTGGGTACCGGGGTAATAATGGGTGGTTAGTGCTAGCCTCTGCACCGGCTAACACTAAGTACCGCCTTAATAATGGACGCTGTCAATCAGCCAACTGCCATTATCTAGGCACTAATAAAGTTTAAAAAAAACACAAAGACAATTCTTTTTTATTGAAATAAGAAATCCCCAACAAAACCCTCGTTAACCATTTTATTAAAATTTGAAAAAAACGTAGATCTACGCAGTAGTCCAACGAATCGAAGACGTAGTCCAATCGGTACATCAAAATCTGCAACAACATAAAAAACAGTTATCAATGTGAACAATAACAATACTTCTACTCACCTACACACATATATACACGCACACACACAAACAACCATACACAAACACACATATAAACAAACACACCCATATACACAAACACACACATACAAAAACACACACACACACAAACATCTACACACAAACATATATACAAATACACACACATATACACAAACACATATACACAAACACACCCATATATACACAAACACACACATAAACACACACCCATATACACACACATATACAAAAACACACACACAAACATCTACACACAAACATATACACATACACCCATATATACACACACATATACACAAACATATACACAAACACATATACACAAACACACCCATATATACACAAACACACTTAAACACACATATACACAAACACACATATAAAAACAAAAACAGACAAAGACACATACCCAAACACACACACTGTTTCTTTTAAATGCTGCTGGGGAACCCGCTCGATCCACTATACAAGGCTGCGCTATAGTGCAGCATTTAAAAGAAACAGGATCCTGACCTGTCCATAGAGTTTAAGGCAGCACAGAGTATTTCAGGAGATGAGCGTGCAGATTCAGTGCTGCTGTGAACTCTGCTCTTACCATTACGTAGCTCTCAGTCTGTTACCTCTCCTCCACTCCTGTCCTCCAGAACACCTTCACATGATTGGCAAGTCACCACGTAATGGTAAGAGCAGAGTTCACAGCAGCACAGAGTATTTCAGGAGATGAGCGTGCGGATCTTGTGCGGGGTGGTGACTTGCCAATCATGTGAAGGTGTTATTGAGGACAGGAGTGGAGGAGAGGTAACATACTGAGCTACGTAATGGTAAGAGCAGAGTTCACAACAGCACAGAATCTGCACGCTCCTCTCCTGAAATATTCTGTGCTGCTGTGAACTCTGCTCTTACCATTACGTAGCTCTCAGTCTGTTACCTCTCCTCCACTCCTGTCCTCAAGAACACCTTCACATGATTGGCAAGTCACCACCGCGCACAAGATCCGCACGCTCATCTCCTGAAATACTCTGTGCTGCTGTGAACTCTGCTCTTACCGTTACGTGGTGACTTGCCAATCATGAAGGTGTTATTGAGGACAGGAGTGGAGGAGAGGTAACAGACTGAGAGCTACGTAATGGTAAGAGCAGAGTTCACAGCAGCACTGAATCTGCACGCTCATCTCCTGAAATACTCTGTGCTGCCTTAAACTCATTTGACAGCGGCGCGTAAATATACGCCTCGTGTGAACAGACAAACGTCTGCCCAGTGCTTTCAATGGGCAGATGTTTGTCAGCGCTATCGAGGCGCTATTTTCGGGCGTAATTCGGGGCAAAAACGCCCTAATTACGGACTTAATTCGGGTGTTTTTGCCCCGAATTACGTCCGAAAATAGCGCCTCGATAGCCTCGATAGCGCTGACAAACATCTGCCCATTGAAAGCAATGGGCAGACGTTTGTCTGTAAACACGAGGCGTAATTTATGCGCCGCTGTCAAATGACGGCGCGTAAATAGACGCCCGCGTCAAAGAAGTGACCTGTCACTTCTTTGGCCGTAATTGGAGCCGTTATTCATTGACTCCAATGAATAGCAGCGCCAATTACGTCCGTAATGGACGCGGCGTTCAAGCGCCTGCACATGCCGTAACGGCTGAAATTACGGGGATGTTTTCAGGCGGAAACATCCCCGTAATTTCAGCCGTAACGGACGCTGTCGTGTGAACATACCCTTATAATGACAGCACGGCTCGTAAAAGCGGCCGGCTGCCCGTGGCCGGCCGTGCTCGTAATTACGAGTCGTAATTACGAGCACGGCCCGTAAAATAAAAAAATAGTTCTATCTTTTTAACGGCACGGGCACCTTCCCGTGAGAAAACGGGAAGGTACCCGTGGCTAACAGAAGTCTATGGGCCCGCTATTTCGGGTCGTAATTACGACCCTTAATAACGGGTGTTTTTACGTCGTGTGCATGAGGCCCCGTAATGACGGGTGGCTACATGTGTGCACCCGTCATTACGGCAGCGTTGCTAGGCGACGTCAGTAAATAGTCACTCTCCAGGGTGTTGAAAGAGTTAACTGATCGGCAGAAATTGTTTCAGCACCCGGGACAGTGACTACCGATCACAATATAGAGTACCTGTAAAAAAAAAAAGACGTTCATACTTACCGGGAACTCCCTGCTTCCTCCAGTCCGGTCTCCTGGCCGTTGCCTTGGTGACGCGTCCCTCGCGACATCCGGCCCGACATTCCTTGATGACGATGCAGCCCATGTGAGCGCTGCAGCCAATCACGGGCTGCAGAGGCCTCTGCAGCCAATCACAGGCTGCATAGGCCTCTGCAGCCAATCACAGGCTGCCGTGTCAGAAAAGAAGGTCGGACTGGAGGAAGAAGAGGGATTCGTCCGCAAGACAACGACCAGGTACGTATGAAATGCTTTTTATTTAATATCAGCAGCCTCTTTTCTCTATCAGTGATTGATAGAAATAAGCGGCTGCCGATTTGTATAATATTTTTGACCGGGTTCGGTCAAAACGGGTTCGGCCGAACCCGGTGAAGTTCGGATTCGCTGCGAACCGAACTTTACCGGAAGTTCGGACCGAAACCGGGTTCGGTTGTCCCGGTTCGCTCATCTCTAGTGGCAACATTCAAACAAGTATGCATCGCAAAAATACGGCCACAAATAGTCTTCTCAGATGGGAGAGCTGTCACCCGATAAACTTAAAACGGGGGATTCCAAAGGGTCAATATTTGAGGGCACAACAAAATTGCTCTACTTTATTTGACTTTAAAACATCAGCACGTGAATTAGAAAATAGATTCATAAATAGAGGATACCCGAGACATATTCTAAGAGGGGCTTATCAGAATGCCCTGGGATGTAATCGCGATGACTTACTGAATCCCAGACCAAAGTGTAGCGATGACAACCAGGGTCATTGGGACTTTCGATTCAGCCAGCATGGAGGTGAGAGCAATTTTTCAACGCTACTGGGGAATTTTAGAAGCTGATCCGGACATAGGGAATTTGGTAGGACATTCTCCCCTTATCACTTTTAGAAGGGGGAGGAATGTTAAGGATCATGTGGTACATAGCCATATGGGTGGACAGGATTCCCCCACTACATGGCTGAGTAGTAACCTGAAAGGAAGCTACAGATGTGGACCCTGCAAGGCTTGTGTCTCCATTCAGTGTAATAATAGGTTCAAAAGTACCACTACAGGAAGAACATTTGAGGACAGATCCTATATTAATTGTAGAACTAAGGGCATTGTGTACCTGATCACATGTGTATGCGAGAAACAGTATATTGGGAAAACCATCAGAGAGTTTAGAAGGAGGCAAACTATAAAAAGTGGCAATTTGGGGAAAGTCAGTTAACATAAAGGTCATCTCCTTTTCGCTAATAAGGTCCAGAGTTCTAGCAGGACCCAAGATGCCCTTCAGTTGATTTAGCGAAAAGGAGATGACCTTTATGTTAACTGACTTTCCCCAAATTACCACTTTTTATAGTTTGCCTAAAATCCATAAAGGGACAAATCCATTAAAGGGTAGACCAATTGTGTCTGGTATTAATAGTCTATCGCAAAACGCCAGCTTGTATATAGACAGGATTCTTAGGCCGTTCGTGGTGTCACTCCCGTCTTACATCAGGGACACCATGGACGCTCTTAGAAAATTGGATGGTATTAGATGTGATCAAGACGTACTTTTGGCCTCCCTCGATGTCGAGGCACTGTATAGTTCTATCCCGCATGATCAGGGATGTCTTGCAATTCAACACTTTCTGAGAGGGAAAGGAACACAATTTGCAGCTCATAGTGAATTTGTTGTCTCCCTACTGAAATTTGTTCTTGAGCACAATTTTTTCCTTTTTGACCAGAAATACTACCACCAACTCAGGGGAGTGGCGATGGGGAGCCCATGTGCACCCACCTATGCGAATTTATACCTGGTTTGGTGGGAAGAGGAATGTGTTTTCAGTGAGAAAATGGAACAGTGGGTATCACATGTCATACTGTGAATAAGATTCATTGATGACATTTTAATACTATGGAAAGGGACTCAGAGTGAGTTTGAGGACTTTGTTGCAATCCTTAATGTGAATGATAAGGGTCTATTCTTCACATCGGAGATCAATGTGAATAGAATCACATTTCTGGATATACTGATATCTAAAACTGTTGGTGGCAACTAGAGATGAGCGAAGTTTTCAAAAGTTCGGTTCGGCTAGTTCGCCGAATTTCACAAAAAAGTTCGATTCGGACCGAACTAGTTCGGACCGAACCTGTCACTTCCGTGCGCCGAGCATGCTACTGTCCAGGGTGCTGATAGAGTTAATGGGCTGCACTAACTCTTTCAGCAACCTTGACAGTACATGCTCGGCGTGCGGAAAATACCATTTAAATGTAATAAAAAAATAAAAATTATACGTTCGTACTTACTTTCCTCCTGTCTGGCCTCCAGCGATGACGTTTCATCCCTTTCGCCGCTGCAGCCAATCACAAGCTGTAGTGGCGGTCACGCACGTCAGGATGACGCTTCATCCCACGTGACCGCCTCTGCAGCCAATCACAGGCTGCAGGGGCGACATGGATGAAACGTCATCGCTGGAGGCCGGACAGGAGGAAAGTAAGTATTATTATTTTTTTTTGGCATGTATGTATGTTGTCATGTATGTATGTATGTATGTATGTATGTATGTTTGCATGTATGTATGTTGTCATGTATGTATGTATATATGTGCATGTATGTTTGCATGTATGTTGGCATGTATGTATGTGCATGTGTGTATGTATATTTGCATGTATGTATGTATGTATGTTTGCATGAATGTATGTTTGCATGTATGTATGTTTGCATGTATGTATGTTGTCATGTATGTATATATGTATGTATATATGTGCATGTATGTTTGCATGTATGTATATATGTGCATGTTTGTATGTATATTTGCATGTATATATTTGCATGTATGTATGTATGTTTGCATGTGTGTATGTTTGCATGTATGTATGTATGTTGGCATGTATGTATATATGTGCATGTATATTTGCATGTATATATTTGCATGTATGTATGTATGTTTGCATGAATGTATGTATGTATGTTTGCATTTTATGTATGTATGTTTGCATGTATGTATGTATATATGTATGTTGTCATGTATGTATGTATATATGTGCATGTATGTTTGCATGTATGTATATATGTGCATGTTTGCATGTATATATTTGCATGCATTTATGTTTGCATTTATGTATGTTTGCATGAATGTATATTTGCATGTATGTATGTATGTATGTATGTTGTCATGTATGTATGTTGTCATGTATGTATATATGTGCATGTATGTTGGCATGTATGTATATATGTGCATGTTTGTATGTATATTTGCATGTATATGTTTGCATGTATGTTTGCATGTTTTTATTTTTGCATGTATGTTTGCATGTATGTTTATATATATGTGCATGTATGTAATTATGTTTGCATGTATTTATGTTTGCATGTATATTTGTGCATGCTTGTATATATGTATGTATGTATCTTTGCATGTTTGTATGTATGTATGTTTTCATGTGTGTGTATGCATGTATGTATGTATATATGTGTGTATGTTTGCATGTATATATGTGCATGCTTGTATATATGTATGTATGTTTGTATATATGTATGTATGTTTGCATGTATGTTTGTTTGTATATATGTCTGTATGGCCATGTATGATACTGTCTGCTGGCGCCCTGTATCTAAGTCAACTTCGCGGCAGGCTTCTATACATGGTATAACAGTCAGTATCACACATTAAACTGAATCTAAGCCTACAACATGTTTTATTTCATTTTTTTATTTTTTTTTACAGGTTTGGTGTTTGGACTACGTCGGTTTCGAGGACTACTTCGATGACGTTTTTTTTTTCTACAATAAAATGGTTAATGAGGATTGTGTTGGGGGTGCTTTATTTCAATACAATATTTTATCTATATCTTTGTCTTTTTCTTTTCAAATTTTATTACTACCACTTTAGTAATGGCCGCTGTTTGAGTGACAACATCCATTACTAAGGCGAGGTTTAGTGTTAGCCGGTGCAGAGGCTAACACTAACCACCATTATTACCCCGGTACCCACCACCACCAGGGGTGCCGGGAAGAGCCAGGTACGATCCAGTACCCGACCATCTGTTGTGATGGTCGGGCTCTGGGGCGGCCGCAGGCTGGTATTATGAGGCTGGGAAGGGCCAAAAACAGTGGACCTTCCCACCCTTGTAATGCTAGGCTGCTGCTGCTGTGTTGTATCTGGCTGGTTATAAAGGTGGGGGGGACCCCACGTCATTTTTTTAAATTATTTATTTATTTTTTTTAAAAAAGACATGGGGTTCCACCCAATTTATCATAACCAGCCACATACAACACAGTTTTATTAGCCTGGGAATGGACAAAACCAGTGGCCCTTCCCACCCATGTAATGCCAGACTGCTGCGGCCTTGTATATGGCTGGTTATTAAAAATGTGGGGGACCCAACGTCTATTGTTAAATTTGTTAAAATTCAAAAAAAAAAAAACGACGTGGGGTCCCCCCCATTTTTATAACCAGCCCGATACAACACAGCAGCAGCAGCCTAGCATTACAAGGGTGGGAAGGTCCACTGATTTGGGCCCTTCCCAGCCTCATAATACCAGCCTACGGCCGCCCCAGTACCCGACCATCACAACAGATGGTCGGGTACTGGATCGTACCAAGCTCTTCCCGGCACCCCTGGTGGTGGTGGGTACCGGGGTAATAATGGGTGGTTAGTGCTAGCCTCTGCACCGGCTAACACTAAGTACCGCCTTAATAATGGACGCTGTCAATCAGCCAACTGCCATTATCTAGGCACTAATAAAGTTTAAAAAAAAACACAAAGACAATTCTTTTTTATTGAAATAAGAAATCCCCAACAAAACCCTCGTTAACCATTTTATTAAAATTTGAAAAAAACGTAGATCTACGCAGTAGTCCAACGAATCGAAGACGTAGTCCAATCGGTACATCAAAATCTGCAACAACATAAAAAACAGTTATCAATGTGAACAATAACAATACTTCTACTCACCTACACACATATATACACGCACACACACAAACAACCATACACAAACACACATATAAACAAACACACCCATATACACAAACACACACATACAAAAACACACACACACACAAACATCTATACAAATACACACACATATACACAAACACATATACACAAACACACCCATATATACACAAACACACACATAAACACACACCCATATACACACACATATACAAAAACACACACACAAACATCTACACACAAACATATACACATACACCCATATATACACACACATATACACAAACATATACACAAACACATATACACAAACACACCCATATATACACAAACACACTTAAACACACATATACACAAACACACATATAAAAACAAAAACAGACAAAGACACATACCCAAACACACACACTGTTTCTTTTAAATGCTGCTGGGGAACCCGCTCGATCCACTATACAAGGCTGCGCTATAGTGCAGCATTTAAAAGAAACAGGATCCTGACCTGTCCATAGAGTTTAAGGCAGCACAGAGTATTTCAGGAGATGAGCGTGCAGATTCAGTGCTGCTGTGAACTCTGCTCTTACCATTACGTAGCTCTCAGTCTGTTACCTCTCCTCCACTCCTGTCCTCCAGAACACCTTCACATGATTGGCAAGTCACCACGTAATGGTAAGAGCAGAGTTCACAGCAGCACAGAGTATTTCAGGAGATGAGCGTGCGGATCTTGTGCGGGGTGGTGACTTGCCAATCATGTGAAGGTGTTATTGAGGACAGGAGTGGAGGAGAGGTAACATACTGAGCTACGTAATGGTAAGAGCAGAGTTCACAACAGCACAGAATCTGCACGCTCCTCTCCTGAAATATTCTGTGCTGCTGTGAACTCTGCTCTTACCATTACGTAGCTCTCAGTCTGTTACCTCTCCTCCACTCCTGTCCTCAAGAACACCTTCACATGATTGGCAAGTCACCACCGCGCACAAGATCCGCACGCTCATCTCCTGAAATACTCTGTGCTGCTGTGAACTCTGCTCTTACCGTTACGTGGTGACTTGCCAATCATGAAGGTGTTATTGAGGACAGGAGTGGAGGAGAGGTAACAGACTGAGAGCTACGTAATGGTAAGAGCAGAGTTCACAGCAGCACTGAATCTGCACGCTCATCTCCTGAAATACTCTGTGCTGCCTTAAACTCTGTGGACAGGTCAGGATCCTGTTTCTTTTAAATGCTGCACTGTAGCGCAGCCTTATATAGTGGATCGAGCGGGTTCCCTAGCAGCATTTAAAAGAAACAGGATCCTGACCTGTCCACAGAGTTTAAGGCAGCACAGAGTATTTCAGGAGATGAGTACGGCCGGCCACAGGCAGCCGGTCGTTTTTCCAAGCCGTGCTCCCATTATGCACACGACCGTAAAAACACCCGTTATTGCGGGTCGTAATTACGACCCGCAATAACGGGCTCATAGACTTCTGTTACCCACGGGTACCTTCCCGTTTTCTCACGGGAAGGTGCCCGAGCCGTAAAAAAAATAGAGCATGTTCTATTTTTCTATTTTACGGGCCGTGCTGCTATAATTAGGGTATGTTCACACGACAGCGTCCGTAACGGCTGAAATTACGGGCATGTTTCCGCCTGAAAACATCCCCGTAATTTCAGCCGTAACGGCATGTGCAGGCGCTTGAATGCCGCGTCCATTAAGGACGTAATTGTCGCTGCTATTCATTGGAGTCAATGAATAACGGCTCCAATTATGGCCAAAGAAGTGACCGGTCACTTCTTTGACGCGGGCGTCTATTTACGCGCCGTCATTTGACAGCGGCGCGTAAATATACGCCTCGTGTGAACAGACAAACGTCTGCCCAGTGCTTTCAATGGGCAGATGTTTGTCAGCGCTATCGAGGCGCTATTTTCGGGCATAATTCGGGGCAAAAACGCCCTAATTACGGACTTAATTCGGGTGTTTTTGCCCCGAATTACGTCCGAAAATAGCGCCTCGATAGCGCTGACAAACATCTGCCCATTGAAAGCAATGGGCAGACGTTTGTCTGTAAACACGAGGCGTAATTTATGCGCCGCTGTCAAATGACGGCGCGTAAATAGACGCCCGCGTCAAAGAAGTGACCTGTCAGTTCTTTGGCCGTAATTGGAGCCGTTATTCATTGACTCCAATGAATAGCAGCGCCAATTACGTCCGTAATGGACGCGGCGTTCAAGCGCCTGCACATGCCGTAACGGCTGAAATTACGGGGATGTTTTCAGGCGGAAACATCCCCGTAATTTCAGCCGTAACGGACGCTGTCGTGTGAACATACCCTTATAATGACAGCACGGCTCGTAAAAGCGGCCGGCTGCCCGTGGCCGGCCGTGCTCGTAATTACGAGTCGTAATTACGAGCACGGCCCGTAAAATAAAAAAATAGTTCTATCTTTTTAACGGCACGGGCACCTTCCCGTGAGAAAACGGGAAGGTACCCGTGGCTAACAGAAGTCTATGGGCCCGCTATTTCGGGTCGTAATTACGACCCTTAATAACGGGTGTTTTTACGTCGTGTGCATGAGGCCCCGTAATGACGGGTGGCTACATGTGTGCACCCGTCATTACGGCAGCGTTGCTAGGCGACGTCAGTAAATAGTCACTCTCCAGGGTGTTGAAAGAGTTAACTGATCGGCAGAAACTGTTTCAGCACCCGGGACAGTGACTACCGATCACAATATAGAGTACCTGTAAAAAAAAAAAGACGTTCATACTTACCGGGAACTCCCTGCTTCCTCCAGTCCGGTCTCCTGGCCGTTGCCTTGGTGACGCGTCCCTCGCGACATCCGGCCCGACATTCCTTGATGACGATGCAGCCCATGTGAGCGCTGCAGCCAATCACGGGCTGCAGAGGCCTCTGCAGCCAATCACAGGCTGCATAGGCCTCTGCAGCCAATCACAGGCTGCCGTGTCAGAAAAGAAGGTCGGACTGGAGGAAGAAGAGGGATTTGTCCGCAAGACAACGACCAGGTACGTATGAAATGCTTTTTATTTAATATCAGCAGCCTCTTTTCTCTATCAGTGATTGATAGAAATAAGCGGCTGCCGATTTGTATAATATTTTTGACCGGGTTCGGTCAAAACGGGTTCGGCCGAACCCGGTGAAGTTCGGATTCGCTGCGAACCGAACTTTACCGGAAGTTCGGACCGAAACCGGGTTCGGTTGTCCCGGTTCGCTCATCTCTAGTGGCAACATTCAAACAAGTATGCATCGCAAAAATACGGCCACAAATAGTCTTCTCAGATGGGAGAGCTGTCACCCGATAAACTTAAAACGGGGGATTCCAAAGGGTCAATATTTGAGGGCACAACGAAATTGCTCTACTTTATTTGACTTTAAAACATCAGCACGTGAATTAGAAAATAGATTCATAAATAGAGGATACCCGAGACATATTCTAAGAGGGGCTTATCAGAATGCCCTGGGATGTAATCGCGATGACTTACTGAATCCCAGACCAAAGTGTAGCGATGACAACCAGGGTCATTGGGACTTTCGATTCAGCCAGCATGGAGGTGAGAGCAATTTTTCAACGCTACTGGGGAATTTTAGAAGCTGATCCGGACATAGGGAATTTGGTAGGACATTCTCCCCTTATCACTTTTAGAAGGGGGAGGAATGTTAAGGATCATGTGGTACATAGCCATATGGGTGGACAGGATTCCCCCACTACATGGCTGAGTAGTAACCTGAAAGGAAGCTACAGATGTGGACCCTGCAAGGCTTGTGTCTCCATTCAGTGTAATAATAGGTTCAAAAGTACCACTACAGGAAGAACATTTGAGGACAGATCCTATATTAATTGTAGAACTAAGGGCATTGTGTACCTGATCACATGTGTATGCGAGAAACAGTATATTGGGAAAACCATCAGAGAGTTTAGAAGGAGGATCCGGGATCATATAGGGGATTGTAGGAGGAAGGAGGATACCCCGATATCCCGTCATGTATGGGAATTTCATAAGGGTGACAGTTCATGTCTCAGTTTCCAAGGCATTGAACACATTAGACCCACGATTAGAGGGGGGGATATTAACAAAATTATTCTACAAAAAGAGGCGCAATGGATATTTCGGCTGCGTACTACTGCTTCCCTGGGCCTCAATGAACAGATCTCATATGCGTGCTTTCTGTGACGATTACTGTTTACCATCTTTCTAAATCCGTGTGATCAGGTTGCTATAAGTGTGTTAAACATATCCATTTATACCTAGTTCGTTGATGGAGGTCATTATAGGCTGAATAGAAGCATGATGTATACATAATTTAGCCTACCCACCATAGTAATTCTATGTTGTCTGGAGACATAAACCCTGCGGTCAATAGGCATGTATAATGCAGTCTGTTTGCCCTGACAAACAGATGCCAAAACTATGTTAACACCGTAATGGTGCTTGATTAGATAATAGTACTCTATGGAGTGGTAAGCCCTTAATACAGCTACATTCTATTGATGGTGTGCACCTAATGTAAACTTATATAGGCCGCATTCGATTTCAGCGAACATATCTAGGTTCGTTTTATTCTTTAACGGAGGTCTTTCACTATAGATTTATTAGGGTAGGTGTATATCTAATTGAACTACATACCCTAGTAATCGAATGCTATTTTAGTCTTCAGGTCCCGGGTCAACGGGCAAATGTTATGCAGTATGTCCTTATGGTTGTACTGGTTGCTATGACAACCAGACGCCAACACTCTGTATAGGCCGTACTGGATTTCAGCGAACATATGTATGTTCGTTTTACTCCTTAACGGAGTTCACTATTATAGATTCATTAGGATAGGGATGTATATCTGATTGAACTACATACCATAGTAACCTAATGCTATTTGAGTCTTCAAGTCCCGGGTCAATGGGCAAATGTAATGCAGTATGTCCTTATGGGTGTGCTGGTTGTCATGACAACCAGACGCCAACACTCTGCTGACAACGTAAGAGTTGTGTACATAGTACTTTGTTGAAGAAGAGAACAACATCTAATATAGTCAAGTTTTGAGCACAGTGCTGCTCGATGCATGGATTGCTTCTGGTAATCCAGTGCTAGATCCCCATGTGAATAATATATCCGCTTTTCGGATCTCTGACGTTACTAGGGACGCTGAGCGTCTGGACTACACTTGATTGGTTGCCGAGACAAGGAGGCGCGCCGCAGTCCTGACAGGTCACTAGTGACGTGTCGTATCTGGATTGGCGGCGGTCGTGGGCATGTCAGTGTAGGAGGAGGACTTTGAGCCGTTTAAAAGACCGGCACCTCGCCGGCTCGTGTGCGACTATTATACCTCAGTCGTGCACGGGCCGGGAGGTTATGTAAAGCACACAAATGTGCGATCCGGCAATATTGTGAAATAACAATTTAAAATACCAACAATCCCTGATGATGCACCATAAACACTGGTGGTGCAGAAACGCGTAGGATTAGCGCGGTATATCACAATAGACATTGAGTGAATGTGGGGCAGCAATTGTAGAACAAGGTATATGCTACTTATCACCGGAATTCGTTGGGTTCGATTGCTGACCATATCACTGTACTTGGCTTAAAGAGCCGGACTAGCGCGGTGTAGCGCATGGTATAGCGTGGTACAGCGCAATTACCTTTCAATTATTGTGGTTCAGCAATTATAATATAATAGGAGAGACTGGTCTGGGGGTTAATCCTACTCATTGCCTTTTAGGCCGTGTCTCTGCTGCTGACCCTATGATTGAGCCTGTTATTTTTGGCCATTAAGATGGAGGATCGAGTCTGCTGCCAGATCTGCAGGAAGTCTCTAAATGTGGAGTCAGCTGCTGGCACCACGGTAGCATCGGGCCCCGGGAGAGGAATTCGTGGGTGCTGGCCGTAGACAATGAAGAATGGTGTATTCCTTGTAGAATCGCTGGTGTGATTAATGTAGGAAAATTCAGCCCATGGGAGCAACTGCACCCAGTCATCATGCTGCTTAAAGATGAAGTGTCATAGGTAGTTCTCCAAGATCTGGTTGATCCTCTCGACCTGACCATTGGACTGAGGATGGTAGGCCGAGGAAATGTCCAACTTCACATCGAGAAGTCCGCAGAGGGCTCTCCAGAACTGCGAGGTAAACTGAACCCCCCGATCAGACACAATATGCTGGGGCAAGCAGCGCAGGCGGAAGATGTGTTGGATAAACAGCTTGGCGAGCAGAAAAGCAGAAGGAAGACCGGTCAGAGGAACGAAGTGGGCCATCTTCAAAAATCAGTCAACCACCACCCAGACAGCACTGCATCCAGCAGAGAAAGGCAGGTCCGTGATAAAGTCCATAGCTATATGCTGCCAGGGAGAAATGGGCATAGGCAATGGCTGGAGCAGACCAGCAGGTCTGGAGTGTGCGGCCTTGTTGACTGCACATACAGAACAGGAAGAAACGAAGTCCATAATGTCCTTGGGCAGCGTGGGCTAACAGAAATGATGAGCAATCAAATCCCGGGTCTTACGGACCCCCGCGTGCCCTGCCAGTTTAGAGGAGTGTCCCCAGCTGAGGATTCTTCCACGATCAGCCAGGCGCACAAAAGTCCTCCTTAGTGGAATGTCCAGAACTTGCAGGTGATTGAAAGAGACAATGCAAGACGGATCAATAATGTTCTGTGGAATCTCCCTGGTGTCTTCCGTCTCGAAAGATCTGGACAAGGCATCGGCCCTAACATTCTTGACGGCCGGACGGTAATGGAGCTCAAACTGGAACCTGGTAAAAAACAATGACCACCTGGCCTCACGAAGGTTCAGCCATTGGGCCGTCTGGAGGTAGGTCAGATTCTTGTGGTCTGTAAAAATTAGGATCGGATAAGCTGCGCCCTCTAGTAGATGTCTCCACTCTTCCAGAGCCAATTTGATGGCCAGTAACTACCGATCCCCAATCGAGTAGTTGCATTCTGCGTAAGAGAAGAGCTTAGAGAAATATCCACATACCCTTGACTTGCCCTTCGGACCTCTCTGGAACAGGAGTGCACCAGCACCGACAGAGGATGCATCCACCTCCAATGAGAACTGCAGAGAGACATCCGGATGATGGAGGATAGAGGCTGATGTGAAGGCACTCTTCAGGCAATCGAATGCGGACTCTGCCTCGGGAGTCCACACCTTGGCGTTCATACCTTTCTTAGTAAGGTTAGAGATGGGAGAAGTCAGTGAGGAGAAGTTTGGAATAAATTGCCTGTAAAAATTGGCGAATCCCAAAAAGCGCTGTATGGCCCTCAAGCCTTGAGGGCGTGGCCATTCTAGGATAGACTTTACCTTCTCAGGATCCATCTCGAGACCTCGATTCGAGACGATGTAGCCCAGGAAGGGTAGAGCATCTTTCTCAAACATGCACTTCTCCAACTTAGCGTAGAGACGATTCTCCCTTAACCGTAGCAGAACTTGACGGACATGTCTCTGATGCGTCATAGGATCTGGAGAAAAAATCAAGGTGTCATCAAGGTAGACTACTACACAAACATAGAGAAGGTCACGGAAAATGTAATTAACAAACTCCTGGAAGACCACGGGAGAATTACACAGGCCGAAGGGCATTACTAGATACTCATAGTGTCCATCACGAGTGTTAAATGCAGTCTTCCATTCATCTCCCTGGCAAATCCGGACTAGGTTGTAAGCCCCACGCATGTCTAGTTTAGAAAAAATCTTGGCACAATGCATACGATCAAACAGTTCAGAGATCAGTGGCAACGGATATTTGTTCTTCACCGTGATCTGGTTGAGACCTCGGTAGTCGATACAAGGACGAAGAGAGCCATCTTTCTTTTTGACAAAGAAGAACCTGGTTCCTGCCGGGGAGGAATACTTTTATATGATGCCCCTCTCCAAGTTTTCTTTCACATAGCCGGACATGGACAGAGTCTCTGGCAAGGAGAGAGGATATACCCTACCACGGGGAAGGGATGTACCAGGAATCAGTTCAATAGGGGAGTCATACGCCCGATGTGGAGGCAATGTCTCCGCCTCCCTCTTGCTGAAGATGTCCGAAAATGCAGCATAATGACTCGGCAATCCTGCCAATGACCGAGGCAGCGAAGGCTGAACTGAACGAATCTGCACCAGCCAATGGCTTTGACTTTCCGGGCCCCACTGGAGAACCTCTCCAGAATTACAGTCCAGGACTGGGGCATGCAATCGGAGCCAAGGCAGGCCCAGCAACACAGGGTTAACAGCTTTGGATAGGACATAGAACGACAGATGTTCGGAGTGAGGAGCCCCTACTTAGAGCCTCAGCGGATTGGTTACAGCTACAACTGGGTCCGGCAGAGGTAGTCCATTTACTGAAGCAACTGACAACGGGCTCTCCAGAGGGGTGGTGGGCAATTGCAGAAGGTCCACCAGGTCTCTCCGGATGAAATTAGCAGCGGATCCAGAGTCCAGATACGTAGAGACCTGATGCGATCTCTCACCGGACACTATGGTCACAGGTATGGACAATTTAGACGGAAGTCCATTCTTACCCAATGTTGTCACTCCTAGCAACCCTAGGCTTTGGCATCTTTGGGGACACATGCACACAAGATGGCCACGGAGGCTGCAATAAAGACAGAGTTCAGAAGTGCGTCTGCGTTGTCTCTCCTGGGTGGATAACTTACACTGGTCCATTATCACAGACTCTTTAGGAGGATCGACATCTGAGGACAGCAGGGGTTGCTGCAAAGTAGGAGCCGGACTGTCAAGGACTCCCTCCCGTCAAACCTCTTGGAGGCATTCTCGGATCCGTATATCAATCCGGGCGGACAGAAGGATGAGGTCATTCAGGGTAGACAGAAAACCAACCCAAGAAAATATGATCGACTACAGCACAAATGTAGAGAAAAATACAAATGATTCTTTATTGGAATAAAAACATGAGACAGATAAAAATGGAAATAGGGGATGAGTCACACAGTAAAAAAGGACGTCTGATCAGTCAAACATGCCAGGTATGGATATTGTGTCCACGTATTGTGTAATAGCAAAATAGGAGTAAATGCATGTAGTCATATAAAGAGCCGTGTCTAATGGAAAACAGCACGGATATAATCAAGGTACATCAGATGACAACAGCACAAATCGCAGAGAGGTAAAAAACAGATGCCGATAGCTGTGGTAATTACAAAATACGTATATACCATCAATGATGATTACAACTAGTTTACCAATGTAATGTGTACCAAGTAGTGCCAGAATGTGCTTGAAATCAGAAGATGACCATAAATGATGAACATAATGGAGCTATGTTTGCTACACAGGACGAAGGCAATCGCCGAAACGCGCGTCGGGTTAGGACGTTTCATCCGTGTTTCCATCATGTCCACTGGTATGTAGTGTTATCTTTTCTGTCCTGTGTAGCAAACATAGCTCCATTATGTTCATCATTTATGGTCATCTTCTGATTTCAAGCACATTCTGGCACTACTTGGTGCACATTACATTGGTAACTAGTTGTAATTATTATTGATGGTATATACGTATTTTGTAATTACCACAGCTATCGGCATCTGTTTTTTACCTCTCTGCGATTTGTGCTGTTGTCATCTGATGTACCTTGATTATATCCGTGCTGTTTTCCATTAGACACGGCTCTTTATATGACTACATGCATTTACTCCTATTTTGCTATTACACAATACGTGGACACAATATCCATACCTGGCATGTTTGACTGATCAGACGTCCTTTTTTACTGTGTGACTCATCCCCTATTTCCATTTTTATCTGTCTCATGTTTTTATTCCAATAAAGAATCATTTGTATTTTTCTCTACATTTGTGCTGTAGTCGATCATATTTTCTTGGGTTGGTTTTCTGTCAATTTCTGATCGACGCACCAAGTATATCTTGGTTACTTCGTAGGATTCAATATATAGTGCATCTATTATGGCCAGTAATGTTGTCTCATAGTTCATTTGTTGATACTTTCTAGCACTATTTTCCATTGCATCCTATGTGTTGGTATTTTATCGGTCTTGTCATTCAGGGTAGACAGCAGATCCCGAGCGGCAAGTTCGTCCTTAATCTTTGGAGTCAGTCCATGCTAGAATGCAGCTACCAGGGCCTCATTGTTCCATAACAGCTCTCCCGCCAGGGTGCCGAAGTGGATGGCGTACTCACTCACGGAGGTGTCTCCTTGGCGTAGATTAATCAGAGAGGCCGCTGCAGATGAGATCCGACCAGGATCCTCAAAACCATACGAAAAGTCCGGAGGAAGGCTTGGAAGTCACGGGTCTCTGGTCCTCATCTCTCCCAGATAGGGTTCGCCCAGTCAAGAGCCTTGCCAGTCAGGAGAGAGATGATGAAAGCGACCCTTGCACCATCAGACGAAAATGTCCTATTATACAGACTGAAGTGGATCTGGCACTGATTCAGAAATGCATGACAGGTCCGCTCGCATCTCTTGAGACGTCGTCATAGTCTTGAATCGACCAGCGGGGTCCATGGCCTGAGCGTACTGTCACGAAGGGTCCGTAGACCCAGTGGGCCGTACCGCCTTGGCGGTAAGGCAGCTGGCCAACAGGGCGCAGGTCAATGTCTATAGTTCGTATAGGTACCTGTGGCAGCTCGGACAACAGCAAGGCAGGCTCGGCTGGGACTAGGCAGCAGGTGGACGTCAGGCGAGGTGAAGCAGGTCAGACGTGGATGCAGCACGACACGACTTTGGCACAGCACAGTGCTCGACCAGGATAGTATGGAATGCAAGGAACAGGAACGCGCTAGGAGGCCATCACATAGACAAACATAGGCAACATCAACAACGCTCAGCCATAGAAGCAGGGGTCTCGACCCCTCTTATAGTCCAGGGTACTCACGGGTTCAATGTTCATCAGAAGTCAGGTGCGCGCGCTGCCCCTACGGGATCCGGCTGTGGTGAGTGGACGCGAGAGCTGGCGTCTCCTGATAAGGGGGAGATAGGAGCTGACGGCCCTCAGCCATGGATATTACATATATAATGAATCATGGATAATGCTTAAAAATATTCTAGAAGATGTTTTAGACGTATTAATTGTAGTAGTGACAAGGGGGATTATTGAATTACAATTAGGAGTAAAGCACACCATTTTAAATATGAAACAGACGCTTCTGGACAAATAGAGCGTACCATTTGATAATGTATGGTTTCTATATCAAAAAACGTAAATCATAAATTAATTTACATTCAAAGAGAAGGGGGAGGATAGAACTATCAGTTAATTAATCAGTAGTGGAACATGAGTTCCCTTTTCAGGTTGAGCCCCCTCGGGAACCTAGTTTTAAGGCTTTATATCCAGAAGGCCTCCCTGTCCAATAGGGTCTATTTCATATTGCCACCTCATGCGGAAGATATTGTTTTCTCAATGGCATATGTTTTAAATGAATTAATTGCACGGTTGTAACACATAATAAAATGCCTGGCAGTATTGGAGATACCAGGAATATTAGGATTCCTGATATAACCCAAGTGCTCCAAGATTCTGATTTTTAATTTTCTTGTTGTGCAACCAACATACATTAATTTACATTCTGTGCACTCAATGACATATGTGACATACTCACTATTGCAATTAATATCCGACTTAATGGGGAAAGTGATGGGTGAGACCCAAATCTGTAAAAGCCTTTGTGGTGTAACCAGCTGGTATTGGTTTTGAATGATGTGAAAAGAGAAGTAGAAAGTATATTGCCTAGAGTAGGTGCCCTGCGTGACACTATGCGGCATCCATCTCTTAATATTTTATTGAATTTTTCATCCTCGTAGAGGATTGGTAAATATCTGAGCACAATATTTTTTATGTCTGTAAATTGGGTGCTGTATTGGAGTACTAGTGTGGGTTTTTCTGGACCACAAATCTTAGGAGATGTTATGTTATTTTTATTATTATTATATTTTTTTGGAAAGTAATTGGTCTCTATTTTTAGATCCCACTATCCTTTTTGCTCTTTCTAAAGTCCCCTTTTGATAACCCCTATTATGTAGCCTCTTACAGATCAGAGCTTGTTACATGTTGAAACTATGGATTTGACTGCAGTTTCTCCTAGCTCTAACCATCTCTCCCACAGGTATGGAAGAGATGGTGTGTCTGGGATGGCTACTATTCGCATAGAGAATAGTATTACCCGAAGTGGGTTTACGATATGTTTTAGATGGAATAGTCTTTCCAGGCATAGCTGACAACTCCAAGTCCAGAAAGCAGATAATATTGGTCTCTATCTGATGTGTGAATCTAAGATTACAGTTATCATTAAGATAATTAATGAAATCAGGTATGGCAGATACATCACCCCCCCCCCCCCACCCCATATCATTAAGAGGTCGTCGATGTATCTGTCATACCAGTGCAAAAAAACAGCAATGTCTGTAGCAACAATTATATATTCCTCCCACCAGGCCATGACAAGATTTGCCAATGAGGGTGAAAATTTCACACCCATCGACACACCCTTCAACTGCAAAAAATACTGCCCGTCAAACTGAAAATAATTGTGTGTCATAAGGAACACCAAAACTTCTGCACAAAAAAATTGCCACTCTGATGTGTATGTGCTATATTTGGAGATGTGGTGATCAAGGGCTTTATTGCATGTGGGATACTAGTATATAGTGATATCACATCACAACTTAGCCAGAGATATCTGTGGTCCCAAACCTTGTTATTTAATGCACGTAAGACATCTGTTGTGTCCCGTAAATGGCCCGGAACCCTAGACTAGTAGACCCATAGATGTTTAACCGCTGGGTCTTTGACTGCAGGTAAGGTGGGTAAAAAACTAATAGGGCCCCAGCTAGGGATTCAGCTATTTGTTGTATGCCCAGCAAGGGTAGGGGTTAATAAGTTTATTACCTCTGGCTGCTGCTCTTAGCCCCCTCCATCCGGGGGGAGGAGTTATGGTCCTTCTCCTTTTTCCCTCCTGAATAGTGTATTTAAGGAGCTGTCTTCCGGGTCTCGGCCTCTTTTGGCTGTTACATTGCAATCTCCCTCCCTCCCGCCCCTTGTGGAATTAATGTTCAGTGTTAAAAAAAAAAAAAAAAAAATTGTACCATCACAGGCATTCGTAGGTGCAGGGTAGCTGGTTTGCCTTGTGATTAGGAATACTTCAAAGTTGCATTGGCAAATGCCACTGCCTTCAGAGCAGAAGTTTTTTCTACAATTGTATTGTGTGGTATTTTGCACTTTTCTTGTGTTGATTAATTTATGTTCTGTTCATGGGTGAAATGTTCTTTTGTCACAGCAGGCGGTTTGGTAAGGTGAATTACCTACATGCCCACCTATGTTGGTAGGCCGGCATACGGGTGTTTACCTTAAAATGTTAAATTATATTTGTTATATTTATAATAAAAGCTGTGGTCGACCCCGAGTCAACCCACGTTAAAGGAACGTTCATGTTGTCCTGTGTCAAGTTACTATTAGGATGTCCCTAGCTATGTTATCTAAGGGTTATGGTATACATGCAGTCACAAGAGACTGAAGGAGTGAGTCTAGCCACTCCGACAGCCTCCCGGTGAGGAACCCGATCCCAGACACAAGTGGACGCATTGGTGGAGGATTAATGCCTTTATGTGTTTTAGGGAGGGCATGCATGATGGGAATAATCGGGAATTCAACTACTCATGTTGTTTTTTTAGTAATAATCCCCTTCCCCCCCATGAAAACCTTCATCCAACAATTTTTTGCAGCTAATTTGAAACTTTGCCATCCAATTTTCTGTATGTATTTTCATCCGACAATAGCTCCAGGATTTGTGTTCTATACATGTGAGTGTCCATTACTGTGATACTTCCTCCTTTATCAGTCATTTTTATTTTAATTTCAGGATTGTCTCTCAATGACTTCACCGCAGCATGGTGAGCAACTGTCATGTTTCTTCTGTTCTTGCTAAATTTGCTAGCATCATGTCATTTTTGTAAGTCTCTCTCTATTGCAAATTGGAATCTATCCATAGAATCAGTCCTTGACTGTATGGGATAAAATCTAGGATTTGATATAGCAAAGTTTTCAGCAATATTAGTCAGTGGGTTTGGTTCCCCCGTATCTAGATCTTCAAAGCACATTAAGGTAACTTGTTCCTGAAAGGTAGAGAGTTCCAGGTCCTGTTTATCATCCAATGGCATATTAAATTCAGGATATATTGAGCAGTCTGTATCAAATTGGGCTGTATCAGATGGTGTCAAGAAATGTCTCTTGACTGTTAAGTTGCGAATAAATTTGTTGATGTCCAAAAGTGTGCAGAAAACATAAAAATTTTGATTCAGTACTTAGTTAAGACCTAGTGAAAGAACCTCTAGTTGAATCGGTGTTAGAGGGGTAGATGACAGATTAACAACATCCATGTTAGATGTTGATTCCTGTGATTCCGCAGGCGGCGAGGTTCTATATCTGTTTGCTTTATGTTTCCTGTCCCCTCTCTTCCCCTGTTTTTTGACAAATTGTGATTATTGCCTGGTGGTTGTCTTTGAGGTTGTTGAAATCTTGTAGAATCAGTTTCATACCCACTATTGCCTCCATCAGTAGAATCCTGTTCGGTGTAGCTGAAACTGACCCTATTAGGATTTGTATCATATTTTTTATACTTTCTACGATCTTTAAGTATCGGCCTAATTTTATTAGTGGTCCGGTCCCTCTTGTTTCAATTGTACACATCGTCATTTGCATAATCTGTAAAATCACGTTGGAACTTAGATTTCTTAATGTCTGTAATATACTTCACCAATTGGTCCACATACTTGGTGGTTCCTGCTTCCAAAATGCCATATTCCGAAGAATTTGAGAACTTATTCAGTTCTTCTTTCAATTTGGAGATGTCCAACTGTAATTCTGACAATTTGATTTCCTCATGTTTAATAATCAGTCCCATCAGATTAAGCGAGCAATCCGTAAGAATTGTGTTCCAATCTTTGGAAAATACATCAGAATAATTAAATGTTACAACTTTCTTAATACGCAAACCTCTTGGAACCATTTTTTTGGATATATAATTCTGGAGGGTCGTGGAGTCCCACCAAACCCTTGTTTCTTGTACCAATAATTTTTCCAGCTCACGGAACTGGTCCTGCAAGACCAAGTTACTAGTGTCCGTGCAATTGGAGCATTGATGCTCTTGTGACATAGTGAACAGCGGAATAAATCCCTAACAATAAACTGTCAATGTGAATAATAGAAACAGTCTTCCCTGATTAGCGATATCAGAACCCTTGTTGTGTCCAGTAAGTTGTGGACAATACTGTGCAGACTTTAAATATAAGCCCTTATGATGTGGGCTGCTTCAGTTGTGCACGGAGGAGATAGCTCGGATTTCCGCATGGCCAACGGCAATCAACAGGAAGAGCAAAAGAGACTGTAATCTAGCTCTTGAAGGTTAGTAAAAGGAATCGTGGTTCCAATTTCATTTCTATTACAAATTTTAAAATATCAAAGTGCAAAAAAGGAAAGGGTGAATCGCATTGTTTGTTCGCCTATGCATTTCCGACACGTCCTGTGTTCCTAATCATGGCACGTATGAAGGTCAATGTCTGCTCCCGACGTTTAAATCCGGTGCGTGTGTTCCAGGTAAATCTCAAAACCACCTGTGTTTACTGGAAGTAAACAACATAAGGTGCAACAGGATTTTCTGTATTTAATGTAAATGTTTCACTATATATATTTCTTTTTCAGATAATCACTATGTTAGCAAATATGCGCTCTTCTATGAGAGCGCAACAATATTGTATTAGAGTGGATATGCATTTACTAAACTTATTACGCTAATGAATTTGAAAGAACGGATATGAACGAATCGGGAGGCAAACACCGAACCATACAACATAAAATTAATACTGAAAAATAAACAACAAAAAACTGTTTTAAAATAATTGTAAAATACTTGAAGGAAAGCACCAATATTGTACAGGAGGACACTCTGGAAGTAGAGATGACCGAGGCACCTTTCCATGAGTCTTTGAAACGTGGCGGGGGCGTTACACAGCCCGAATGTGATGCTGTTAAATTCAAACAGTCCCATAGAAGTCGTGAATGCTGTCTTCTCTCTGTCCTAGGGAGCCACAGGGACTTGCCAGTATCTGCTGGTCAGGTCAAGAGTGGAGAAATAGGCAGCTGAGAGCGGTGAGTGACTCCTCTATTCATGGAAGCGGGTACACGTCTTTGTGCATGATGTGATTAAGCTTCCTGTAGTCCATGCAAAATCTTATGTTGCCATCCTTCTTCCACACTAGGCTAGGGGTGCAGCCCAAGGACTCTGACTTTCGCAGATGACTTCAGCATCTTTCATTTCTCTCACCAACTTCTTCACAGGTTGATACATTGCTGGAGCTACTGGACGGTGTCTTTCCTTGATAGGATGATGGTTGCCTGTATTGATGTGATGCTGGATGAGAGAGGTTTTTCCCAAAGGCTAATGGATTTTTGCTGAATGCCTGGTGGTAGCGCTTGGCAACGTTGAAAACTCCATTAATGCGATCAGGAGTAGCATTTGCGTCTCCCACATTGAGTTCAGACCACCAAGGCAGGGAGTTGGACTTGTCAGAGTTCTTGGTAAGGGCGGTAGTTGACTGTTGATAGGCGATGTTCTCTTCGTCCAGGACGTCTTCTGGATCGAGCTGGTATAGCTGGGCAACTGGGTGATATTTATAGAGCACTACTGGCACGTTACTCAGATTCACTAGCCGTACTGGAACTCTACTGTTTGAGACGGTTACAATGCTTCTTGCAGCTTGTACCAGTGGCTGACCATCTGCTGGAATGTAGTCCAGGAAGGCTTGGTAGTCTTTGTTTTCAAGGCCCGGGCGGGCATGGCACCAAAGTAGCATTTCGCTGTTGGGTGTCAGGGTCACAGGACGTGCGTCTTGAATACGGACTCGACAAATTTCGCCATGGCAGTTGGCAAAATTCCACTGGGCACAGAGGTTCTGGATGGTGTGCTGCATGGTTTGCCTGTAGGAGGAGGAAGCAGTGGAGAGAGAGGCATGTAAAGCATCGAGTACATCAGAAAAACAATTAAGTAAGGCATTCATGCCTAAAATTACTGCCGACATTGCTCCTCTACCAGAATCAGTAACTATTACTCCCTGACTATGTAAAGTGTGATCACCCACTTGGATGGTGGGTTCCCAATAACCCAGTTGCGAGATAGGCAGTCGATCACTTGCGAGTAAATTAATTTTAACTTTAGGTACAGTATTTAACTCTTTAGAGTCCCAGAACTCATCAAACACCTTTTTTTAAGTGTGGTCACCCGAGACCCAGTGTCCACCAAAGCTTCTAGTGGCACACCATTAAACGTACAGTTATGTGCGGGCAGGATGAGAGAAATCTGGACACCCATTGTGATAATCGCTCGGGACCCTCTGATTCTGCTCCCGAGGGGCGGCTAGGGCAAGGTTCAGGTGACATGTCTCTGCTTAGTAACGGTCCATGGGGGAACGCAGACTTCTGAATCGTCAGCTCCTTTTAGGGTTTGACAAACTAGGTCAAGAGTCTTGGACATAGTATGTACTTGCTCCTGTAGAAGAGACATGGTGGTAGAAATAGAGGCCTGGGAAGCATGACAGGCCTGAGAGGGCAGAGCAGGTGGAGATGGGGGTAGGGTAAAGACTCTACCAGCCAGGTCTGGTAAGCAGGTAGCCATAGAGGATCCCCCATAACCTGTATCAGTCCCCAGTACACGCAGTGCCAGGGTTTTAAACTCAGAAAAGGATCCAGAGTTCTGGACAGCCAGCATACGGAGTTGGCTCTGCAGCAACCTAGAGTCCACACCCTCGATGAACCTGTCCATGATTACACGCACTATGTCAGCTGGGGCTAGAGCGTCTACTTTGCAAACTGCCCTGAAAGCCGTCTGAAGGGCAAGCACAAAGTCCTTGAGGGTCTCACCTGGTCTCTGCCGTCACTCATAGAAGTGGAGTCTAACCTCTGTTAGCTCAAACTTCTTCTGGAGCTGGTGAAGGATCTGGTGCACGCTGGTCTTGTCAGTGGATGGCCAGGAACGCACTTCCTTCACAGCAGGTACTTCCAGCTGACCCAGTAGGAGCTGTATTTTCTGAATATGAGTCAGAGAAATAAACTCCAAGGTCCTTAGGATCTTCTCCTTAAATTCCACGAGGGTATGTGGATCCCCTCTGTAGCTCAGCAAGTTGGAGGCTCAGAAGAACACTGGCATCCCAAATGACATAACTGGAGAAGAAACTGGAGGTGTGCTGGCAGCCAGAGGTGCAGATACGGCTACCGCAGGAGATGCTGTTCACTGCTGCTTGGATCAAGCATGGCAAACTATTTTGTGTCGTTGTCCCTTTAAGAATCAATTGGTGTACTGCCGCTTTAAGATGGATGATACTGCAGCGGTGCACACTGTTTTACAGCCCTTCAAGGTGGTGCAGGAAGCTGAAGAGGACTCCACTCTCATTAATAGTCCAGACTGAATATGCCAGGCAGCTGAAGGGAAGGTATGTTGTGGCACTACTGTACTCAGCAGGCCGGCGGCATGTTGCGGAGGAGCGCCGCTCAGCTCAAGATGGCAGCCACCCAGCGACTTCCGGCGCCACTTCCTTTCGGTGCGGCTGAACACTGCTCCCCTGTGCAACAGAGGTGGTGATAATTTTCTGATCGCTGGGAGCCCCACCCGCGGAGAATGGGGGTCCCGAACAACTCATTCCTCCTTACTGCTCCTCCTACAGTGAGTAGGAGCTTGAATGGAGCAGCGGTCAATCATGCGCCCGCTGCTCCATTCACTGTCTATGAGAATGACGGAAACAGCCGAGTGTAACATTTGGCTGTTTCTGTTATACCCACACACAATGAATAAAGCAGCGTGCGCATGCTCGACATTCAATGTCCTCCTCAATGTGGTCGAGCAAATAGGAGTAACAGGGGGTTCGGAATCACTGTACTCACGATCAGTGAGGGTTCCAGTGGTGAGGCCCCCAGCAATCAGAAAATTATTACCAATCCTGTGGATAGGTGATAATTTATGATTTTGGGAAACCCCCTTTAAGCCTATTGCATTTTCCTAACTTATTCCTCTTTTACATGCTTACATTGAAGCCAGACTACTTGTACTTGATTTCCTGGGCTTCAAACAAAGCAGGGAATATAATTCACCACACCCAGAGTGTGTCTCATGGTCAGGTCACCTAAGTCTGCTGCGTTTACACTCTGTATTGTTACTGGGAAGAGGACAGGTGACTGCGGTGCAGGTGCTCTACCCATACTTTGTGAATGTCATAACATTAGAGGAGACAAAGGGACTAAAAGCAAAAATGAATCAACGTGCGGTAACAGGTAAGCTCACACATCTCCTGCCATCAGCCCATGTACTATTACTTTCTACTTATGGATTTACAGAAGCGTTGCAAGAATGTATTTAGTCACAATTCCATACAGGAAGATATTTAGTCACATCTCTGTATAGATGTAACGATAATCATGACGTTTAGGATCATACAGTATATACAGATGTAGCAGGGTGTCCATCATATTATGTAAATATTTTTTTAAGCCACTAATTTTATCTTTCTGATCCAGTTTTGTTTTTTTATAATAACAAAAGCAAAATTGTTCAGGAAAAACATAAATGAGTACATTGAGTGTCATCATTATACTAGAACAAACAGATAAAGGGGTTGTCTGGTTTAGGGAACCCATTTTCAAATACCCTAATAGGGATTTCTGAGTTAAAAAAGGGGGGAACCCCCGTTCAGGATCCTCATCGATTTGCCAGAGCAGAGGGGCTACAAAGAGGTCTCTCGCTCTGGAGGACCCAGCATGTCTATAAATTACACAGGACCCATTGATTTTAATAAGATGTGTAATGCTTAATTTACCCTGTGGTGGCGCTGCAGGAAAATTTAACGCTGCTGGGCTCCCCTACAAAATACAGCTGATCACTGGGGGACCCAGCAGAAAAACACCCTGTGATCAGCTTATTGTAAGTGGACACTTCTAACAAAAAGGGAATTGTTCAAGCGGACAGCCTACTTAAATGATAGTCAGTTTTGCTAAGCAAAGGTGTAGCTCAAAATCTTGGACCCTTAAACAAGTTCTAGAAAAATGTTTCTTCCGTTGCTTAATTTTCTATCAGACCCTTTAGGCTTTGGTTACTTTTCGTCCTCTTAGCTCTACATACACATTACACATGTGTTTGCGACTTTAAATGTATAAAATTCAACATAATATGCAGGATCTCACTCATTCCCTTCATTATCGGTTATGATTTACAATTACTCTATTTGATATGTACAATGAAGACCTCTGTTCTTTTAGACATATATTTGTGACTTCCCATTATATGCCTGGTTTAACAAATGTATTCTCAGCTGTAACTACAAATGTCTTAGAATGCCGTATGATATTGTCCGGAGCTTTATTACATTCTTACAATTTATTATTGTTTGTTGACTTTAAAATATAATAAAAAGATATTTGAAACAATTTTAATAGACATCATGGAGCCTATTATAGGTTTTTAATTATTTTAATCTTAGTGCAAGAGATAAAATCTAGATATTTCTATTAAACGGAATATAACATGTATGCAAACAACTGTTATATCAAGTACAGTATGTTCTTGAAGCAAAGGTTTACCTTAGGTGAGTCCCAGCAAAACCTACACTTTTATTTAGGAGAATTGCATAACCAGCAGTTCACTAATATTCCTCTTTATTGTTTTTTACAACCTCTTTGTGTTACAAGTGTCCCCAAACGATAAGCTGATCCCAGGATTTCCTGCTGCTGGGACCTCCAGCAATCAGTTGTAATTTTTGGGGGAACTCGTCAGCAACCCCTTCCCGCCGCAGCCCTTTTTCAGATTTTCATTTTTGTTTTTTCCTCCCCACATTCCAGAAGCCATAGCGTCTTTATTTTTCCGTCGATATAGTCCTATGAGGGCTTGATCTTTGCGGGACGAGTTGCAGTTTTTCGTAGCACCATTTATTTTGCCGTATAATGTACTAGGAAACGGGAAAAAAATTATTTGTGGGGTAGAAAATGAAAAAAACAGCGATTCCTCCATGGTTTTTCACCAACGGTTTTTACAGAATTCACTGTTCAATTAAAACAACATGTTAATTTTATTCTGCGGGTCAATACGATTACGGCGATACCAAATATGTATAGTTTTTTTCTATATTTTACTACTTTTACAAGTAAAAACCTAAGTGTAAAAAATAAAATTTATTTTGTGTCGCCAAATTCCGAGAGCCATAACTTTTTTATTTTTCTGTCGATTAAGTGGTATGAGGGCTTATTTTTTGTGTAAATGCGATGGTTTGATCGCTTTTTATTTCATTTTTTTGCGGGAGATTAGGTGACCAAAAAATAGACATTCTGGCGCTTACAATTTATTTATTTTTTTACGGCGTTCACTGTGCGGGTTAAATAATGATATATTGTAATAGTTCAGACTTTTACGGACGCGGCGATACCAATTATGTTTATTTATTTTTTTAATATGCTCTAGGGGGAAATGGGAAAAGGGGGGTTTTTTGAGCTTTTAATTTTTTTAATTTTTTGTACACAAAAAAAAACGTTATTTAACTCATTTTTACTTTTTTTATTAGTCCCCCTAGGGGACTTCAACCAGCGATCGTTAGATCGCTTGCACGATATACTGCAATACTAATGTATTGCAGTATATCGTGATTCTGACAGCCTCTGGCAGGGCTTAATAGGTGTACAAAGATGGCGGACCTGGGGGCGTTGATTAAGCCCCCAGGCAGCCATAGCAACCATCGCCCCCCCCGCGATTGCATTGCGGGGGGGCGCAAAGAGCTGTTAGAGGGGGTCGCCCCCTCTTTCTGAGGATTTAAATGCTGCAGTTGGTATTGACCGCGGCATTTAACTAGTTAAACTAGCGGGATCGCGCTCGAGCGCGATGCTGCTAGTTACTCTGAAGTGTCGGCTGTAACATACAGCCGACACTGGCATCGTATGGAACGAGCCCACTGCGTGAGCCCGCTCCATACTTCCCCTACCCGACTTTGACGTATGGATACGTCAAATGTCGGGAAGGGGTTAAAGAGTACCTACATTTTTAAAAAACTTTTGACATGTCATAGTGACACGTCAGAAGTTTTGATCGGTGAGGGTCCGAGCAGTGGACCCCCACCGATCGCTAAAACAAAGTGGCAGAAGCGCTCGGTTGGGCACTGTGCTCCTTTTTCGATCGGCTTTCCTCGGAAAGCCAAGTGAGCGGTTTTTACACTCAGACTTTCTGACGCTTCTTTTTAACGATCGGTGGGGTTCTCAGTTGTCAGACCCCCACCGAACGCAACTTCAGACATGTCAAAAGCTTTTTAAAAGTTTTGCTACGCTTTAATTTCTCTGCAGTGCCATCACAGGGAAAAATAAAAGATTACACAGTACATAGTTACTAAGGTTGAAAAAAGAAACAGGTCTATCAAGATTAACCTACCGAGATTAATTACACATCAATTATTACTAGATTCATTATAACCCACAATGCTACATGTCATAATATAAAAATCTAGTCATTGAATGCTGTCACTGTATCTAACATTACAACTTCTCGGGGTAGGGCATTCCATTGTTTGACTACTCTAACTGTAAAGAATCCTTTCCTATGTTGATTTCGGAAATACTTTTCCTTCACATGTGAAGAATGTTTCCTGGCCGTTTGTATAGTTCTTGGAAAGAATGAATCATGTGCTAGTCGCTTTTATTGAGCACACATATACTTATACATGTTAAGATCTCATCAGCCACATGACCAAAATCCAGTATTGCAGTCACTTCATGGGGGCTCACAGACATATAGCCGCTGAGCCAAGCCAGGGACTGTTGCAGGGAAGGGGTTAAGTGAGGGTTAAGAGTCGTCTCCCTCCCCCTCCCTTGTACTTGGGTGAGTCAGTTAGGTAGGGGGCGTTAGAGGAGGAGAGGGGGTGGGCTTAGGATAATGGGAGTGGGTATATAGGGGGCTGCTTACCGGTAGTGCGGCCTCTTTGACAGGAATACGGTATGAGTTGGTTGGTGGGTGGTGGAATGTGTATGTATTTAAAAAAACAAAAAACAAAGAGGCCTCAAAATTTACGGTTATTTGTAACGAGTGTTGCACAAAAAAAAAAAAAAAAGGAAAATAAATGGAAAAAACTCAGAAAAAAAAAATGCTATTATAAAAAAAAAAAAAAGAGGAAAAGGTATTTCACATGGTGGTCGACGAGGTGGTTACTGGTTTGTTCTGGACAATGGTGTCTTGTTGGGATATTTTGTATTATGGTGTTTATGTCACAGCGGGTGGTAGTGGAAGGGGATTTACCTATATACCCTGATGCCCACGATATATCCTGCTGCACCCTATATATCCTGCTGCCCTTTATATAACCTGCTGCCCCTTATATAAGCTTCTGCCTCCTATATACCCTGCTGCCCCTTAAATACCCTGCTGCACCTTATGTACCCTGCTGCCCCCTATATATCCTGCTGCCTCCTATATACCCTGATGCCCCTATATACCCTGCTGCTCCCTATATACCCTGCTGCCGCTTATATACCCTGCTGCTCCTTACATACTCTGCTGCCCCTTATATACACTGCTGCCCTTATATATATGCCTCTGTGTGTGTGTGTTTATATGTGTCTGTGGGTATAGTTATCATCTACAACATTATCTGTACTCAGAGAGTTATCACTGTGTTATCTGTGGTGTTACATAGGACTGCAGGTAACATCTACTACATTATCTGTACTCAGAGAGTTATCACTGTGTTATATGTGGTGTTACATAGGACTGCAGGTAACATCTATGACATTATCTGTACTCAGAGAGCTATCACTGTGTTATCAGCGGTGTTACATAGGATTGAAGGTAACATCTACGACATTATCTGTACTCAGAGAGAAATCACTTTGTTATCAGAGGTGTTACATAGGACTTCAGGTAACATCTACGACATTATCTGTACTCACAGAGTTATCACTGTGTTATCTGTAGTGTTACATAGGACTGCGGGCAACATCTACTACATTATCTGTTCTCAGTTATTACTGTGTGTTATCTCTGGTGTTACATAGGGCTGCACATGAAAGCTACGACATTATATGTACTGGGTATATTTGTGCCTGTGTTGGTATATATGGGTCTGTATGTGAATGTGTCTTTGTGCTTGTATAGATGTGCCTTTTATGTATATGTCCCTGCCTGTGTATTTATCTGCTGCTGTGTGTGTGTGTGTGTGTGTGTGTGTGTGTGTGTGTGTGTGTGTATGTGTACATATGCGTCTGTACGTTTATATATTTACCTGTATGTTTACATTCCAGATGTGTTTATATATATTTGCCTGTATGTCTAAATATCTGTCTCTATGTATGTACAGAATATATTTGTCCAGCGTGTCTATATATGTGGTTATTTTAAGTTTGTTTAGGGGACGGCAATAGAGAGTCCCGCACAGGGCGCCATCCACCCTAAGGCCGGCCCTGAGTTCAAGATCCTTTCCTGACAGCAGCTTGGCATTCTAAAGGCAAAATTCTCTGTTAAATTTGACAGAAAGATCTACAGTTTTATCATACTTCCTAACCGTCTCGAATTCAGCAAGACAGTCCCGGATTCTGAGCGGTGTCCCACTGTCCAGAGCGGTCGGTGGTATGTCCCAGTGTCAACTGTATTTGCTTCCTCAGGACAAAGATACAGTTGAAGGATCCGTCATTCCTCTGCTTCAGCATTAGTATAGAGGGGAAGAGCAGAGGGAGCTCCTCCACTAGTCGAGTATTCCCTGGGCACAGCGCAACTTTAAGCGCTGAGCCCGGGGAAGCCCTTAACGTCACTGTCCATATATGAACAGTGATGTCGGACTTTCGACTATTCAGTCCCCGGCCAGAGCAATGCGAGCTCCCTGGCTGGGGACTCCTGTCTTGGGAAAGCCCTTAATGTCAATGTCCATATAGGAGCAGAATCACCTGGAAAATAATTTCTGACACTCTGTCCGGGCTTTCCGCTCCTGTAGAAGCCCCGGGCGTCACTATCCATATGTGGACAGTGATGTCAGGGGCTACCCCTGGAGCGGGATCCCCTGCCAGAGCGTTGTTGATGCTCTGGCCGGGGACCCCTGACGTCACTGTTCATATATGGAGTGTGACGTCAGGGGCTTCTCCTGGAGTGGAATCCCCTGCCAGAGCTTTGCCAACGTTTTGGCTGGGGATTACGCTCCTAGAGGAAACCCCTGACGTCATTGTCCATATATTTACAGTGGTGTCAGGGGCTCCTCCTGGAGAGGACCCTGTCACAGCGTAACTGATGCTCTGGCTGGGGCTTCCGCTTCTAGATGGAGCCCCAATGGCGCTATATACAGGGGGGTAGCGTTACCTACAGGGGGTGGCGCTATCTTCAAGGGGGTTGTGGCAAATGTTCCCTCTAAGTCTTGGCAGCTCCTGAGCAGGGCAGTTAGGGAGCAGGGCAAGTCTCCATCAATGGTAGGAGATCTGATGACCAAAATTAATATCCCCAGTAAACGCTAATATAGCGACTAAATAAGAGAATAAGAAATTGTATTTTAAATTAGTTTTAATTACTTTTTTAAATACTACAATATTACAAGTCCACCAGTAAAATAGACGGTTATAAACACCAATTAAAGACATCAATGAAAGAATCACTAATTACACCACTGTCCCTATAGATAGCGCCACACATACCCCCTGTAGATAGTGCCACACAGACCACCTGTAGATAGTGCCACACAGACCCTATGTAGATAGTGCAACACAGACCCCCTGTAGATAGTGCCACACAGACCCTGTATATAGCACCACACAGGCTCACTGTAGATAGCGACACAGCCCCTGTAGATAGTGTCACATACATCCCCTGTAGATAGCGCCACACATCCCCCTGTAGATAGTGTCACCCCCTGTAGATAGCATCACACGCAGCCCACTGTAGATAGCGCCATGCAGACCCCACTGTAGATAGCGCCACAGAACCCCCCCTGTAGATAGCGCCACACAACCCCCCTGTGGAT
Organism: Rhinoderma darwinii; assembly: GCF_050947455.1. Taxonomy (NCBI): domain Eukaryota; kingdom Metazoa; phylum Chordata; class Amphibia; order Anura; family Rhinodermatidae; genus Rhinoderma; species Rhinoderma darwinii. The sequence goes on from NC_134696.1 coordinate 87,837,046, forward strand.
AGTGCCACACAGCCCCCTGTAGATAGTACCACACAGACCCCCCTGCAGATAGTGCCACATAGACCCCACTGTAGATAGTGGCACACAGATCCCCCCCCCCCCCCGTAGATAGTGCCGTACACAGCCCCCTTGTATATATAGTGCCACACAGTCCCTTTGTGTACATAGTGCCACACAGCCCCCTTGTGTACATAGTGCCACACAGTCCCCTTGTATATATAGTGCTAGACAGCACCTCTCTCCCCTTGTATATAGTGCTACACAGCCCCCTCCCCTTGTATATAGTGCTACACAGCCCGCCTCCTCTCCTTGTATATAGTGCTACACAGCCCCCCTCTTCCCCTCGAATATAGCACTACACAGCCCCACTCCTCCCCTTGTATATAGCGCTACACAGCCACCCCTCCCCCACAGCTCCTTAAGAAAAAAAGACTGTACTTACCTTGCCCCGTTCCCACGACAGACAGAGCGCTACACTGCTTCTCTGGTGGGACGTTTGTATGTGCGTCCTGAGGATGCACATAAAAGTGAACGTGGCTGTCGCTACTTCATCCGCCAGTGACAGTGCGCAGGCTTTAAACTTTACTGAGCCGGCCAACAATGGAAGGTGCGCTGCCGTGCATCGTATAAGGAACAGTAGTTGTGGCACTTTCTACATGGGCATTGTAGCAATATATGGGAACTATCTACATGGGACACTGTGGCACTATCTACATGGGCACTGGCACTTTATATGTGGGCACTGGCATTAGGGGCAGCTAAGGGGGCATTATACTGTACTGTATGAGGGCAGATAAGATGCCATTATACTGTATGGGGGAAGCTATAGGGCATTATACTGTATGGTGGCAGCTAAGGAGACATTATGCTGTCTGGTGGCAGCTAAGGGGGCATTATTCTGACTGTATGGGGCAGCTATAGGGGCATTATACTGTATGGGGTAGCTGTGGGGGCATTATACTATATGGGGCCGCTATGGGGGCATTATATTGTATGTGGGCAAGCTACGGTGGCACTATGCTGTATGGGGCAGCTATGGGGCATTATACTGTATTGGGGCAACTATGAGGGAATTATACTGTAGTGGGGCATCTGTGTGGGCATTATACTGTATGGGGCATCTGTGTGGACATTATGTTGTATAGGGGCATCTATTGGGGCATTATGCTATATGGGGCAGCTATGGGGCATTATACTTTATGGGGTAATTTGTGTGAGCATTATACTGTGTGGGCACATCTATGGGGTCATTACACAGTTTGGGTGCAGCTATTTGGCATTATACTGTGTGGGAGGCACTATGAGGCATTATACTGTGTGGGGGGGTAGCTGTAGGGACTTTATACTGTGTGGGGGATTCTATGGGGGAATTATACCGTGGGGAGGCACTATGACAGCATGATACTGTGTGGGCTGAGCCAGGTGTGTAAGGGCAGGGTTAGAGGTATGGCTTAAACCCTTCCCGCAACTTGACGCACCTGCATGTCAAGGTGAGCAGTAACTTTGCGCACCTTGACGTGCAGTTACGTCTGTACTTAGACAGTTAACCACCGCGCGGCGCTAAACCGCAGCGGCGGTTAACTGTGCAGGGTGTCTGCCTTGCATTCCCTGTTGCCGATCAGCGGCCCATCGCCGCTGATTTCGGCAGTTAACCCCTTAGATGCGGCGGTCGATTGCGATCGCCGCATTTAAGGAGTTTCGAGCAGATCGGCTGCCCCCACATGAACTCACAGGGGCTGGCGATGGTAGCCATGGCAACCGGAAACCAGACAATGGCCTCCGGGCTGCCATGTACAGAAGCCTATGAGGACTAGCCAGAGGCTGGTCCTCATAGGCTTCCTGTCATTGTGACTGTCACGTCACAATGACAGTTGGAATGCATTACACTACGTAGGTAATGTAATGTATTATAGCAGTGATCAGAGCTGCAAGTCTCGTAGTCCCCTAGTGGGATAAGTAAAAACAATTATAAATAAGTTAATAAAAATGTTTTATAAAAGTTATAAGTTACATAAACAAAAAATCCTTTTCTTCCTATAATATGTCTTTTATTATAGGAAAAAAATGAACACGTTAAAAAAATACACATATTTTGTATCACCGCATTCGTAACGACCCAAACTATGAAACTATAATGTTATTGTTCCTGCACGGTGAATACCGCAAATAAAATAAGTAAAAAATAATGTCAGAATCAGTATGTGCTTATAAAGTCGCATGTACCCCAAAATAGTACCAACAACCCATCCCTCAAAAAACAAGCCCTTACACAGCTTTTTTGACTGACAAATAAAAAAGTTATGGCTCTCAGAATATGGTGACACAAAAAAATAAATCATTTTATAAAAAAAGTGATTTTATTGTGCAAATGCTTCAAAACATATAAAAAACTATATACATATGGTATCACCGTAATCGTACCGAGCCACCGAATAAAGTAAAATTTTAATTTATAGCCAAGGGTGAAACGCTTTAAAAAAAATAAAATAAAAAACATTGTCAGAATTCATGGTTTTTGGTCACCTTGCTTAACATAAAATTGAATAAAAAGTGATCAAAAAATCGCATGTAGCCCTAAATGGTATTAATAAAAACTACAGATTGTCCCGCAGCAAATAAGACCTCACACAGCTCTGTTAGAGAAAAAATAAAAAAGTTATGGCGCGGCAAAATGTGCAGAGTGTTCCAAAAGCGCATAACATCTGGCACCATTTATCAGTGCAACACTGGCCACACATCTGCGGATTATTATTTATTTATTTACCCCATTATTATATCCTTTTATTATGCGCCTGATGTACTCCGCACAGCTTACATATACCCTGATGTACTCCGCACAGATTACATATACCCTGATGTACTCCGCACAGCTTACATATACCCTGATGTACTCTGCACAGCTTACATATATCCTGATGTACCCCGCACAGATTACATATACCCTGATGTACTCCGCCCAGCTTACATATACACTGATATACTCCTCACAGTTTACATATACCCTGATGTACTCCGCCCAGCTTACATATACCCTGATATACTCCTCACAGTTTACATATACCCTGATGTACTCAGCACATCTTACATATACCCTGATGTACTCCGCCCAGCTTACATATACCCTGATGTACTCCGCCCAGCTTACATATACCCTGATATACTCCTCACAGTTTACATATACCCTGATGTACTCCGCCCAGCTTACATATCCCCTGATGTACTCCGCCCAGATTACATATACCCTGATGTACTCCGCACAGCTTACATATACCCTGATGTACTCTGCACAGCTTACATATACCCTGATGTACTCCTCACAGCTTACATATACCCTGATGTACTCCGCACAGCTTACATATACCCTGATGTACTCCGCCCAGCTTACATATCCCCTGATGTACTCCGACCCAGATTACATATACCCTGATGTACTCCGCCCAGATTACATATACCCTGATGTACTCCGCCCAGATTACATATACCCTGATGTACTCCGCACAGATTACATATATCCTGATGCACTCCGCACAGTTTACATATACCCTGATGTACTCCGCACAGATTACATATACCCTGATGTACTCTGCACAGCTTACATATACCCTGATGTACTCCGCCCAGCATACATATACCCTGATGTACTCCGCCCAGCTTACATATACCCTGATGTACTCCACACAGATTACATATACCCTGATGTACTCCGCACAGATTACATATACCCTGATGTACTCCACACAGATTACATATACCCTGATGTACTCCGCACAGATTACATATACCCTGATGTACTCCGCACAGATTACATATATCCTGATGCACTCCGCACAGCTTACATATACCCTGATGTACTCCGCACAGATTACATATACCCTGATGTACTCCGCACAGCTTGCTTACTTATGCCCCCACATTATAAACTGAAATACAAGTAAAACCCCAAACCGAAAAACTACCAAGCTAAATCTGTGCTCCAAAAGCCAAATGGCGCTACCTCTCTTATGAGCCCTACAGTGTGCCCAAACAGCAGTTTACTTCCACATATATGGCACCGCCATACCCGGGAGAACCCGATTAATATTTTATGAGGTATTTTTCTCTAGTGGCAAAAACTGGGCACAAGATATTGTGCACTAAAATGGCATATCAGTGGAAAATTGCAATTTTCACTCCGCACCACCTGTTGCGCATTAACACCTTCATGCACCACGACTTACTGACGTGGTGTGGGGGGGATGTATGGAGCGGGCTCATGCGCTGAGCCCGTGCCATACATTGCGGGTGTCAGCTGTGTATTACAGCTGACTCCCGGGACTAACGGACAGGAACAGCGTTTGCGCTGTTACAGGTGACATTATACTACAATACATTAGTACATTAGTAATGATCGCTGGTTCAAGTCCCCTAGGGGGACTAATAAAATGTGTAAAATAAAAAAGGAAATCTGAAAAATAAAAACATACACAAAATTGGTATCATTGCGTCCGTAAAAGTCCAAACTATTACAATATACCATTATTTAACTCGCATGGTGAACGCTGTAAATAATAAAGAATTTAAAACTACAAAATCGCTGGTTTTTGGTCGCCTTAGCTGTAAAAAAAAAATTAATAAAAAGTTCTCAGAAGCTTGTATGTACCAAAAAATGGTACCAATAAAAACTACAGCTTGTCCCACAAAAAATAATCCCTCACACCTCTCAATCGACAAAAAAAATAGAAAAAGTGATGCCTCTCGGAATGTGGTGTAGCAAAACAATTTCTTTTTTTAACAAATCGTTTTTCGTTTGTAAAAGCAGTAAAATATATATATCAATTCGTCATCACAGTAATTGTACTGAGTCGCAGAAAAAAATGAAGTTGTAGTTTTTACTGAAAGCAGTAGAAACAAAACCCAAAAAACAATGGAGAAAACTCTTTTTCCAGTTTCAGCTTGCAAAGAATTTTATTTCAGATTCCCAGTACGTTAAATGGTACTTTAAATGGGGTCAATAGAAAATACAACTCCTCCCGCAATAAATAAGCCCTCACACGACTCTAATGACGGAAAAATAAGAAAAGTTATGGCTCTTGGAAAGCAGGGAGGGAAAAATGAAAATAAAAAAGCAAAAAATGGATCAGTCCAGAAAGGGTTAATTCATTTCTAATAACAAAGCATCTATGACAACATGTGGGGTATTACCGTACTCGGGATAAATTGCTTTACAAATGTTGGGCGGCTTTTTCCTCCTTTATTCTTTGCGAAAATTAAAAAATTCAACATTTTACTGGAAATATTGTTGCTATTCATTTTCACGGCCTAATTCTAATAAGTTCTGCATAAAAACTGTGGGGGTCAAAATGCTCATCATACCCCTAGATAGATCCCTTAAGTAGTGTAGTTTCCAAAATTGGGTCACTTTTGAGGGGTTTCCACTGTTTTGGTCCCTTTGAGACATGGCACCCAAAATCCATTTCAGCTCAATTTGAGCTCCAAAAGCCAAACAGCGCTACTTCTGTGGGTCCAAACAGCAGTTTATTGCCACAAATGGGGTATTTCCGTAATCGCTTTACAAATTTTGGGTGTTTTTGTCTTATATTCCTTGTGAAAATTAAAAATGTTTTTTAAGAAAAAAAAAGTAGATTTTCATCATCACAGACTAATTCAAATACATTTAGCAAAAAAAAAGTGGGGTCAATCCTTGAGAGGTGTAGTTTCCAAAATGGTGTCACTTTGGGGGGGGGGGTTCCACGGTTTTGGTCCCTTCAGTTCATTGCAAATGCGACATGGCACTTAAAACTAATCCATCAAAATCAGCGCTCCAAAATTCAAATGACGCTCCTTCTCTTCTGAGCCCTGTTGTGGTTGTGTGTCCAAACAGCCGTTTATTACCACATATGGGGTATTGCCGTAATCGAGAGAAATTGCTTTACAAATGCTGGGGTATTTTTTCTCCTTTATTCCTTGTGAAAATAAAAAATGTCTAAGTTTTTTTTTTAAAGTAGCGTTTTATCTTCACAGACTAATTCAAATACATTAAGCAAAAAAAATGGTGGGGTCAAAATGCTAATTATACCCCTATATAAATGAATTGAGGGGTGTAGTTTCCAAAATGGGGGGTCACTTGTTTTTTTTTTTTTTACTGTTTTGGCACCACAAGACCTCTTTAAACCTGACATATAAAAATATATTTTAAAAAAAAGGAGGCCGCAAAATCCACTAGGTGCACTTTTGCTTCTGAGGCCTGTGTTGCAGTCCATTAGGACACTAGGGTCATATGTGATATATTTAAAAAAAACTGCACAATCTAGGCAATATATTTTGAATTGAATTTCTCATGTAAAACCTTCTGTGTTACAGAAAAAACTGTATTACAAAAGAATTTTGCCAAAAGAAGAAGAAATTTGTAAATTTCCCCTCTATTTTGCTTTAATTCCTGAGAAACGCCTATGGGATTAAAACACTTTCTGAATGCTGTTTTGGATACTTTGAGGGGTGCAGTTTTCAAAATGGGGTGATTTATGGGGACTTTCTAATATATAAGGCCCTCAAAGCAACTACAGAACTGAACTTGTCCCCTGAAGAAAAGGCCTTTTGAAATTTTCTTGAAAATATGAGAAATTGCTGCTAAAGTTCTACGCCTTGTAACGTCCTGGAAAAATGTTCAAAAACGATGCAAACATAAAGGACACATATGGGATATATGAAATAGTAACTATTTTGTGTGATATTACTGTCTGTCTTACAAGCAGATACATTTAAATTTAGAAAAATGCTATTTTTTTAACATTTTCTAAAAATGTTGGTGTTTTTCACACATAAATATTAAATTTATGAACCAAATTTTTTTGCTAACATATAATACAATATGTCACGAGAAAACACTCTCAGAATCACTTGGACAGGTAAAAGCATTCCCAAATTATTACTACATAAGTTAACACATGTCAGATTTGAAAAAATTGGCTATGCGCACCACATCGGTTGTTCTTTTTTGTGAGGTGTTAAAACTTGAAGGGTATGGTTTTATTATGCCAACATGTCCTGCGTGAATTGGTTATTTCACCGATGATGTCACAGCCGCTCTAATGAAGGTTGTCTTGAGGTTTTACCTGTGCCCTCTTCTTGAAGAAAATCACCCTCAAGTTGAGGCAGGAGGTTTGTCCATCTTTTGTATAGTAGGGAGGTAACGTTTTCTAGAGCTGCTGTGGAATATCAGTGTGTCCCTCCTTCAATAGATTTTACCTTTATGGTCCTTATCTGAACATTTCAATTTTGTATTTTTGCTTATGGTAAGTTAAAGAATTAATTTGAATGCATATTGTTATAGTTAAAGAATGTGAAGGAAATGAAGGCACGAGACCAATGAATAGTAAGAGCAGCCACACATGTAATATTGTATGTAATGATTCTAAGTTTATTGTAGCAGAGGGACATCTGCTTTATCTGTGTGTGTGTGTGGCATGCCAAAGATCTTAATAGAAAATATTCCAGAGATTATTTTACTATGACCTGATGGAGATTTTATTTGTTCATACTTGAAACAATGGCTTCCATTTTTGGTGATTTTCGCATACCCCTTGCAAAAAGGTTAATTCTCAACTTCAACGGTGAAAACAGCATAATCTAACAATTTCAAGGATTTCAGCAGCGGAATTAAGATCGATCTAATCTATCTATCTATCTATCTATCTATCTATCTATCTATCTATCTATCTATCTATCTATCTATCTATCTATCTATCTATCTATCTATCTATCTATCTATCTATCTCATATCTACCTATCTATCTATCTATCTATCTATCTATCTATCTATCTATCTATCTATCTATCTATCTATCTATCTATCTATCTCATATCTATCTATCTATTTATCTATGTAGAAATGACCGCAGCACTCCAAAAGTTGATGTCAAACAAAGATGTGGTTTATTATTCCATGTTTCAGAGACAAGCTACGTTTCAGTCCTCACAGGACCTTTTTCAAGCTCAAGTGACGTGCAAAACAGGGTTTTTATACCTATGTGTAAACAATGCATAATCAGCAGTGATAAATGTCAAGTCGTACAAATAAGGCCAACATTTGGCTAATAGAATATATAAAAAGTGCACAGCACCATGTAGCAGTGTTAAAAAACATATTACATAAAATGTGCGTTAAAAATTAATTGCGAAACCGTGTATAGTAATGGTTATATAACATTAAAAAAATATACATATTCATGAAGGGGAGGAGTCACGAGACACTCACCAATCGTCGGACCACAGACAGGTGTATGCAAATAGTACTTCAATTAGCAGCTACGATCCTCCAGCGTCTACAACAATCAACAGTGCATGTCTCCCTGTCAGAAACAAGCCAGTTCCGTTGCTCCAGTTACGAAGTCCCTGCTGTAAACAGCATAACACCAACGTATGTTGCTTATAAATTGCTGAAGTTATCAGAGAAATGCCACCATATACATCAAAAGATAAAACCTGTATTAGCTCCAATAACCAGAGATAGTTTATAACTTAGCGACCGGGTCATTGTCTAAACAGCCACATAAATAATGTAGTATATAGACAAGCTCCATGTCTAATATGGTCTACCACCCCCACCTTCGTGTGATGGTTCTCCATTATAAACATAACGGTCAAATGTGCATTAGGGCCAAGAAACAAAAGGAGTTTTTAAGGTTGACTTTATAGAAATATGCAAATCCCTTTATTATATATGGAACTCACAAGTACTGCAATACTTTAAGCAATTCATACTAACTGTTGATCATTGTGAGATTAAAGAGGAACAAACATATCAATAGATATACAGAGTATAAAGAGACGATATTTTGTTGAATGTCTGTTGTTCACAGGTGGGGTGTGGCTCTTCCCCATTCGATAGTGATTCTGAATAAAAAAAGAGAAAATATATAATAATTACTAAAAAATGACTTCCATCATGTCACCATTATACTTTCTCAGACAATGACAGAAAAAAGGGTAGAGGAATGAGGGCAAGACTAACCACATAAGCGAAATTTTACGAAGAATAGTAATCAAATAACATTATCTCGACATAAGTCTAGATACCTGAAAGTCAACATTCAGGCCATTAGGTGTTAATGTACCAAGTTTGAAAATCCACTCTAATTCACGTCTCTTTAGAGCAGTGAGCCTATCACCTCCACGTTTTAACACTGGTATATGATCATAAAACGAAGGTCACGTTCCCTGTGTCCCTTGTCAAAAAAGTGTTTGGACACAGGTAGATCTTTTCTTTCTTTCAAAATAGTGTATCTATGATTGTTAAGGCGTGTCTTCATGTCGCACATTGTTTCACCAACGTATCACATTTATTACCCAATCTGAACTACAGGTCAAGAAATGCTTAATCTTACAATTTTGACTGGTCTGTGGATGTACAAAACCTCTCCCTTTTGATATTAGTGCACGATTGATGCATCCCAAACAAGGGAAGCACCCCATTTTTTGCGGTTTAAAAAATAATTTTCTCTTACCAGTATTGTCAACAATGTCCGATTTGACCAATCTGTCCTTCAGACTTGTAGGGCGTTGATATGTCAAAGGGGAGAAACCTTAAATTGTTTAATTTCTCCATGACCATCACTAACTAATGGCCAATGGCGTCTAATGATATTGCCTATCTCGGGGCTTAGATCATTATATGTTGAGACAAAGGGTATTCTATACAGACCCTGATTTTTATGATGTTTATTTAATGCCTGATCTCTAGTAAATAGTGTGCCCTATTTCTTTGTTTATCAATGATTCGTTGTGGGTATCCCCGTCTCCCAAAATTGTCAATCATGATTTTTAAAGTGGGGTCATTTTTTTCTTCTTCATCAATGATCCTTCTAACACTGTATATCTATTGATATGTTTGTTCCTCTTTAATCTAACAATGATCAACAGTTAGTATGAATTGCTTAAAGTATTGCAGTACTTGTGAGTTCCATATATAATAAAGGGATTTGCATATTTCTATAAAGTCAACCTTGAAAACTCCTTTTGTTTCTTGGCCCTAATGCACATTTGACCGTTATGTTTATAATGGAGAACCATCACACGAAGGTGGGGATGGTAGATCATATTAGACATGAAGCTTGTCTTTATACTACATTATTTATGTGGCTGTTTAGACAATGACCCGGTCGCTAAGTTATAATCTATCTCTGTTTATTGGAGCTAATAAAGGTTTTATCTTGTTATGTATATGGTCGCATTTCTCTGATAACTTCAGCAATTTATAAGCAACATACGTTGGTGTTATGCTGTTTACAGCAGGGACTTCGTAACTGGAGCAACGGAACTGGCTTGTTTCTGACAGGGAGACATGCACTGTTGATTGTTGTAGACGCTGGAGGATCGTTGCTGCTAATTGAAGTGATATTTGCATACACCTGTCTGTGGTCCGACGATTGGTGAGTGGCTCGTGACTCCTCCCCTTCATGAATATGTATATTTTTCTAATGTTATATAACCGTTATTATACACAGTTTCGCAATGAATTTTTAACACACATTTTATGTAATATGTTTTTTAACACTGCTACATGGTGCTGTGCACTTTTTATATATTGTATTAGCCAAATGTTGGCCTTATTTGTACGACTTGACATTTATCACTGCTGATTATGCATTGTTTACACATAGGTATAAAAACCCTGTTTTGCACGTCACTTGAGCTTGAAAAAGGTCCTGTGAGGACTGAAACGTAGCTTGTCTCTGAAACATGGAATAATAAACCACATCTTTGACATCAACTTTTGGAGTGCTGCGGTCATTTCTACATATATCTATAGGACCGTTGGATCGAGGTCGGGATCGCATAGCACCAACATATACAAATACAAAGTGCTGCTTTTTTCTTCTACCTTTCTATCTATCTATCTATCTATCTATCTATCTATCTATCTATCTATCTATCTATCTATCTATCTATCTATCGTCTGTCTGTCTGTCTGTCTATCTATTATCTATCTATCTTTTAATCTAGCTTCTCTCAATGTAGCAAATATCTAGCTAATAATGAGCACTGAAAGGATGTATACGGTTGTCTCATGATATAAGGACGTGTTTTTTCTCTTATTGATTATATTTTTACGACCATGTTAAACCATTGTAATATTAGAGGTTGATTGTTTGCAGAAGTTTCAAAGATAATTAAATTAACGCAGAGTTTACAGAGTTCTATATTGCTACAGACTCTGTTATGTTTTGTCACACTTAAATGATCCATAGTCTCTTATGGAGAATGAAGACCCTATGGCACTTCACATTTTTATCAGACTTGGTGAAAGACCATACTTGAGTTAAATGAGAGCCAATAACATAATACTCACTTGTTAAACAGACCCACTGTCTATGGCAGATATTCAGTAGCTGTGTAATTCACTAAATATTGTATTACCGTCAAGGATAAGAATAATCCCTTTTTTGTTAGAAGGATCACCCAATAAAAAGTTGACTACAGAGTGTTTTGCTGCTGAGAACCCGAGCAATAAACAGTTTTCTGTGAAGAAACTCAGCAGTAAGTGATCAATTTTCCTGCACTGCCCCTGCAGGGGAAATGAAGCATTACACAGTGCCTATTGAAATCAATTGACTGTCCATGTAATGCACCAGATCCTCCAATGCGAGAGAGGCTCTTTGTAGAAACTCTCTGGCTAGTAGATAAGCGTACTGAATGGGAGACCACTTTCAATTTATTCAATGTTTCTTAAGGGTAGAAACACACACAGCGGATACACTGTGGATTTTCTGCAACTAATTTAATTGTGGAAAATCTGCAGCGTAGTACAGTAGCAGCAGTGTGGATGAAATTTGAACAAATCTCATCCACACACAGCGGTAAAAATCTGAGAAAACGTTCAAAAATTGACCCACGGGGGGCGTGGCTACGACGGCAAGGCTGAACGGACGCACTTACATGGTGCTCCAGAATCCCGGCGAAAAATAGCAGGCATCCTCCTCTGGGCGAGCTTCGGGGTGAAACCCCACAGTATAACTGGATCCCCCTAGACGATTACGAGCAAAATCCAGGTTTTTGGGCCAAAAACGGAGGTATTTGATATCGGGGCCTACACACGCGGCCGAAGCCGGGGACTAAATTTTGACCCGGACGGAACTCGGAAGTCCGGACCTGGCCACAGCAGACAAAGGAAACCAGATGGGCTTCCCAAATTTCCCCTACCTCATTGCCCAACTACCCAGGGCACAACTGGACCCTCTCCTATGGTCAAGGGACATTAGAGACTCTCTCAGCCACGTTACCAGCTGCGGCCTACCACTGTCTGAGAGACTGGGGCCTGGATTAATGAGGGCATCCACCTGCAGACCATTCCGCAGCGGAGCACATTACAGCAATACAAGGCAGGAGTTCCATACTCAGTTAAACTAATACATTTTAATAAACCACTACAGAAGTGACCACAGTGCTGCACTATTTCACCTGAGAAGCTCTATGTGATGCCTTAATCTTACTACAATGATCTGACTCACCGCATAACTGTCTACCACGGACCTACATAAGCTGCATACAACCTATCTGATTATAAGGTCCCCTGAAGAATACGATCCAATGCCGAGGCGGGGCAAGTCTTCTAAGGCGGCTTCAATTCGATCTTCCATCCCAGATATATTTCGCAGAAATTCGTTACCTTCCATATTTCAGGATACGGATTCGGATATGTCAGCATCACAGGTCTCAATGGCGGGTGACTCAGTCCCCTTACCGCAGAGATCTCCAAAAAGAACTCCAACCTCAATAGCGCCTGAAATGGTCAGGGAGGATCATCTTACGAAAGAGGACCTAACAACGTGTATAGACGCACTGTACCAGAAATTGAAGACCTCTTTTCATACCGAATTACAAAGAGCGACGCATGATCTTACCATGGAGATAACATCAATTGGCACTCGCACAGATCTTCTGGAAACAAAACATGACGAGTTGGTTAAAGCGCACAGCGAACTCAAAACCGAAATTGATCTCATGAAATCCTCTCAGGAATCGATACATCTTCATCTGGAAGATTTAGAAAACAGATCTAGACGGAATAACCTGCGCTTAAGAGGAGTCTCAGAAATGGTGGAGGATCTCAGGGACTATGCGATACAACTCTTTACATACCTACTACCGAATGTCCCGACGAATCAATTCCAAATGGACCGTATACATCGGGCGCTGCGACCCAGGCCGGCGGTTGGAGAAAGACCAAGGGACATAGTTCTGCGACTTCACTACTTTACAGTGAAGGAAGAGGTCCTTAAAGCGGCAAGAGAAAAAACTCCACTCTCCTTTAAACAAGAACCGCTACAGATTTTTGCGGATATCTCTCCAGTTACTTTGGAAAAACGGAGACAACTGAAACCCCTTACGGACATTCTGAGAGTGGCTGGAATCAGATACAGATGGGGATTTCCATTCCGGTTGACCTTTCAATACAAAGGTGCTCCGCATACTATCTCAGCACTGGATATGGGATGGAGACTGATCACTCGACTAGGCCTCAGAGAAGGGACTCCTACTCCAGAATCAGCTAATCGTCCTCATCAAAGCCTCCCGTTGGAACCCATTTGGACAACAGCATGTCGCCGACAACTGCATATGACTCCTCCTGCAGGACCAGTTTCACTGAGATCAAGAACACCGACTGTGACCTGAGACGGAGGGTGGCGAAATATATTTGTAACGTATATCTAATGTAATAATCTGTATGGTCGCTATGGACATTTTTTTTTGTATTGGTTTATTTTTCCTCTTCTCTATGGGACCTTGTCCTCCCGGCTGGGAGGGGGAGGACCCTGGATGAATATAGGGCAATAGACTGCCCTGCTGGCAAATATTGTACTTAAGCTAATTCTATATTTTTACTTGTCTAACATTGCATAATCCGCTTGATATTGCGGTGGGTCAGCCAAAACTCTGGTGACGCCTCTGTGCTAGACTTGCTGAACTTGCTCAGAGCCGGTGTTATCGAGCGCGGGTTTTGTTCAGCAAGTTGAGAAAGAGAAAGAGACCCGAATGGGGTCACGTGGAGGGCACTTAGCCGCACTCCACTTTAGTTTTTTTATGTTGACGTTAACTGTAAAAGATGTTATTTGCGTTGGCTGCAGCTATATTTTACATACAAAAGTACTGTCTGCTTATCTACATAATGTAACTCTATCGAATTTCTATGGCATATACTGTTATTACACATAATGTAAAAGGCTTTAATAACCCAATGAAGAGACGAATGGCCTTTAATAATTACAAGAGGCTCCATGGCGATGTTATAATGTTACAGGAAACACATTTTACTCATACTAGTTACCCAAAATACTTTGATAAGATGTTCCAGAGAGTTTACTTATCCACCTCGGACACAAGGAAAAAAGGAGTAGCCATTTTCTTCAGAAATACACTTCCATTTACAGTAACTGACTCCATAATAGACTCAGATGGTAGGTACATAATCCTTACAGGACAACTAGCGGGACAACGTATTACCTTTGCAACGATTTATGCACCTAACCATTCAGCAACCTCCTTCTTTACTAAGTTTTTTAAACAGCTGGAGAAATTCTCCGACTCCTACATTATCCTAGGGGGGGATTTTAACATAGTGATGAATGCCCAATGGGATAGAAGCCGTCCCCAAGCTAATGCACAGTCAGCACCGAAATCATTTATGTACAGGATGAAACAATTATCTCTCGTAGATCTGTGGAGACAAGATCATCCCCTAGATAAGGAATTCTCGTTTTACTCCGCAGTACATGACAGTTATTCTCGGATTGACTACATCCTAACTTCCTCCCAGCTATCTGTTAGACCACACAATACCTCATACACCCAATGTGCATGGTCAGACCACAATATCCACTCACTTCAAGTTTGCATTGGCAACGTCACACGTCCGCCATCATGGAGGCTGAATGATTCCCTACTTTCTCATCCAGAAATAGTCACATCCATATCCAGCGCTCTACAAGAGTATTTTGCCATTAATTCCCTACCAGATACCTCTTCTGCTCAAATATGGCTGGCACATAAAGCAGTGTTGAGAGGTGTACTAATGGCAAAAGGATCAAAATTGAAAAGAGATAGATTGCAACTTCTTAATAAATTGCTATCGACCCTTACAAGACTAGAGCGTCAGTATATTAATAAACCAAATACTATGATTAAAGCTCAGATAGAGGAAACTCGCTGCTCTCTTAGAGCATTGGAGGAGAGCAAGGCTGAGAAAGCACTTCGATGGGGCAAAGCAAAATTGTATGCATATTCCAATCGAGCTACCTCAATGTTCTCCAGAAAACTAAACTCCCACATTAGAGGTAAACAAATTTACCACATGCATAACAACACGGGAACACTAACAACCAATCCGCTTGATATATTAGACACCATGAGTACATTCTGTAGTGCTTTGTATAGCAAACCCCAATCCTTGAACTCCACAGATTTATCTGAATGGCTTTCAACACACCCACTTCCATCTCTGACAGATGAGGCAAGATTACAACTTAATTCCCCGATCACAGCAGAAGAGGTCACTGAAAGCATAAAAAACCTCACATCTTCCAAGTGTCCAGGTCCTGATGGTTACTCCGCTTTCTATTACAAAACATTTTCACAGAAATTAACACCGCATCTAACCACATATTTCAACACACTTCTGGCAGGGGAAGTACCACCTCCTGAATTTTCACAGGCTAATATTTCACTCATTCCAAAACCTGGAAAAGATGAAACCCACTGTGCAAATTTACGTCCAATATCAGTACTTAATGTAGACTACAAGATATTTACTAAAATACTTTCAAATAGACTTGCACCATATGTGACCTCCCTAATTTCTCCTGATCAAACGGGCTTCATACCATCACGACAAGCAACGGACAATATTCGATTGGCTCACAATATTATTCTTCATGCTACTACGCACAAACGCCAATTACTAATTTTGAGCTTAGATATCCAGAAAGCATTTGATTCGGTGGACTGGAACTACTTATATAGCACACTTACACAATTTGGCATTAGGGGTCCGTACCTAGACGCTATCAGGGCGGTATATCACTCTCCACAAGCTAGAGTAAAATTCCTAGGTCAATACTCTCCTTATTTTCAGATACAAAAAGGGACACGACAGGGATGCCCGTTGTCTCCTCTCTTGTTCGCTCTCGCCATGGAGCCTCTTGCACAGCATATTCGTCTAAATCCAGACATTAAGGGATACAAGGAGCAATCTCATGAGTTTAAATTTAGCATTTATGCAGATGATATGCTTTTATTCATTACAACGCCAATGGTTTCTTTACCAAATCTCATGAACACTCTTACCCGCTTTGGGGCTTACTCAGGGTTAATAGTAAATCCGCTTAAATCCACAGCAATGCAGATACAAATGTCGATGGAACAGGTGGACCTGTTAAAACTTAACTTTGGATTTCAGTGGAAACACTCTCACATGACATACTTAGGAATAGCTCTAGTTAGAGATCCAACTACTTTATACTTAAGTAACTACCCTAAAAAATTTGCATCTATCAGGAAATTATTAGAGGAGTGGTCTAGGTACCATATATCTTGGTTGGGCAGACTCGCTGCAGTTCGAATGACCATTCTACCCAAGCTGCTGTATTTATTTAGGGCCCTTCCCGTTAGGGTTCCGCGTTATGCCAGCTCACATATACAGCGGATAATAAATAAATTCATTTGGGCGAATAAAGGATCAAGAGTTGGTAAGTCCACCTTACATCGCTCCACGGTTAGTGGGGGACTTAGTCTTCCGGACCTGAAATTATATTACTATGCGGCACAAATCTCACAGATCGCAGCATGGAACTGTGACCCCAGCACCGTAAGATGGGTTTTGTTTGAATCCCTTACCACATCTCCATCCTCACTAAAGGCACTGATGTGGTCTCCGGTTTTAAGATCTCACATTTCTGGCATCAAAAATAGCATTATCAAACACTCCCTCACACTTTGGTTTATATGTCGGGAAAAGTTTAAACTTATGTCTAATCCATCTGCATTACAACCATTATTGCTTAACCCTGACTTTCCGCCGGGATTACACCCGGAGGCCTTCCAGTGGTGGACCTCATTAGGCTTCACTTCATTACTTAAGTTGTGCAAAGATGGTAAATTCCTTTCTTTTGAGGCCCTACGTCAGGATTTTCAAATCCCGCTCAGGGAATATTTTAGATATCTACAAATACACCATCTTCTCATGGGATCTGTCTTTTTACCAAGCGACACTAGTATAACCTTCTATGAGGCTAATTGTCAAGACTCCCCAAGGGGGAAAGGGCTGATTTCAGTTTTGTACTCCCAATTCAGAAGTGAAACGTATAATGGTCCAACGTCATATATGATGGCTTGGGAACGTGAGCTGGGAAATATACCAGATTCGACCTCGTGGCAACAAATATATGATAACACAGCTAAAGTATCTCAATCAAATAATATTAAAGAAACATCGTATAAAATTCTAACGAGGTGGTATCTTACTCCGGACAAATTAGCAAAATTGTTTCCAGGTAGTTCGGACGCTTGTTTCAGAAACTGTGGGGAGAGGGGCACTATGGCTCATATCTGGTGGTTCTGTCCAGTAGTACAGGCTCATTGGAAACGAATTGAGCGCCTTATCAATTCTAAATTACAGTTACAAATCAAATTAACACCTTGGTCAGCGATACTGAATGCAGAAATTCCTGATGTACCCAAAATAAATAGAAAATTAATCTCGCATATTTTATCAGCAGCCAAATGGACGGTAGCCATTAGCTGGAAATCACTATCTATCCCATTCCCAAGGACGCTGAACAAAATTAAGGAAATACACCAATTTGAGAAATTAATTAGTATTCTGGAAAACAGATTACCACAATGTGAAGCCCAGTGGATCAGTTGGACCTCATAGAAATCACTTAAAGCCCTCTGTTAGTTTGGAGGACACATCAGTTTAGGACAGAAATAGACTCTTTACTATGGATAGCTGCACCATGTTTTGTAGATTTTGGTTTACTTGTTTTTAGTATTGTATTGTTACACTGAACACATAAATATCATTTACAGTATTGATATAACAATGTTTTAAATAAAATGAGATACTCTCGCAACATCTGTAAAGAAATGAACCTTTATCACTATGTTTTCTTTTGAGAATGTTATCAAAGCTCTACGTAGCGATATATGCTCCCGATATGTGGGAATGTCTACTGATTTGTTATGTCTTGTTTACCAAATAAAGAGTTTGCAAAAAAAAAAAAAAAAAAATTGACCCACGGTGCAGTATTTTAATCGGCAGCATAGATTGACATGCTGGGATTTAAAATACTGCACCGCAGGTCAATTTATGAACAGTTTCTCAGATTTAGTTCCACTGCTCTTCTGTTACGAGTTTTCCCCATTGAATTTAATTGGAAGGTAAAACCCCCAACAAAGAGTCATGTGTTGCAACTTTTGTGGTGGAAATGCTGCGATTCGGCTGCGAAATCGCAAATGAGAAAAAATAATAATAATTATTTAAAATTAATTAAAAAAAGCTTATACTTACTCCCGGCCGTAGTCATAGCCACGCGAGCCACTGTTCTGAGTGCCTCCTGAAATGACGTTTCATCCCATTTGACTGCTGCAGACAATCAAAGGCTGCAGTGGTCATATGGACTACAATGTCATTCCAGGAGGCCGGGCTGCGCTCAAAATAGAAGGACACATTGCTATAACAACGTCCGGGTGATAAGAAAAAATACATTTTTATTCTTGTAGGATTTCTGCAGTGGAAATGCCACCTGAAAAACGACACCACAATTTGGTGCGGTTTCTCGGGCGGACTTTCCTGAGGTTTCCAGGACGGATAATCTGTGTGTTCCTACCCTAATAGTGTATTAAAGGATTTTCTAAACCACGCCCTATAATGTTTTATTTCATTTTGTTAAATTAGGGCTGTTTTTCCACCCCCATAGCCCTTGCACAGATTGATATTCTACTAGGGGTGGTTGCTGACCAATGCTACTTTTAGAAACCCATGGACTTCTTTAAAAATAAATATGAAGAAGGTAGTTAAATTGGGGTTATTTCTTTCCAAGTATAACCCCTACTCACATAGCCTTGTACACATATGTATGACATCTTTGACTACACCATGTACTTACTTATTATCTTTTTCCATTTTATTCATAGGTGTGCTTTCCAAACGTTTTTTCTGGTACATTAGTGTAATTCTGCTTATCCTTGTTATTATGAGAGTCTCCTATATTTATCACACCAAGCCGGATGCTAATATGTTCATGACCCCGATAAAAGAACAAAAAGCTGTTGAAAAAGAATTGGAGCTGGTATTAAGCAAACCCAAACAACTGACGGGTGTTTGGACTATCAATGCCTTAGGACGTATGGGCAACTTAATGGGCCAGTATGCAACACTTTATGCCCTTTCGAAGATGAATGGTCATCAAGCTTACATTTTGCCAGAGATGCATACAAAACTGTCAAAGATCTTTAAAATTAAATTACCTGTGCTTCACCAAGAGACCATTAATCGCATCCAATGGAGACATTATGGACTTCATGACTGGATGTCGGATGAGTACAGACACATTGAAGGCGAATATGTCAGCCTTGATGGTTTCCCTTGTTCATTTACTCTCTACCACCATATAAAGAATGAGATACTTCACGAATTTACTTTCCAAAATTTTGTCAGAGAGGAGTCTAACGCTTATCTTGAGAAGATTAGAGGAGACCGGAAGAATGTGACCTTTGTCGCAGTCCACGTCAGGAGAGGTGACTTTGTGCATATCATGCCAGACATAAAAGCAGTTCTTGCTGATAAAGGTTATTTGCAAAAAGCCATGGACTACTTCAGACAAAAGTATGAAAACCCTCTCTTTGTGGTCTCCAGTAATGGTATGGATTGGTGTAAAGAGAATATAAACAATTCACTTAGTGATGTCCACTTTGCTGGAGATGGCCAGGAGAGCTCGCCTGGTCGGGATTTTGCCTTGCTTGCACACTGTAACCACACCATCATGAGCATGGGGACGTTTAGTTTTTGGATTGCTTATTTGGTAGGAGGGGAAACTATCTATTTAACAAACTACACATTACCCGATTCCACCTTCCTTGATCATTTTAAATATGAAGCTTCTTATCTTCCAGAATGGATTGGAATTCCAGCGGACCTCTCACCACTTCTTAACAAAAGATCCTGAATGATTGCTCAAATGGTTCTCTGGAAAAGGGCTTGAGGACAATGATTGTTAGGAAGAAACTTTCACAGTGTCACTGGACCAACTTTTTCTATGACTATATTATAGGGTTATGCTGTTAAAATGTTTTAGTTCTTGTCCAATTCTCCAAAGATCACGTCTATCTACCACTTCTATTATAGAAAAATATTTGGTTGCCCGAAACAAAATCTAAGTAATAATTTAGATAAACTTACTTTTTTAACATTTATCCCAAGATTGTTTCTAAGAATATATTGCACACAGATTTTAGATTCCATAAAAAGAAAATGAAAAATAAATGCAAGAATATTTATTGTAATCGAAAAAAAATCTTACAGACTATATTCCTGAGAAGTCACAATTTTATTTTATTTATTTATTTCAATTAAATGTGGCCCATACAGGGTTGGGCTGGCCCATCAGAGCACCAGGGCATCCTATGGTTGGCCCATGTTCTGATAAAATAATGGGACTAAAAGGTCCAGCAAAAGACAACCCCATTTTGATTTGACTTCGGAGCAATCATTGGTCACTAGGGTCTAGTTATTATTTGTTGATTCACAAATAACCCATTAGATATTGTTGATAAAATATCATGTGTATGCAATAATAACAAAGCTTATGATGAAACATGTGGACATGTACCATGTTCTGTATAGATGACAAGTGGACTCCCAGAATAATTTCCTGTGGTGGCACAAGAAAAGTCCGAACGACACTGTGCCAAGATGCTAATGTTTCAAATTTCACAGTATATCTATTAGATAGAAATATATATATATATATATATATATATATATATATATATATATATATATATATATATATATATATACATACAGTGAAGGAAATAAGTATTTGATCCCTTGCAGATTTTGTAAGTTTGCCCACTGTCAAAGACGTGAACAGTCTAGAATTTTTAGGCTAGGTTAATTTTACCAGTGAGAGATAGATTATATTTAAAAAAAAACTGAAAATCACATAGTCAAAATGATATATATTTATTTGCATTGTGCACAGAGAAATAAGTATTTGATCCCCTACCAACCATTAAGAGTTCAGCCTCCTCCAGACCAGTTACACGCTCCAAATCAACTTGGTGCCTGCATTATAGACAGCTGTCTTACATGGTCACCTGTATAAAAGACTCCTGTCCACAGACTCAATGAATCAGTCTGACTCTAACCTCTACAACATGGGCAAGACCAAAGAGCTTTCTAAGGATGTCAGGGACAAGATCATAGACCTGCACAAGGCTGGAATGGGCTACAAAAGCATAAGTAAGACGCTGGGTGAGAAGGAGACAACTGTTGGTGCAATAGTAAGAAAATGGAAGACATACAAAATGACTGTCAATCGACATCGATCTGGGGCTCCATGCAAAATCTCACCTCGTGGGGTATCCTTGATCCTGAGGAAGGTGAGAGCTCAGCCGAAAACTACACGGGGGGAACTTGTTAATGATCTCAAGGCAGCTGGGACCACAGTCACCAAGAAAACCATTGGTAACACATTACGCCGTAATGGATTAAAATCCTGCAATGCCCGCAAGGTCCCCCTGCTCAAGAAGGCACATGTACAGGTCAATCTGAAGTTTGCAAATGAACATCTGGATGATTCTGAGAGTTATTGGGAGAAGGTGCTGTTGTCAGATGAGACTAAAATTGAGCTCTTTGGCATTAACTCAACTCGCCGTGTTTGGAGGAAGAGAAATGCTGCCTATGACCCAAAGAACACCATCCCCACTGTCAAGCATGGAGGTGGAAACATTATGTTTTGGGGGTGTTTCTCTGCTAAGGGCACAGGATTACTTCACCGCATCAATGGGAGAATGGATGGAGCCATGTACCGTCAAATCCTGAGTGACAACCTCCTTCCCTCCACCAGGACATTAAAAATGGCTCGTGGCTGGGTCTTCCAGCACGACAATGACCCGAAACATACAGCCAAGGCAACAAAGGAGTGGCTCAAAAAGAAGCGCAATTGTGGTCATGGAGTGGCCTAGCCAGTCTCCAGACCTTAATCCCATCGAAAACTTATGGAGGGAGCTGAAGATCCGAGTTGCCAAGCGACAGCCTCGAAATCTTAATGATTTACAGATGATCTGCAAAGAGGAGTGGGCCAAAATTCCATCTAACATGTGTGCAAACCTCATCATCAACTACAAAAAATGTCTGACTACTGTGCTTGCCAACAAGGGTTTTGCGACCAAGTATTAAGTCTTGTTTGCCAAAGGGATCAAATACTTATTTCTCTGTGCACAATGCAAATAAATATATATAATTTTGACTATGTGATTTTCTGTTTTTTTTTTTAAATATAATCTATCTCTCACTGGTAAAATTAACCTAGCCTAAAAATTCTAGACTGCTCATGTCTTTGACAGTGGGCAAACTTACAAAATCAGCAAGGGATCAAATACTTATTTCCTTCACTGTATATATATATATATATATATATATATATATATATATATATATATATAACGACCATAGAATAAAGTAACGGCACCAGGACTTCAGAGAAGATGAAGCACGGTAGATTTATTCAGCCTAAGTGAACGACATTTCGGTTCATCACAGAACCTTTCTCAAGCTTCTACATGCTGCACACAGTGTCAAGTATAAATAGGAAGTACATTCAACAATTCACAAAAACATATTTGATGTACAGTTTATATAAAAAAGAGTATATAACTAAAAATTCCAACCCATGTCAAAAGACAATTATTTAAAGTGCATGAATTTCACAGTTAATATAAAGGATGCAATACACCGCGTTCCAAATTATTATGCAAATGTTATTTTTCGCTGATTTTCCTAAATAGTCGATGCAAATGACAGTCAGTATAATCTTCAAGCCATCAACCGTTGGATAATAATGCAAATTTTATTGAACAAATCTCCTAATGATAACAGATTTTTTTTTAGAAGTAAGAAACTCAAAATGCACTGTTTCAAATTATTATGCACAACAGAAATCAAAACATTTTAAAGGTTGTAAAGAGAACTAAAATGTTAATTTGTTGAATTTACAGCATCAGGAGGTCATATTTACAGAAATCAAAAGCTCTTTCAATAAAAAAAAACTTAACAGGCCAAGTTACATGTTAACATAGGACCCCTTCTTTGATATCACCTTCACAATTCTTACATCCATTGAATTTGTGAGTATTTGGACAGTTTCTGCTTGATTATCTTTGCAAGATGTCAGAATAGCCTCCTAGAGCTTCTGTTTTGATTTGAACTGCCTCCCACCCTCATAGATATTTTGCTTGAGGATTCTCCAAGGTTCTCAATAGGGTTGAGGTCAGGGGAACATGGGGGCCACACCATGAGTTTCTCTCCTTTTATGCCCATAGCAGCCAATGACACAAGAAATATTCTTTGCAGCATGACATGGTGCATTGTCATGCGTGAAGATAATTTTGCTACGGAAGGCACGGTTCTTCTTTTGGTACCACGGAAGAAAGTGGTCAGTCATAAACTCTACGTACTTTGCAGAGGTCATTTTCACACCGTCAGGGACCCTAAATGGGCCTACCAGCTCTCTCCCCATAATTCCAGCCCAAAACATGACTCTGCCACCTCCTTGCTGACGTTGCAGCCTTGTTGGGACATGGTGGCTAGAGATGAGCGAACTTATCAAAAGTTCGGTTCGGCTAGTTCGCCGAATTTCACGAAAAAGTTAGATTCGCACCGAACTAGTTCGGACCGAACCTGTAATTTCTGTGCGCCGAGCATGGTACTGTCCAGGGTGCTGATAGAGTTAATGGGCTGCACTAACTCTTTCAGCAACCATGACAGTACATGCTCGGCGCGCGAAAAATAAAATTTTAATGTAACAATAAAAAAAAAAAATACGTTCATACTTACTTTCCTCCTGTCCGGCCTCCAGCGATGACGTTTCATCCATGTTGCCGCTGCAGCCAATCATAGGCTGTAGTGGCGGTCACGCACGTCAGGATGACGTCAGAAGGCCGGCCTCCAGGGATGACGCTTCATCCCACGTGACCGCCTCTGCAGCCATTTACAGGCTGCAGCGCACTCTACACTACACTACACTACACTACATTACATTACATTACATGCGTTGTGGCGCAGATGACGTAATCATATCAGGCACACGTGATTACGTCATCTGCGCCCACCGCTCTGTTATTGTGAATGGGAGCAGTAAGAAGAAAAGTGACGGGACCGTTCAAATCTTCGTGGGAACGTCTTAGGTGAGTTTATTTATGTATGTATGTTTGCATGTATGTGTGTATGTTGTCATGTATGTATGTTGTCATGTATGTATGTGTATATGTGCATGTATGTTTGCATGTGTGTATGTTTGCATGTATGTATGTATGTATGTTGGCATGTATGTATGTTGTCATGTATGTATGTGTATATGTGCATGTATGTTTGCATGTATGTATGTTTGCATGTATGTATGTTGGCATGTATGTATGTATGTTGTCATGTATGTATGTATGTATGTATGTATGTTGTCATGTATGTATGTATGTATGTATGTATGTTGTCATGTATGTATGTATGTATGTATGTATATATGTGCATGTATGTTTGCATGTATGTTGGCATGTATGTATATATGTGCATGTTTGCATGTATATTTGCATGTATGTATGTATGTATGTTTGCATGTATGTATGTTTGTATGTATGTTTGAATGTATGTATGTTTGCATGTATGTATGTTGGCATGCATGTATGTATGTATATATGTGCATGTATGTATGTTTGCATGTTTTTATTTTTGCATGTATGTTTGCATGTATGTTTATATATATGTGCATGTATGTAATTATGTTTGCATGTATTTATGTTTGCATGTATATTTGTGCATGCTTGTATATATGTATCTTTGCATGTTTGTATGTATGCATGTTTTCATGTGTGTGTATGCATGTATGTATGTATGATAGTTTGCATGTATGTATGTATATATGTGTGTATGTTTGCATGTATGTATGTGCATGCTTGTATATATGTATGTATGTATGTTTGTGTTAGGGATCTGCCAGGTACTACGTCTAGGTATACTCCTGGGATTAATCAATCCACACCTGAGGCCAGACCTGTTCGACTGACACCATCTCCCACCAACCAGGGTGGCAGGCTCAGGAGTGGGAGAGCCTATCGCGGCCTGGTCAGTCGGAGTTAGCTCCGCCCCCTGTCCTTTATTACCTGCCGTGTTCTCCTCCTCAGTGCTTGTAATTCTTTTGGATTCCTGGCCCCACTGCTGCTTGCTCCAGCCTGCTTCTGCCGTGCTTCTGCCTTGCTGCTGTTCTGCTTAACCTGCTTTGCTTTGCCTCCGGCTTGCTTCCTCCTCCGTGCTCACTTGGGTATACTCCTCCTTATCCTGGTACGACTACTCATTCACCGCTCCGTTCCCTCGCGGCGTTCCGTGGGCTACTGCCCCTTCCCTTGCGTGTTCCCTGTTTGTTTTCCCGTGCACTTAGACAGCGTAGGGACCGCCGCCCAGTTGTACCCCGTCGCCTAGGGCGGGTCGTTGCAAGTAGGCAGGGACAGGGCGGTGGGTAGATTAGGGCTCACTTTCCCTTCACCTCCTTCCTGCCATTACAGAATTACAAGCCTATACCTAGTCTACCATTTCTACTACGCTTACGCTATCATGGACCCCCTTGAGACCCTGGCCCAGCAGATGCAGGGCCTCTCCCTACAGGTCCAGGCCCTGGCCCAGAGGGTCAACCAGGGTGACGCTGCCTTAGTAGTTCCCCTCACCTCACCTCTAGAACCCGACCTCAAGTTACCTGACCGGTTCTCAGGGGACCGTAAGACGTTTCTCTCCTTCCGGGAGAGTTGCAGACTGTATTTCCGCCTAAAACCCCACTCCTCAGGTTCCGAGAACCAGCAGGTGGGTATCATCATATCCCGACTCCAGGAAGGGACCCAAGAGTTGGCCTTCTCCTTGGCTCCTGACGCCCCTGAACTTTCCTCTGTTGATTGTTTTTTCTCTGCCCTCGGACTCATTTACGACGAGACTGACAGGACTGCTTTAGCCGAGAGTCAGCTGGTGACCTTACGTCAGGGTAGGAGACCGGTTGAGGAATACTGCTCTGATTTTAGAAAGTGGTGCGTAGCTTCTCGGTGGAACGATCCGGCCCTAAGGTGCCAGTTTAGGTTAGGATTATCTGACGCCCTGAAGGATCTGCTGCTTAGCTACCCCACTTCTGACTCCCTTGACCAGGTTATGGCCCTAGCAGTACGACTTGACCGACATCTCAGGGAACGTCAGCTTGAACGCTTCCATGTGCTCCCCTCTGACTTTTCTGCGATCCCCCCCCCGAGGTCCCGTCTCCTCGCCCCTCCACGGAGGACTCGGAGGTACCCATGCAACTCGGGGCCTCCATGTCCCCTCGACAACGTAGGGAGTTTCGCAGAATGAATGGTCTCTGCTTCTACTGTGGGGACGACAAGCATCTTCTGAACACCTGTCCCAGGCGCAAGAATAAAAGGCCGGAAAACTTCCGCGCCTAAGAGATCATCGGGGAGGTCACTTGGGCGCACAGGTATTTCCCGCTAATGTGAAACGCAATAAAATTTTGCTTCCCTTTCAGGTCTCGTTTGCTGGCCGGTCTGCCACGGGCAGTGCTTTCGTGGATTCTGGCTCATCTGCTAATATCATGTCTGTGGAATTTGCTATGTCTCTAAAGATGCCATTTATTGATTTACCTTATCCTATCCCTGTAGTAGGTATCGACTCAACTCCCCTTGCTAATGGTTATTTTACTCAGCATACTCCTGTTTTTGAACTCCTAGTTGGCTCCATGCATTTGGAGCAGTGCTCTGTACTGGTGATGCAGGGATTATCGTCTGATCTGGTATTAGGTCTTCCCTGGTTGCAGTTGCATAATCCCACGTTTGATTGGAATACTGGGGATCTCACCAAATGGGGTAGTGAATGTCTTATGTCATGTCTTTCTGTTAACTCTATTTCTCCCCGGGAGGAGGTAAACACGCTTCCTGAGTTTGTTCAGGACTTCGCCGATGTGTTTTCTAAAGAGGCCTCCGAGGTGTTGCCCCCCCCATAGAGATTACGATTGCGCAATCGATTTGGTGCCTAGTGCCAAGATTCCTAAGGGGAGGATATTTAATCTTTCTTGTCCTGAACGTGAAGCTATGAGGGTGTATATCCAAGAATGCCTGGCCAAGGGTTTCATTCGCCCCTCGACTTCTCCTGTAGGTGCTGGCTTCTTCTTCGTGGGGAAGAAGCATGGTGGTCTTAGGCCGTGCATTGATTATCGTAACCTGAATAAGGTCACCGTAAGGAACCAGTACCCACTTCCTTTGATTCCGGATCTTTTTAATCAGGTTCAGGGAGCCCAATGGCTTTCTAAGTTCGATCTACGGGGGGCATATAACCTTATCCGCATCAAAGAGGGGGATGAGTGGAAAACTGCGTTCAACACAGCCGAGGGTCATTTCGAATACCTGGTCATGCCCTTTGGGTTGTGTAATGCCCCTGCTGTCTTCCAGAATTTTATTAATGAAATCCTGAGAGATTACCTGGGTAATTTTCTTGTTGTGTACCTTGATGACATACTGGTGTTTTCCAAGGACTGGTCCTCCCACGTGGAGCATGTCAGGAAGGTGCTCCAGGTCCTTCGGGAGAATAATCTGTTTGCTAAGACTGAAAAATTTGTCTTTGGGGTACAGGAGATACCATTTTTAGGGCAAATCCTCACTCCTCATGAATTCCGCATGGACCCTGCCAAGGTTCAGGCTGTGGCGGAATGGGTCCAACCTGCCTCCCTTAAGGCGTTACAGTGTTTTTTAGGGTTCGCCAACTATTACAGGAGATTTATTGCCAACTTCTCGGTCGTCGCTAAGCCTCTTACGGACCTTACTCGCAAGGGTGCTGATGTCCTCCATTGGCCCCCTGAGGCCGTCCAGGCCTTTGAGACCCTCAAGAAGTGCTTTATCTTGGCCCCCGTGCTGATTCAGCCCAACCAAGAGGAGCCATTTATTGTGGAGGTTGACGCATCCGAGGTGGGAGTGGGGGCCGTCTTGTCCCAGGGTACCAGCTCCCTCACCCATCTCCGCCCCTGTGCTTACTTCTCTAGGAAGTTTTCGCCCACGGAGAGTAACTATGATATTGGCAACCGCGAACTTCTAGCCATTAAATGGGCTTTTGAAGAGTGGCGGCACTTCCTGGAGGGGGCCAGACACCAGGTAACGGTCCTTACGGATCACAAGAATCTGCTTTTCCTAGAATCGGGCCGGAGGCTTAATCCTAGACAAGCTCGGTGGGCACTATTCTTTACCAGATTTAATTTCTTGGTTACCTATAGGGCTGGGTCCAAGAATATTTAGGCTGATGCCCTGTCACGTAGTTTCATGGCCAATCCTCCTTCCGAGAAGGATCCTGCTGGTATTTTACCCCCTGGTATAATCGTTTCTGCCACGGATTCTGATTTAGCTTCTGATATCGCGGCTGATCAGGGTGCAGCTCCCGGGAACGTCCCTGGGGACAAACTGTTTGTTCCCCTGCAATACCGGCTAAGGGTACTCAGGGAAAACCATGACTCCGCTCTATCTGGTCATCCTGGCATCTTGGGCACCAAACACCTCATTACCAGAAACTATTGGTGGCCTGGGTTGCCTAAAGACGTTAGAGCTTACGTCGCCGCTTGTGAGGTTTGCGCTAGGTCCAAAACCCCTTGGTCCCGACCTGCGGGCCTACTACGTTCCTTGCCCATTCCCCAGAGACCTTGGACCCATATCTCCATGGATTTTATCACCGATTTGCCTCCATCTCAGGGCAAGTCGGTGGTGTGGGTGGTAGTAGACCGCTTCAGCAAGATGTGCCACTTTGTGCCCCTTAAGAAGCTACCTAACGCCAAGACGTTAGCTTCTTTGTTTGTGAAACACATCCTGCGTCTCCATGGGGCCCCAGTCAATATCGTTTCTGACAGAGGGGTACAATTTGTTTCCTTATTTTGGAGAGCCTTTTGTAAAAAGTTGGAGATTGATCTGTCCTTCTCCTCCGCCTTCCATCCCGAAACTAATGGCCAAACGGAAAGGACTAACCAATCCCTGGAACAATATTTAAGGTGTTTCATCTCTGACTGTCAATTCGATTGGGTCTCATTCCTTCCCCTTGCTGAATTTTCCCTGAATAACCGGGTCAGTAACTCGTCAGGGGTCTCCCCGTTTTTCTGTAATTTCGGGTTTAACCCAATGTTCTCCTCCGCTTCCCCTGGTTGTTCCAATAATCCTGAGGTAGAGGATGTTCATCGGGAACTGTGCACTGTCTGGGCCCAGGTTCAGAAGAACCTAGAGGCGTCCCAGAGCGCACAAAAGATGCAGGCGGATAGTAGACGTTCTGCTAACCCCCGGTTTGTCGTCGGGGATTTGGTCTGGTTGTCGTCCAGGAACTTGCGCCTTAAGGTCCCGTCCAGGAAGTTTGCTCCCCGATTTATTGGACCTTATAAGATCATTGAAGTCCTCAACCCTGTATCCTTCCGTCTGGAGCTGCCCCCATCCTTTCGCATACATGACATCTTCCATGCTTCCCTCCTTAAACGCTGCTCCCCGTCCTTGTCCCCCTCGAGGAAACCTCCTGTTCCCGTTCTCACCCCTGAGGGGGTGGAATTCGAGGTGGCCAAGATTATGGACAGTAGGATGGTCCAGGGCTCCCTCCAGTACCTGGTCCATTGGAGAGGATACGGGCCGGAGGAGAGGACTTGGGTACCTGCCCGTGATGTTCACGCTGGGGTATTGATCAGGAGGTTCCACCTTCTCTTCCCTACTAAACCGGGTCCTCTTAGTAAGGGTCCGGTGGCCCCTCATAAAAGGGGGAGTACTGTTAGGGATCTGCCAGGTACTACGTCTAGGTATACTCCTGGGATTAATCAATCCACACCTGAGGCCAGACCTGTTCAACTGACACAATCTCCCACCAACCAGGGTGGCAGGCTCAGGAGTGGGAGAGCCTATCGCGGCCTGGTCAGTCGGAGTTAGCTCCGCCCCCTGTCCTTTATTACCTGCCGTGTTCTCCTCCTCAGTGCTTGTAATTCTTTTGCATTCCTGGCCCCACTGCTGCTTGCTCCAGCCTGCTTCTGCCATGCTTCTGCCTTGCTGCTGTTCTGCTTAACCTGCTTTGCTTTGCCTCCGGCTTGCTTCCTCCTCCGTGCTCACTTGGGTATACTCCACCTTATCCTGGTCCGACTACTCATTCACCACTCCGTTCCCTCGCGGCGTTCCGTGGGCTACTGCCCCTTCCCTTGCGTGTTCCCTGTTTTTTTTCCCGTGCACTTAGACAGCGTAGGGACCGCCGCCCAGTTGTACCCCGTCGCCTAGGGCGGGTCGTTGCAAGTAGGCAGGGACAGGGCGGTGGGTAGATTAGGGCTCACTTTCCCTTCACCTCCTTCCTGCCATTACAGTTTGTATATATGTATGTATGTATGTATGTATGTATGTTTGCATGTATGTTTGTTTGTATATATGTCTGTATGGCCATGTATGATACTGTCTGTTGGCGCCCTGTATCTATGTCAACTTCTCGGCAGGCTTCTATACATGGTATAACAGTCAGTATCACACATTAAACTGAATCTAAGCCTACGACATGTTTTATTTCATTTTTTTTATTTATTTTTTTACAGGTTTGGTGTTTGGACTACGTCGGTTTCGAGGACTACTTAGATGACGGTTTTTTTTCTACAATAAAATGGTTAATGAGAGTTGTGTTGGGGGTGCTTTATTTCAATAAAATATTTTATCTATATCTTTGTCTTTTCTTTTCAAATTTTATTACTACCACTTTAGTAATGGCCGCTGTTTGAGTGAAAACATCCATTACTAAGGCGATGCTTAGTGTTAGCCGGTGCAGAGGCTAACACTAAGCACCATTATTACCCCGGTACCCACCACCACCAGGGGTGCCGGGAAGAGCCAGGTATGATCCAGTACCCGACCATCTGTTGTAATGGTCGGACTCTGGGGCGGCCGCAGGCTGGTATTATGAGGCTGGGAAGGGCCAAAAACAGTGGACCTTTCCACCCTTGTAATGCTAGGCTGCTGCTGCTGTGTTGTATCTGGCTGGTTATAAAAGTGGGGGGGACCCCACGTCATTTTTTTAAATTATTTATTTATTTATTTTTTATTTTTTTTAAAAAAGACATGGGGTTCCACCCAATTTATCATAACCAGCCACATACAACACAGTGTTATTAGCCTGGGAATGGACAAAACCAGTGGCCCTTCCCACCCATGTAATTCCAGACTGCTGTGGCCTTGTATATGGCTGGTTATTAAAAATGTGGGGGACCCGTCTATTGTTAAATTTGTTAAATTTAAAAAAAAAAAAACGGCGTGGGGGGGTCCCCCCATTTTTATAACCAGCCCGATACAACACAGCAGCAGCAGCCTAGCATTACAAGGGTGGGAAGGTCCACTGTTTTTGGCCCTTCCCAGCCTCATAATACCAGCCTACGGCCGCCCCAGTACCCGACCATCACAACAGATGGTCGGGTACTGGATCGTATCAAGCTCTTCCCGGCACCCCTGGTGGTGGTGGGTACCGGGGTAATAATGGGTGGTTAGTGCTGGCCTCTGCACCGGCTAACACTAAGTACCGCCTTAATAATGAACGCTGTCAATCAGCCAACTGCCATTATCTAGGCATTAATAAAGTTTAAAAAAAAACCACAAAGACAATTCTTTTTTATTGAAATAAGAAATCCCCAACAAAACCCTCGTTAACCATTTTATTAAAATTTGAAAAAACGTAGATCTACGCAGTAGTGCAACGAATCGAAGATGTAGTCCAATCGGTACATCAAAATCTGCAACAACATAAAAAAACAGTTATCAATGTGAACAATAACAATACTTCTACTCACCTACACACATATATACACGCACACACAAACAAACAACCATACACACACATATATACACAAACACAACAAGATATACACACACACACACACACACACACATAAACAGACAAACACACACACATATACATGAACTCACACATATACAAACAAAAACACACATATCCAAACACACACATATACACGAACACACACATATACACAAACACCCACACATATACACAAACACATATACACAGTTATACACAAACATAACAAGATATACACAAACACACACACACAAAGAGAGAAACACACACACATATACACACACATATACACGAACTAACACATATACACAAACACATATACAAACAAAAACACACATACCCAAACACACACATATACACAAACACACACATATACACAAACACATGTACACAAACAGACCCATATATACACAAACACACACATATACACACAAACACACACACACACAAACATATACACAAACACATATACACAAACACACCCATATATACACAAACACACACACATAAACACACAAACACACACATATACACACACATATACACAAACACACACACACAAACATCTACACACACACACAGTTCACAGCAGCACAGAGTATTTCAGGAGATGAGCGTGCGGATCTTGTGTGGGGTGGTGACTTGCCAATCATGTGAAGGTGTTATTGAGGACAGGAGTGGAGGAGAGGTAACAGACTGAGCTACGTAATGGTAAGAGCAGAGTTCACAGCAGCACAGAGTATTTCAGGAGAGGAGCGTGCAGATTTTGTGCTGCTGTGAACTCTGCTCTTACCATTACGTAGCTCAGTTGTACCTCTCCTCCACTCCTGTCCTCAATAACACCTTCACATGGTGTTATTGAGGACAGGAGTGGAGGAGAGGTAACAGACAGAGCTACGTAATGGTAAGAGCAGAGTTCACAGCAGCACAGAGTATTTCAGGAGAGGAGCGTGCAGATTTTGTGCTGCTGTGAACTCTCCTCTTACCATTACGTAGCTCAGTTGTACCTCTCCTCCACTCCTGTCCTCAATAACACCTTCACATGATTGGCAAGTCACCACCCCGCACAAGATCCGCACGCTCATCTCCTGAATAACTCTGTGCTGCTGTGAACTCTGCTCTTACCATTACGTGGTGACTTGCCCACCTTGAGGTTCGTGGGACTCCACAGGCACCAGCGGCTTCAAACACCTGTTTGCTGCTTTGCAATGGCATTTTAGCAGCTGCTCTCCTAATCCTATTAATTTGTCTGGCAGAAACCTTCCTCATTATGCCTTTATCTGAACTAACCCGTCTGTGCTCTGATAAAGCCACAAATCTTTTCACAGTACGATGACCACACTTACGTTTTCTTGAAATATCCAATGTTTTCATACTTTGTCCAATGTATTGCACTATTTCACGCTTTTCGGCAGCAGAGAGATGCTTTTTCTTTCCCATATTGCTTGAAACCTGTGGCCTGCTTAATATTGTGGAACGTCCTTCATAAGTAGTTTTCCTTTGATTGGGCACACCTGGCAAACTAATTATCACAGGTGTCTGCGAATGATTACAATGATCCAAAGAGCCCTAAGACACAATTCCATCCATGAGTTTAATTGAAAAACTAATAATTAAATGTTTATGACACTTAAATCCAATGTGCATAATAATTTGGAACACGGTGTATATGTGAATACATAATGTATAAAAACTGTGGACAGTGACTTAATTAGCAAATAGGCTGATTTGGAAAGCTGGAGAGGCCAACTTAGAAGATATACATATACAAAAATCTTGCAGATAATAATACATTACTGGCTCCGGACACATCTGTAGTACAGCGTCCGCACGCACCTACTGCGCATGCTCAAAGATGGCGTCCATCCGGTAGTTCGGTCAAGTGGAACGCATATGACAGGAGGATCACTACTGCGTATGCACACATGCGCACAAGCGGCACTTGCGTTCCAGCCGTTCTGCGCGTATGCGAGCTACGGCGCTAGTCTCCCAAATATAGATGTAATATTTAAATAGAATATGTAGCAGAAAAGGAGGAGCTGCAAAATAGATCCATGAGCAGTGCAGCATCCAATAAACGCAGCAGATAGCATGGATCCAAAGGAAAATAACTCACATTTATGTGACCCCCAAATTCAAAGCCTACCATACGTTGAATAGACAACCAGATATATTGTCAATTGTAGCTACACTCACCATCTAATCATATCGGACTCTCAAGAGTACTGGGAATAATATTATCTCCACTGGGGATTTTAAATGGACCCACACCCATGAACATCAGGGGATAGACTTATATTAAATACTGCCAGTGTACACTTATCACTTGGTGGGGAGAAGCTCCCCTTGCTTATATATGCATATGGGGAGCAATTTAAATAGAGGGGAACTCTGCTATATATTTCGCAGCAATTCTACAGGGTTGGCCATTTATATGGATACACCTAAATAAAATGGGAATGGTTGGTGATATTAACTTCCTGTTTGTGGCACATTAGTATATGGAAGGGGGGAAACTTTTCAAGCTGGGTGTTGACCATGGCGGCCATTTTGAAGTCAGCCATTTTGTATCCAACTTTAGTTTTTTCAATGGGAAGAGGGTCATGTGACACATCAAACTTATCGAGAATTTCACAAGAAAAGCAATGGTGTGCTTGGTTTTAACGTTACTTTATTCTTTCATGAGTTATTTACAAGTTTCTGACCACTTATAAAATGTGTTCAAAGTGCTGCCCATTGTGTTGGATTGTGAATGCAACCCTCTTCTCCCACTCTTCACACACTGATAGCAACACCGCAGAAGAAATGCTAGCACAGGCTTCCAGTTTCCGTAGTTTCAGTTGCTGCACATCTCGTATCTTCACAGCAGAGACAATTGCCTTCAGATGACCACAAAGATAAAAGTCTAAGGGGGTCAGATCGGGAGGCATTTCTTCTGCGGTGTGGACATCCAGTTTGTGGATATATTATAGTCCTCTTGACTCAATATCCTCTTGACTCTGATCAATTGGCTAACGGGCAATGATTTCAATATTATCCTAGGATGTCCACTAGTATAATGTAGAAGATTATTTTTGTCAGTTTTTGCTTTTTTAAAAGAGATCAGAAACAAAGTTATTGCCAGATATTGAAATTTGTGTATCCGTGTGGAATACGAAGGCATCTATAATATTCCCCAAGAGTTGAAAGGTGCAGTTCAAGAGAGATCAATCTTTTGGAGTCTGCCTCCCATTTTCTCCTCACATTTTCTACAGTGGGTAAACTTAGGAAGGTAACATCTCCAGACGGACCCTGGAGTATATGGTCAGCATCCTCTCTGGTATAGGCAAAAACTTGGGGTGTAATCACACCTAAATCCACATCATCTTCGGTAGACATCATACCACGGTGGGTGCACGTGTTCTAATTCAACAAACACAATCCAGATATAGATGAACACAGCACTCTAAGGGTACGTTCACACGCTTAACAAAAAACGTCTCAAAATACGGAGCTATTTTCAAGGGAAAACAGCTCCTGATTGTCAGACTTTTTTGAGCAACTCGCGGTTTTCGCTGCGTTTTCACTGCGTTTTTTTACAGCCGTTTTTGGAACTGTTTTCAATGGAGTCAATGAAAAGCGGCTCCAAAAACGTCCCAAGAAGTGTCTTGCACTTCTTTTGACGAGCCGTCATTTTACCCGCCGTATTTTGATAGCGACATGTAAAATAAAGGCTCGTGGGAACAGAAAATCGTAATTCCCATTGAAAGCAATGGGCAGATGTTTGTAGGCGTATTAGGGGCGTTTTTCAGGAGTAATTCGAGGTGTAAAACGCCCGAATTACGCCTGAAAAACTGTGCCTGTGAACATACCCTAACACACCTAATATAGGCCATGTGCTCATTATCAGAGGATGAATCAGTTCCCCAACTTGAATACAAAACAACTATAGAATAAAGTAACGGCACCAGGACTTCAGAGAAGATGAAACACTTATTCACCCCAAGTGAGCGACATTTCGGTCTGTCACAGAACCTTTCTCAAGCTACAACACACTGCACACAGTGTCAAGTATAAATAGGAAGCACATTCAACAATTCACAAAAACATATTTGTTGTACAGTTTATATGAAAAGAGTATATAAATATAAATTCCAACCCATGTCAAAAGACAATTATTTAAAGTGCATGAATTTCACAGTTAATTAATATAAAGGATGCAATATATGTGAATAAATCCACCGTGTTTCATCTTCCCTGAAGTCCTGGTGCCGTTACTTTGTTCTATGGTAGTTTTGGATTCAGGTTGGGGAACTGATTCATCCTCTGGTAACGAGCACATGGCCTAATATATAGGTGAGTTGGAGTGCTGTGTTCATCTGTACCTGGATTGTGTGTATGTATATATATATATTTGAAGACAGTCCTTAGAGGCTATGTAAACCTTTTGAATGTCATTTTTTTAATATATAAAAAGGTCAATTGTGATTGGTGCAACATTGTAAATAGTTTTTATTAAAAATTTGCATTACTTTTTGAGATACAGCTGCTCTGTATTCTCTATATAGAGCAGTTGTATCGCTCACTAAGTCCTGCTCCCGTCAGGTCCGCGGGACTGACAGGTTCAGTGAAAGTGGATCCTGCGTGTCATTCACCTGTAATCTATCACATCTAAGTTCGTAACTTAGATGTGATAGATTACAGGTAGATCACAGAGACACGCATGACATGTTGGCACTGAACCCGTCTGATCTGCGGGACTGACTCAGGTCAAAACGAAAGATACAGCTGCTATGTATAGAGAATACAGAGCAGTTGTGTCTCAAAAAGTTAAAATTATTTTTAATGAAAACTATTTAGAAAGTTGCACCAATCACACTGACTGACCATTTTATTAAAAAAAAAATAAAAAAAAATACCTTTCAATGGTCTACATAACCTTTAAAAGTTGCCATGTTGGACTTCGTTTGGTCTCACAAATGGCAAAATAATAAATTTTTAACATTATTTTTATCGATTTATACAAATACAATTCATGATGTTGATCAAAACTTTTACACCCGTTAGCATTATTTATTCCTATAAATAGTCTGTCTCAAATAAGAAGGGAACAGCCTATGGCTCCCAAATTGACATGATATAAACGAAAATCGAACAAAAGGAGCATAAAGACAAGAATATATATATTGTATCAAAAATATGTTTATTTATTAATTTAAGCAACAGCAAAGATAAAAACCCAAATATATAATGTATTACAAAAACAAAAAAATGATATCAAACACCAAATATGCAACACCATATTGGATTCTATGGAGTGGGATATGATATTATTTTGCTACATTAGTTAAAAGCAGCATGGCAAGAAATATACGTTGCGGATATACGTCTATAAATAAAGGTAAGTACATATCACAATAGAGGTGTATTGAATCATCACCTTGAAAAACCTCTGACATCAAATATGCATGCATATAGTACTGAAACCTTGCCAGGAAAAGAAAAGATTAAACTCTTACTCACATGAAATAAGATGGCATAGCTAAAGGCTCATGGGCCCTGGTGCAAGAATTCAGCTTGGGCACACCCTACCCCTCCCCAACACCACAAGACCCCTGCCGCGCCTAACAGCCCCCCCAGTATACTTCCCCCCATAGCCGCCCCCACACAGTATAATGCCCCCGTAGCTGCCCCATACAGTATAATGCTCCCCGTAGCTGCCCCATACAGTATAATGCTCCCATAGCTATCCCCCACACAGTAAAATGCCCCCATACAGTATAATGCCCCCATACAGTATAATGCTCCCATACAGTATAATGCCCCCATACAGTATAATGCTCGCATAGCTATCCTCCCTACACAGTAAAATGGCCCCATACAGTATAATGCCCCCATATCAGCCCCATACAGTATAACGCCCCTCATAGCTGCCCCCACACAGTATATTGCCCCCCATAAAGTATAATGCCCCCATAGTGGCACCATACAGTATAATGCCTCCATAGAGACTGTGTGTGGGCAGCTATGAGGGGCATTATACTGTATGGGGCTGCTATGGGGGCATTATACTGTATGAGGGCATTTATATATATATATATATATATATATATATATATATATATATATATATA
Organism: Rhinoderma darwinii; assembly: GCF_050947455.1. Taxonomy (NCBI): domain Eukaryota; kingdom Metazoa; phylum Chordata; class Amphibia; order Anura; family Rhinodermatidae; genus Rhinoderma; species Rhinoderma darwinii. The sequence goes on from NC_134696.1 coordinate 87,875,278, forward strand.
TATATATATATATTCTAGTCTATATACCCGTTAGCATTAGCAAGAAAAGTTGATATTAGAAAATGATAAAAAAATAAATAAATAAATAGAGAAGGGAGAAAGGAGAAAAGGGAGAAAGAAAGGAAGAAAAAAAAAAGCTAGAAAACTAGGAAGCTAATAAGCTAACAGCCCATATATTTGAAAAGTTATTTTTTTCAGGGCGTCCATTTTTCCTGGACTAAATACTTTCCAAACTCCCAATCTACATATGTATTTACCTTGTTTATTATTTCTGTAATACAAGGGATTTTATTTGTTTTCCAGTTCGATGCAATTATGTTGTTGCTGCAACTAAAATTCTGCAACACGCCCATCTATTTTCTCTGGCAACTAGGTTCACTGTTATATTTAGTAAAGCCAGTTCTAAAGTAAGGATTTATTTTCCTTTTCCATTAACTTGATTAATCAGACCAGAAACCTCAGACCAAAAGGTCCTCAGTTTTCCACACCCCCATCAGATATGTATCAGGTCACCCGTTATCCCACAATCTCTCCAACAAAGCCCTTGGTAATTTGGAATGAACTGGGCCAATTTCTTCGGGTCTAAATAAAACCGAAGGCAGATTTTTTTTTTTAACAATTACAAGGTGGTTTATCCATTTAATATTTATGCAGGTATATTTTATAGCGGTTAACCATTCATCTAACAAAAACTCTTTTTGTGAATCTCTTTCCCATTCTAACATGTAATTAAGTTTACCATTGATATTACCAGATCAGTGATAAACCATTCAAGAGTCTTTTAGGTTCAGTGACCCATATAAGTATATATTTTTTTATATCCATCTGGCTCTGTAGTCTAATAGCCTCAACAATTTTATACCTGTTAATAACACTTTTCATTTGGCAGATTTCAAAAAGTCATTTTTGTCTATATCATAAAGAAACCGTAGCCAAAAATAACTTAATTTAAAATCTGTCATTTTTATATTAATAGATCGTTCCCCTCACTCATTGCACATAAGGCACCATATTCTGGGAGTATTAGACATTATATGTGGAAGGTTGCGGGGAGTAAGGAGGTTCAGACTGTCAAAGATCAAAATTTGTTTTGGGTGCCATCCGTCTTTTAAGGATGCGGCTTCTAATTTAACTTATACTGGAATTTCATCTTCTTGACTCCAGCAATTAATTGGCTCTAGATTTGCAGCTTTATAATAGGATAATAAATTTTATAGTTACATAGTATGGTTGAAAAAATACACATAGGAGCTAATATTTTTTCGTTCTAGGAAATTATCTGAGCCTTTTTTTCAGCCATCTACTGTAGCTGCTGTGACCAACTTCTGCAGTGACTATTCTGGAGCCCAGAACTGAACTGCATATTCTAGATGAGGCCTTACTAATGCTTTGTAAAGTGGAAATATTATATCCCTGTCCCAAGAGTCCATGCCTCTTTAATACACGACAATATCTTGCTGGCCTTTGAAGCAGCTGATTGACATTCCATGCTGTTATTTAGTTTATAATCTTCAAGTACACCCAGATCCATCAAAACAAGTGACTCCCCCAGTGTAGCTCCCCCTAGGACATATGATGCATGCAGGTTGTTCGTACCCAGATGCATAACTTTTCATTTATCTACATTAAACTTCATTTGCCAAGTGGATGTCCAAACACTTAGTGTGTTAAAATCAGTTTGCAATTTACGAACATCTTCCATAGACTGAACATTACTACATAGCTTGGTGTCATCTGCAAAAATAGAAATAGTGCTATTAATCCCATCCTCTATATCATTAATAAATAAGTTGAATAATAGTGGTCCCAGCACTGAACCCTGGGGTAGACCACATAAGCGGGGACCATTCAGAGTAGGAATAATTTACCACAACACTCTGGATATGGTCCTTGAGCCAATTCTGAATCCAATTCCAAACTATACTTCCTAAACCTATAGTCCTTAAAGGCATGGTGTCGCCCGAAAAACATGTTTTTTTTTTAAAATGTAAACATTTAGTGTGTGGGTGATTAAACATTGTTCAAATTTTTTTTATTTTTTTCGCGAGTCAGGAAATATTATAAATTTTTTCAAATTTATAATACTACCCATTTTTGGTCACTAGATGGAGCTAGTTCCCAAAATTGCAGCATTGCAACATTGGGTTAAAAGCTCTCGCTCTAGTGAGCTCTCAGCATCCCCCCCTCCTTTATCCTGGCTAGTGCCGGGATAAACAAGGGGTTTGAAAGGTTTAACCTCCTACACTGTGTGTCGCCATTTTTTGAGGTAACCCACAGTGTAGTAGGTTTACATACAGTAGTAAACACACACAAACACTAACATACATTGAAATCGCTTACCTGCTCCTGCCGCCGCGGCTCCCTCCGGCCCGTCCGCTCCCTTTGCTGCCGCTGTTCCATGTGCACAAGTCCGGAAGCCGCGACCGGAAGTAGTAATATTACAGTCCGGCCGCGACTTCCGGTCCACAGGAAAATGGCGCCGGACGGCGCCAATTTCGAATAGGACTGTGTGGGAGCGGCGCATGCGCAGTTCCCACACAGACGCCGTACACGGACGTGAATGGGACGGGAGCCGTTCACAGTCCCTATGGGACTGTGGCTGCCGTACTCCATGTCTGTGTGTGTCGTTAATCGACACACACAGAAATGGAACAAAAAATGGCAGCCCCCATAGGGAAGAAAAAGTGTAAAAATAAGAAACAGTAAAACACAAACACACAAATGAATATAAACGTTTTTATTACAGCACTAACATCTTTAACATATAAAAAAATTATTTGCCATGACACTGTTCCTTTAATTTACCTATTAGACGTCTATGAGGGACAGTGTCAAATGCCTTTGCAGTCCGAAAACACTATATCCACAGCAGCCCCTATGTCTAAGCTTCTGCTCACCTCTTCATAAAAACAAATCAGGTTGGTTTGACAACTTCTGTCCTTAGTAAAACCGTGCTAGCTGTCACTTGTAATACTATTTTTTGTCACATAATCCTGTATATAGTCCCTCAATAGCCCCTCAAACATTTTCCCCACGATGGATGTCAAGCTTACTGGTCCATAATTACGCGGGGAAGACCTAAAACCCTTTTTGAAAATAGACACCACATTTGCCCTGCGCCAATGCCTTGGCACTATACCAGTCACTAGAGAATCTCCAAATATTATGACTAGGGGGACAGAAATAACTAAACTAAGCTCTTTAAGAACTCTAAGGTGTAACCCATATGGTCTCCGGGCCTTGTGTACAGTTATTTTATTTAACTTAGCTTGGACCATATCTACATTCAGCCAATTCAGTATATCAACTGATATATTAGCAGCACTGGCAAGTAATTCTGCCTTCTTTTGATCCCCTGTGACCAACACCCCATTACCACTAACTAGGGGTCCTACATGTTCAGACCTTTTTTTTTTACCATTTACATACTTGAAGAAGTTTTTGGGATTAGTTTTACTATCATTGGCATTCTGCCTTTCATTTTGTATTTTTGCTGATTTTATTACCTTTTTACAGATTTTATTAAGCTCTTTATAATTTACAAAGGCTACAGCTGTACCCTCAAATTTGTATTTTTCAAATGCCCTTTTTTTGTCATATATTGCACCTTTTTTTACAAAAAGTGTAGGCCATGTGGGGTTTAATTTTAGTTGTTTATACTTGTTACCTATAGGATTCAATTTTGCACTATAATTACCCAAAGTAGATTTTAAAATCTCCCATTTATCATTTGCACCATTATTTAACATTAGTTCTTCCCAGTCTATATCCTGAATTGCAGCCCTCATCCTAAGAAATTGGCCTTCTTAAAATTAAGTGCTTTTGCCCTCCCAGCCTGTGTTTGTTTTTTACAGTATATGTAAAATGTAACTATATTGTGATCACTGTTACCAAGGTTTTCACGAACATTTACATTCCCAACAGGCTCTGCATTATTAGAAATTACCAGATCCAACAGAGCGTTACCTCTAGTCGGTTCTTCCACAAACTGGCCCATAAAATTTTCCTGCAACAGGTTGAGGAAATTTCTTCCCTTTGCAGTTGAAGCCGAACCATGACACCAATTAATATCCCGGTAATTAAAATCTCCCATTATCACTACAGTACCAGCCTGTTCAGCCCGCTCCATCTGTTTATATAGCTGACCTTACATCTCCTCAGTTATATTGGGGGGGTCTATAGATTACACCAAAAGTAATCTTTTCAGTGTTTACCTCCCTTTGTAATTCCACCCACAAGGTTTCAATCTCCTCACAATCTTCACCCTCTAATGTCTCTTTCACACTCACCTTCACATTACTTCTCACATACAGACATACACCACCGCCTTTCCTATTTTTCCTGTGTTTCCGAAACATTGTAAAACCCAGTAGATTTACAGCCCAGTCATGTGAAGAGTCTAGCCATGTTTCAGCAACACCAACTATACCTGTAAAGGATCTGCCAGGCACAGCTTCTGTGTCAACGCCCATAGGTAATCACTCTGCATCTGCTTCTATGTCTGTGAGACTGACTCCATCTTCCACCACTCAGGATGGAAGCTGTGACTGGCAGATCCTTTACAATACCAATATGTTCCTCCTTTACCAAGGCCTCCAGCTCCCCCATTTTGCTTGCTAGACTTCTGGAATTTGTGTTTATACATTTAAACTTTCCTTTACATTTTTCTCTTTCAGTATCAGAAATATGATTATCAGACATTATTTGGGCATTTTTATTTTCATTGCTGTTTTGTATCAAAATAATTTACTTATCCTGTTGTCTAGTCCTCTCCCCACAGTCTATTTCTCCCCACACCAATTTAGTCTGAACCCTCTCTAACCTAACTACCCCTTTATTTTCTACATTGACCTCCCTCCTAAGCCCTAGTTTAAATACTACGCCACCCCAGCTAGAATTCCCAGCACAGTGGACCCCCTTCCATTTAGGTACAAATCATCTGCAAAATACAATATTTACCCCATTGAAAAGTCAGCCCAGTGCTCTAGGAACCCAAAGCCTTCTCCTCTACAACAAGACGTAAGCCATGCATTTAACTCCCTGAGCTCTCGCTGTCCTTCCTGTGATGCGCATGGCACAGGCAGTATTCCTGAGAATACCACCTTGGAGGTCCTTCCCTTCAGCTTGTAGCCTAGTTCTTTCAAATTATTCTTAAGGCTCCTCCACCTACCATGTATTCTATCATTTGTACCCACATGGACCACAAAAGCTGGATCATTACCAGCCCCTCCCATTAATTTATCCATCCGTTCCACCACATGCTCAACCGTGGCACCGGGTAGAAAGCAAACCATTCAGTTGAGGCGGTCTTGGCGACAAATTATTCTATCCGTCTTCCTAAGTATAGAATGCCCCACAACTACTAATTGTCTTGCCTTACCTGCATTACCACCCCGCCCACTACTGGCTGAGTTGTTCTCCTGGCTGTTAGGGAGATCAGTATCCACTAGGGCTGCCATATCTGAGACCGACACCCTCGCATCATCACCTAACTTGGCAATTTTGCTTGGAATATCAGAAACAGGGTTGGCCTTCCTTTTCTTGGACCCCTTTCTACTGCCCCTAACAGCATTAACCCAGCTACTTACCTGATCCTGCTGAACCATGTCTTCCCTCTCCAGCCAGTTCTACCCCACTTATTACTTGCTCAGTGAGCAGCATGCTCCGCTCAAGATTGTCTATCGCCCACAGTGTTGCATTTTGCTCCTCCAGATTTTGGTATCCCCAATCCAGCATTTTTCATCTCTAAATAGCTCATTTTCCAGGAGACTTTCCCTAACTTATCCTCTCCCTCCTTTCCAAATATAGTGCGACATAGAAACTTGCAGTTGTTTTTTATTCAAGTATAAGGAAGCTTCAGGGGTTCGGAAAATAAGAGTATTTTTCAGTAAATTGTTCATTTTGAAGGCATTTATTATCCATGATAAGTTTATTTTGACTAATTTAGAAACATCTTCCAGTACCACTTCAAGGAGCGTCTTTTTATTTAACTAATTGGTTTTAGAGATACTATGTGAAATTGTTTAGACCTAGATATCGCAAGTTAGACCCAACATGCTCTCATGGGTTTTGTCCCTGTACTCCCGTCCAACACCTCAGCTAAAGGTAAATGGGACTTTGTCCTCCTCCTTTGAGATCGGGAGAGGGACGAGACAGAGATGCCCATTGTCACCGATAATCTTTAGCTTGACCCTGGAACCACTGTTGTGGAAGATACAGGGGAATTAAGATATTTTGGGGGTTCAATTACAGGAGGGAGAGCACAAGGTTGCAGCGTATGCGGATGATTTACTTTTTTTTGTTATTTTACAAAACCAATTATTTGGCTGCATATAAGAGATATTCGGTCTTGTCAGTATTTAAGATAAATATGATCAATTCCGAAGCATTGAATGTTTCCTTGAATGATGATATAAAGGTGCAGCTGGAATCCAACTACTCCTTTAGATGGGCAGATAAAGCCTTGAAATATTTGGGCATTGGCTTGACTGCATGTGCTGCAACCTTGGTCTCATATAATTTTCTAAAGATCTTCAAGACAATAAAGGAGGATTTCCAGAGATGGGGGGAAAGTTATATTACTTGGTTTTGCAGATGTGCAGCGATTAAAATGAATATCCTTTTTAAGAGTATTATAACTGCTCCAGGCAATCTTGATTAAGATGCACTGTAACTTCTTTCAATCTCTCTCAACATTACAACATAAATTTGTATGGGCTGGGAAACCAGCTCGAGTTTTGACGGGTGTGCTGAAAAGACAAAAAAATGCAAGAGGAATAGGGACTCCCAGATTTTGGATTGTATTACCAGGCAATACATCTGAATAGGATGGTAGACTGGTGATGCCATAAGGATACAAGATGGGAATCTATGGAACAGTCCTTTTCTGATTCAAGCCTGGAATGCTTAACATGGGCTAATAAGAACATAATTAGCTAACTGAGGGGTCTTCTGACCATAGGACCCACACTGCAATAAAGCATTTAAAGAGAAAAAGATATCACCAAATCCCTCGCCTGTCATGTCAATATTGGGGACAACAGAGTTCGGACCATTTTCAGGAAGGCCCCATTTTCATGAAGTGGAGGAAAAGGGGTGTATATAGGGGGTGAACTTTAGAAGGGAGCAAATTTGGCTTTCAAGAGATCAAATACTGCAGATAATGGAGCCATGTCCAGTAGGAATATGGAGTGCAAACCAAAAGGCGCACTTTCTTGCAGGGATGCCCCAAATGGCAGAGATGGATAGGAAATTTACTAAATTTGAAGAAATGTGCAATAGGAGGGAGGGTACAGCATACACTGTCTGCAATTTATGGAATGTTGAACACATCAATTAGGGACGCTGTGCTGACCTTTAGGAGCACATGGGAACAGGACTTAGAAATTACGATTACAGAAGACCGAAGAGATAAAATATTTATAATAATTCTCAAAGCAAATATATGCAGTAAAACGCAGGAAACAGGATATAAAATATTAACTCACTGGTATAAGATACCATTAAAAATTCACAGAATTAGCAAAAAAATCTCCACCAAATTGTTGGAGATGTGGGGAAGAGAATCGGTCATTGTTCCATATATTCTGGAAATGTGAGAAACTAGGAACCTATTGTAGAGAGGTTAGTAGAATAATAAGATTGGTAGTAGAGGAGATGGGTCTGGAGCTCTTCCTTCTGCATCACAGTGATATCCCCTTCAGGCATTATAGAGACTTCCTGTTGAAAAATTTCATAAATGCAGTGAGATCATGCATATCTGTGAGGTGGAGAGACCAGAATGGACAACAATGGACATCAGGCTGGCAAAAGTGAATGAAATTATGAGAATGGAAGATCTTAGTAGAGAGAAGAGATTTCAAACAGTATGGACAAGTTGGATATAATTTTGAAATGCTATTGAATATAGGCCTGAATTATAAAAGAACATAACTGAGAGATACTGTTTGGGAACTCAGAGGGGGGGAGCAGGTTTTTGTTTTGTGTGCTTTATATTATATCCAAAAGTTTGGAAAATATAGGAGGTTATAGGAGCAGGATACGTAGATATACTTGTGTGGATTATATATTGACTCAATCTTTTTGTATTAAGATAATGGAAATAGAAATGGAAAAGTAATGTTTCCCTTGTCGAGAAATGGAAGATTTGATTTATTTGTCATTGACATGTATCTATTATATATATATTTTTTTATGTATAAATAAATAATAAAAAAAAAAAAAAGAACCTACACATTGAACCTACCCATTGACATTTTTCCTCTTTTAATTGATACCACAACACCTGCAGATATGTATCTATAATTGTGCTGATATTTTGAAGAGAATTGTAAATATTGGTGCAGGAGATAATGATATTATCAGCGTGATGTGTAATTAGATTGACTGACCTGCCTATCTTTATACCACTTACCTTTTTTTTAAGGTATACACTAGGTGTTCCACCACCAAATAAAAAATGAGTGAAGAAAATGAGCAGCCTTGTCTTGTTCCATTTGAGATACAGAACAATTCTGAGAGGAAAACATTTAATAGCACTTTAGAACTGGCGAAAGAATACAAGGCCTTCACCGTGTATATGAGCGAGTGTAATGACGGGGTAGGGAGACGGACAAGTGAGCCCTAATCTACCCGCAACCCAGTCCCTGCCTACTTGCACGGCCCGTCCTAGGCGACGGCGTACAACTGGGCGACGGTCCATACACTCAATATGTGCACGACAGACAACACAAGACAGGGTACACAGAAGAGAGGGAAGTGTGGCAGTTGCCCACAGCAACACCGTGAGCAACAGGAGTAGTGAACAAGCCGAGTCAAACCAGGAGAGTACGTGAAAACAAAAGCAGAGCAGAAGAATAGTAGTCAATCAAGCCAGGGTCAATATGGAGCAGGTCAATTGTAAGTAGCAAGAACAGAAGAGCCAGGAACCAGAGAGAATCACATGCAAAGGACAAGCAGCAAGTGAAGGTATACATAGACCAAGGGCGGGAGCTAGAACCGTCTGGCCAGGCTGTAATAGATTCTCCCACTCCTCAGCCTACCAGCCTGAGTGGTAGCAGATCGAGACACTCTAACAGACTTAGATGCAGGCTGATTAACCACTGGCGTCGACACAGAAGCTGTGTCAGGCAAATCTTTTACAGTACCCCCCCCTTTTATGAGGGGCAATTGGACCCTTCCTAGGTGGACCTGGCTTGTTGGGGAACCGAAGATGGAACTTCCTGAGCAATAACCCGGCGAGAACATCCTGGGCGGGTACCCAAGTTCTCTCCTCAGGCCTGTATCCTCTCCAATGGACCAGGTACTGGAGGGACGAAGGTTGCAAAACGCCGGTCGAGGTGCTCTGTTCCCAGGTGTCAGTTCTTAACATCATGTCCTCTACAGGTATGTTTCAATACACATGTATGTAAATTTGGGGACTTGTTGATATTGTATATTATCATCTAGCAGTATTCCCAATACTCCATTTGTATCCATACAATCTCATTGAGCAAATTACCATATGCTAACAGTGAGGAATTGGGATTTACAGCTAGTATTTTTGACCTTATATGGTACGACACTTGGCTTATTGTATTGTTTTAATGTTGGAAGTATATACTTATAGGGGGGTAATTTTTGTACTATGTCTATCAATAAAATTTCTATTTTTATTCAAACGGTGTTAGTCCAGATGTTTATTTTTGGATTAACAGGTACTGGAGGGAGTCTTGCACCATCCTGCTGTCCACAATCTTGGCCACCTCGAATTCTACCCCTTCAGGAGTGAGAACAGGGACCAGAGGTTTCCTCGAGGTAGCCAAGGACGGGGAGCATCTTTTCAGGAGGGAGGCATGGAACACGTTGTGTATCTGAAAGGACGGGGGTAACTCCAGCCGGAAGGAGACAGGATTAAGGACCTCAATGATCTTGTATGGCCCTATATACCGGGGGAGCAAATTTTTTGGATGGGACTTTAAGGCGCAAATTTTTGGAGGACAGCCATACCAGATCCCCGACCACAAACAAGGGTTTAGTAGAACGTCTCTTATCTGCCTGAGTCTTTTGGATGCTCTGGGACGCCTCAAGGTTCTTCTGAACCTGGGCCCAGACTGTGCACAGTTCACGATGAACGACATCTTCCTCGGGATTGTTGGAACCACCAGGTGAAACGGAGGAGAACCGTGGATTAAACCCAAAATGAAAGAAAAAGGGTGAGACCCCGACGAGTTACTGACCCGGTTATTAAGGGAAAATTTGGCGAGGGGAATGAAGGAGACCCAATCATCTTGACAGTCAGAGATAAAACACCTTAAATATTGTTCTAGAGACTGATTAGTCCTCTCAGTTTGGCCATTAGTTTCAGGATGGAAGGCCGAGGAGAAGGACAGATCAATCTCCAACTTCTTACAGAAGGCTCTCCAAAACAATGAAACAAATTGTACCCCTCTTTCAGAAACAATATTGACAGGAACCCCATGGAGACGCAGGATGTATTTGAGAAACAAGGTAGCTAAAGTCTTGGCATTGGGTAGTTTCTTGAGGGGTACAAAGTGGGACATCTTGCTGAAGCAGTCTACTACAACCCACACCACCGACTTGCCTTGGTATGGAGGCAGATTGGTGATAAAATCCATGAAGATATGGGTCCAAGATCTCCGGGAAATGGGCAAAGAAAAAAAGTAAGCCCGGACCTGGGAGTCTTGGACCTAGCACAAGTTTCACAATCGGCGACGTAGGCCTTAACGTCTTTAAGCAACCCAGGCCACCAATAGGTTCTAGAAATTAGGTGTTTGGTACCCAGGATGCCTGGATGGCCAGATAGTGCAGAGTCATGATTCTCCCTGAGTACCCTTAGCCAGAATTGCAGGGGAACAAACAGCTTGTTCTCAGGAAGGTTCTCGAGAGCTGAACCTTGATCAGCCGCAATTTCGGAGACTAAGTCAGAATCAACAGAGGATATGATTATACCTGGGGGCAAAACACAAGCAGGATCCTCCTCAGGAGGAGGGCTGGCCATGAAGCTACGCGACAGTGCATCAGCTTTAATATTTTTAGACCCAGCCCTATAGGTGACCACAAAGTTGAATCTAGTAAAAAACAACGCCCATCGAGCTTGTCTCGGGTTTAGCCTCCGGGCAGATTCTAGGAAACCCAGATTCTTGTGGTCGGTAAGAACCGTTACCTGGTGCCTAGCCCCCTCCAGGAAGTGGCGCCACTCTTCAAATGCCCATTTAATGGCTAAGAGTTCGCGGTTGCCAATGTCATAGTTACTCTCAGTGGGGGAGAACTTCCTGGAGAAGTAGGCACAGGGACGGAGATGGGTGAGACCCCTAGTACCCTGGCACAAGACAGCACCCACTCCCACTTCGGAGGCGTCAACCTCCACGATGAATGGCTCCATTTGGTTAGGCTGAATCAGCACTGGGGCAGAGACAAAGCACCTCTTAAGGACCTCAAAAGCCTGAACCGCCTCGGGAGGCCAGTGGAGGAGATCAGCACCCTTGCGAGTAAGGTCCGTAAGAGGCTTAGCAATGACCGAGAAGTTAGCAATAAATCTCCTGTAATAATTAGCGAACCCCAGGAAGCACTGTAAAGCCTTCCGGAAGGCAGGTTGGACCCATTCCGCCACGGCCTGAACCTTGGCAGGGTCCATGCGGAATTCGTTAGGAGTGAGGATTTGACCCACAAATGGTATCTCCTGCACCCCAAACACACATTTTTCAGTTTTAGCAAAGAGTCTGTTTTCCCGAAGGGCCTGGAGCACCTTCCTGACATGCTCAATGTGGGAGGACCAGTCCTTGGAAAATACAAGTATATCATCCAGGTTCACTACAATAAATACCCCCAGGTAGTCTCTTAAAACCTAATTTATGAAATTCTGGAAGACCGCGGGAGCATTACACAACCCAAAGTGCATGACGAGGTATTCGAAATGACCTTTGGGTGTGTTAAATGCAGTCTTTCCCTCATCCCCTTCCCTGATTTGGATAAGGTTATAAGCCCCCCAAAGATCAAACTTAGAGAACCATTGGGCCCCCTGAACCTGATTGAAGAGATCAGAAATCAAAGGAAGGGGATATTGGTTCCTTACAATGACCTTATTCAAGTTCCGGTAATCGATGCATGGCCTAAGACCACCATCCTTCTTGCCTACGAAGAAGAAGCCAGCACCTACCGGAGAAGTAGAGGGGCGGATGTAACCCTTGGCCAGGCTTTCCTAGATATATTCTCTCATGGCTTCACGTTCAGGACAAGAGAGATTAAATATCCTACCTTTAGGGAGCTTAGCTCCTGGTACCAAATCGATTGCGCAATTGTACTCTCTTTGAGGAGGTAACTCTTCGGAGGCTTTTTTAGAAAAAACGATGCGAATTCCTGAACAAACTCAGGTAGAATGTTCACCTCCTCAGCGAGAGAAACCAAATTAATAGAAAAACAGGAAGTCATGCATTCATTACCCCATTTAGTAAGATCCCCAGTATTCCAGTTAAACGTGGGATTATCCATCTGCAACCAAGGAATGCCTAAAACCAAATCGGACGATAATCCCTGCATCATCAACACAGAACACTGCTCCAAATGCATGGAGCCAACCATGAGTTCAAATACAGGGGTATGCTGTATAAAATAACCATTAGCAAGTGGAGTGGAGTCGATACCCACACCGGGGACAGGTTTAGGCAAATCAATCAATGGTATAGCTAGAGACATAGCAAATTCCACAGACATAATATTAGCAGAAGACCCTGAGTCCATGAAGGCACTGCCGGTGGCAGACCTACCACCAAAAGAGACCTGAAAGGGAAGCAAGATTTTATTAGGATTCATATTTACGGGAAATACCTGTGAGCCCAAGCGACCTCCCCGATGGTCACTTAGGCGCGGAAGTTTTCCGGCTGCTTATTCTTACGTCTAGGACAGTCGTTCACTTGATGCTTGTCATCCCCACAGTAGAAGCAGAGACCATTCTTCCTGCGGAACTCTCTATGTTGTTGGGGAGACACGGAGGCACCGAGTTGCATAGGTTCATATTAGTTTTCCGTGGAAGAATGAAGCAACAGAACCTCTGGAGCCATCATAGGGGAGTCAGAGGAAAAGGTACAAAAATGTTAGAATCGTCATTCCCTGAGACGTCGGTCAATACGTACCGCTAAAGCCATAACCTGATCTAGAGAGTCCGAAGAGGGATAACTAACTAACAGGTCTTTCAGGGCAGGGTCTGACACCTCAGGGCAGGGTCATTCCACCGAGAAGCTACACACCACTTCCTAAAGTCAGAGCAGTACTCTTCAACGGGTCTCTTACCCTGACGTAAGGTCACCAGCTGACTCTCGGCAAAGGCAGTCTTGTCAGTCTTGTCATAGATGAGCCCGAGAGCAGAAAAAAAAATCAACAGATGAAAGTTCAGGGGCGTCAGGAGCCAAGGAGAAGGCCCATTCCTGGGAGCCGTCCTGGAGCCGGGACATAATTATACCCATTCGCTGGTTCTCAGAACCTGAGGAGTGGGGCCTTAAACGGAAATAGAGCCTACAACTCTCCCGGAAGGAGAAAAAAGTCTTCCGGTCCCCTGAGAACCGGTCAGGCAACTTGAGGTGGGGTTCAAGAGGTGAGGTGGGTGGCTACCGGGGTAGCAGCACGCTGGTTGCACCTCTGAGCCAGGTCTTGGACCTGTAGGGAAAGACCCTGCATTTGCTGAGCCAGGGCCTCAAGGGGGTCCATAGTGTGTCAGGGACCAGGGTAGAAAAGGTATTTGGGCCTGTGATTATGTAATGATATGGTAGGGAGACGGACAAGTGAGCCCTAATCTACCCGCAACCCAGTACCTGCCTACTTACATGTCCCGTCCTAGGCGACTGCGTACAACTGGGTGACGGTCTCTACACTCAATATGTGCACTACAGACAACACAAGACAGGGTACACAGAAGAGAGGGAAGTGAGGCAGTTGCCCACGGCAACACCGTGAGCAACAGGAGTAGTGAACGAGTTGAGTCAAAGCAGGAGAATACGTGGTAACAAAAGCAGAGCAGAAGAATAGTAGTCAATCAAGCCAGGGTCAATATGGAGCAGGTCAATTGTAAGTAGCAGTATCACAGACAAAGGACAAGCAGCAAATGAAGGTATACATAGACCAGGGGCGGGAGCTAGAACCGTCTGGCCAGGCTGTGATAGGTTCTCCCACTCCTCAGCCTACCAGCCTGAGTGGTAGCAGATCGAGTTACTCTAACAGACCTAGGCACAGATGCAGGCTGATTAACCACGCGCGTCGACACAGAAGCTGTGTCAGGCAAATCCTTTACAGCGAGCCTATTAATCCATATTTTTCCATGGTTTCCCATAGAAAGTCCCAGTGGACCCTATCAAATGCTTCTTTAGCATCCAATGATAGAACACTGGGGTCCTCCATTTTTCCCGTAAACTCTATCAATCCAAGTACTCTTCTACAGGCATCCCTTGGTTGTCTCCTAGGAATAAAGCCTATTTGATCCTCGGGGATTCCGCTTCAGAAGTGAGTGACGTCGCTGTGTCCATACATGGACAGTGTAGTCACTCACTTCTCCTGTAGCGGAATCCCCAGTCCCCAGCCGGGGATTGGGGATTCCGACTCCTACAGGGAGAAAAAAAAGACCCTCCTCATCCTCCTCACTTGCACTCTGCTTTCACTCACCATCAGAAGAAGGCAGGAGTCTTGCAGCGGCGTTCTCACTCGTGTCGATGCTGGCTCGGGAGTGGACCAGTCCAGTCATCTGACCGGTGAGGTCAGGTGACAGGTCAGGTGACTGGACTGGTCCACTCCCGAGCCGGCATCGATCCCAGTGAAACTCCTGCCATCTTCTGATCGTTGCTGCAGTCAGCAGTGATCAGCTGTTTTGCTGCAGCACCCAGAGGGACAGTTTGAAGACCGGCCGGGATGGCGGGACAGCGGTGAGAAACCGGGACTGTCCCGCTGGAATTGGGACGTTTAGGAGGTATTCCGTCAGTCCCGCGGACCTGACGAGTTTAGTGACGGTGGGTCCTGCGTGTCTGTGACATGCAGGATCCACGTGTAAATAATCATATCTAAGTTCATAACATTTATGGGCCAGGCAGAACGGGCCCCCTCATACCAGGTGGCGTTTCTAGCACAGGAGGGAGCCCTGGTGCTATCAACAGCCACATTCTCTTTAATCTGCGTCCTCACAAATAAATACTATAGGCTGCAGGCCACGTTACGCCTGTAGCCTTGTGAGGACTCCTTGCGCAGGCTGGTGTGATGACGTAACTGCATCACGCTGGTCTGCACATGCGTCCTGTACTGAGGCAGTGCAGCGCTCGGTCGGTCGCTGGAACGGGGCAAGGTAAGTACAATATTTATTTTTTTGGAGGGTTATGTGGCAATAAACAGGGGAATGATTGCTGTGTAGCACTATATGAAAGGTAGGGGGATGTTTGGCACTATATACAAGGGGAGGGGGATTTCTGTGTAGAACTATATACAAAGGGAGGGGATGTGTGACACTATATACAAGGGGAGGGGGGTTGTGTGGCACTATATATAAGGGGAGCGGGAATTGCTGTGTAGCACTAAATACAAGCGGAGGGGGCTGAGTAGCACTATATACAGGGGGGGCTGTGTAGCACTATATAGAATGGGAGGGGGATTGCTGTGTAGCACTATATACAAAATATATGATGTAACTGCATCACGCTTGTCTGCACATGCGTCCTGTACTGAGGCAGTGCAGCGCTTCGTCGGTCGCTGGAACGGGGCAAGGTAAATACAATAATTTTTTTTTGAGGCTATGTAGCAATAAACAGGGGAATGATTGCTGTGTAGCACTATATACAAGGGGAGGGGGATGTGTGGCACTATATACAAGGGATGGGGATTTCTGGGTAGCACTATATACAAAGGGATGGGATGTGTGACACTATATACAAGGGGAGGGGGGTTGTGTGGCACTATATACAAGGGGAGGGGGAATTGCTGTGCAGCACTAAATACAAATACAAGCGGAGGGGGCTGTGTAGCACTATATAGAATGGGAGGGGCATTGCTGTGTAGCACTATATACAAGGGATGGGGGGCTGTGTGGCACTATATACAAGGGGAGATGTGTGGCACTAAATACGAGGGGAGGGCTGCGTGGCAGTATATAAAATGGAGATGGGCTTTGTGGCACTATATACAAGGGGGATTGTGTGGCACTATATACAAGGGGGGCTGTGTGGCACTATATACAAGGGGGGCTGTGTGGCACTATATACAAGAAACAAAACCACAAAAAGGGCCATACTTACTAGGTGGGTGGGTGAAAACCCGTTCCCAGCAGGACGCAGACAGGTCTGCTGGCACTATATACAAGGGGGCTGTGTGGCACTATTTACAAGAGGTGTGTGGCGCTATGTATACGGCTGTCTGTGATGCTATCAATAGGGGGTGTGTGGCGCTATCTATAGGGGCTTTTTGTGGCGAAATCCACAGCGTGTGTGTGTGGTGCTCTCTACAGGGGGGCTGTGTGCAATGCTATCTACAGAGGGCTGTGTGTGGCGCTATCTGCAGGGTGCTGTGTGTGGTGCTATCTACAGGGTGTGTGGCGCTATCCACAAGGGAGGGTGTGGGGCTCTCTATAGGGGGGTTGTGTGGCGCTATCTATAGTTAGGGCTATATGTGATGCTGTCTACAGGGCGATGTCTGTGGCGCTATCTATAAGTAGGGCTGTGTGTGATGCTGTCTACAGGAAGCTGTGTGTGGCGCTATCTATAGGGGGCATGTGGCGCTATCTACAGGGGCAGTGCGTGGTGCTATCTACAGGGCGCTGTGTGTGGTGCTATCTACACGGGGCTGTGTGTATGTAATGCTTTACTTTACAGTGTGTGAAACAATAATATTCAGGGGCACAGTGTTTGGTACAATTTTATTCAGGGTCACAGTGTATGGTTCTATTATATTTAGGGGCATAGTGTATGGCACCATGATAATTTTATCTTCGTTTATAGATGTTGAAATGTTGGAAAAGTGAGGAATCTAAAACATCTGAGTGGCAAATGCTGCACAAATGAGCCATGGCCGAGAGAAGTCGTCATGAAGCCTGGACCTGATGCAGAAGAAAAGAGGAAAAAAAACTACTAGAATCTGAGATGTCGTCACCTGTGAGTCACTAGATTTATAGAGAATCTGTCATCTCTCCTGACATGTTTATTATAGAAAATCCTGGTATTTCACAAAAAGTCTTTGTGCAGTCAAGGACTGATAGTAAAATGCATGCTACAATTCCCCTTGTCAGGAGGATGTGTCCTTGCACAGTGTGATACTGTTAGTGTGTAGGGATACAGCCCTTTAAAAGGGGAATCGTAACACCCATTTGTTAATGCTTATACAAAAAGGTAGTGTTTATAGCTACGGCGCGGCAAAGCAGTAGTGGAGAAGGGGGGACCTAGTTTGGGTAACAGCCCAGGGCCTATGGTCTACTTAATCCGCCATGCCTGCGTGTCAGAGACAGCTGTTCTGTATAGAGAAAGTAAGTAAAAATATTTTTTTTTATTGAAGACTAATTACAAAGTTACACTAAACACACTGACTAATCTATTTATCTAAACAAAAAAAATGCCCTCAACGTTGCCAATAGTCTTTAAAGTCACCAGAAATAATTACAGGTCCTTCTCAATAAATTAGAATATCATCAGATAATTTATTTATTTTAGCAATTCAATTCAAAAAGTGAAACTCATATATTATATGGATTCATTACACACAGATTGATCTATATCCATCAGTTTTTTCTTTTAATGTTGAAGATTATGTCTAACAGTTAATAAAAACCCAAAATGTAGTCTCTCAGAAAATTAGATTATATAAGCCCAATTTCAAAAATGATTTTTAATACCGAAATGTAGTCCTACTGAAAAGTATATAACCTAAAGAGAAAGATGCCAATAAACAAAGGATGTACGAAAAATAGAAAAATACTTTATTCAAGATAACACATAGATATACA
Organism: Rhinoderma darwinii; assembly: GCF_050947455.1. Lineage (NCBI taxonomy): Eukaryota > Metazoa > Chordata > Amphibia > Anura > Rhinodermatidae > Rhinoderma > Rhinoderma darwinii. The sequence goes on from NC_134696.1 coordinate 87,893,237, forward strand.
ATGTTTAAAAAGAATCCACAAACCAACAGGTTAAAAGGACATACAAGCCATGCAACTCACAAAATAAATATACCATGTAAGCAAAGAGTATATGTGAATGATGGCATAGCCTAACACTGTATGCGTCTGCAAACTGTATATTGCCCGCAAAAATTACACAAAGTTAAGTATATATCTACCATATAAAATGGTGTACAGGTGGGTGACGAAATACATATGAAGGTAACAGCAGGAAATAGACAGTGCTGACAATTTAGAACAATGTTTAAGGTAAGTTGCAATGATTGAGCATACCCATGATAGGTGCCAGAGTTGAGTGCACAGCAAGAAGTCCGCCCCAACGCGCGTTTCGGCGCAAATGCCTTCTTCTGGGGGTGGCGTTGGACACTGAATAAGCCACTTTTAAGGGGGAGCTGACCAATCGTTGTGAGGTATCCCAAAACCGGGATCCAGGATTAAAAAAGTGTGTAAATGACTCACTGGTTACTTACAGGTCGCTGCCTCGAGGTGAACCAAGATGGCCGCGCCGCCGGAAACGCCAGTCATGAGGGGCCAGGAGCCGGATATGCGTCACCGCGTCAGCTGACACGGTCACTTGAGTCCGAAGTCCTGCACGTCACAAACGGCGGAACGGAGGCCGGTCACTAGTCCACCAATCAAGGGAGCGACACAGTGAGAGATAGGTAAACCTGGATACAACAAAAACCGAAGTGGTCTGGCTCATGCGACAATGGAATAATGTTTATTAGCTTGACCAAGATTCAGACATTAAACTCCGATAGTAGACATAGTAACATGAATATATATAATAGATTTTGAAGAGAACATAGGTTAATGGTGCACAAAAAAACAAAGATCCCAAAAATGAATTGAGAAGCATAAACACAGTGATCATAAGTTACTGAAATTATTATACAGTAAAGTAAAATACATGTGTGAGTGAAAGGAAATGTGCCTGTGAAAGATTAATGCACGAAGCAAAAAGAGTAATATAATTGAGTGAGGAGAATTACATATGTGAAAAATGAAAAGTGCAGGGAAAACAACAATGAAAATGTGAAAACTAAGAAAGGAGGGCAATATTGAAAATATGACCCTCCATAAAGCGAAATTTAATGTAAGACCATATAAGAAAAATGTATGATGCAGTGCATGCATCATACATACTACTGAAAAGTATGTCCCGTATATGCTCTCAATACTTGGTCGGAGCTCCTTCTGCATGAATTGCTGCATCAATGCGGCGTGGCATGGAGGCGATCAGACTGTGGCACTGCTGAGGTGTTACGGAAGTCTAGGTTCCTTTGATAGTGGCCTTCAGCTTGTCTGCATTGTTGGATCTGGTGTCTCTCATCTTCCTCTTGACAATACCCCAAAGATTCTCTATGGGGTTTCGGTTAGGTGATTTTGCTAGCCAATCAAGCACAGTGTTACTGTGGTTACTAAACCAGGTATTGGTACTTTTGGCAGTGTGGGCAGGTGCCAAGTCCTGCTGGATAATTAAATCAGCATCTCCATAAAGCTTGTCAGCAGAGGGAAGCATGAAGTGCTCTAAAATTTCCTGGTAGATGGCTGTGTTGACTCTGGACTTGATATAACACAGTGGACCAACACCATATACATATACATATACATATACATATATATTTACAGTGAAGGAAATAAGTATTTGATCCCTTCCTTATTTTGTAAGTTTGCCCACTGTCAAAGACATGAATAGTCTAGAATTTTTAGGCTAGGTTAATTTTACCAGTGAGAGATAGATTATATAAAAAAAAAAAAAATTATCACATTGTCAAAATTATATATATTTATTTGCATTGTGCACAGAGAAATAAGTATTTGATCCCTTTGGCAAACAAGACTTAATACTTGGTGGCAAAACCCTTGTTGGCAAGCACAGCAGTCAGACATTTTTAGTAGTTGATGATGAGGTTTGCACACATGTTAGATGGAATTTTGGCCCACTCCTCTTTGCAGATCATCTGTAAATCATTAAGATTTCGAGGCTGTCGCTTAGCAACTCGGATCTTCAGCTCCCTCCATAAGTTTTCGATGGGATTAAGGTCTGGAGACTGGCTAGGCCACTCCATGACCTTAATGTGCTTCTTTTTGAGCCACTCCTTTGTTGCCTTGGCTGTATGTTTCGGGTAATTGTCGTGCTGGAAGACCCAGCCACGAGCAATTTTTACCAATGGTTTTCTTGGTGACTGTGGTCCCAGCTGCCTTGAGATCATTAACAAGTTCCCCCCGTGTAGTTTTCAGCTGAGATCTCACCTTCCTCAGGATCAAGGATACCCCACGAGGTGAGATTTTGCATGGAGCCCCAGATCGATGTCGATTGACAGTCATTTTGTATGTCTTCCATTTTCTTACTATTGCACCAACAGTTGTCTCCTTCTCACCCAGCGTCTTACTTATGGTTTTGTAGCCCATTCCAGCCTTGTGCAGGTCTATGATCTTGTCCCTTACCTCCTTAGAAAGCTCTTTGGTCTTGCCCATGTTGTAGAGGTTAGAGTCAGACTGATTAATTGAGTCTGTGGACAGGAGTCTTTTATACAGGTGACCATGTAAGAGCTGTCTTTAATGCAGGCACCAAATTGATTTGGAGCGTGTAACTGGTCTGGAGGAGGCTGAACTCTTAATGGTTGGTAGGGGATCAAATACTTATTTCTCTGTGCACAATGCAAATAAATATATATAATTTTGACAATGTGATTTTATGTTTTTTTTTTAAATATAATCTATCTCTCACTGGTAAAATTAACCTAGCCTAAAAATTCTAGACTGTTCATGACTTTGACAGTGTGCAAACTTACAAAATCAGCAAGGGATCAAATACTTATTTCCTCCACTGTATATACATATATAAATAAATAAAGAAAACAGCAAAATAGAGCAGCACAGTAGCAGGAAAGACCTCACAGCTGGTGCAAGCTTCAGAGGAATTACCCTTTTCCTCACAATCATAGACAAAAATAGGCAAAGAAGCACTAGTCCAAAAAAATGTGACATTTATTCCCAAAACACCACAACGTTTCACCCCCTCTGAGGGTTTTTCAAGTAGTACAAAAACAGTGCAAATAAGCTGCATATATACTGAGCTGAAAACTCATTACATCATTACATATCATTAATACAAAAATGTAAAAATAAAACAGTGTAGACAAATATGAAATAAAATATATAAGATCATGATATCAACATGAATGTTACAATAGTGTACATACAATACACGTGACCATAGAATACAGTGAAACGATAGAAAAGGTAAATATACCCACAAGTAAAATCATGTGTTGTGAATATAAAAAAATCAGTGCAATCAAAAACATATGGTCACTCACCACTGACACTCATAGAACCGGATGCCACATGAAGCACTGTAGTACACTATCAGAGTCTCATAATCTGAACTGCGCATGACTGTAAGGAGAGCTCCACTATTGGTCAGAGTATATCACATGGTCAATCCATAGATGGAACGCAATATGTCGCGCAAGAGGAAATTAAATCTCGTGCACGTACAGTACAATGAAGACTGTGACCGCACCTTCGCATGTCTACTACATATCTAAGATTCAACCAGTCCCATTTTAAAGTAGGGAAAGATGACAATGAGAAATTATATGGCTGTTCAACCATATGATTGAAAACCATATAATTTCTCATTGTCATCTTTCCCTACTCTAAAATGGGACTATTGGAATTTATATAGTGGCCATCAGAGGTGTAGCTAGGGGTTTAGCAACGAGGGATGAAACAATCTGAATGTTCTCCAACCCAGTTGGCCCTCCACACAATATAATGACCCCTTAGTGGCACCCACACAGTATAATGCCCTTATAGCTGCCCCCACACAGGATAATGCCCCTATAGCTGCCCCCACAGAGGATAACACCCCCATAGCTGCCCATACACATTATAATGACCCCTTATGCCTAGGTGTACAATAACATTGAAGTTTAAGAAAAAAGTTGGGGTCCGGCACACGATAAGGTAAGTAAAAAAATGCAATGCTGTTTATTGGTATCAAATAATAAAACAAGTGTTTAAAATCTCGGGCAGAGAACGCCTACGCGTTTCGAACTTCTCAGTTCTTATTCATAGTTACTCTCCTAGTCTATTAGGGCTGCTTTATAAATCTGGAAAAGGAAGGTGTGTAGCCAAGTGGGGAAAATAATTAACTCTTACTATGCTATCAAGGAAACCCCACAGGCATTGCATATTTGACTTCATTACGTGTGTGTGTAACATATCCCAACTTGTGAACTTATATTCCCATGTTTGGAAAAATAGGTTCTATGCTATCAAGCACATCATGGGAATTGTAGAAAAAAACTGCCAATAGTACATATGAGCAGACGACTGCATTCCCATTTCTCTTCTATCCCGATTTCAAACTTATTGTTGATAGTAGCAAACTGGTGTGGAAACCCTGACAAGTGCACATCCCCAGTGTGTACACTCCCTATGTCATAAGCGTCATATGTTTGGAAAAGGGAGGGCAGGAGTATCTATAAACTATATATGCATCCGGTGCATGTATATGTAGGTAAGGACAATTAGACAAAGTTTAACCTATCAGGTATATATAGGGTTGATGACAAGGTGTAACCTATCAGGTGTATAGGGCTGATGTGTCTTGGCTTGCATGTTATGTAGACCATATATTGTTGTAATATCACATTTAGTAAATATACATAAGGACTGTCCTATAATTTAGGCCCTTAGGGAATCTCGTGTCCATTTTAAGAATCCACATGGCTTCCCTGTTTAAAAGGATTTTTCTTCAATCCCTCCTCTCTTGGGTTTCAAAACCCTCTCTATAGGGAAAACATTCATTGATTCAGTGTTGCTATGGTGCATTTCAATAAAGTGTTTAGAAACACCAGAAACATTACGCTATTTTGCAGGATAGATGTCAGACAAATATTAGCCAATGCTTCTTTTTAGGGGTCTTGTGGTGCAGCCCACATATTGTAGTCGGCAGGTGTCACACTACGTGTGTGGTGTTACAATTGATAAATGTTTTAATATTATATTTCTGTTGCTTTCTACTTTTTGTATCGGTGATATTTTTTGCTCAGATTAAGTTGATAGTAGAATATTCCCTTGCACGTAATCTAGTGTTTATAGTGACACACTCCTGTAAATAATCATGATTGGTACAGATTAGTTTGGCTCTGATATATTTCCCAATTGGCAGGTTTCTGGTTACATCTTTTGGATGGGAACTTGTCGCATGCAATATTGAATTACCCGAAGTGGGTTTTCTATATAGGCCACATGTGATGATTTTTCTGGAAGTATCACCTGTTAGAACTAAATCTAAAAATGGGATATGATCTGGATGGTTCATGGAAGTGAAGATCAAGTTGTTCTTATTATTGTTGATCCGTCTGGCAAACTGTGATATGAGCACTACAGGACCTTGCAAGATGATGAAAATATCGCCAATGTAGCGCCCATACCAGAGGATGTCAGACATAAATGGGTTGGAGACCGTATATATATATATATATATATATATATATATATACATATATATATATTCTTACTCCCATCTTACCACATATTTATTGGCTGACGAGGGGGAAAATCTGGCACCCATAGAGCATCCTGCATACTGTAAGAAAAATTTGTTGTTAAATGAATAATAGTTATGCTTCAAAAGAAAGTATGTTGTCATGAGATAAATTGTTTTAATTGGTCTTCACATTATTTCAGTTACTTATATAGCGCCAACATATTACGCATATTCATTAGAGATGAGCGAACTTATCAAAAGTTCGGTTCGGCTAGTTCGCCGAATTTCACAAAAAAGTTTGATTCGGACCGAACTAGTTCGGACCGAACCTGTCACTTCCGTGCGGCGAGCATGCTACTGTCCAGGGTGCTGATAGAGTTAATGGGCTGCACTAACTCTTTCTGCGACCTTGTCAGTACATGCTCGGCGCGCGGAAAATACAATTTAAATGTAATAAAAAAATTAAAATTATATGTTCATACTTACTTTCCTCCTGTCCGGCCTCCAGCGATGACGTTTCATCCCTTTCGCCGCTGCAGCCAATCACAGGCTGTAGTGGCGGTCACGCACGTCAGGATGACGCTTCATCCCACGTGACCGCCTCTGCAGCCACTCACAGGCTGCAGCGGCGACATGGATGAAACGTCATCGCTGGAGGCCGGACAGGAGGAAAGTAAGTATGAACGTATTATTATTATTTTTTGGCATGTATGTATGTTGGCATTTATGTATGTATGTATGTATGTATATATATATATGTGCATGTATGTTTGCATGTATGTTGGCATGTATGTATATATGTGCATGTTTGTATGTATATTTGCATGTATGTATGTATGCATGTGTGTATGTTTGCATGTATGCATGTATGTATGTATGTATGTATGTAAGTATGTTTGCATGTATGTATGTTGTGATGTATGTATGTATGTATGTTGTCATGTATGTATGTATATATGTGCATGTATGTTTGCATGTATGTTGGCATGTATGTATATATGTGCATGTGTGTATGTATATTTGTATGTATGTATGTTTGCATGTATGTATGTATGTTTGCATGTATGTGTGTTTGCATGAATGTATGTATGTATGTTTGCATGTATGTATGTATGTATGTATGCATGTTTGTATGTATATTTGCATGTGTATATGTATGTATGTATGTATGTATGTTTGCATGTGTGTATGTTTGCATGTATGTATGTATGTTTGCATTTATGTATGTATGTATGTTGTCATGTATGTATGTATGTATGTATGTTGTCATGTATGTATATATGTGCATGTATGTTGGCATGCATGTATATATGTGCATGTGTGTATGTATATTTGCATGTATATATTTGTATGTATGTATGTTTGCATGTATGTATGTATGTATGAAGGTATGTTTGCATGTATGTATGTTTGCATGTATGTATGTATGTATGTATGTATGTATGTTGTCATGTATGTATGTATGTATATATGTACATGTATGTTTGCATGTATGTATGTTGTCATGTATGTATGTATATATGTGTATGTTTGTATGTATATTTGCATGTATATATTTGCATGTATGTATGTTTGCATGTGTGTATGTTTGCATGTATGTATGTATGTATGTTTGCATGTATGTATGTTTGTATGTATGTTTGCATGTTGTCATGTATGTATGTATATATGTGCATGTATGTATGTTTGCATGTTTTTATTTTTGCATGTATGTTTGCATGTATGTTTATATATATATATATATATATATATATATATATATATATGTGCATGTATGTAATTATGTTTGCATGTATTTATGTTTGCATGTATATTTGTGCATGCTTGTATATATGTATGTATGTATGTATCTATCTATCTTTGCATGTTTGTTTGTATGTATATATGTGTGTATGTTTGCATGTATGTATATTTGCATGTATATATGTGCATGCATGTATGTATGTATGTATGTATGTATGTTTGTATATATGTATGTATGTTTGCATGTATGTTTGTTTGTTTGTATATATGTCTGTATGGCCATGTATGATACTGTCTGCTGGCGCCCTGTATCTAAGTCAACTTCGTGGCAGGCTTCTATACATGGTATAACAGTCAGTATCACACATTAAACTGAATCTAAGCCTACGACATGTTTTATTTCATTTTTTTTTTACAGGTTTGGTGTTTGGACTACGTCGGTTTCGAGGACTACTTAGATGACGTTTTTTTTTCTACAATAAAATGGTTAATGAGGGTTGTGTTGGGGGTGCTTTATTTCAATAAAATATTTTATCTATATCTTTGTCTTTTTCTTTTCAAATTTTATTACTACCACTTTAGTAATGGCCGCTGTCTGAGTGACAACATCCATTACTAAGGCGAGGCTTAGTGTTAGCCGGTGCAGAGGCTAACACTAATCACCATTATTACCCCGGTACCCACCACCACCAGGGGTGCCGGGAAGAGCCAGGTACGATCCAGTACCCGACCATCTGTTGTGACGGTCGGGCTCTGGGGCGGCCGCAGGCTGGTATTATGAGGCTGGGAAGGGCCAAAAACAGTGGACCTTCCCACCCTTGTAATGCTAGACTGCTGCTGCTGTGTTGTATCTGGCTGGTTATAAAAGTGGGGGGGAACCCACGTAATTTTTTTAAAATTATTATTATTTTTTTAATTTAAAAAAAAAAAGACATGGGGTTCCACCCAATTTATCATAACCAGCCACATACAACACAGTGTTATTAGCCTGGGAATGGACAAAACCAGTGGCCCTTCCCACCCATGTAATGTCAGACTGCTGCGGCCTTGTATATGGCTGGTTATTAAAAATGTTGGGGACCCATCTATTGTTAAATTTGTTAAATTAAAAAAAAAAAAACGACGTGGGGGTCCCCCCCATTTTTATAACCAGCCCGATACAACACAGCAGCAGCAGCCTAGCATTACAAGGGTGGGAAGGTCCACTGTTTTTGGCCCTTCCCAGCCTCATAATACTAGCCTACAGCCGCAACAGTACCCGACCATCACAACAGATGGTCAGGTACTGGATCGTACCAAGCTCTTCCCGGCACCCCTGGTGGTGGTGGGTACCGGGGTAATAATGGGTGGTTAGTGCTAGCCTCTGCACCGGCTAACACTAAGTACCGCCTTAATAATGGACGCTGTCAATCAGCCAACTGCCTTATCTAGGCACTAATAAAGTTTAAAAAAAAACACAAAGGCAATTCTTTTTTATTGAAATAAGAAATCCCCAAAAAAAGCCTCGTTAACCATTTTATTAAAATTTGAAAAAACGTAGACCTACGCAGTAGTGCAACGAATCGAATATATAGTCCAATCGGTATATCAAAATCTGCAACAACATAAAAAAACAGTTATCAATGTGAACGAACAATACCAATACTTCTACTCACCTACACACATATATACACGCACACACAAACAAACAAACAACCATACACAAACACACACATATATACACAAACACAACAAGATATACACACACACACACATATACACGAACTCACACATATACAAACAAAAACACACATATCCAAACACACACATATACACAAACACACACATATACACAAACACACACATATACACAAACACACACATATACACAGTTATACACAAACACACACACATATACACACACATATACACGAACTAACACATATACACAAACACATATACAAACAAAAACACACATACCCAAACACACACATATACACAAACACACACATATACACACATATACACAAACACATATACACAAACACACCTATATATACACAAACACACACACATAAACACACACCCATATACACACATATACACAAACACACACATATACAAAAACACACACACACACAAACATCTACACACAAACATATACACAAACACATATACACAAACACACCCATATATACACAAACACACATAAACACACACACACACATATACACAAACACACATATAAAAACAGAAAAAGACACATACCCAAACACACATATATACACAAACACACACATACACAAACACACACACGGTTTCTTTTAAATGCTGCTGGGCAACCTGCTCGATCCACTATATAAGGCTGCGCTACAGTGCAGCATTTAAAAGAAACAGGATCCTGACCTGTCCATAGAGTTTAAGGCAGCACAGAGTATTTCAGGAGATGAGCGTGCAGATTCAGTGCTGCTGTGAACTCTGCTCTTACCATTACGTAGCTCTCAGTCTGTTACCTCTCTTCCACTCCTGTCCTCAATAACACCTTCACATGATTGGCAAGTCACCACGTAATGGTAAGACCAGAGTTCACAGCAGCACAGAGTATTTCAGGAGATGAGCGTGCGGATCTTGTGCGGGGTGGTGACTTGCCAATCATGTGAAGGTGTTATTGAGGACAGGAGTGGAGGAGAGGTAACAGACTGAGCTACGTAATGGTAAGAGCAGAGTTCACAGCAGCACAGAATCTGCACGCTCCTCCCCTAAAATATTCTGTGCTGCTGTGAATTCTGCTCTTACCATTACGTAGCTCTCAGTCTGTTGCCTCTCCTCCACTCCTGTCCTCTATAACACCTTCACATGATTGGCAAGTCACCACCGCGCTCAAGATCCGCACGCTCATCTTCTGAAATACTCTGTGCTGCTGTGAACTCTGCTCTTACCGTTACGTGGTGACTTGCCAAACATGAAGGTGTTATTGAGGACAGTAGTGGAGGAGAGTGTAATGACCAGGGGGTAGGGAAACGGACAAGTGAGCCCTAATCTACCCGCCACTCTGTCCCTGCCTACTTGCAACGACCCGCCCTAGGCGACGGGGTACAACTGGGAGGCGGTCCCTGCACTCAGTAAGTGCACGACAAACACGACAAACATACAAGGGAATACAAGCAAGGGAAAGGGGCAGTTGCCCACGGCAACACCGTGAGCAACCAGAGTGGTGAACGAGCCGAGTCAAGCCAGGAGTGTGCGAGGTACCAAATGAAGAGCAGAAGAGTAGTGAGTAAGCCAGGGTCTGTATGGAGCAGGAACAAAATAGAAGGAGCTGTAGCTGGGCCAGGAAACCACACGAAAAAGAATAACAAGCAAGGAAGAACAGGAAATGCAGGTATAAATAGACAGAGGGCGGGAGCTAGCTGAGTCTGGCCAGGCTGCGATAGGCTCTCCCACTCCTAAGCCTGCCAGCCTGAGTGGTGGAAGCTGGAGTTAGTCTCAGGGATGTAGATTCAGGTGCTGACTGATTAATTAAGGTAGTTAACCCCGAAGCTGTGCCTGGCAGATCCTTTACAGTACCCCCCCTTTTATGAGGGGCCACCGGACCCTTTCTAAGTGGACCTGGCTTACTGGGGAAACGCAGGTGGAACCTCCTGACCAATACCCCAGCGTGAACATCCCGGGCGGGTACCCAAGTCCTCTCCTCGGGCCCGTAACCTCTCCAATGGACCAGGTACTGGAGGGAGCCTTGGACCATCTTGCTGTCCACAATCCTGGCCACCTCGAATTCCACCCCCTCAGGGGTGAGGACGGGAACAGGAGGTCTCCTCGAGGGAGCCAAGGACGGGGAGCAGCGTTTAAGGAGGGAGGCATGAAACACATCGTGTATACGAAAAGACGGGGGTAACTCCAGCCGGAAGGAGACAGGATTGAGGACCTCAATGACCTTATACGGCCCAATAAACCGGGGAGCAAATTTCTTGGACGGAACCTTGAGACGCAAGTTCCTAGACGACAACCACACCAGATCCCCGACCATAAACAGGGGGTTAGCAGAACGTTTTCTATCAGCCTGAGTTTTTTGTACGCTCTGGGACGCCTCTAAGTTCTTCTGAACCTGGGCCCAGACTGTGCACAGTTCCCGATGAATGACCTCTGCCTCGGGATTGTTGGAACTACCAGGTGAAACGGAGGAGAACCGTGGATTAAACCCAAAATTACAGAAAAACTGAGAGACCCCTGACGAGTTACTGACCCGGTTATTAAGGGAAAATTCGGCGAGGGGAATGAATGAGACCCAATCATATTGACAGTCAGAGACAAAACACCTAAGTATTGTTCTAGAGATTGATTAGTCCTCTCCGTTTGACCATTGGTTTCAGGATGGAAGGCAGAGGAGAAGGACAGATCAATCCCCAACTTCATACAGAAGGCTCTCCAAAACAATGAAACAAATTGTACCCCTCTGGCCGAAACAATATTGACAGGGACCCCATGGAGACGCAGGATGTGTTTGACAAACAAGGTAGCCAACATCTTGGCGTTGGGTAGTTTCTTGAGGGGTACAAAGTGGGACATCTTGCTGAAGCAGTCTACTACAACCCAGGCCACCAATAATTTCTGGTAATGAGGTGTTTGGTACCCAGGATGCCTGGATGACCAGATAGTGCGGAGTCATGATTTCCCCTAAGTACCCTTAGCCGGAATTGCAGGGGAACAAACAGCTTGTTCTCAGGAAGGTTCCCGGGAGCTGAACCTTGATCAGCAGCAATTTCAGAGACTAAATCAGAATCGATCGAGGAAATGATTATACCTGGAGGCAAAATACAAGCAGGATCTTCCTCCGAAGGAGGGCTGGCCATGAAGCTACGCGACAGTGCATCAGCCTTAATATTTTTAGACCCAGCCCTATAGGTAACCAAAAAATTGAATCTGGTAAAAAATAACGCCCATCGAGCTTGTCTCGGGTTTAGCCTCCGGGCAGATTCTAGGAAAACCAGATTCTTGTGGTCGGTAAGGACCGTTACCTGGTGTCTAGCCCCCTCCAGGAAGTGGCGCCACTCTTCAAATGCCCATTTAATGGCTAAGAGTTCGCGGTTGCCAATATCATAGTTACTCTCAGTTGGCGAAAACTTCCTGGAGAAGTAGGCACAGGGGCGGAGATGGGTGAGGGACCTGGTACCCTGGGACAAGACAGCCCCCACTCTCACCTCAGATGCGTCAATTTCCACGATAAATGGCTCCATTTGGTTGGGCTGAACCAGCACCGGGACCGAGATAAAGCACTTCTTAAGGACCTCAAAAGCCTGGACAGCCTCAGGAGGCCAGTGGAGGAGATCAGCACCTTTGCGAGTGAGGTCCGTAAGAGGCTTAGCGATGACCGAGAAGTTAGCAATAAATCTCCTGTAATAATTAGCGAACCCCAAAAAACACTGTAACGCCTTCAGGGAGGCAGGTTGGACCCATTCCGCCACAGCCTGAACCTTGGCGGTGTCCATGCGGAATTCATGAGGAGTGAGGATTTGACCCAAAAATGGTATCTCCTGTACCCCAAACACACATTTTTCGGTTTTGGCAAACAGTTTGTTTTCCCGAAGGACCTGGAGCACCTTCCTGACATGCTCAATGTGGGAGGACCAGTCCTTGGAAAACACCAGTATGTCATCAAGGTACACTACAAGAAATATCCCCAGGTAATTTCTCAAAATCTCATTTATGAAATTCTGGAAGACCGCAGGGGCATTACACAACCCAAAGGGCATGACAAGGTATTCGAAATGGCCTTCGGGCGTGTTAAACGCAGTCTTCCACTCATCCCCCTCTTTGATGCGAATAAGGTTATACGCCCCCCGTAGATCCAATTTAGTGAACCATTGGGCCCCCTGAACCTGATTAAAGAGATCAGGAATCAAAGGAAGGGGATACTGGTTCCTTACCGTGACCTTATTCAGGCTACGGTAGTCAATGCATGGCCTAAGACCACCATCCTTCTTCCCCACGAAGAAGAAGCCAGCACCTACCGGAGAAGAAGAGGCACGAATGTAACCCTTGGCCAGGGATTCCTGGATATACTCTCTCATGGCTTCACGTTCGGAAAAGGAAGATTAAATATCCTACCCTTAGGAAGCTTAGCTCCTGGTACCAATTCGATAGCGCAATCGTATTCTCTATGAGGAGGTAACACTTCGGAGGCCTCCCTAGAGAAAACATCAGCGAAGTCCTGAACAAACTCGGGTAGCGTATTCGCCTCCTCAGGGGGAGAAATAGAATTAACAGAAAAACATGACGTACAACATTCATTACCCCATTTGGTTAGCTCCCCAGTATTCCAGTCAAACGTGGGATTATGCAACTGCAACCAGGGAAGGCCTAGAACCAAATCGTACGATAATCCCTGCATCAACAGTACAGAGCATTGCTCCAAATGCATGGAGCCAACAAGGAGTTCAAAAACAGGGGTATGCTGTGTAAAATAACCATTAGCAAGAGGAGTGGAGTCGATATCCACTACCGGGACAAGTTTAGGCAAATCAATCAGAGGCATAGCAAGAGACATAGCAAATTCCACAGACATAATATTAGTAGAGGACCCTGAATCCACGAAGGCACTGCCGGTAGCAGACCTACCACCAAAAGAGACCTGAAAGGGAAGCACGATCTTAGTACGTTTCATATTTACGGGAAATACCTGTGCGCCCAAGTGACCTCCCCGATGATCACTTAGGCGCGGAAGTTTTCCGGCTGCTTATTCTTACGCCTAGGACAGGTGTTCACTTGATGCTTGTCATCCCCACAGTAGAAGCAGAGACCATTCTTTCTGCGGAATTCTCTACGTTGTTGGGGGGACACGGAGGCCCCGAGTTGCATAGGTATCTCTGAGTCTTTCCTGGAGGAACGAAGCAACGGAACTTCGGGAGGCATCATGGGGGAGTCGGAGGAGAAAACACATAAACGTTCATGTTGTCGTTCCCTGAGACGTCGGTCAAGTCGTACCGCTAAAGCCATAGCCTGGTCTAGGGAGTCAGAAGAGGGATAGCTAACTAGCAGGTCTTTCAGGGCATTCGACAGACCCAACCTAAACTGGCACCTTAAGGCAGGGTCATTCCACCGAGAAGCTATGCACCACTTCCTAAAATCAGAGCAATACTCCTCAACAGGTCTCTTACCCTGACGTAAGGTCACCAGCTGACTCTCGGCAAAGGCAGTCCTGTCAGTCTCGTCATAAATAAGTCCGAGAGCAGAAAAGAAACAATCAACGGAGGAAAGTTCAGGGGCGTCAGGAGCCAAGGAGAAGGCCCACTCTTGGGGCCCTTCATGGAGCCGGGACATAATTATACCCACCCGCTGGCTCTCAGAACCTGAGGAATGAGGCTTTAAACGAAAGTAAAGCCTACAACTCTCCCGAAAGGAGAGAAAAGCCCTCCGGTCCCCTGAGAACCGGTCGGGCAACTTGAGGTGGGGTTCAAGAGGTGCGGTGAGGGGAACTACCAAGGTAGCATCAGGCTGGTTGACCCTCTGAGCCAGGGCCTAGACCTGTAGGGAGAGACCCTGCATTTGCTGAGCCAGGGTCTCACGGGAGTCCATAGTGGTGTCAGGGACCAGGGTAGACTAGGTATGGGCTTGTTATTATGTAATGACCGGGGGGTAGGGAAACGGACAAGTGAGCCCTAATCTACCCGCCACTCTGTCCCTGCCTACTTGCAACGACCCGCCCTAGGCAACGGGATACAACTGGGCGGCGGTCCCTGCACTCAGTAAGTGCACGACAAACACGACAAACATACAAGGGAATACAAGCAAGGGAAAGGGGCAGTTGCCCACGGCAACACCGTGAGCAAGCAGAGTGGTGAACGAGCCGAGTCAAGCCAGGAGTGTGCGAGGTACCAAATGAAGAGGAGAAGAGTAGTGAGTACGCCAGGGTCTGTATGGAGCAGGAACAAAATAGAAGGAGCTGTAGCTGGGCCAGGAAACTACACGAAAAAGAATAACAAGCAAGGAGGAACAGGAAATGCAGGTATAAATAGACAGAGGGCGGGAGCTAGCTGAGTCTGGCCAGGCTGCGATAGGCTCTCCCACTCCTAAGCCTGCCAGCCTGAGTGGTGGAAGCTGGAGTCAGTCTCAGGGATGTAGATTCAGGTGCTGACTGATTAATTAAGGGAGTTAACCCCGAAGCTGTGCCTGGCAGATCCTTTACAGAGAGGTAACAGACTGAGAGCTTCGTAATGGTAAGAGCAGAGTTCACAGCAGCACTGAATCTGCACACTCATCTCCTGAAATACTCTGTGCTGCCTTAAACTCTGTGGACAGGTCAGGATCCTGTTTCTTTTAAATGCTGCACTGTAGCGCAGCCTTATATAGTGGATCGAGCGGGTTCCCTAGCAGCATTTAAAAGAAACAGGATCCTGACCTGTCCACAGAGTTTAAGGCAGCACAGAGTATTTCAGGAGATGAGCACGGGCAGCCGTTCGTTTTTCCGAGCCGTGCTCCCATTATGCACACGACCGTAAAAACACCCGTTATTGCGGGTCGTAATTACCACTCACAATAACGGGCTCATAGACTTCTGTTACCCACGGGTACCTTTCCGTTTTCTCACGGGAAGGTGCCCGTGCCGTTAAAAAAATAGAACATGCTGCCGCGTCAGAAAAGAAGGTCGGACTGGAGGAAGAAGAGGGACTCGTCACCAAGACAAAGACTGGGTACATATGAAATGCTTTTTATTTTATTTTTAATCAGCAGCCTCTTTTCTCTATCAGTGATTGATAGAGATAAGTGGCTGCCGATTTGTATACTGTTTTTGACCGGGTTCGGTCAAAACGGGTTTGGCCGTACCCGGTGAAGTTCGGATTCGCTGCGAACCGAACTTTTCCGGAAGTTCGGACCGAAACCGGGTTCGGTTGTCCCGGTTCGCTCATCTCTAATATTCATAATTAGAATATTTAGACAGATGATGTTCCAAAGTGGTCAAAGCTCTCTCGTGGGGTATAGATGTGTAGAGCGCTGTAATGTCATATGTTAGCCAGGTGTTATTTGGTTGCCAAGACAAATAGTCCATAATCTTCAGAACTGCTGTACTGCCCTTAATGTAACTTGGTGTTCTTTTAGCAAGTGGCTGTAATTTGGTGCCAAGCCAGGCTCCTAGTCATTCCATAAGAGAGCCAATGCCAGACACAATAGGTCTAAATGGTGGGGGAAATTGGGCTTTATGTATTTTTGGTAGGTCATGAGAGATTGATATGATCGGAAAATCCTTATTCCTGTATTCTGTTTCTTTATGGTTAAGAATACCCATAGCTTGTCCTTCCTCGAGAAGCTTTGATAATTTATCTTTAAAGGAACAGTGTCATCACAATTTTTTTTTTAAATATGTTAAAGATGTTAGTGCTTTATTAAAAACGTTTATATTTATTTGTGTGTTTGTGTTTTACTTTTTCTTATTTTTACGCTTTTTCTTCTCTATGGGGGCTGCCATTTTTTGTTCCATTTCTGTATGTGTCGATTAACGACACATACAGACATGGAATACGGCAGCCACAGTCCCATAGAGACTGCGAACGGGTCCCGTCCCATCCACTTCTGTGTACGCCGTCTGTGTGGGAACTGCGCATGCGCCGCTCCCACACAGTCCAACTTGAAATTGGCGCTGTCCGGCGCCATTTTCCTGTGGACCGGAAGTCGCGGCCGGACAGTAATATTACTACTTCCGGTCGCGGCTTCCGGACTTGTGCACTTGGACCAGCGGCAGCAGACGGAGCGGACGGGCCGGAGGGAGCCGCGGCGGCAGGAGCAGGTAAGAGATTTCAATGTATGTTCGTGTTTGTGTACGTTTACTACTGTATGTAAACCTACTACACTGTGTGTTAGCTCAAAAAATGGCGACACACAGTGTAGGAGATTAGACCGTTCAAACCCCTCGTTTATCCCGGCACTAGCCAGGATAAAGGAGGGGGGGATGCTGAGAGCTCACTAGAGCGAGGGCTTTTTACCCAATTTTGCAATGCTGCAATTTTGGGAATAGCTCCATCTAGTGACCAGCAATGGGAAATATTATAAATTAGAATTAATTTATAATATTTCCTGACTCGTGAAAAAAATAAAAAAAATGTGAACAATGTTTAATCACCTACACACTAAATGTTTAATTAAAAAAAAAAAAACATGTTTTTCTGGCAACACATTCCCTTTAAATATATTTGTTAGATCACTGGTCAGTTGTCGGTAGGTTTGATTATCACCCAGCTTGCTCATGATTTATTGTTCATATAACGTGACATCTAGAATCACCACTGATCATGGCCGGCCTTAGATATGTTCAACCAGTGCGGTCGCACAGGGCGCCAGCCGCCACATCGCAAGAGGGGCGCCAGTGGGTGTGTGTATCCCCATGCTGTTGCAACTACCAGCGGGTCAGGTGCCACTCGCTAACTGCACCTAGCGCCGGGCTTAGGCAGTCGCCTTTCCGCCCAGGCACTTCTTCACTTAGTGGCCGTTGCTACCGCTGTAGCAGCCATAGCGGCTGCTAGCGGCGACACCGGGCATTAGGGCCGTGGCTATAGCGGTAGCGACGGCACTATAGCAGAGCAGGAAGGTATCTCCCTGCTCTGCTATCTACTAGCGCCACTGTAGCTCCCTGAAGGAGCGGAATCCCCATGTGGCCGTGGATTGTGCTCCTGGAGGGCTCCTTGATTTCTCTGTCCATATATGGACAGTGACATCAGGGGAAACTTCTGAAGCTGAATCCCCGGTCACAGGAGAAGCCAGTGACATAATGGACGTCATGGACACTGATGACAGGAGCTTCTCCTAGAGAGGAATAGACAGTCACAGCGTCGGCAACGCTGTGGACAGGGATTCCGCTTCAGGAGTTTCCCCTGATACCACTACCGCTGGAAATAGACAAACTAAAGCTGGCATTACACGGCCCGACACGAGCGCTGATCAATGAGACAACATGGAGCTAGTATGGGGACGAACGCTCATTACTTCGCGTTCCCTTACATTTCTATCATGTCGGCAGTACATGTCCCTGTTTACACAGAGAGATGTGCTCCCGACAACTATAATAGTTTAGGCATTTGAAACAATGCAATCAGGCGATGAACGAGCGTTGGCTCGTTTATCGGTTGATCGTTTTCCTGTATCGGAAACGAGCTTTATGTGAACGCTCATTTCCCCGATAATTGTCCAGTGTAAAAGCACCTTTACTTAGATGCTAGTTGTAAAATAGTAATGCAACAATTTCGTTTGCATCAGGTACAATAGGGGAAGCAGCATTAGTAAGATGGGAACCAGGATAAGGTATTGTACAATTCCTTTCTTTCCATACATAAATTTGCCAGTACTTGCGGGTTCAGAAGTGTTCCTCTTCTCATACCCTTTCCTGGTGTGGAGAGCACTTCTCAGTACAGATATCCACCACTGTGCACAGTCTGTGGGCAGGCAAGCTTTGCTAACAAATCGGCAACAGCATTGTGATGTACACGGGGTAAGAGGGGTGCAAAATAATTTAGAACACTGGGAAAAGACGTAGAGCTTTACCCTATTTCAAGAAAAATATTAAAATTCTTTATGAAAAATATAATATGCATTTGTGAGAATTTGGGGCAGTTGATTTTTTTTACATTCCAAGCAAAATTGTAAAGTTGGGTGATGATGCGAGGGTGTCGGTCTCAGAAATGGCAGCCCTAGTGGATACTGATCTCCCTGACAGCCGGGAGAACAGCCCAGCTAGTAGTCGGCGGGATGGTAATGCAAGTAAGGCAAGACAATTGATAGTTGTAGGGGATTCTATGTTCAGGAAGACGGATAGAATAATTTGTCGGCAAGACCGCCTGAACCAAATGGTTTGCTGTCTCCCTGGTGCCAGGGTTCCGCATGTGGTGGAGCGGGTGGAAAAATTGATGGGAGGGGCTGGTGATGATCCAGCTGTCGTGGTCCATGTGGGTACCAACGACAGAATAAATGGTAGGGGAAGGAGCCTTAAGAATACGTTTAAAGAACTAGGTTGTATTCTCAGGAATACTGCCTGTGCCATGCGCATCACAGGAAAGACAGCTGGAGTTTAGGGAGTTAAATGCATGGCTTAAGTCTTGGTGCAGAGGAGAAGGCTTTGGGTTCCTAGAGCACTGGGCAGACTTTTCATTGGGGTACAAACTGTATTCTGCAGATGATTTGCACCTAAGTGGAAGAGGGTCCGCTGTGCTGGGGGAGAGAATTCTAGCTGGGGTGGTGGAGTATTTAAACTAGGGCTGTGGAGGGAGGCCAATGTAGAAAATAAAGGGGTAGTTAGGTTAGAGAGGTGTCAGACTATATTGGTGGGGGGAGAAACAGACTGTGGGGAGAGGACTAGGCAACAAGATAAGGAGATCCTTTCATTAAAAAACAGCAATGAAAATAAAAATGCCCAAATGTCAAATAATCACATTTCTGATACTGAAAGTGAAACATTTAAAGGCAAGTTAAAGTGTATGTTCACAAATGCCAGAAGTCTAGGAAGCAAAATGGGGGAGCTGGAGGCCTTGGTACTAAAACAAAATATAGATATAGTTCGTGTTGCTGAAAAATGGCTGGACTCTTCACATGACTGGGCTGTAAATCTACAGGGTTTTACACTGTTTCTGAAAGACAGAGCGAATAGGGAAGGTGGTGGTGTAAGTCTGTATGTGAAAAGTGATATGAAGGTGAGTGTGAATGAGACATTAGAGGGTGAAGATTGTGAGGAGGTTGAGAGCTTGTGGGTGGAATTACAAACGGAGGTAAACACTGAAAAAAATTACTTTTGGTGTAATCTATAGACTCCCCAACAGGGGCGTAACTAGGAAAGACTGGGCCCCATAGCAAACTTTTGACTGGGGCCCCCCCTCCCCTTTGTGTCACACAACCCCCCCCCCTTGTAGATAGTGCCTTTTTTACAGCCCCCCCCCCCGTAGATAACGCCATACAGCCCCCCTGTAGATAACGCCATACAGCCCCCCTGCAGAGAACGCCATACAGCCCCCCTGTAGAGAACGCCATACAGCCCCCCCTGTAGGGAACGCCATACAGCCCCCCCCCTGTAGAGAACGCCATACAGCTCCCCCCTGTAGGGAACACCATACAGCCACCCCCCCCCTGTAGGGAACGCCATACAGCTCCCCCCCTGTAGGGAACGCCATACAGCGTCCCCCATCCCAAAAAAATGCGACCTACAGTGTGTCCTACAAAATACATGTATCCCCTCTCCACAGGATCTCCACAGGATAGGGGATACATGAGTGATCGCTGGCAGTGATAGGGAGAACGGGGGACTGAAAGTCCCCTGAACTTCTCCATGACAAACCTCTGACTTCCGGCGTCTGCGCAGCTCACTAAAAATGAAAGGAGCGTTGGTCACGCATGCGCACAAGCACGACCGGCGCTCCATTCATTTCTACGGAGCTGCCGACACAGACCCCGGAAGTCTGAGGTTTGTGATGGAGAACTTCAGGGGACTTTCAGTCCCCCGTTCTCCCTATCCCTGCCAGCGATCACACATGTATCCCCTATCCTGTGGAGATCCTGTGGAGAGGGGATACATGTCCTGTGGAGAGGGGATACATGTCCTGTGGAGAGGGGATACATGTCCTGTGGAGAGGGGATACATGTCCTGTGGAGATCCTGTGGAGAGGGGATACATGTCCTCTGGAGATTCTGTTGAGAGGGGATACATGTCCTGTGGAGAGGGGATACATGTCTTTTTCTCTATTTTGCGCCTTCAGGACCAGACACCGTTTAGCCCTTTTTAGCACGTGTTAGTTAAATGGCTATAACTTTTTTATTTGTTGGGCTAACTACGTGATTTTTGCGATGTTTTTTTCCGTAGACAATGCAGGTTTCATTTTTTATCGTTTTTATACACACCTTTTTTGCTATTTTAGAATTTTTATTCATAAAGTTTGAAAATAATAGTAAAAAAATAAACTTTTTTACATTTCAGCTATTTTTTTGGGGGTAATAACATAGTTTTACCCTAAAATAGACCTTTTATTTGTGATCGCCATTGTCTACCGTAAATGTTAATATATTACATGTCTATATTAGGGTAATTGGGTCAGCGCTAGCGTTACAATAATGATTGGCGGGGGTGGGGGAACGTTTTTTTTTGGGGTGGGTATTTTATGTGTATTTATTATTTACATTTTTGTTTGCACTTTACTTTATTATTATGGTCTGTCCCCCAAAGGTCAAAGAAGACCTTTGGGGAACTTTATATATTTTTTTTCTTTCTTTTACACCATCTTTTCCCCTGTAACTGGAGCTGCACAGCAGTCCCAGTTACAGGGGAAATCAGCCCTCTCATAGTGACGATTGTCACTAATAGGGCTGTGCTGGGTCTAGTAAGACCCAGCAACAGTCTGCCACTAACGGCACCCGGCGATCATGTGACCAGTCACATGATCACCGGGAGGAATAGAGACAGCGCCGCTGCTGCTGTCTCTATTCCTGTACACAGCGCGCATTCAGCGCTGTGTACAAGTGATCAGAGAAGACAGAAGCAGCGAAAGCTGCTTCTATCCTCTCCTCAGGGTCCCCGGCAGTCACTGACAGCCGGAGACCCGACATTCAGCTGCCTGATCGCGCGGGCAGCAAGTTAAAACCCGAGCCGTAGAAAGTCTATGGCTCGGGTTTTAAGGACCCTGACCGCTGGCCGTAAAAATACAGCCAGCGGTCGGGAACCAGTTAATGGCAGAGCGGGGAGATACCTCAATTTCCTCAACCTGTTGCAGGAAAATTTTATGGGCCAGTTTGTGGAAGACCCAACTAGAGGTGAAGCTCTGTTGGATCTGGTCATTTCTAATAATGCAGAGCTTGTTGGGAACGTCAATTTTCGTGAAAACCTCGGTAACAGTGATCACAATATAGTTATATTTTACCTATACTGTAAAAAACAAACACAGGCTGGGAGGGCATAAACACTTCATTTTAAGAAGGACAATTCCCCCAAGATGAGGGCTGCAATTAAGGATATAGACTGGGAAGAACTAATGTCAAATAATGCTACAAATGATAAATGGGAGATTTTCAAATCTACTTTGGGTAATTATAGTGCAAAATTTATTCCTATAGGTAACAACCATAAACTATTAAAATTAAACCCCACATGGCTTACACCTTCTGTAAAAAGGGCATGAAAAAAAAGGGCATTTGAAAAATACAAATCTGAGGGTACAGCTGTAGCCTTTGTCAATTATAAAGAGCTTAATAAAATCTGTAAAAAGGTAATAAAATCAGCAAAAATAGAAAATGAAAGGAAGGTGGCCAAGGATATTAAAACAAATCCCAAAAACTTCTTCAAGTATATAAATGCAAAAAAAAATCAAGGTCTGAACATGTGGGACCCCTAGATAGAGGTAATGGGGAGTTGGTCACATAGGATCAAAAGAAGGCAGAGTTACTAAAAGGGTTCTTTAGCTCTGTATATACAACAGAAGAAAAAGCAGCTGATGTAGCCGGTGCTGTAAAGGATCTGCCAGGCACAGCTTCGGGGTTAACACCCATAGATAATCAGTCTGCACCTGCTTCTATGTCTGTGAGACTGACTCCATCTTCCACCACTCAGGGTGGCAGGCTTAGGAGTGGGAGAACCTATCACAGCCTAGCCAGACGGAGCTAGCTCCCGCCCTCTGTCTATTTATACCTGCCTTTCCTGTTCCTCCTTTGCTTGTGATTCTTCTCGTTTGGTTTCCTGGCCCTACTGCAGCTTCTTGTACCATTGTCCTTGCTTCATATTGACCCCGGCTTGCTGACTACTCTGCTGCTCTGCGTTTGGTACCTCGTACACTCCTGGTTTGACTCGGCTTGTTCACTTCTCTTGTTGCTCACGGTGTTGCCGTGGGCAACTGCCCCTTTCTCCCCCTAGCTCTGTGTACCCTTGTCTGTTTGTCTGTCGTGCACTTATTGAGCATAGGGACCGTCGCCCAGTTGTACTCCGTCACCTAGGGCGGGTCGTTGCAAGTAGGCAGGGACTGAGTGGCGGGTAGATTAGGGCTCACTTGTCTGTCTCCCCACCCCCGTCATTACATAATCACAAGCCCATACCTAGTCTACCCTGATCCCTGACACCACTATGGACCCCCTTGAGACCCTGGCTCAGCAAATGCAGGGTCTCTCCCTACAGGTCCAGGCCCTGGCTCAGAGGGTCAACCAGCCTGATGCTACCATGGTAGTCCCCCTCACCTCACCTCTTGAACCCCACCTCAAGTTGCCCAACCGGTTCTCAGGGGACCGGAAGACTTTTCTCCCCTTTCGGGAGAGTTGTAGGCTCTATTTTCGTTTAAAGCCCCACTCCTCAGGTTCTGAGAGCCAGCGGGTGGGTATAATTATGTAACGGCTCCAGGAAGGGCGCCAAGAATGGGCCTTCTCCTTGGCTCCTGACGCCCCTGAACTTTCCTCCGTTGATCTTTTCTTTTCTGCTCTAGGACTCATCTATGACGAGACTGACAAGACTGCTTTTGCCGAGAGTCAGCTGGTGACCTTACGTCAGGGTAAGAGACCTGTTGAGGAGTATTGCTCTGACTTTAGGAAGTGGTGCGTAGCTTCTCAGTGGAATGACCCTGCCTTAAGGTGCCAGTTTAGGTTGGGTCTGTCGAACGCCCTGAAAGATCTGCTAGTTAGTTATGCCTCTTCTGACTCCCTAGACCAGGTTATGGCTTTAGCGGTATGACTTGACCGACGTCTAAGGGAACGACAACATGAACGTCTTGATATTTTCTCCTCTGACTCCCCCATTATGCCTCCCGAGGTTCCGTTGCTCCGTTCCTCCCCGGAAGACTCGGAGGTACCTATGCAACTCGGGGCCTCCGTGTCCCCCCAACAACGTAGAGATTTCCGCAGGAAGAATGGTCTCTGCTTCTACTGTGGGGATGACAAGCATCAAGTGAACAACTGTCCTAAGCGTAAGAATGCAGCCGGAGAACTTCCGCGCCTAAGTGATCATCGGGGAGGTCACTTGGGCGCACAGGTATTTCCCGTAAATATGAAACGTAATAAAATCTTGCTTCCCTTTCAGGGCTCTTTCGGTGGTAGGTCTGCTACCGGCAGTGCCTTCGTGGATTCAGGGTCTTCTGCTAATATCATGTCTGTGGAATTTGCTATGTCTCTAGCTATGCCTTTGATTGATTTGCCTAAACCTGTCCCGGTAGTGGGTATCGACTCCACTCCTCGTGCTAATGGTTATTTTACACAGCATACCCCTGTTTTTGAACTCCTTGTTGGCTCCATGCATTTGGAGCAGTGCTCTGTACTGTTAATGCAGGGATTATAGTCCGATTTGGTTTTAGGCCTTCCCTGGTTGCAGTTTCATAATCCCACGTTTGACTGGAATTCTGGGAACCTTACCAAGTGGGGTAATGAATGCTTGACGTCATGTTTTTCTGTTAATTCTATTTCTCCCCCATAGGTGGTGAACACGCTACCTGAGTTTGTTCAGGACTTCGCCAAAGTTTTCTCTAAGGAGGCCTCCGAAGTGTTACCTCCTCATAGAGAATATGATTGCGCAATCAATTTGGTACCAGGAGCTAAGCTCCCTAAGGGTAGTGTAATGACGGGGGTAGGGAAACGGACAAGTGAGCCCTAATCTACCCACCACTCTGTCCCTGCCTACTTGCAACGACCCGCCCTAGGCGACGGGGTACAAATGGGCGGCGGTCCCTACGCTCAGTAAGTGCACGAAACAAACAGACAAGGGAACACAAAGCAAAGGGAAAGGGGCAGTTGCCCACGGCAACACCGTGAGCAACAAGAGTGGTGAACGAGCTGAGTCAAACCAGGAGTGCATGAGGTACCAAACGCAGAGCAGGAGAGTAGTCAGTAAGCCAGGGTCAGTATGGAGCAGGATCAAATAGTAGAAGCTGTAGCTGGGCCAGGAAACCACACGAGAAGAATCACAAGCAAAGGAGGAACAGGAAAGGCAGGTATAAATAGACAGAGGGCGGGAGCTAGCTCCATCTGGCCAGGCTGCGATAGGCTCTCCCACTCCTAAGCCTGCCATCCTGAGTGGTGGAAGATGGAGTCAGTCTCAGAGACATAGACTCAGGTGCAGACTGATTACCTATGGGAGTATACACAGAAGTTGTGCCTGGCAGATCCTTTACAATACCCCCCCCCCTTTTATGAGGGGCCTCCGGACCCTTTCTAAGTGGACCTGGTTTATTGGGGAAACGAAGGTGGAACTTCCTGACCAATACCCCAGCGTGAACATCCCGGGCGGGTACCCAAGTCCTCTCCTCAGGACCGTATCCTCTCCAATGGACCAGGTACTGAAGGGAGCCTTGGACCATCTTGCTGTCCACAATCTTGGCCACCTCGAACACCACCCCCTCAGGGGTGAGAACGGGAACAGGAGGTTTCCTCGAGGGAGCCAAGGACGGGGAGCAGCGTTTAAGGAGGGAGGCATGAAACACATCGTGTATTCAAAAAGATGGGGGAAACTCCAGTCGCAAGGAGACAGGATTGAGGACTTCAATAACCTTATACGGCCCAATAAACCGGGGAGCAAACTTCT
Organism: Rhinoderma darwinii; assembly: GCF_050947455.1. Lineage (NCBI taxonomy): Eukaryota > Metazoa > Chordata > Amphibia > Anura > Rhinodermatidae > Rhinoderma > Rhinoderma darwinii. The sequence goes on from NC_134696.1 coordinate 87,918,997, forward strand.
TGGACGGGACCTTAAGGCGCAAGTTCCTAGACGATAACCACACCAGATCCCCGACCATAAACAAGGGGTTAGCAGAACGTCTTCTATCTGAATGAGTTTTTTGTATGCTCTGGGACGTCTCTAGGTTCTTCTGAACCTGGGCCCAGACTGTGCACAGTTCCCGATGAACAACCTCTACCTCGGGATTGTTGGAACTACCAGGTGAAACGGAGGAGAACCGTGGATTAAAACCAAAATTACAGAAAAAGGGGGAGACCCCTGAAGAGTTACTGCCCCGGTTATTAAGGGAAAATTCGTCGAGGGGAATGAATGAGACCCAATCATATTGACAGTCAGAGATAAAACACCTTAAATATTGTTCTAAAGATTGATTAGTCCTCTCAGTTTGGCCATTGGTTTCAGGATGGAAGGCAGAGGAGAAGGACAGATCAATCTCCAACTTTTTACAGAAGGCTCTCCAAAACAAAGAAACAAATTGTACCCCTCTGTCCGAAACAATATTGACAGGGACCCCATGGAGACGCAGGATGTGTTTGACAAACAAGGTAGCTAACGTATTGGCGTTGGGTAGTTTCTTGAGGGGCACAAAGTGGCACATCTTACTGAAGCGGTCTACTACCACCCACACCACCGACTTGCCTTGAGATGGAGGCAAATTGGTGATAAAATCCATGGAGATATGGGTCCAAGGTCTCTGGGGAATGGGCAAAGAACGTAGTAAGCCCGCTGGTCGGGACCTGGGAGTCTTGGACCTAGCACAAACCTCACAAGCGGCGACGTAGGCCTTAACGTCTTTAGGCAACCCAGGCCACCAATAGTTACTGGCAATGAGGTGCTTGGTACCCATGATGCCTGGATGACCAGATAGTGCGGAGTCATGATTTTCCCTAAGTACCCTTAGCCGGTATTGCAGGGGAACAAACAGCTTGCCCTCAGGAAGGTTCCCGGGAGCTGAACCTTGATCAGCCGCAATTTCAGAGACTAAATCAGAATCAATAGAAGAAATGATTATACCAGGAGGCAAAATACAAGCAGGATCTTCCTCCGAAGGAGGGCTGGCCATGAAGCCACGCGACAGTGCATCGGCCTTAATATTTTTAGACCCAGCCCTATAGGTAACCAAAAAGTTGAATCTGGTAAAAAATAGCGCCCATCGAGCTTGTCTCGGGTTTAGCCTCCGGGCAGATTCTAGGAAAACTAGATTCTTGTGGTCGGTAAGGACCGTTACCTGGTGCCTAGCCCCCTCCAGGTAGTGGCACCACTCTTCAAATGCCCATTTAATGGCTAAGAGTTCGCGGTTGCCAATATCATAGTTACTCTCAGTGGGCGAAAACTTCCTGGAGAACTAGGCACAGGGACGGAGATGGGTGAGGGACCTGGTACCCTGGGACAAGACAGCCCCCACTCCCACCTCGGACGCGTCAACTTCCACGATAAATGGCTCCATTTGGTTGGGCTGAACCAGCACCGGGGCCGAGATAAAGCACTTCTTAAGGACCTCAAAAGCCTGGACAGCCTCAGGAGGTCAGTGGAGGAGATCAGCACCTTTGCGAGTGAGGTCCGTAAGAGGCTTAGCGATGACCGAGAAGTTAGCAATAAACCTCCTGTAATAATTAGCGAACCCCAGGAAGCACTGTAACGCCTTCAGGGAGGCAGGTTGGACCCATTCCGCCACAGCCTAGACCTTGGCAGGGTCCATGCGGAATTCATAAGGAGTGAGGATTTGGCCCAAAAATGGCCCAAAAATGCTCTGCGTTTGGTACCTCGTACACTCCTGGTTTGACTCGGCTTGTTTACTACTCTTCTGCTCTGCGTTTGGCACCTCGTACTCTTCTGGTTAGACTCGGCTTGTTCACTTCTCTTGTTGCTCACGGTGTTGCCGTGGGCAACTGCCCCTTTCTCCCCCTAGCTCTGTGTACCCTTGTCTGTTTGTCTGTCGTGCACTTATCCCCTCAAGACTAGTGGGAGTGGCTATTATTATTTAAAGCACCTGCTCACCCTTTCATCAGCGTTTCTGACCTGGCTGTGTCCATTTGTAAGTATGGCCTTTTTCGGTGTTTTTGTATATGTCCCCTTGTTTTTATCGGTTCTGTTTGTGCATCAGGAACGTTCTGTTCCAGTTTAGGAGTTAGGGACTCGCAAGTCTGGGCATCCTTGTCGTGGATTGCGAGCTTGCGTCCTTTTGGCCAAAATGATTACCAATACCCCAGGTATTTTTCATTATTATGTATATTCGCTTCTCTTGGACACAGCCGGGTCTTTGATGCTGGGAGAGCATGGTGTGTTGTTGTTTGGCATAGCAAGCAGGGTAGCCCACTCTATGAATTATCAAGGCGTCACAAATAGGCTTCTACCTGGCTATACACGTTGTGCCTCATGACGTACACACTATCCCTCCATGTTTCACTCACTTGCACCCCATTATCCATTTATTTCTATTGAGGCACTTCACTCATTACTGCCCCCTATATTTCACTTATAGTATTACACTTGCACACACACTATTCATTTATTATTTCTTACTACACATCCCATGCACCACACACCACTCCCCTCAAGACTAGTGGGAGTGGCTATTATTATTTAAAGCACCTGCTCACCCTTTCATCAGCGTTTCTGACCTGGCTGTGTCCATTTGTAAGTATGGCCTTTTTCGGTGTTTTTGTATATGTCCCCCTGTTTTTATCGGTTCTGTTTGTGCATCAGGAACGTTCTGTTCCAGTTTAGGAGTTAGGGACTCGCAAGTCTGGGGATCCTTGTCGTGGATTGCGAGCTTGCGTCCTTTTGGCCAAAATGATTACCAATACCCCAGGTATTTTTCATTATTATGTATATTCGCTTCTCTTGGACACAGCCGGGTCTTTGATGCTGGGAGAGCATGGTGTGTTGTTGTTTGGCATAGCAAGCAGGGTAGCCCACTCTATGAATTATCAAGGCGTCACAAATAGGCTTCTACCTGGCTATACACGTTGTGCCTCATGACGTACACACTATCCCTCCATGTTTCACTCACTTGCACCCCATTATCCATTTATTTCTATTGAGGCACTTCACTCATTACTGCCCCCTATATTTCACTTATAGTATTACACTTGCACACACACTATTCATTTATTATTTCTTACTACACATCCCATGCACCACACACCACTCCCCTCAAGACTAGTGGGAGTGGCTATTATTATTTAAAGCACCTGCTCACCCTTTCATCAGCGTTTCTGACCTGGCTGTGTCCATTTGTAAGTATGGCCTTTTTCGGTGTTTTTGTATATGTCCCCTTGTTTTTATCGGTTCAGTTTGTGCATCAGGAACGTTCTGTTCCAGTTTAGGAGTTAGGGACTCGCAAGTCTGGGGATCCTTGTCGTGGATTGCGAGCTTGCGTCCTTTTGGCCAAAATAATTACCAATACCCCAGGTATTTTTCATTATTATGTATATTCGCTTCTCTTGGACACAGCCGGGTCTTTGATGCTGGGAGAGCATGGTGTGTTGTTGTTTGGCATAGCAAGCAGGGTAGCCCACTCTATGAATTATCAAGGCGTCACAAATAGGCTTCTACCTGGCTATACACGTTGTGCCTCATGACGTACACACTATCCCTCCATGTTTCACTCACTTGCACCCCATTATCCATTTATTTCTATTGAGGCACTTCACTCATTACTGCCCCCTATATTTCACTTATAGTATTACACTTGCACACACACTATTCATTTATTATTTCTTACTACACATCCCATGCACCACACACCACTCCCCTCAAGACTAGTGGGAGTGGCTATTATTATTTAAAGCACCTGCTCACCCTTTCATCAGCGTTTCTGACCTGGCTGTGTCCATTTGTAAGTATGGCCTTTTTCGGTGTTTTTGTATATGTCCCCCTGTTTTTATCGGTTCTGTCGTGCACTTATTGAGCGTAGGGACCGTCGCCCAGTTGTACCCCGTCGCCTAGTGCGGGTCGTTGCAAGTAGGCAGGGACTGAGTGGCGGGTAGATTAGGGCTCACTTGTCTGTCTCCCCACCCCCGTCATTACAGGTGCCAGTGCTGTTAATATATCAGTTGATATACTGAATTGGATGAATATAGATATGGTGCAAGCTAAATGAAATAAAATAAACGTACACAAGGCCCGGGACCAGATGGGTTACACTCTAGAGTTCTTAAGGAGCTTTGTTCAGTTATTTCTGTCTCCCTCTTCATAATATTTAGAGATTCTCTAGTGACTGGTATAGTGCCAAGGGACTGGCACAGGGCAAATGTTGTGCCTATTTTCAAAAAGGGATCTAGGTCTTCCCCGGGTAATTATAGACCAGTAAGCTTAACATCCATTGTGGGGGAAATGTTTGAGGGGCTATTGAGGGACTATATACAGGTTTATGTGACAATAAATAGTATTATAAGTGACAGCCAGCACGGTTTAACTAGGGACAGAAGCTGTCAAACCAACCTGATTTGTTTTTATGAAGAGGTGAGCAGAAGCCTAGACAGAGGGTCTGTTGTGGATGTAGTGTTTTTAAACTTTGCAAAGGCATTTGACACTGTCCCTCATAGACGCCTAATGGGTATATTAAGGACTATAGGTTTAGAAAGTACAGCTTGTAATTGAATTGAGAATTGGCTCAAGGACCGTATCCAGAGAGTAATGGTAAATGATTCCTACTCTGAATGGTCCCCGGTTATAAGTGGTGTACCACAGGGATCAGTGCTGGGACCACTATTATTCAACTTATTTATTAATGACATAGAGGATGGGATTAATAGCACTATTTATATTTTTGCAGATGACACCAAGCTATTTAATATAGTTCAAACTATGGAAGATGTTCGTGAATTGCAAGCGGATTTGAACACACTCAGTGTTTGGGCGTCTCTTTGGCAAATGAAGTTTAATGTAGATAAATGTAAAGTTATGCACCTGGGTACGAACAACCTGCATGAATCATATGTCCTAGGGGGAGCAACACTGGGGGAGTCACTTGATGAGAAGGATCTGGGTGTACTTGTAAATCATAAACTAAATAACAGCATGCAATGTCTCTCAGCTGCTTCAAAGGCCAGAAGGATATTGTCGTGTATTAACAGAGGCATGGACTCGCGGGACAGGGATGTAATATTACCACTTTACAAAGAATTAGTGAGGCCTCATCTAGAATATGCAGTTCAGTTCTGGGTTCCAGTTCATAGAAAGGATGCCCTGGAGTTGGGAAAAATACAAAGAAGAGCAACGAAGCTAATAAGGGGCATGGAGAATCTAAGTTATGAGGAAAGATTAAAAGAACTAAACCTATTTAGCCTTGAAAAGAGACGACTAAGAGGGGACATGATTAACTTCTATAAATATATGAATGGCACATAGAAAAAATATGGTAAAATCCTGTTCCATGTAAAACCCCCTAAAAAAACAATGGGGCGCTCCCTCCGTCTGGAAAAAGAAAGGTTCAACCTGCAGAGGCGACAAGTCTTCTTTACTGTGAGAACGGTGAATTTATGGAATAGTCACCGCAGTAGCTGGTCACAGCAGGGACAGTAGATGCTTTAGAAAAGGCTTAGATCATTTCCTAGATCAAAAATGTATTAGCTCCTATGTGTAGAATTGTTTTTACTTCCCCTTTCCCATCCCTTGGTTGAACTTGATGGACATTTGTCTTTTTTCAACCGTACAAACTATGTAACAAACTATGTAACTATGTAATCATTTTTTGTCTTTGTTTTTATTCAAAATCTTATACTTTTTACTATATGTTCTTTTACCCCCTATTATATACATTTTAAAATTATAGCTATGTCCATTTTAGATATATTCTTATTTATTATAGAAATTAGACCACAAAATGTTTACCCCTGATCTGCAGTGACGGTCAGGCACCGTGGCGGCCGCAGGCTGGTAGTATTAGGCTGGGGAAGGCCAAAAACAGTGGCCCTTCCCACCCTGGTAATGCTGACTGCTGCTGGTGTGTTGTATGTGGCTGGTTATGAAAATTGGGGGGGACCCCACATCGTTCTTTCCAATTATTTTTTATTTTTATTTTTTTTAAATGACGTGGGGTCCCCACCATTTTTCATATCCAGCCAGATACAATAAAGCAGCAGCAGCAGCCTAGCATTACCAGGGTGGGAAGGGCCACTGTATCTGGCCTTTCCCCTCCTGATAATACCAGCCTGCGGCCACCCCATTGGCCGACCATCACTACAGATGGTCAGGTACTGGATGGTACCCGGCTCTTCCCAGCACCCCTGGGGGCGGTGGGTACTGGGGTAATAAAGGGGGTTAGTGTTGGCCTCTGCACCGGCTAACACTAAGCCCCGCCTTAGCAATGGATGCTGTCAATCAGCCTGCAGCCATTACTAAGGCGGTAGTAATATAGTTTAAAAAAAAACACAAAGACATAGAAAAAATATTTTATTGAAATAAAAAAAACCCACACAACCCTCATTAACCATTTTATTGATAATAAAAAAAAAGCCGTCATCGAAGTAGTCCTGGAATCCGTCGTAGTCCAACGACCGAACCTGTAAGAAAACACACAAGAAAAACGATTAGTAACACGTGTTAGTCTTAGATACAGGGCCCATGTGTGATACGGTCTGTGAGACCCTGTATCTAAGCCTACCACAACGTAGGCTTAGATACAGGGTCCAGCAGACAGTAATCTTATACAGTATAAGATTACTGTGTGCTGGGGCCCTGTATCCAAACCTACAGTGTGGTAGGCTTATATACAGGGCCCAGCAGACAGGATCACGCATGGGCCATGTATCTAAGCCTACCATGTGATTGGCTTAGATACAGGGCCCAGCAGACAGGATCACGCATGGTCCATGTATCTAAGCCTACCATGTGATTGGCTTAGATACAGGGCCTAGCAGACAGGGTCACACAATCTGTGATCCTGTCTCATGGGCCCCCTAAGCCTGCTACATCGTAGGCTTAGGGGTTGTGCAGTCCCTAAACATTGATGGCCTGTCCTCAGGATAGGCCATCAATAGCTGATGTGTCGGGGTCCGTCTCCCGGAACCCGCCAATCAGCTGTTTTGAAGGGGCCGCAACACTCGTACGAGAGCTGCTTCCCCTTCATTTCACTACTCGCTCACACTGTGAATCGCCGACACCTATTCACAGTGTGACCGGAATGAAGGGGAGCAGCTCTCGTACGAGTGCTGCGGCCCCTTCAAAACAGCTGATTGGCGGGTCCCGGGAGTCGGACCCCGCCAGTCAGGGATACTAATCTTACCTTCCTCTTCAGCCGCGGCGGAAGTTCTGTCGTCTCGATGTTGGGCGCGGCGCATAGCGCTGTGACCAGGGGCGTAACTAGGAAAGACTGGGCCCCATAGCAAACTTTTGACTGGGGCCCCCCCTCCCCTGGGTGTCACACAACCCCCCCCCCTTGTAGATAGTGCCTTTTTTACTGCCGCCCCTGTAGATAACGCCATACAGTCCCCCCTGTAGATAACGCCATACAGCCCCCCCTGTAGATAACGCCATACAGCGCCCCCTGTAGATAACGCCATACAGCCCCCCCTGTAGACTGTATGGCGTTATCTACAGAGGGGGACTGTATGGCGTTATCTACAGAGGGGGACTGTATGGCGTTATCTACAGAGGGGGCTGTATGGCATTATCTACAGGGGGGCTGTATGGCGTTATCTACAGGGGGGGTCTGTATGGTGTTATCTACAGAGGGGGCTGTATGGCGTTATCTACAGGGGGGGTCTGTATGGCGTTATCTACAGGAGGGACTGTATGGCGTTCCCTACAGGGGGGCTGTTTGGCGTTATCTACAGGGGGACTGTATGGCGTTATCTACAGGGGACTGTATGGCGTTATCTACAGGGAACGCCATACAGCCCCCCCTGCAGGGAACGCCATACAGCCCCCCTGCAGGGAACGCCATACAGTGCCCCCCCTGCAGGGAACGCCATACAGCCCCCCCTGCAGGGAACGCCATACAGCCCCCCTGCAGGGAACGCCATACAGTGCCCCCCCCTGCAGGGAACGCCATACAGCCCCCCCCCCCTGCAGGGAACGCCATACAGTGCCCCCCCTGCAGGGAACGCCATACAGCCCCCCCCTGCAGGGAACACCATACAGCCCCCCCCTGCAGGGAACGCCATACAGCCCCCCCTGCAGGGAACGCCATACAGCCCCCACTGCAGGGAACGCCATACAGCCACCCCCCCCCCCCCCCGCCAAAAATGCGACCTATAGTGTGTCCTACAAATAACATGCATCCCCTATCCACAGGATAGGGGATACATGTGTGATCGCTGGCAGTGATAGGGAGAACGGGGGACTGAAAGTCACCTGAAGTTCTCCATGACTAACCTCTGACTTCCGGCGTCTGTGTCGGCAGCTCAATAAAAATGAAAGGAGCACTGGTCACGCATGCGCACAAGCGCGACCGGCGCTCCATTCATTTCTACAGAGCTGCCGACACAGACCCCGGAAGTCCGAGGTTTGTGATGGAGAACTTCAGGGGACTTTCAGTCCCTCGTTCTCCCTATCAATGCCAGCGATCACACATGTATCCCCTGTCCTGTGGATAGGGGATACATGTCTTGTTTAATGGCAGAGCGGGGAGATACCTCCCTGCTCTGCCATAGTGTTCAAAGGTGTCCCGCTGTAGCAGCCATAACAGCTGCTAGCGGAGCCTGTGGCCATGGTGGGGGCCCGTGCCGGTGGGCGACACGGGACCCCTCATGCCGCAGGCCCCGTAGCAGTCGCTACCGCTGCTACGGCAGTAGTTACGCCACTGGCTGTGACGTAATGCGCTGCACACAGCGCTTGACGTCAGGACCTCCGCTGCGATCCGGAACCAGAAAGGTAAGTACAGTCTGTTACTTTAGTAACCGGGGCCCGCGCCCGAGTTACTATAGTAACTTTTTATTGATGTGGTGCCCCTGGCTTCGGGGCCCGGTCACAATTACGACCTCTGCGACCCCTATAGCTACGCCAGTGCCCCTGATGGGAAGGCAGTACTGTATTGAGAGACGGTGACATTTTATGCCATATCTTTTAATTCAGGGATGTAACTGAGTCTTGATATTATTATATCTATTGCACGATCATGTTTATATGTAGGTATAAATTTTTCTATGGGTAATAATTCTATAAGGATCTGAATTGTTTAAGGATGCCAAAGACGTGGTGATAATTCTACCAATCTGACTGTGATTTTCTTGTTAGAGCAATAATCATTGTGACTATGGTGACAATATGAAGGGTTTTGACTATTTTATTTTACTGCAAAGTTATCTTTATGGTAATTTTGTGATACAGATGGAATGTTTTTCAATAATAAGAAATAATTCTGATTGTAACTCTAAAATATGGTTTCTCTGATTGAGGGAAATCTTCGGTTTTACAACCAACATTAGCGGTTATCTCCCTTGTTAGTGCCTCCACGGGTGACTAAAATAAAACAATCGCAACCAAGACTCACCTATGGTATTTGCCTTGTTTCATCAACCCAATGGCAAGTGTCTTCATTTTCATTTATAGCCTGAAAATGCTGCTATATTCGAGACTCAAGGACTTCTATGTGGTCAGTTTTATATATATATATATATATATATATATATATATATATATATATATATATATATGCATGATGAGTCATTTAACTCCTCCAGACCTATTCTCCCAAATCAGTGCATAGCGAAGGGAGGATAGGTACCAATAATCTTTTGCGAATTTTGTGCTGAATGAAAGGTTAATATGGTGGTGGAGTTCATATGACACGGTAGGAGACCTTCACTGGTAATGGAGATAATATAAGATGGTAGGAGACTTCCACACCAAACTCACCCTACCAGGCCCCTGTCCAAAATCTTTTGTTATGCTGAGGCATTAGGATTTCCCTTCATTGGAAGGGGCATAAGTCAACCCCTGAAAAACTACCCGATAGCATTATCCCTCCTCCACCAAATTTTACAGTTGGCACAATGCAGTCAGGCAGGTAACATTCTCCTGGCATTCACCAAACCCAGACTCATCATCAGACTGCCAGATAGAGAAGCGTGATTCACCACTCCAGAGAACACGTTTCCGCTGCTCCAGAGTCCAGTGGCGGCGGCTTTACACCACTCCATTTGATGCTTGTCATTGTGCTCGGTGATGTAAGGTTGGCATGCATCAGCTCGGCCATGAAAACTCATGTCATGAAGCTCCCGGAGCACAGTTTTTGTGCAGATGTTAATACCAGAGGAGGTTTGAACTCTGCAATTATTCCGTCAGCAGAGCGCTGGTGACTTTTACGCACTATGTGCCTCAGCACTCGGTGACCCCGCTCTCTAACTTTACGTGGTCTCCACTTCATGGCTGAGTTGCAGTGGTTCCTAAACGCTTCCACTTTGCAATAATACCACTTACAGTTGATTGTGGAATATCTAGGAGGGAAGAAATGTCACAAACTGACTTGTTATAAATGTGGCGTCCTATTACAGGACCACGCTGGAATTCAGTGATCTCTCTACATCAACTCATTCTTTCACAAATGTTAGTAATGGCGACTGCATGGCAAGTGCTGGATTTTATACACCTGTGGCAATTAGACTGAATGAAACTCCTGAATTCAATTATTAAGAGGTGTGTCCCAATACTTTTCTCCATATACTGTGCGTGTATATATATAATGTGAATGTGTGTGTATATATCAAGGTGAAAAAAAAGTGAAATTTATTGTGCCAACATGGCAATGCAACGTTTCCGTCCCACCTTGGGACCTTTCTCAAGCATAGTGATACATACATATTCAGTGGTTTATATAGTGTGTATCCAATCAGTATCGTCAATCTCATTAAAATAATGAGGTTGATATATACATCTCAAAACAAAGTGATACAAACAGTGAAAGAGTATCGAAGTGACATAAATCGATACATATAGTGAAAAAAATAAGTTGATGTTAAAAGCAACATAAAACATAGCCCAAACCCACCAGGAGGGCAGGACGTAAAAGAAACCGAGGAAGGAAGAACCCGCTCACAAAGACAACAGCGTCAATTGAATCAGAGGACTGTGTACAACAACCAAAAAAGGAGTGTAGTGAAACCGTGGTAAATATTTCTTCCCATATATTGTCTGATGCACAGTTGCAATTGTTGGCCAGAGGCCTGTCTTTTTGTCTGAGTCAACGTTTAGATTGGTTCCAATTGGAACTTGATTTATATAATTTCATTAGATCCATTAAACTGAAAGTGTGGTTTGATTCTAAGCCCCACGACAATTTAGAGGAGACTGAATCTAAACCAATTTGTCTTAAGGACTTTGGTTTATTTAACAAAAGTGGCTTTCAGCCGCCTGTGATATCAAATTCTTTTGAAACATATGTTGAGTTAGTCAAGAAAGATCTGTCTAAATTATGTGTGCAGAATAATGATTGTCTTAATCACCCTAATATCACTACTGCAGAAATGACAGCTATGCATGAGTTGATCCATAACCACGACCTCACCATCAAACCCGCTGACAAAGGGGGTGCGGTCGTGGTTATGGATACCGTAACATATATGTCAGAAGCTCATAGACAATTGAGTGACACAGAGATTTACAAACTGTTAAAAACTGACCCCAGATGTGATATTGAGAAGAAGATTAAAAATTTCTTGACATCAGCATTTGATGAGGGTATTATCGATTCTGCGTTATATACCTTTTTGCTTATAGATCATCCAAATACTCCTTGTCTTTATTTACTTCCCAAGATTCACAAGGGATTAGTGAATCCGCCAGGTCGCCCGATTGTATCCGGCAGGGGTTCCCTTTTAAATAATATCTCGATTTTTGTTGACAAGGCATTGAGACAATTTGCAACAGGTACTAAGTCCTATATTAGGGATACCACAGATTTCCTGCAGAAAATAAAACAGACAAGACCCCCAGCAGGAGCCCTGTTGGTGTCTTTCGATGTTGTCTCCCTCTATACCTCTATAGGACATGATAGAGGGATTGAGGCAGTGAGACGGATACTTATGGATTCTGATTATGATATCCCATGCAGGGAATTCATTATGTCTCTCCTAGAACTTATTTTGACCAATAATTACTTCATGTTCGATGAGAAATTTTACATTCAATTAAAAGGGACGGCTATGGGGTCTAACATGGCCCCTACCTACGCCAATATTTTCATGGACATGATGGAGGAGACATGCGTCTATGTGTCCCACCACTTCACTCATGTACTGGGGTGGTGGAGATACATAGACGATGTCTTCCTCATCTGGACTGATACTGTAACGAACTTGGAGTCTTTTCATCAGTTCCTTAATCAGATTGATCACAATATCCGGTTTACTATGACCTATTCCAATGAGATGGTACAATTTTTGGATGTCAATGTAATACTGAGGGACAATGTCCTGACTACTAGGTTATATACGAAAGACACAGATCGTAATACCCTTTTACAATTTGAGAGTTGTCATCCTAAGAACATGATACAGTCTTTGCCATTTAGTCAGATGATGAGAGCAAAACGGATTGTGGATGATCCGAATGATTTAGACACGTCCTTAGACCTCATGATCTCTAATTTTGCACAAAGGGGATACCCTAAACATTTATTATATACTCACAAAATGAAGATTAAGAGTATTCCGAAGGAAACATTGACTAAGCTGTGTAAACACATTAAAAGTAAACGGATACCATTTATATCCACATATAATGCGTTAAGTGGCAGTGTCTCCAGCATTTTGAATAGACATTGGCCTATCATCAAAAACAGCTATAACCATATCTGTGAATTAAACAACCCGCCTTTAATGTCCTATCGTAGATCTAAGAATCTACGTGATAATCTTGTCAAAACCAGAGTTGGTGAACAACAGCTAAAAGGGACACAAGCGTTGTTAAAGTCTTTAAGACCAGGAAATTTCCCATGCCATAGATGCATTAATTGCAATCTTATGCAGAGGGAGAACACTTTTGATCATCCTGTGACACATAAGGTATTTAAGATTAAACATCATGTAACCTGTGATACAGACTGGGTTATTTATGTGCTTTGATGCCCCTGCCACTTACTGTATGTAGGAGAAACTACATGTGATTTTAAAACGAGGTTGAATAACCATCGGTACTCAATAAGAAAAAAGAAATGTGACTTACCTGTTGCAAAACATTTCACCGATCATGGTCATACGGAAAAGGATCTTAAATTTATGATCCTTGAACATATTCCTTTATCCTATAAGGGTGGTGATCGACATAGGGCACTACACAAATGTGAACTTAAATGGATTTTCCTATTGAATTCTTTGCGACCTAATGGTCTTAACGTTGAATTTAATGTATCCAGAGTTGCTCCCTGAGATTGTTACCTTCCGTTGTGTTTTGACTTCTGGTTCTGTCCTCGTCTTTAAATAAAAAATGTGTGATACATGAACCTTTGACATATTTTTAACAAAAAATTCTTCTATTATAGATAAACATGGGACTGCAGGACCACTTCAGATCATCTTTATTGATATTACGATAAACCAATATAAGCTATATTTGTGATGGAAAGATGGTTGAATTGTTCTCTTGCTCAATGTGTCTGTTACTCAGCATATTTGATATCTTATTAGTTTCTTCTTTTTTTCCATGGCTGAGTTGTATTTACGTCACATCTCTCCTTTCTTTTTATTTTTATTATTTCAAAACACCGTGAGTCCGCTACACGAGTTATAGGCGATATGGTTGGGACCGCGTACACGATGTTGTGTGCGTTTCTTTCCACGAACATGAATGACGGAGACCGCCGTACACAGAATGTGATCGGGATGCCGTCGTCCTCGTGTGGACTCTACTGGTTTATTTACTTATATATTACCATGAATAAGCTTTTGACATTCTAATTATGATGTGCGGTAAACTGCCTATTTCCATGCAGGCATTACATTTGGGTATATTTACCCTTTAGGTGCTGTGTAAAGACAGGATGAGCAATTTTCTTATTTGATTTATATTTCCTATTTATATTGTATACAATCGTTTTTGGCGATCGATATGTTCAACTCTCGGAGCGATATGTCATCTCCGGGATATACTGATCGACCACGTATAACTGAATGCTGAGAGGACTCTGTTTACTAACGATCGGTATCCTAGTTACTAAAGCGAGACGTCATATCCGGTCCGGACTGATCCGACGCATGCGCATTGGAGCCGGACAGATACGGGCTGTGAATGACAGGTGTCATACGTCTAACAATAATACCTCTCTGATTGGCTAAGTGGTCGTGCAGTCTCCGATTTTCACCCAGCTGGTGAATATTGTGATTTATGGAATTATGTGTTTTCTTGCATGAAAAATGTATGTTTTATGTTGCTTTTAACATCAACTTATTGTTTTCACTATATGTATCGATTTATGTCACTTCGATACTCTTTCACTGTTTGTATCACGTTGTTTTGAGATGTATATATCAACCTCATTATTTTAATGAGATTGACGATACTGATTGGATACACACTATATAAACCACTGAATATGTATGTATCACTATGCTTGAGAAAGGTCCCAAGGTGGGACGGAAACGTTGCATTGCCATGTTGGCACAATAAATGTAACTTTTTTTTCACCTTGATCATTGGAGTGCTGCTGAATTTTCTTCTTGGATATGCGTATGGTCTTTGGATCGGGACTATCAGCTGGCACCCTTCATTACTGGAATCTGTACGTTGAAATAGAGTGCTGCCGTTTTTTCTACTGGTATATATATATATACACACACACATTCACACACATCACATAGCCCAGAGTGTGGGTGAATGAAATAATCCCCCTCATGGGCCTCAAAACAACTACATTAGTTGCTCCACTGTACAAGGTGGCCAGCCACATAGCGGCAGCCCATGCATTTACCATGGGGTTTAGATCATGTACATACGCTCTCAGTTATGTAATGTGTAAGCTCATCAGGGCTTCCCCTGTCCTCAATTAATCTTTTCATAGGACTAGTCTTAAAGGTTGAAAAAGAGGAATGAGTTAGGAAAATGCAGTAGGCTTTAAGGTGGTTTCCCCAAATCATAAATGATCACCTATCCACAGACAAGGTGATAATTTTTTGATAGCTGAGAGCCCCACCGATCGTGAGAATGGGGTCCCGAACACCCCGTCCCTCCTTACTGCTCCTCCCACAGTGAGTAGAAGCTTGACTGGAGCAGCGGTCAATCATGCGCCCGCTGCTCCATTCACAGTCTATGAGAATGATGGAAACAGCCGAGTGTAACATTCGGCTGTTTCTGTCATTCCCACACACAATGAATAAAGCAGCGGGCGCATGCTCAATATTCAATGTCCTCCTCAATGCTGTTGAGCAAATAGGAGTAACAGGGGGTTCGGAATCACTGTTCTCACGATCGGTGAGGGTTCCAGTGGGGAGGACCCAGCAATCAGAAAATTATGACCTATCCTGTGGATAGGTGATAATTTATGATTTTGGGAAACCCCCTTTAAGCCTTTTGCATTTTCCTAACTCATTCCTCTTTTTCATGCTTACATTGAAGCCAGTACTCGATTTCCTGGACTTTAAATAAAGCAGGGAATATTCACCACACCCACAGTAACTGCATCTCATGGTCAGGTCACCTAAGTCTGCTGAGTTTACACTCTGTATTGTTACTGGGAAGGTGACAGGTGACTGCGGTGCAGGTGCTCTACTCATACTTTGTGAATGTCATAACATTAGAGGAGACAAAAGAACTAAAGGCAAAAATGAATCAACGTGCGGTAACAGGTAAGCTCACACATCTCCTGCCATCAGCCCATGTACTATTACTTTCTTCTTATAGATTTCCAGAAGCGTTGCAAGAATGTATTTAGTCACAATTCCATACAGGAAGATATTTAGTCACATCTCTGTACAGATGTAACGATAATCATGACGCTTAGGATCATACATTAGAAACAGATGAGTCAGAGCTGAGTTGTTTTTATATAGGACTGGAGGGTGTCCATCATATTATGTAAATATTTTTTTAATCCACTAGTTTTATGTTTCTGATCCAGTTTTTTTTTTTTATACTAACAAAAGCAAAATCGGCCAGGATAAACATAAATGAGTACATAGAAAGTCATCATGCTACTAGAACAAACAGATAAATGGCTTGTCTGGTTTAGGGAACCCATTTTCAAATACCCTAATAGGGATTTCTGAGATAAAAAAGGGGGGAACCCCCGTTCAGGATCCTCATCGATATGCCAGAGCAGAGAGTGGCTACAAAGAGAGTCTGTCGCTCTGGAGGACCCAGCATGTCTATACATTACACAGGACCCATTGATTTTAATAAGATGTGTAATGCTTCATTTACCCTGTGGTGGCGCTGCAGGAAAATTTAACGCTGCTGGGCTCCCCTACAAAATACAGCTGATCACTGGGGGACCCAGCAGCAAAACACCCTGTGATCAGCTTATTGTAAGTGGACACTTCTAACAAAAAGGGATTTGTTCAAGCGGACAGCCCTCTTAAAGAGGCTCTGTCACCAGATTTTGCAACCCCTATCTGCTATTGCAGCAGATCGGCGCTGCAATGTAGATTACAGTAACGTTTTTATTTTTAAAAAACGAGCATTTTTGGCCAAGTTATGGCCATTTTTGTATTTATGCAAATGAGGCTTGCAAAAGTACAACTGGGCGTGTTGAAAAGTAAAAGTACAACTGGGCGTGTATTAAGTGCGTACATCGGGGCGTTTTTACTTCTTTTACTAGCTGGGCTTTCTGATGAGAAGTATCATCCACTTCTCTTCAGAACGCCCAGCTTCTGGCAGTGCAGATCTGTGACGTCACTCACAGGTCCTGCATCGTGTCGGCCACATCGGCACCAGAGGCTACAGTTGATTCTGCAGCAGCATCAGCGTTTGCAGGTAAGTAGCTACATCGATTTACCTGCAAACGCCGATGCTGCTGCAGAATCATCTGTAGCCTCTGGTGCCGATGTGTCCTCGCTCGTCTGACACGATGCAGGACCTGTGAGTGATGACACAGCGTGATCTCTCGAGAACACGGCTGTGTCTGCACTGCCAGAAGCTGGGCGTTCTGAAGAGAAGTGGATGATACTTCTCGTCAGAAAGCCCAGCTAGTAAAAGTAGTAAACACGCCCCGATGTACGCACCTAATACACGCCCAGTTGTACTTTTACTTTTCAACACGCCCAGATGTACTTTTGCAAGCCTCATTTGCATAAATACAAAAATGGTCATAACTTGGCCAAAAATGCTCGTTTTTTAAAAATAAAAACGTTACTGTAATCTACATTGCAGCGCCAATCTGCTGCAATAGCAGATAGGGGTTGCAAAATCTGGTGACAGAGCCTCTTTAAATGATAAAGTCAGCTCTGCTAAGCAAAGGACCCTTAAACAAGCTCTATAAAAGGGCTCTTCAACCATTTCATGCCATTCATAGTAATGCTGACTTTTTATATAGCAGAGGGACTTTGGGCCCCCTCAGACTCTACGGCCTAGGGAGCTGCACCCACTAACTGTGCATACGCACTAGAGAAACGATGGAAATCATTACTGAGCATTTACAAATTCACAATCGACAAAAGGACTCTTACCTCTGTCAAATAAGCGAGGTGCAATTTTTATAATCATGAACTTATTCTTAGGCAATTGTGTCCAATTGTGTTGACGGAAAGAGGTGACCCAAATCTATAGATTGGAAGAGCTGAGTTTTCAAACACAAAGAAATCCAACTAAATATACAAAAATGTATAATAAAAAGATATTTGAAACAATTTTAATAAACATCATGGAGCCTATTATAGGTTTTTTATTATTTTAATCTTATTATTTTGCATAAGTGCAAGAGCTAAAATCTAGATATTTCTATTAAACGGTATATAAGATGTATGCAAACAACTGTTATATCAAGTACAGTATGTTCTTGAAGCATAGGTTTACCTTAGGTGAGTCCCAGCAAAACCCACACTGTTATTTAGGGGAATTGCATAACCAGCAGTTCACTAAT
The DNA here is from genome assembly GCF_050947455.1 of Rhinoderma darwinii. Taxonomy (NCBI): domain Eukaryota; kingdom Metazoa; phylum Chordata; class Amphibia; order Anura; family Rhinodermatidae; genus Rhinoderma; species Rhinoderma darwinii. The sequence continues at coordinate 87,936,953 of NC_134696.1, forward strand.
ATTCCTCTTTATTGAGATTGCCTTATTGAAGGGGTTCTTGTTTCTTACAACCTCTTTGTATTAGAGGGTCCCCAACAATCAGCCGATCCCAGGATTTCCTCCTGCCGGGACCTCCAGCAATCAGCTGTAATTTTTGGGGGAACTCATCAGCAAGTATTTAAAGTATACCTCAATTTTTCAAAGAATTTTGACATGTCAGAAGTTTTGATCGGTGGGGGTCCGAGCAGTGGACCCCCACCGATCCCTAAAACAAAGTGACAGAAGCGCTCGGGTGGGCACTGTGCTCCTTTCCTCGTAATGCCGAGCGAGTGGTTTACACACTCAGACATTCTGCTGCTTTGTTTTAGCGATCGGTGGGGTTCTCAGTCCCCACCGATCACAACTTCAGACGTGCCACCACAGGGAAAAATAAAACATTCCACAGTACATAGTTACTTAGGTTGAAAAAAGAAACAGGTCTATCAAGTTTAACCTACTGAGATTAATTACACATCAATTATTATTAGATTCATTATAACCCACAATGCTATATGTCATAATAGAAAAGTCTAGTCCTTTTTGAATGCTGTCATTGTATCATACATTACAACATCTCGGGTAAATGCAGGTCATATGACAATGGAATAATACCACCAATGCCCAAATAAAACTGCTATAGTTTACACTCAAACACATGTATGTACACTCACTACATACAGATGTGAACACTTACTACATACACTCATTCACACATGCACACTTACTATGTACATGCTATGTATACATACACAGTCACTACACATAGACATATACACTCATTACCTATAGGCATGCATAGATGGTGATTTAGGATGAGAACCGCCACACAAAGGAAATGGAGCAGCAAGAACTTCAGACAACACAGGTATAAGAATATAGAACCTATGGACATAACCTCAACAAGAGGGTAAAGGGGCTCCCTTTCAAATGCAAAAAACTTATAATAGACCATAAGAACTACAAATGCTGAGAGAATATTTTAAAAATATTATATCAAAGATGTATTAGCAAATATAATTTGAACAATAAATGACAATAAAACAATCAGTTAAAATATTGGACAAAAAGGAGGACATAAGATAACAAATCCCAAAAACACAGAAAGCCCCTCCATGCAATCAGTATACACAAACTGTGGCTCATACAGACAAGGTGTAATATAAAATAATAGGCATACAGTATGTCAAAAAATGTAACAATGTAAATGCCAATATGACACAAAAAAAGCCTAAAGAATGTCCTGAGTATAAGACTAGAATATAAACAGGTGGTTATGGGTTGATTAACCATATGCTGTATAAATATTATAATGGAAGAACATGGTATGGCTCCCAAAGGAAATACTCAATATGAAGTCCGCTAACAAATCCAACAAATGGCCTATGCAATCAAAAAGAAGGCCAGATGAAATAGGAAAACCAAGAACTTACCCTGGGACATGTTTGTGTATACGTGATAGCAAGGAGGAACAACACCTTGACGCACGTTTCGCTAAACCAGTAGCTTCGTCGAGCTGTCGGTCCTTCTCGCTATCACATTTTCACAAACATGTGCCGGCAACAGTACGTTATATGAGCAGTGCTGGAGGGATGAGGGGACCCGGTGGGGAGAAGAAAAGAGGGGCAGAGAAGGGAGTATAATTATTACTTTGTATTATTTTATCTTATTTATTTATCTTTCCAATAAGGGTTGGAGGGCTTAGCTTGACCAGCACATATACGTTCTCACTACTCACAGACATGAACACATTCTTACCACATACAGTCAAACAAACATGAGTTTTTACATTAACTACGCACTGTACATACATACACGTACACATGTTCAGTATATACAGGCATGAACACACACAAAATCACAACACAGAGGAACAGAAACTCACAATACATGAACTACTTACAGGCACGCACAAATACACACTTGCTACTGACATGCACTCACAAACACACTCATTACACACAGGCATTCACACTCACTACCTACAGGCAGACACACATGAACACTCACTACTTAAATGCACACATTTCTCTTCTTCCATCAAATTATGACTTCATACCCCTGCAATCTTGGCCTCTCATGATTCCCAAATTAAAGGTTACACATATCACCGAAAGGTGCCCAAATATTGAACGTTTTCCATGTAACAGTCTCTTATGCAGTTCACGATCCTTTCCTGACAGCAGCTTGGCATTCTAAAGGAAAAATGCTCTGTTAAATATGCCAGGAAGATCTATAGTTTTATCATACCTCCCAACCGTCCTGGATTCAGCGGGACAGTCCCAGAATCTGAGCGGTGTCCCACTGTCCAGGGCGGCCGGTGGTATGTCCCAGTGTCAACTGTATTTGCTTCCTCAGGACGCAGATACAGTTGAATGATACGTCAGCTCCCTGCTCCAGCATTAGTAAAGAGCGGAGGAGCAGTGGGAGCATCTCCACTATCCGAGTATTCCCCGGGGCGCAGCGCTACTTTAAGTGCTGAACCCGAGGAAGCCCTTCAATTTGCTGTCCATATATGGACAGTGATGTCGGGCTTTCAACTATAGAGTCCCCGGCCAGAGAAACGCCAGCTCTCTGGCCGGGGGCATCCTGTCTTGGGAAAGCCCTTGATGTCACTGTCCATATTGGAGCAGAATCCCCTGGAAAAGCATTCCCAACACTCTGTACAGGTTTTCCGTTCCTGAAGAAGCCCCGGGTGTCACTATCCATATATGGACAGTGGCATCAGGGTCTACTCCTCGAGCGGAATCGCCTGCCAGAGCGTTGTTGATGCTTTGGCCGGGGATTCCTCTCCTAGAGGGAACCCCTGATGTCACTGTTCAAATATGGAGCATGAATTAGGGGCTGCTCCTGGAGTGGAATCCCCTGCTACAGCTTTGATAACATTTTGGCCGGGAATTGCACTCCTAGAGGGAATCCCTGATGTCATTGTTTATATATTTACAGTGACGTCAGGGGCTCCTACTGGAGTGGACCCTGCCACAGAGTGACCAATTATCTGGCTGTGGCTTCTGCTTCTAGATGAAGCCCCAATGATGCTATAGACGGGGGTAGCGTTATCTACAGGTGGTTGGCGCTATCTTCAAGGGGGTTGTGGCACTATCTACATGGGCATTGTAGGAATATATGGAAATAATCTACAGAGGACACTGTGGCACTATCTACATGGGTACTGCCACTTTATATGTGGGCACTGGCACTAGGTGCAGCTAAGGGGGCATTATACTGGACTGTATGAAGGCAGCTATGGGGCATTATACTGTATGGTGGCTGCTAAGGAGACGTTATACTGTATGGTGGCAGCTAAGGAGACGTTATACTGTATGGTGGCAGCAAAGGGGGCATTATACTGTATGGGGCAGATTTAGGGGCACTATACTGTATGGGGTAGCTGTGGGGGCATTATACTGTATGGGCAGCTATGGGGGCATTATACTGTTTAGAGGCAGCTATGGGGGCACCACACTGTATTGAGGCAACTATGGGGGCATTATACTGTAGTGGGGCATCTGTGGTGGCATTATACTGTATGTTGGCATTATACTATATGGGGCAGCTATAGGGGTATTATACTCTATGGGCATCTGTATGGGCACTGTGCCGTATGTGGGCATCCATGGGGGCATTTTGCTCTGTGGGGGCCGCTATGGGGCATTATAATGTATGGGGGAATTTGTGTTGGCATTGTACTCTATGGGTGCATCTATGGGGGCATTATACTGTGTAGGTGCAGCTATTTGGTATTATACTATGTGGCAAGCACTATGGAGCATTATACTGTGTGGGGGTCAGCTATAGGAGCTTTATACTGTGTGTGGGGTTTTATGGGGGAATTATACTATGGGGAGGCGCTATGGGAGCATGAATATGTGTGGGCTGAACTGGGTGTGTAAGTGCGGGTTTAGAGGCGTGGCTTAAAAGGATAATAATTGCCATGATGTGCTTCGCGTGCCACATTGGTTGTTCATTTTTGTGAGGTGTGAAAACTTTGGGGGGTATGGTTTTATTATGCCAACATGTCCTGCGTGAATTGGTTATTTCACAGAAGGCGGACCGATGATGTCACAGCCGCTCTAATGAAGGTTGTCTTTAGGTTTTACCTGTGCCATATTCCTGAAAAAAAACAGCCTCAAGTTGTGGCAGGAGGTTTGTCCATCTTTTGTATAGTAGGGAGGTAATGTTTTATAGAGCTGCTGTGGAATATCAGTGTGCCCCTCCATCAATAGATTTTACCTTTATGGTCCTTATCTGCACGTTTCAATTTTGTATTTCTGCTTATAGTAATCTCTTTAAATTAATTTTAATGGATATTGTTATATTTAAAGAAATGAAGGCATGAGACCAATGAATAGTAAGAGCAGCCACACATGTAATATTGTATGTAATGATTCTATGCTTATTGTAGCAGAGGGACATCTGCTTTATCTGTGTGTGGCATGCCAAAGATCTTAAAAGAAAATATCCCAGAGATTATTTTATTATGACCTTATGGACATTTTATTTGTTAATTCTATATATCTAGTGTCTATCTGTCTATCTTTTAATCTAGCTTCTCTCAATGTAGCAAATATCTAGCTATTAATGAGCACTGAAAGGTTGTATACGGTTGTGTCATGATATGAGGACGTGTTTTTTCTCTTATTAATTATATTTTCCCGACCTTGTTAAACCATTGTAATATTAGAGGCTGATTGTTTGCAGAAGTTTCAAAGATAATTAAAATAACGCCGAGTTTACAGAGCTCTATATTGCTATGTTATGTTTTATCACTCTCAAGTGATCCATAGTCCCTTTTGGAGAATGAAGACCCTATGGCACTTCACATTTTTATCATACTTGGTGAAAGACCATACTTGAGTTGAATGAGAGCCAATCACATAATACTCACTTGCTAAATAGACAGTGGCAGATATTCAGTAGCTGTGTAATTCACTAAATTTTGTATTACCATCAAGGATAAGAATAATCCCTTTTTGTTAGATGGATCACCCACTAAAAAGTTGATTACAGAGTATTTTGCTGCTGAGAACCCGAGCAATAAACAGTTTTCTGTGAAGAAACTCAGCAGTAAGTGATCAATTTTCATGCACTGCCCCTTCAGGGGAAATGAAGCATTACACAGTGCCTATTGAAATCAATTGGCTGTCCATGTAATGCACCAGATCCTCCAGTGTGAGAGACACATTTAGTAGAAACTCTCTGGCTACTAGATAAGGGTACTGAATGGGAGACCCCTTTCAATTAATTCAAAGTTTCCTAGGGTTAGAAACACACACAGCGGATACACTGCGGATTTTTCACAACTGATTTCATTGTGCAGCTTAGTACAGTAGCAGCAGTGTGGATGAAGTTTGAACAAATCTCATCCACACACAGCTGAAAAAATCAGAGAAACCGTTCATAAATTGACCCGCGGTGCAGTATTTTAATCGGCAGCATGTATTGACATGCAGCGGATTAAAATACTGCACCAAGGGACAATTTATGAACAGTTTCTCAGATATTTTCCACTGCTCTTCAGTTAAAGGTATTCCGCATTGAATTTAATGAGGAGGTAAAACCCCCCACAAAGAGTCATGTGTTGCGACTTTTGTGGTGGAAACACTGCAATTCCACCGCAAAAATCGCAAATAAGAAGAAAAAATAGCTTTTTTTATTTAAAAGCTTATACTTACTCCCGGCTATAGTCATAGCAACGGTATCCTCTGTACTGAGCGCCTCCTGGGATAACGTTTCATCCCATGTGATTGCTGCAGGCAATCAAAGGCTGCAGCGGTCAGATGGACTACAGCGTCATTCCAGGAGGCCGGGCTGCGCTCAGAATAGAGGGGATCGTTGCTATAACAACGTCCGGGCGGTAAGAATTATTTTTTTTCATCCTTGTAGGATTTCCACAGTGAACATTCCACCCAAAAAACTACACCACAATTTACAGAACGGATACGCTGTGTGCTTTTACGCAGCGTATTCACCCTGTGTGTTTCTACCCTAATAGCGTATTAAAGGTTTTTCTAAACCACGCCCTATAATGTTTTATTTAAGTTTGTTAAATTAGGGTTTTTTCCCCACACCCATAACCCCTTCATAGATTGACATTCTACTAGGGGTGGTTGCTGACCAATACTACATTTAGAAACCCATGGACGTCTTTAGAAAGAAATATGAAGAAGATAATTAAATTGGGGTTATTTATTTCCAAATATAACCCCTACTCCCATAGCCACGTACACATTTTTATGACATCTTTGACTACACCACTATGTACTTACTTATAATCTTTTTCCATTTTATCCATAGGTGGGATTTCCAAACGTTTTCTCTGCTACATTGGTGTAATTCTGCTTATCCTTGTTATTTTGTGGATCTCCTACATTTATCACGCCAAGCCGGATGCTAATATGTTCATGACCACCACGATAAAAGAACAAAAAGCTGTTGAAAAAGAATTGGAGCTGGTATTAAGCAAACCCAAACAACTGACGGGTGTTTGGACTATCAATGCCTTAGGACGTATGGGCAACTTAATGGGCCAGTATGCAACGCTTTATGCCCTTTCCAAGATAAATGGTCATCAAGCTTACATTTTGCCAGAGATGCATACAAAACTGTCAAAGATCTTTAAAATTAAATTACCTGTGCTTCACCAAGAGACCATTAATCGCATCCAATGGAGACATTATAAACTTCACGACTGGATGTCGGACGAGTACAGACACATTGAAGGTGACTATGTCAGCCTTGATGGTTTCCCTTGTTCATTTACTTTCTACCACCATATAAAGGATGAGATACTTCATGAATTTACTTTCCACGATTTTGTCAGAGAAGAGTCTAACGCTTATCTTGAGAAGGTTAGAGGAGACAAGAAGAACGTCACCTTTGTCGGGATTCACGTCCGGAGAGGTGACTATGTGCATATCATGCCAGACATAAAAGCAGTTCTTGCTGATAAAGGTTATTTGCAAAAAGCCATGGACTACTTCAGACAAAAGTATGAAAACCCTCTTTTTGTGGTCTCCAGTAATGGTATGGATTGGTGTAAAGAGAATATAAACAATTCACTTAGTGATGTCCACTTTGCTGGAGATGGCCAGGAGAGCTCGCCTGGTCGGGATTTTGCCTTGCTTGCACACTGTAACCACACTATCATGAGCATGGGGACGTTTGGTATTTGGATTTCTTACTTGGTAGGAGGGGAAACTATCTATTTAACAAACTACACATTACCCGATTCCCCTTTCCTTAAACTTTTTAAATATGAAGCTGCTTATCTTCCAGAATGGATTGGAATTCCAGCGGACCTCTCACCACTTCTTAACAAAAGATCCTGAATAATTGCTCAAATGGTGCTCTGGAAAAGGCCTTGAGGACAATGATTGTTAGGAAGAAACTTTCACGGTGTCACTAAACTAACTTTTTCTATGACTATATTATAGGGTTATGCTGTTAAAATGTTTTAGTTCTTGTCCAATTCTCCAAAAATCACGTCTATCTACCACTTCTATTATAGAAAAATATTTGGTTGCCCGAAACAAAATCTAAGTAATAATTTACCTAAGAAAAACTTACTTTTTTAACATTTATCCCAAGATTGTTTCTAAGAATATATTGCACACAGATTTTAGATTCCATAAAAAGAAAATGAAAAATAAATTCAAGAATATTTTTTGTAATCAAAAAAAATCTTATGAGAAGTCACAATTTTATTTCATTTATTTTTTTCAATTAAATGTGGCCCATACAGGGTTGGCCCATGCTCTGATAAAATAATGGGACTAAAATGTCAAGCAAAAGACAACCCCATTTTGATTTGACTTCGGAGCAATCACTGGTCACTAGGGTCTAGTTCTTATTTGTTGATTCACAAATAACCCATTAGATATTCTTGATAAAATGTCATGTGTATGCAATAATAACAATGCTTATGATGAAACATGTGGACAAGTACCATGTTCTGTATAGATGAAGAGTGGACTCCCAGATTTGTATTTTAATTAGATTAATTATGCAAATGGTATTTGCCCTATATATGTTTGCAGTATTTGATGTGTCACTATGCTTGATAAAGGTCCTATTGTAGGACAGAAACGTCGCTTTGCGTTTGACTGAATAAACCACCATTTTTTTCATATTGGAGTGCTGCAAGTTTTCTCTTTATATATATATATATATATATATATATATATATATATATATATACAGCGTCCCGCACGCACCTACTGCGCATGCTCAAAGATGGCGTCCATCCGGTAGTTCGGTCAAGTGGAACGCATATGACAGGAGGATCACTACTGCATGTGCACACATGCGCACAAGCAGCACTTGCGTTCCAGCCGTTCTGCGCGTATGCGAGCTACGGCACTAGTCTCCCAAATATAGATGTAATATTTAAATAGAATATGTAGCAGAAAAGGAGGAGCTGCAAAATAGATCCATGAGCAGTGCAGCATCCAATAGACGCAGCAGATAGCATGGATCCAGAGGAAAATAACTCACATTTATGTGACCCCCAAATTCAAAGCCTACCATACGTTGAATAGACAACCAGATGTATTGTCAATTGTAGCTACACTCACCATCTAATCATATCCGACTCTCAAGATTACTGGGAATAATATCTCCACTGGGGATTTTAAATAGACCCACACCCATGAACATCAGGGGATAGACTTATATTAAAGGGAATGTGTTGCCAGCAAAACATGTATTTTTTTTTTTAGTTAAATATTTAGTGTGTAGGTGATTAAACATTGTTCACATTTTTTTTTTTTTTTCACGAGTCAGGAAATATTATAAATTAGATTCTAATTTATAATATTTCCCATTGCTGGTCACTAGATGGAGCTATTCCCAAAATTGCAGCATTGCATGTGGTAAAGCAACCACATTGCTTTTTGCTGCAAAATTGGGAAAAAAGCACTCGCTCTAGTGAGCTCTCAGAATCCCCCCTCCTTTATCCTGGCTAGTGCCGGGATAAATGAGGGGTTTGAACGGTCTAACCTCCTACACTGTGTGTCGCCATTTTTTGAGCTAACACACAGTGTAGTAGGTTTACATACAGTAGTAAACACACACAAACACGAACATACATAGAAATCTCTTACCTGCTCCTGCCGCCGCGGCTCCCTCCGGCCCGTCCGCTCCGTCTGCTGCCGCTGGTCCAAGTGCACAAGTCCGGAAGCCGCGACCGGAAGTAGTAATCTTATTGTCCGGCCGCGACTTCCGGTCCACAGGAAAATGGCGCCGGACGGCGCGCATTTCAAATTGGACTGTGTGGGAGCGGCGCATGCGCCGTTCCAACACAGACGGCGTACACAGAAGTGGATGGGACGGGCCCCGTTCGCAGTCCCTATGGGACTGTGGCTGCCGTATTCCATGTAGAAAAAAAAATGGCAGCCCCCATAGGGAAGAAAAAGTGAAAAAATAGAAAAAAGTAACACACAAACACACAAATAAATAAAAACGTTTTTAATAAAACACTAACATAAAACTGACATGAAAAAAAAAATTTGGGTGACACTGTTCCTTTAAGTACTGACTGTGTACACTTATCACTTGGTGGGGAGAAGCTCCCCTTGCTTATATATGCATATGGGGAACAATTTAAATAGTGGGGAACTCTGCTATATATTTCGCAGCAATTCTACAATCCAAGATGTGAAGAATATATTAGAAAGTGCTCCATCCTTATACTCTGGAACAAAAATTTAAAAGCCAAAACACATCTATTTTTACTTGGGAAATTGTGACTCAAAAAATCGGCCTCTGCTACTTTACAACAGCCATCCAATTGCTTCACAAAAAAGTGTTTATCTCAAAGATACAGAAAATAAAAAAGTTACTATACAGTATTCATAAGCACAAACACCGTAAAATTGGGTAAAAATACATGTGGAAAAGGGTCCAAATTAGACCCTTAATCACACGTGTTTATAAACTAGTTATAGCTTCAAGTTAATCCACCAACAGTGGCCCCCAGAGACTAATGCAGGTTTCCCCCACTGTTCTAAATATGTGGACCAGATGGATATACAATATTTAATCCCTTGGGAGACATAGTTTCCAACCTATATATCCACTCAGACGCCTTTCTTTTAAGGGCCAACTCTCTATCGCCACCACGTCTCATTGGGGGTACTGAATCTATGATTCTAAATTTTAATTGTGACACCCCATGCTTACTTTCCAGGAAATGTCTAGACACTGGTAACTCCCATCTCTTTGTATTAATATTGGATTTGTGATTCCTCATCCTGAGGGTCACTTCCGTAGTGGTCTCACTAACATAGTGAAGACCACAGGGAAAGGTCAATAGGTAAATAACAAATGATGTCTGACATGTAAAGAAACCTTTAACCCCTATCTACAGGAGTAAGTAACTATACGTCGTCGCGGGAGGTGACAGTGTGCACCGGGAACCGGGAGGTCAGCTGTCGCCGACAGCTGACACTTCACTCTTGCCGGCCAGCGGTCCTTTGCCGCTGATTTTGGCGAATTAACCCCTTAAAGAGGCTCTGTCACCAGATTATCAAATCCCTATCTCCTATTGCATGTGATCGGCGCTGCAATGTAGATAACAGCAACGTTTTTTATTTTTTTTAAAACGATCATTTTTGGCTAAGTTATGAGCTATTTTATATTTATGCAAATGAGCCTTTCTAATGGACAACTGGGCGTGTTTTCTCTTATTTCCAACTGGGCGTGTATTGTGTTTTTAGCAACTGGGCGTGTTTACTTCTTTCACTGGACAATCACACTGTGCTGTGGATCATGCTGGGCTGGAACAATGAGAAGTGCAGGACACTGATTGGTCACTGATTGGTCAGCCTCATACACTCCTCTGTACAACACCCAGTTGGTAAAAAGTAAAAACACGCCCAGTTGTTCATTGAGAAACTCATTAGCATAAATCTAAACTAGCTCATAACTTGCTCAAAAATGATAGTTTTTCAAAATAAAAACCACTGCTGTTATCTACATTATAGCGCCAATCAGATTATGTAGGAGATAGGGAACTTATAATCTGGTGACAGAGCCTCTTTAAATGCGGTGATCGGTTGTGATCACCGCATTTTGGGGGTTTCTAGCATATCGGCAGACCCCGGTCTGAAATCGCGGGGTTTGCCAATAGTTAAAGTGGCAAACGTAAGCCAAACAATGGCCTCCGTGTCTGCCATGGACGGAAGCCCATCAGGACCAACCTCCGGCTGGTCCTGATAGGCTTCCTGTCAGAGTGACAGGAAGTCACTGTGTCGTTCCCGATGCAAACCGTCGGCAACACGGTGTGCATCGGGAACGGGAGGTCAGCTAACACTCCAGTGTTGCCTATCAGCAGCTCATCGCCACTGATTTAGGCAATTAACAGCTTACATGCAGCGATCAATTGCGATCGCCGCATTTAGGGGGTTTGTAGCACATCGGCAGCCCCCATGCAATTGTGGGGGTTGCTGATGCTTGTGATGTAATGTATTCTAGCAGAGATCAAAGCTGCAGGTAAAAAAAGAAACTGTAAAATGTAAAAAAAAAAGTACAAAAAAGTTTAGAAAAATGTCTTATAAAAGTGTAAAAATAAAAGTTTGTTTTTTTCCTATAATAAGTCATTTATTATAGGGAAAAAACTAAAACGTTAAAAAAAGGACACATATTTGGCATCACCGCGTTCGTAACGACCCAAACTATGAAACTATAATGTTATTTTTCCCGCACGGTGAACGCCGCAAACAAAATAAATGAAAAACTATGCCAGCTTCGCTATTTTTTGGTCACCACCACTCCCAAGATATAGAGTAAAAAGTGATCAAAAAGTCGCATTTACCCCCAAATAGTACCAATAAAAACTACAACCCGTCCCGCAAAAAAAACCTGCTTTTTTGACTAAAACATAAAAAAGTTACGGCTCTCAGAATAAGGTGTCTCAGAAAATAAACTATTTTATAGAAACGTAAAACATAAAAAAGATATACATATGGTACCGCCGTAATCGTACCGACCCGCAGAATAAAAAAGTAAAATGTAATTCATTGCACACAGTGAACGCCGTAAGAAATAAAGACTTTAAAACTCCAAGATCGCTGTTTTTTGATCACCTTACCTATAAAAAAAATATAATAAAAAGTGATCAAGAAGTTGTATGTACTATAAAATAATACCGATAAAAGCTACAGCTCGTCCGGCCAAAAATAAGCCCTCACACGGCTCAATCGACCAAAAAATAAAAAAGTTCTGGCTCTCAGAATGTGATGATACAAAACAATTTTTTTTTTTTAACAAATAGTCTTTTCTTTGTAAAACTAGTAAAATATAAAAAAAAAATTAGAAATTTGGTATCACCGTAATCGTATTGAGACGCAGAATAAAATTAAAGTTGTCGTTTTTACAGCACGGTGAAAGACGTAAAAACAAAACCCCAAAAACAATGGCGGAATTTTCCAATTTCTGCCCGAAAATATTTTTTTTTCAGTTTCCTAGTACATTTTATGGTACTTTAAATGGTGTCAATAGAAACTACAACTCTTCCCGCAAACAATAAGCCCTCACACCACTCTATTGATGGAAAAATAAAAAAAGTTATGGCTCTTGGAAGGTAGGGAGTGAAAAACGAAAATGGATCAGTCCTGAAAGAGTTAATTAATTTCTAATTTAAAAAAAACCATTTATGACCACATGTGGGGTATTGCCGTAATCGGGAGAAATTGCTTTACAAATGTTGGGCGGCTTTTTCTCTTTTATCCCTTGTGAAAATTAAATAGTTAAATATTTTAGTGGACAAAAATGTTGATATTCATTTTCACGGCCTAATTCCACTAAATTCTACAAAAAGTTTTGGTGTCAAAATGCCCACTATACCCCTAGTAAAATTCCTTGAGGGGTTTAGTTTCCAAAATGGGGTCACTTTTGGGGGGTTTCCACTGTTTTGGTCCCTCTAGGGCGTTGCAAACCCGACATGGCACTGAAAACCAATCCAGCAAAATCTGCGCTCCAAAATCCAAATGGCGCTCCTTCCCTTCTGAGCACAACTATGAGTCCAAACATCCGTTTATGACCACATATGGGGTATTGCCGTAATTGGGAGAAATCGCTCTACAAACATTTGGGTGCTTTTTCTCCTTTATTCCTTGTAAAAATGAAAAAAATCTATGTTTTCTCAGAGAAAAAAAAGGTGATTTTCATCTTCACAGACTAATTCCACTAAATTCTGCAAAAAAACTGTTGGGTCAAAATGCTAACTATACCCCTAGAAAAACACCTTGAGGGGTTTAGTTTCCAAAATGGGGTAACTTTTGGGGGGTTTCGACTGTTTTGGCACCACAAGACCTCTTCAAACCTGACATGGTGCCTAAAATATATTCCTAGAAAAAGGAGGCCCCAAAATCCACTAGGTGCTCCTTTGCTTCTTAGGCTGGTGCTTCAGTCCATTAGGACACTAGGGCCACATGTGGGATATTTCTAAAAACTGCAAAATCTAGGAAATAAATATTGAGTTGCGTTTCTCTGGTAAAATCTTCGGTGTTACAGAAAAAGAAGTATTACAAATGAATTTCAGCAAAAAAAAATTAATTTGTAAATTTCACCCCTACTTTGCCTTAATTCCTGTGAAAAGCCTAAAGGGTTAAAATACTTTCTGAATGCGGTTTTGAATAATTTGAGGGGTGCAGTTTTCAAAATGGGGTGATTTATGGGCACTTTCTAATATATAAGGCCCTCAAAGCCACTTCAGAACTGAACTGGTCCCTGAAAAAATAGCCTTTTGAAACTTTCTTGAAAATATGAGAAATTGGGGCGTGGCATGGCTGCTGGACTGGATGATCGTGTGAGGACCTAGCTCCGTGCTGCCCAACCGCTGATAGCGACGTGCAAAGCAACTACGACCTCTCCTGCAACCCGCAGTTGATCTACCGGAGGGGGATACCCGCCAAGCATGCCCAGACAAAAGAAGTCGGTGAGTAGACCAGCGAAAATGCTGGATTTCTACTTTCCCCACGACCGCCAAACGGCACAAAATGGCGCCGGCCCCGACATGCACACAGGCTCACTCACCTTAATGCCGGGATCCCTGCAGATTAGATCACCGCTTCGCCGAAGCAGCCCTGTCCCGGCGTTGTCACCTAGAACTCAGTCAGCCTATCCACACTCACAGAGTGCAGCTCTAATGCCGACGAGAGAGACAAAGGGGATGACGGCACCCAGGGGACGCCATTTTAAAGACCGCGCACGTGGTCCCTCTCCTTCTTCACCTCCTTCACCAGGACATGGGAGCCCTGCTAATGGGTCTAAACAGGACTTTCACAATGCCCCAACTCCGCAGGAGATAGAGCACATTGAAGGAGATATGGGGACCTCCTCAGACCTTTTTGCTGATATGCCATCGACAACCAACACTGTCACGGAAATCACTCTCAAAAATATGCTACAGGCGCTTCAACATTCTCTTTACTCTGGGTTTGCTCAACTAATCAAACCAATGTCTGCCGAATTACATGCAGTGGAGGATCGTGTACAACATGTGGAATCTAAAATGGGGGACTTTGCAGCTTCTCATAACGAGCTTATAGATGCTCATTTCGACTTAGAAGCTGATCTCTCACAAGTAAAAGCAAAAATTGCTGACCTAGAAGATCGTTCCCGAAGGAACAACATCAAATTTCGGGGCATACCTGAAGACATAGCCCCAAAAGATTTAACCCAGTTTCTCCAAAGCTTCGTTAACACCTTACTGCCTGATTGCACTTCTAGAGATCTGATCTTAGATAGAGCGCACAGGGTCCCCAGACCGAAACACCTGTCAACGGATATAGCCAGAGATGTACTAGCTCGGTTTAATTTCTTCCACATCAAGGAACTCTTTATGGCAGCCGTCAGAAATAAAGAAAAAATCCCGGCACAATACAATATGATATCTGTCTACACTGATCTTTCTGCCGTCACTCTGCAGCTAAGGAGAGACCTTGCTCCTATCACTACCACTCTGAGGAATAACAAAATCTTATATAAATGGGGCTTTCCTGTTCGGCTATTGATCCATTGAAATGGCTCTATGCACGTGGTCAGAACTGTCCAAGATGGTGCGCTACTTCTACAGCAATGGGGTATTTCCATTCCTGACGTCCCCCTGGGAGCTAAGAAAAAACCTTCACCTCAACCGGTTAAAGATGACTGGCAAGGGCCCAACCTTCGACATCGTCCACGACGCTGAGGTACATTCATTTTTTGGCGGAGGCGCAGCTGGATTTTTTTTTTTTTTTCTCAAGACCTAAAAGTCCGGCTCACAAGTTGACTGTTTTCTCCCCTCATTTTAGCTGAACTCATTGCTGTTCAGTTTTCTATTCAAACGTATTTGAATGCTTTTGTATTGTTGTCCTATGTTCTCTTTTAGTTCAGTGCAGATTAATTTGTTCCACTTGTACTCACTTTACAGTCAATTCACACACATTGCTTTGGATTACACCAAGTATGGTCTAAACCTTGATATGATATGGTCAGATATTCGAAAGCACTCTCCCTTATGCGATGGCTCTTAAAATTGGTTCTCTAAATGTAAATGGCCTCAATAGCCCACATAAAAGGGCACATATGTGGAAAGAAGCACAACAGCTGGTCTGTGAGGTTCTGTGTATTCAAGAAACTCACCTCCTGGAAAAAGATGCTCACCGCATTAAGCATCCCCAATTTCCCCATGTACACCAGGCACATCACTCTACCAAGGCTAGAGGAGTCCTGATAGCAGTAAAAAATACAGTTGCTTTTCAGCTGATTGAGATGCTTGCGGACCCGAATGGGAGATACATATTATTAATTTGTTTTATTAACAATGTAAAATATTCTCTGTTAACGTTGTATGCGCCTAATAACCACCAATTGAGATTCCTTCACAAAATCCGTGGTTTAATTGCTAAACATAAACAGGGAAAACTGATTATATGTGGGGATTTTAACTTTGTTATGGATCCTGGGATGGACACTACATCACAGCCTAGACAGTCACAGGTTGCCTATGGGGATTGGTTCTGGGGGGAGGAGCTATACGATATCTGGCGTATGCAACACGGATCGGAGCGCGACTACTCGTTCCATTCTCAGGTCCATAATAGTTACACTAGGATTGATATGTTCATTATAGATAAAGCGACTCTCCTTTTATCCCAGTCTACGACAATTGGGAGCATACAGTGGTCAGATCATGCCCCGATCACCCTGACGATTGCGGAAACATACGACACCAGCCCAGATTATCTCTGGAGATGCAATTCATATCTTTTATCTCATCCTACGTATAAATCAGATATAGAAAGAGACCTTCATGAATATTTCCAGTGCAATGATACGCCGGATGTTGGAATCTCCTCCCTCTGGAATGCTCACAAGGCATACATAAGAGGCACCTTTATAAGGCTGGGGCACACGGTCCGAAAAAAGCGTCTAGAAGAGGTATCTCTGTTAACCAACGAAATACATCTAGTAGACACAAAAAATAAATTATCTCCATCTTCAGAATGGGCTGCACAATTACTCCTACTTCGACAACGATTACGTCTTTGCTTAGTATCGGAGTATGAGAAAAATTTAAGGAAAACTAAGGCCCGTTACTATTCCCAGAACAATAAGGCAGGGAAACTACTAGCTGGTCGGCTTAAAGCGCAATATCAGAAGACCAGAATACCCTATCTGAAAGACCCCCTCACTCAAGAGAAACGTATGGACCCTAGAGATATAGTGGAACAATTTAGAAAATACTACTCCTCTCTTTACAACCTAAAGGACGACCCCTTTACCAATTGTCCTACTCACCACGAGATAATGGATTTCCTTAGGAAAGCATCACTGCCTAAATTGTCAGCAGAACAATTAGGATCTTTAAATGCCCCAATGACAGAACTGGAAATTTTGAATAGTATACGTTCCCTTCCCCAGGGTAAATCTCCAGGTCCAGACGGTCTTTCCAACTCTTATTATAAAAACCTATCCAATGTACTGGCCCCTCACCTGACTAAATTTTTCCAACAGGCTATGGATCATGGCTTCTTTCCAAAGGAAAACCAAGCGGCTATTATTGTCACTCTCCCTAAACCGGGCAAGACTCCCGATACTCCCCAAAATTTCAGACCCATCTCACTACTAAATTCGGACCTCAAAATTTATGCCAAGATTCTGGTTGCAAGGCTCACTCCTCTACTAACCACTCTGGTGAGCATAGATCAGGTGGGGTTTGTTAAGGGGCGGCAGGCATCAGATAATACCAAGAGGATTGTAAATTTACTTCATCTCATTGAAACAAGAGGCACACCAGCATTAATGCTGGCCCTAGATGCGGAAAAGGCGTTCGACCGAATTAATTGGGAATACGCCTTCGCAACCCTAGGAGAAATGGGATTCGAGGGCAACATTCTGACATCCATTAGAGCACTTTACTCAGCACCCACAGCAAAAATTTATACTAATGGTATCCTGTCCACAGAGTTCCATATAACGAATGGTACCAGACAAGGATGCCCATTATCTCCATTAATTTTTATACTCTCCATGGAACCTTTAGCTCAACACATTAAACGCTGTTCGGACATTAAAGGGGTTAAATGTCGAGAGGTTTCACATACTATCTCATTATATGCAGATGACATCATTCTATCTTTAACAAACCCAGAATCATCACTAGAAGCTTCCATGGACATTATTAAAACTTTTGGCACCATATCGTATTATAAGTTAAACGCGCAGAAATCGCAAATACTTCCCTTTTGCTTAGACCCTTCCACACTACATTTTCTTAAAACAAAATACCCCTTTGATTGGCAAATGAAAGGTATCCAATATCTGGGGATAACGCTAACTGCCTCATACAAGGACCTATATGCAGCTAACTATGAACCTCTATTAAAAGCTATTCAGATAGACACAGATCGCCTACTTAAATTCGAAACTTCATGGCTAGGTCGGATTGCGGCCTATAAAATGCTTCTACTGCCAAAACTATTATACCTATTCCGAACCTTACCGATTACTCTTCCTAAAAGATTTTTTCAGATAGCACAAAGGAATCTCTCCCAATTTGTCTGGTCAAAAACGCATCCTCGAATTGCCATGCATTTATTGGTCAGAGATAGGAAAATTGGTGGCTTGGGCATACCGGACATCCATAGCTACTATGTCGCCACCCAGGTAGCACAAATTTCTTGTTGGTGGAATATGGACCCAGGAAAGCAGTGGTTACAAATTGAAACTTCATATATTTCACCTATACCTTTAAAAGCCACTCTTTTCTGGACATTCTGGGATATAGAATCTTCGCGAATATTGTCCCCTCTGACAAAGACGACTCTGGAATGCTGGTCCTACATACAGAATAACACTCTCAACAGTATTCCGTTACCCAAAAGCTACATTCCTTTAGAATTCTTTGTGTTGTTAATTCCAAATCTTAGGTTGTCGTCATGGATTGCTGGTGGCATCACAGATGTATCTTTGTTGCTTGACAGTCATCATTTGGTGACTTTTGAGCGGCTAAAGTCAAAGTTCTCTCTACCCAATTCTGATTTCTTTAAATATCTTCAAATAAAACATTGCATGGAGACCACCAACAATCTCGCCGCCTTATGTAATTTTAAGTTATTTGCCCATTTCTCCAGACGCATGGGAGGTTTAAAACCCATATATAACACGATTAGAAACCACTATTCTTTCACCAAAACTCACTTAATTAAGTCATGGGAAAGAGACCTGGGGAAATCGTTCAATGACACCACATGGCTAGCTTCATTTAAACTTATACATAGAGCGCTCCCGTGCATTCAACATATTGAAGCAGCTTTAAAAACATCCCTGAGATGGTACTTCACCCCAGATCGTCTACATAGGATATATCCTGAGTCCTCCCCGCTATGCTGGAGAGGGTGTGGAAATACAGGTTCCCTATTTCATATGCTATGGCAATGCCATAAATTAGACAGGTTTTGGGCTCAAGTGTTTGAACTCTTGGTGATCATTATGCAAAAACCAATCGTCATGTCCCCTCAGGTAACGTTATTATTTCTAGAATTAGAGGGATTCCCTTTCCTGGAGAGATGCCTAATGTGTAAGATCCTGGTAATGGCAAAACTAATCATCACAAGATATTGGAAGAAAGTAGAAACCCCAGCATTAGAGGAACTTTTAGCGTTAATCAACATGACATATGCTTATGAAAGAATAATGGCCCTAGGGAATTCCGCGCTCGATAGATTCAACCTTTTATGGGCCCCGTGGCGCAACAGCACCTTCTACAAATCTCTATAAAGAGGTTTATCTTATAAGCTGTAAGAGGTCATAATAACAATAATATTAAAGTCAACTCTCATTTCAAAAGTAGGCCATGAACATATGAGTACAAATATACTTAGATATTGACTGTACAAAATACAATCTTATTGCACTATATGAATGGTTTTGTTATGTATAGTTTTTTTGTTCATGTTATGTTCTTTACTGTCACGTCATCGGGACGGAACGATACGGCATATCTTTGCTCCAGGGCAAAACCTTCGATGTATCGCTCTGTATCTCCTGTATACTTGAATTACTTGCAATATGTAAATGTTTTTGTGTTCAAAAAATTCTCAATAAAAACTATTGAAACGAAAATATGAGAAATTGCTGCTAAAGTTCTAAGCCTTGTAACTTCCTGGAAAAATAAAAGGACGTGAAAAAAATGATGCAAACATAAAGTAGACATATGGGAAATGTTAACTAGTAACTATTTTGTGTGATATTACTATCTGTTTTACAAGTAGATACATTTAAATTTAGAAAATTGCCAATTTTTGCAAATTTTTGCTAAAATTTGACGTTTTTCACAAATAAATATTGAATTTTTCACTAACATAAAGTACAATATGTCATGAGAAAACAATCTCAGAATCGCTTGGATAGGTAAAAGCATTCCGAAGTTATTACTACATAAAGCGACACGTCAGATTTTAAAAAATCATCTGTGTCCACGAGGCCAAAACAGGCTGTGTGTTGAAGGGGTTAATGTTCCTTAATCTACCAGTTTGTGCATATCTTTAGTTTACCCTCTATCACCAAATTTTGTGCACATTTGATCAAGCCGTGAGGATATCTTGTCCTCTTGACTCAATATCCTCTTGACTCTGATCAATTGGCTAAAGGGCAATGATTTCAATATTAGCCTAGGATGTCCACTAGTATAATGTAGAAGATTATTTTTATCCGTTTTTATTTTTTTTAAAAGAGATCAGAAACAAAGTTATTGCCAGATATTGAAATTTGTGTATCCGTGTGGAATACGAAAGCATTTATAATATTCCCCAAGAGTTGAAAGGTGCAGTTCGAGAGAGATCAATCTTTTGGAGTCTGCCTCCCATTTTCTCCTCACATTTTCAACAGTGGGTAAACTTAGGAAGGTAACATCTCCAGACGGACCCTGGAGGATATGGTCAGCGTCCTCTCTGGTATAGGCGAAAACTTGGGGTGTAATCACACCTAAATCCACATCATCTTCGGTAGACATCATACCACGGTGGGTGCACGTGTTCTAATTCAACAAACACAATCCAGATATAGATGAACACAGCACTCTAAGGCTATGTTCACACGCTTAACAAAAAACGTCTCAAGGGAAAACAGCTCCTGATTTTCAGACGTTTTTTGAGCAACTCGCGTTTTTCGCTGCGTTTTTTGCTGCGCTTTTTACAGATGTTTTTGGAACTGTTTTCAATGGAGTCAATGAAAAACGGCTCCAAAAACGTCCCAAGAAGTGTCCTGCACTTCTTTTGACGAGCCGTCATTTTACCCGCCGTATTTTGATAGCGACGCGCAAAATAAAGGCTCGTGGGAACAGAACATCGTAATTCCCATTGAAAGCAATGGGCAGATGTTTGTAGGTGTATTAGGGGCGTTTTTCAGGTGTAATTCGAGGCGTAAAACGCCCGAATTACGATTGAAAACAGTGCCTGTGAACATACCCTAACACACCTAATATATTAGACCATGTGCTCATCATCAGAGGATGAATCAGTTCCCCAACTTGAATACAAAACAACTATAGAATAAAGTAACGGCACCAGGACTTCAGAGAAGATGAAACACTTATTCACCCCAAGTGAGCGACATTTCGGTCCGTCACAGAACCTTTCTCAAGCTACAACACACTGCACACAGTGTCAAGTATAAATAGGAAGCACATTCAACAATTCACAAAAACATATTTGATGTACAGTTTATATGAAAAGAGTATATAAATATAAATTCCAACCCATGTCAAAAGACAATTATTTAAAGTGCATGAATTTCACAGTTAATTCATATAAAAAATGCAATATATGTGAATAAATCCACCGTGTTTCATCTTCCCTGAAGTCCTGGTGCCGTTACTTTGTTCTATGGTCGTTTTGTATTCAGGTTGGGGAACTGATTCATCCTCTGGTAACGAGCACATGGCCTAATATATAGGTGTGTTGGAGTGCTGTGTTCATCTGTATCTGGATTGTGTGTATACATATATATATATATATATATATATATATATATATATATACACATACATACAGGGGCGTAGCTAAAGGCTCATGGGCCGATGCAAAAGTCCTTCATGCCCCCCCCCCCCCCCCCCCCCCCCCCCCCCCCCAGTTCTCTTCATGGCTGACGGCCCACAGCTTTCAGCTCAATCGCTGGGTCTCAGGGGTGTAGTTAAGGGCTTAAAACATCAGGGTCAATAGCCTCAATATATATTCCCCCCATAAAAAAAATGTATGTGTGTGTGTATGTGTATGTATACATATATATATATATATATATATACACAAATATATAATTCTATATCGGAGACAGCATATCTGTAGCACTATGACCCTGTAGCTATCGATAGGATTAGATACAGTGGCTCAGCAGACAGTATCACACATGATAGGATTAGATACACAGCTCGGCAGACAGTATCACACATGATAGGATTAGATACACAGCTCGGCAGACAGTATCACACATGATGGGATTAGATACACAGCTCAGCATACAGTATCACACATGATAGGATTAGATACAGCAGCTCAGCAGACAGTATCACACATGATAGGATATGATATCGGTTGTTGGACTACATCGGATTCGAGGACTACTTCGATGACGGCAGTTTTTTACTCTGAATAAAATGGTTAACAAGGGTTTCAATAAAATAATTTTTCTGTCTTTGTATTTTTTTTAATCTGTATTATCACCGCCTTAGTAATGGTCGCTGGCTGATTGACAACCTCCATTACTAAGGCGGGGCTTAATGTGAGCCGGTGAAAAGGTCAACACTAACCCCCATTATTACCCCGGTATCCTTCGTCACCTGGCTTCAGGGCCCAGTCTCAATTGCTGATTCGTCAGCATCATACACTTCTATTCACAACGCCCAGCTAGTAAAAGAAGTAAAAACGCCCAGATGTACACACAATACACGCCCAGTTGTACTTTAACTTTAAACACGCACAGTTGTACTTTAGAAAGCCTCATTTGCATAAATATAAAAATGGTCATAACTTGGCCAAAAAAAACGTTACTCTTATCTACATTGCAGCGCCGATCTGCTGCAATAGGAGATAGGGGTTGCAAAATCTGGTGACAGAGCCTCTTTAAATACTAAGGCCTAGTTCACACAGAGTTTTTTTTGCAGGCAAAAAAATCTGCCTCAAAATTCCTCCAGGAATTTTGAGGCAGATCTTGACTTGCTGGCAGAACGTATTTTTTGGCTGCAGCCATAGAGCGCCGCAGGGAAAAACCGCCACGGAAAACACTCTCTCTGACTCCCATTGAGGTCAATGGGAGGTCAGAGACTATGACGCCTGAAGAAAGGACACAACGCTTTTTTTCCGCTCGCGGGGAAAAAAAACAACTTTGCCCCCCATTGAAATCAATGGGAGGCGATTTTGAACCTTTTTTGGCCCAATTTCCAAGGCGGTTTCCGCATCAAAAACAGCGCCAAAAGACTGTGAACTCCCCCAAAGCATTCGGCAACGAACCGTAATCATGTAATTGATAGAGGCGCCACTTGCTAGTTATTAATCAAGTAATCATTTAAAGAACTACTGGCTCCATCCAGCAGCGCTCATCACACCTATGTTTTCTTGCTACTTGTGATATTAGGATGTACCGTGTTCACAGTGCTGTCAAATTGCATTTTTTTGCAACGTTTTCACAAAATCGCAGCACATGATGTGATTTGACAGCACTGTGTCAATTAAGGCCGGATTCAGACAAGCGTGTGCGTTTTGCGCGCGCAAAAGGCACTTAACAGCTCCGTGTGTCAGCCCTGTATGATGCGCGGCTGCGCGAAAATCACGAGGCCGCGCATCATACAGGGCTGACAAACGGAGCTATTAAGTGCCTTTTTTTGCGCGCATCATAATGACACTCCATTTGGATGTTTGTAAACAGAAAAGCACGTGGTGCTTTTCTGTTTACATTCATAGTTTAACCCCTTAATGACCGGGCCTGAAAAGACCTTAATGACCAAGCCAGATTTGTTAAATCTGGTATGTCTGACTTTATCAGAGAATAACTCTGCGAAAGTTTTGAATATCCAAGTAATTCTGACATTGTTTTTTCGTCACATGTTGTACTTTATTTTAGTGGTAAAAGTAGACTGATAAGATTTGCGGAAATTAATGAAAAAATAGAAAAATTGAAGAAATTTTGTACAAATTATCATTTTTCCCTATTTTTAACTGCAATATGTCACATATGTACATACATACTGTACAATTTTTTTTATTAAATATATATTTCCATCGCTTTACTGTATTTTGGCAGCACTTTTGAAAAAAAAAAATTTTTTTTGAGCAATTTAGAAGACTTACAAGTTTAGTAATGATTTTATAACTTTTGAAGTACATTTTGTTTTCCTGCACCAAGCCAGGTTTTCAGAGGCTCATAGGTGTCAGAATGGTGAAAACCCCCACAAGTGACACCATTTTGAAAACTACACCCCTTAAGGTATTTATTAAGGGGTGTTGTAAGTATTTTGACCCCACAGTTTTTTTGTAAGAATTCATGCAAAGCAGGCGTAAAAAAATATAATTTCACTTTTTTCATAAAAGTATCACTTTGAAGACCGATTTCTTTGTAAAGCGACCATGAGAATGAAGAAATGCACCCCAAAATCTATCACCCTGTTTCTCCTGTTTTCAAAAATGCCCACATTGTGACCCTAATGCGTTGCCTGGAGACACGGCAGGGCCCGAAAGGAAGGGAGCAACCGGAGGCATTCAGGTCTCATTTTTGCTTGAAAATGTTTTAGGCCCCACTGTACATTTGGAGAGGTTTTGAACTACCAGAACGATAGAAACTCCCCAAAAACGACCCCATTTAGAAAACTAGACACCTTAATGTATTTATCTAGGGGTGTAGTGAGTATTTTGACCCCACAGTTTTTTTGCTAAATTTAATGAATAGCAGGTGAAATTAAAAAAAACAACACTTTTTATATAAAAGTATCACCTTGAAGACCGATTTCTTTGTAAAGCGACCATCAGAATGAAGAAACACACCCCAAAATCTATCACCCTGTTTTCAAAAATGCCCACATTGTGACCCTAATGCGTTGGGTCTAAGGCCCCATGCACACGAACATGTTTTTGCGGCCGCAATTCCCCCGAAAATCCACGGGAGAATTGCGGCCCCATTCTTTTCTATGGGGCCATGCACACGACCGTAGTTTTTGCGGTCCTTGCACGGCCCGGGAGCCCGGACCGCAGAAATAATGGGCATGTCTTATTACGACCCTGTGCTGCGGTCCGGGCTCATTGAAAACAATGGTGGCGGCCATGTGCATGTCCCGCGATTTACGGGCGGCCTGCGGCTGACAGTCCGCAGCCGGCCGACCCGAAAATCATGGCCGTGCACACGGCTACGGTCGTGTGCATGAGGCCTAACAGCGTACACGCCGTCTAAAGCGTACCCTAAAAAGAAAGTAGTTTATAGTACGATTCTTAGTATATACAGTAAATATATTTATATACTATAAAATACTGAAAAAAATGTGTTTTTTTTTAATAAACTGTGTAAGGGACAAGTGATTTTGTGAGGGGACACTGACACACTTGTATCTGTTTCTCTCCACAACTAGAACAGTGAGGAGAAACAGATACATGTGTTTACTTTTATTTTACTGTAGTGATCACTATGATTGGATCTAATAGTGATCACAAAAGATCAGGAACCAATACTATTGGCTCCTGATCACTGCTCTAAGAACAGAGCTGCTAGCAACAGCTCGTTCTTAGAGCAGGAGCTGTCATTTAGACACTCCCGGCGGCTCTGTACGCAGTAACAGCATGTGACCGCTGTGATTGGCTGTCACAGCGGTCACGTGCTCTTACGACGAAATCGGCAGGTCCTGATGGCTGCACTAAGAACCGGACCTGTTACATACAGCCGGTTTTTAGTGCAGACTTGACCAGGCTGCCGTTAAACCCACTCTACTACAGCGACGCCAAAAGGCGTCGCTGTAGACTGAGTACCTGCACCGCCCGACGTCAAAAGACGGTGGGCGGTCGTTAAGGGGTTAACTGCTGTTGCGCGAATCACGCGCGTCCCACGGAAGTGCTTCCGTGTGGTGCGCATGATTTTCACACACCCATTGACTTCAATGGGTGCGTGATGCGCGAAATACGCACAAAGAACGGAGATGTTGTGAGTTTTTCGCAGCAGACTCACGCTGCGTAAAAATCACGCACCTGTCTGCACGGCCCCATAGACTAATATAGGTCTGTGCGACGCGCATGAAAATCACGCGCGTTGCACGGTCGTATATCCCGTTCGTCTGAATAAGCCCTAAGCCTAATGTTGTTATGCATCTTGTACTACTTTTAAGCAATCTTCTAATTTGTGATATGATTGGTGTGGTTTGCTGCAAGTTTCATAATCGCCATTTTTGTCGCGATTAGGAAAATCGCTACAAAACCGCGCCATTTTTGCCGCGATTACGAAAATTGCGGCAAAGCGCATGGTGAATTAAAAAACTTAACAAACCCTACAGGAGTTGGGGTCAGGAGAGACAAGTAAAGAAGAGACAATGGGGGATGCAGGGAGAGAGGGGGTTAAGGAAGCGCTAACCAGGACCTGAGAGGTGGACGTGCCGTCTCTTCTCCCGACTCTGCTGCTATACTGTGGTAGAAGAACCTGATCGGTGGGCGTGGCTTCTGTTCCTCAAAGGCGAATCAGGTCACATGGGCATGACGTCATTAAAGGTCCTTTAGCAAACAGCATCTGTCCAGCTTTAACGCTGCTTATGCAGCGTTTTTACATTAGTAACCTCACGAAAATGTGGTGGGGGGGCCGTGGGCCCCCCAGGCTTTGGGGCCCGGTCGCAATTGCGACCGCTGCGACCCCTATAGCTACGTCACTGTATATATATGTATATATTTGAAGACAGTCCTTAGAGGCTATGTAAACCTTTGAATGTCATTTTTTTTTTATATATATATATAAAAAGATCAATTGTGATTGGTGCAACATTGTAAATAGTTTTTATTAAAAATTATTTTTACTTTTTGATATACAGCTGCTCTGCATTCTCTATGCATTGCAGCTGTATCGCTCAGGTTCGCGGGACTGACAGGTTCAGTGAAAGTGGATTCTGCATGTCATCCACCTGTAATCTATCACATCTAAGTTCGTAACTTAGATGTGATAGATTACAGGTAGATCTCAGAGACTCGCATGACATGTTGGCACTGAACCCGTCTGGTCTGCGGGACTGACAGAGTCAGGTCAAAATGAAAGATACAGCTGCTATGTATAGAGAATACAGAGCAGTTGTGTCTCAAAAAGTAAAAATAATTTTTAATGAAACTATTTATAAAGTTGCACCAATCACACTGACTGACCATTTTATTAAAAAAATTAAAAAAAATTCCTTTCAATGGTTTACATAACCTTTAAAAGCTGCCATGATGGACTTCGTTTGGTCTCACAAATGGCAAAATAAATATTTTTTAACATTACTTTTATCGATTTATACAAATACAATTCATGATGTTGATCAAAACTTTTACACCTGTTAGCATTATTTATAAAATATAAATAGTACGTCTTAAATGAGAAGGGAACAGCCTATGGCTCCCAAATAGACATGATATAAACCAAAATCGAACAAAAGGAACATATAGGCTAGAATATATATATTCTATCAAAAACATGTTTATTTATTAATTTAAGTTGCAGCTTTATAATAGGATAATACATTTTATAGTTACATAGTACGGTTGAAAAAAGACACATGTCCATCAAGTTCAACCGAGGGATGGGAAAAGGCAAGGGAAACATTTCTACACACATGAGCTGATGTTTTTTCGTTCTACGAAATTATCTAAGCCTTTTTTGCAGCCATCTACTGTAGCTGCTGTGACGGCTCCTGCGGTGACTATTCCATAGATTCACCGTTCTCACAGTAAAGAAGGCTTGTCGCCTCTGCAGATTCAAACTTTTTTTCTCCAGATGTAGGGAGTGCCCCCCTTTTTTTTAGGGGGTTTTACATAGAACACGATTTCACCATATTTTTTGTATGTGCCATTCATATAGTTAATCATGTCCCCCTTAAGCCATCTCTTTTCAAGGCTAAATAGATTTAATTCTAACTTAATAACTTAGATTCTCCATGCTCCTTATTAGCTTCGTTGCTCTACTTTGTATTTTTTCTAACTCCAGGGCATCCTTTCTATGAACTGGAGCCCAGAACTGAACTGCATATTCTAGATTAGATAAATAGACTCCAAGCATTAATAGGTTACAGGCTAGGTAAAGTTTAACAGGCCAACTTCCCCCCATAATGTATCGGATAGACTGCTCCGAAATATAGAACCATACCGAAGAAAGAATAGAGCATATAGTCGGGAGTATATAAGAATATATCAATTTTATTAATACAAAATAACATACATTTAAAAACACATCATTCAAAGACTCTAGTACTAGTACTATGGTGCGACATACAGCACAGAACGATTGTATGTAACACAGACGAAAAGGTATATACCGCAAACCTGTATATACTACCCACAAAAATAGTTATAATATATTACATCCATGTGGATTGTATACTGATCATCCACAGTGTCCTCTCAGTTATATAGGCATAAAAGATACTATGAAGTCAAGAGAGAGTCACACTGGGAGGATCAGTAGTGAAAATAATGAGCAGTTATAGCAGAGCAGAGCAGTCTTACCCATTTCAGAGAAGAGTAAAGGGTATCAATGCACGTCCATGCTGTGTCGCCCACAGAAAACCCCAACGCGCGTTTCGCTGTTCTTAGTCGCTTCCTCAGGGGGTACATTCAACCCACAATGTATGTGGTCCTTATATAGTGTGTGCACATACCCCAGTGAATCCACATTATCGCCGAGATGGGGGTCGGCGCTTGTCCGATGACGCGACCGGAAGCAAGGCATGCCCCACATCCGGCCCCGCATGCTGGAGCGCACATCCGGAGTCCCGACGCATGACGGGAGTTCCGGACATGCGCAGTGCATGCATTGAAGCCGAAGGGGGCAGGCATCGCCGCGGGCCGCACCACCGAGCAAGCGCACATCATCAAGGAGGTAAGTGGGTTCTACCTTGGAGTACTTCAGATTTCAAGAATAGAGCATCGTGATGTTCGTCATATTAGAGAGGTTCTGACAGCATAACAGTATAGCTGTAAGGCCAGTTTGAGTTCTGGACACCATTATTAATAGCATATGTGAATATACAAAATAAAACACTCGGGATGAGTATTAAATAATAACTAAAAAATATAAAATGAAATAAAATAAAATAAATTACAATGAAATACAAAAATAATAAGGAATAAATAATAAATAATAAATGAATAAGGAGTGTTATTTACGGCAGTATACATATATACTGTATAAAAGCAATGACGTGAAAACGATTTTAGAATTACATATAAGTGATTGTGTATGATATGTCAACACACATACGGTAGTATTCTGTTGAACATAAATTAAATGTGAAGTATTAAAATACACCAAAAAGTGTATATAAAGTGACATAGGAAAAACCGAATATTAAAAATTTACAAATATACCCTAGTACAGTACCAAAACCATACCAAGAGATGTAGTGCTCAATACCAAGAGAGACGTGCTATATTATAGGGAAGTAGCATCCGGCTATTTCCCAAAACAATTATACATATGAAAGCAGAGGTAAATCCCGATATTCACTGCATTGACATAGCTGCTGGATAAATTCATCAACAGTCACATTACACATAGCCTTTTATCCCTGTTATACTAAAATAAAGGAACTATCATACTATCCATTCAACAGAGGGCTCAAATTCACAAAGATGTTATAGCACAATAGCGCCATCTACGTATAGTACCACATAAATACATAGTAGTGGTTATATCCAGAACAAACAGTAGATCTTGGTTTTCTTAGTCTTAACTTCTCCTGGACATTCTGATGGATCACATCATATTTGCACCATATAAGGGGACCAGACACATGGGAAAAGTAGAAGGATATCTAAAAAATACAAATATAATACAAAAACACATAATTAATAACACATAAACTCAGCAGTAGAAATTACAGGAAAGGGGCGAAGCTCAATGTTTCGTTAAGTCCATCAGGTTTCATGGATCCCAGTAGGACAATCCACCTGCACTCTTTCTGTGCAAGTATCTTCTTCACATTGCCCCCTCTGATGCCACAATGTACCTTCTCAATGCCCCGTATTAGTAGTGTTTTGGGGCTACAATTATGGTATATTTTAAAGTGTCGCGGCAGTGTTTTTAATTGTGTGAGGTCATCGATTTCTCTTGCCCCCATAATATCCCGCACGTGTTCCCTCGTGCGAATACGCAATTCTCTGGAGGTGAGCCCCACATAAACTTTGGGGCATCCACATGTCGCGTAGTATACCACATAAGTGGTGCTGCACGAGATGTATTCCCTAATTTGAAACTCCTTTTTTCCGTCAACCGTGGAGAAATGAGTAGCACGGCAGATGTTGGCACAGGACTTACAGTCTCCACATGGGAAGCATCCCTTTCGCGGACCACGCGAGCCAAATGGGCAAATTTGTTGGGGTATATAGTGGCTACTAACAAGAAGATCCTTAAGATTTTTTGATCTTCTTGCTGTCATTAGGGGTCTTACTGATAAGCCCTGCGCCAACTGTGGTTCAGATCTTAAAATAGGCCAGTGTCTGGTTAGAATGGTTCTCATTGCGTCCCATTGTCCATTAAAGGTTGATATAAACCGGACATTTGGATTGCCGGTGGCTCGTGATTTCGATTTAAAGAGATCAGTACGAGGGGTAGATCTCGCTCTGCTATAGCCTCGTTTGATATTCCTGTTGCTGTATCCTCTTTCTCTGAATCTCTCAGTGAGGTCAGCTGACTGCTGTTCAAACAAAGTATCTGAGGAGCAGATCCGCTTCATCCTGAGGAACTGGCCCACTGGGATGGCTTTAATAGTGGAAGGAGTGTGGGCTGATGAAGCATGCAGCAGGGCATTAACTGATGTGGTCTTACGAAACACATCTGTGTGTAGAAAACCCCGAATATCAGTAAATATTTGTATATCTAGGAATTCCACTTGACGCGGGTGATGTTTGTATGTTAGCTTAATATTGAGCGAATTATCGTTCAAATGCTGCATGAAATCCACCAGCCCAGACTCCAATCCTTGCCAGATAAAGAAAATGTCATCAATATAGCGTGTCCAAGAGAGCACATGGTCGGCGGCGCAGGCTCCATCCCCATGAAAAACCTGCCTCTCCCAGAGTCCGAGAAACAGGTTTGCATAGGATGGAGCGCACGCCGCCCCCATTGCGGTACCCTGTTTCTGTAAATAAAAAGAATCCTTAAACGCAAAAAAATTATGGCTCAGGATAAATTGTAACAGTTCCATAATCAAATCGCATAATTGTCCATCCCAGTTGCTGGTCCCCAGGAAGAAGCGGACCGCCCCCAGCCCGTCGTGATGTTTAATGCTGGTATATAGGGATTCTATGTCAGCAGTCACGAGATACGTATCTTGTTCGATTTGAATCCCATCGATCCTCCTTAGGACGACCAAAGGTTTTAAATAATAATCGATAAACTTGCAGATAGGGTCACAGAGTCCATCAATGCCGGAGACGATCGGGCGCCCCGGAGGGTCGATGGGATTCTTATGTATTTTAGGCAGGAAATATAGGGTCGGTATTTTTGGATCAAGAGTCACCAACCCATCATATATTTTTTTAGGAATAATACCCTTTTCGAAGGCTATATTAAGAATCTTGAGGAGTTCCAGTGAGAAAGAGCTCAGTGGATTGTGAGATAATTTCATATATGTCTGCTTGTCCTGCAGCTGTCTATATGCCTCTTTCTCATATTTGGTTGTTGGCCAAATTACAACATTTCCCCCTTTGTCCGCAGGTTTAATGACGATATCGTCAAATGCTTGTAACTTTTTCAGTGCGGTCCTTTGTTGAAAGGTTAAGTTGTCATTGGTCTTATATACAGACAGCTTTTTAAAATCATCAATGACTAGCTTGGTGAAGATCTCCACCTGAGGACATAGGGACAAAGGGGGAAATCTGGCAGATTTTGGCACAACAGTAGTTGGAAACGTACCTGCTACATCAGTACTTTGTTCCCGCAACAGATCTTCTAGTGCTAGGAGTGCTTCTCTCTCCATTGGGCTATTAAATTCCGCAGGTACATCTCCCCTACTGTGTAGCTTTTTGAGCACCAGTTTCCTTGCAAACAAATGTAGATCTTTTAGGGCTGTGAAGAAATTAAAAGAATTTGTGGGTGAGAAAGTTAAACCTCTACCCAGCACCTCACATTGGGCATCAGAAAGGGCATGTGAAGAAAGATTGGTTACCTCAAGGTTGCGCCTGGGTTTCTTGTCCCACTGATCGTTAGATGGTTGCTTCCGTTTCACTTGTCTATCGAAAAATCTTCGTGAATTTTGAGGTCTGGGAGCGTTAGTTGGTTCTGAGGTATTACCACTATCTCTTAGCCTAGAGGGTTCATCCAATGATGTGTGAGACGACATGGAGGATGATCGAGATCTAATTTTGGATCTGGACCAACCTCTACCCATGCGCCATTTATATACCCTTTGTTGCTGATAGTCTAGGACGTCTCGCTGGAATTTACCAGCTTTGACTGCACAGATATCCTTTTCCCATTTCTCTAGATCCTTATTCAAATCTTCAGATACTTTATCCAATGCTACACTGGAAAGTTCTGTTCTAAGTGTTGCTTGGATCTCCTCAATGTTTTTCTCGATCTCAGTTAGAGTGAACTTATTCGATGATACTAACAGCTCCATGTACCCTCTTGAGCAATTGTCTGATAGTTCCTCCCATCTTTTTCTAAAATCTTGATTCTCTATATCGAATGATGGGAATACCTGGACTCTCAGGCCACGAGGGATAAGTTTCCTAGTAAGGTATTTCTCTAGGAATGCCTTGTTCCACCAGATTTTGGTTCTCTGGTGAAATAGATTCCTCAATCTACTGCTGAGTTCCCTACAGTCCCTCCCACTAGTGTTTAAAAGCAAACTAGCCATCTCGGCGATAATGTGGATTCACTGGGGTATGTGCACACACTATATAAGGACCACATACATTGTGGGTTGAATGTACCCCCTGAGGAAGCGACTAAGAACAGCGAAACGCGCGTTGGGGTTTTCTGTGGGCGACACAGCACGGACGTGCATTGATACCCTTTACTCTTCTCTGAAATGGGTAAGACTGCTCTGCTATAACTGCTCATTATTTTCACTACTGATCCTCCCAGTGTGACTCTCTCTTGACTTCATAGTATCTTTTATGCCTATATAACTGAGAGGACACTGTGGATGATCAGTATACAATCCACATGGATGTAATATATTATAACTATTTTCGTGGGTAGTATATACAGGTTTGCGGTATATACCTTTTCGTCTGTGTTACATACAATCGTTCTGTGCTGTATGTCGCACCATAGTACTAGTACTAGAGTCTTTGAATGATGTGTTTTTAAATGTATGTTATTTTGTATTAATAAAATTGATATATTCTTATATACTCCTGACTATATATTCTAGATTAGGCTTCACTAATGCTGTGTAAAGTGGAAATATCATATCCCTGTCCCACGAGTCCATGCCTCTTTAATACACGACAATATACTGCTGGCCCTTGAAGCAGCTGATTGACATTGCATGCTGTTATTTAGTTTATGATCTACAAGTACACCCAGATCCTTCAAAACAAGTGACTCCCCCAGTGTATCTCCCCCTAGGACATATGATGCATGCAGATTGTTTGTACCCAGATGAATAACTTTACATTTATCTACATTAAACTTCATTTGCCAAGTGGACGTCCAAACACTTAGTGTGTTCAAATCAGCTTGCAATTTACGAACATCTTCCATAGACTGAACTATACTACACAGCGTGTAGTCATCTGCAAATATAGAAATAGTGCTATTAATCCCATTCTCTATTAATAAATAAGTTGAATATTAGTGGTCCCAGCACTGAACCCTGTGGTACACCACTTATAACCGGTGACCATTCAGAGTAGGAATCATTGACCACAACTCTCTGGATACGGTCCTTGAGCCAATTCTCAATCCAATTACAAACTATACTTCCTAAACCTATAGTCCGTAATTTACCCATTAGACGTCTATGGGGGACAGTGTCAAATGCCTTTGCAAAGTCCAAAAACACTATATCCACAGCGGCCCACCTGTCTAGGCTTCTGCTCACCTCTTCATAAAAACAGATCAGGTTGGTTTGACAACTTCTGTCCTTAGTAAAACCGTGCTGGCTGTCACTAATAATACTATTTATTGTCACATAATCCTGTATATAGTCCCTCAATAGCCCCTCAAACATTTTCCCCACGATGGATGTCAAGCTTACTGGTCCATAATTACCCGGGGAAGACGTAAAACCCTTTTTGAAAATAGGCACCACATTTGCCCTGCGCCAGTGCCTTGGCACTATACCAGTCACTAGAGAATCTCTAGATCTCTAGAGATCAATGGTGACTGAAACGGAAGCTGTGCTGTCACTTTCACTTTCAGTTGCGGGGTTCACCCGACAGAAACCTCAGACGGAACCCCGGAACGGAAGCGAACGGTGATGCGAACAGGCCCTAACACAAAAGTTTTGTATTTTTTTAAGCTGGTTCACAAAAAAAAATAATTCCAAATTCTACTGAACCAACCGCCTATTTAGAGAGCGGCAGCAGCTCCAGGAGCGACATCATAAGGGACACACTAGGCGGATATGCTGAGTAAAACTCCACAGCTTATCCGCCCCCGGTAGCCGCAGGGAATTCTGCCAGCAAAACCGCACCAAATAGTGGCGCAGGTTTGGTGAGGCGTGTCCGCTGCGGGAATCCTGCAGGGAAAAAAAAGTTTAGACTTGCCCCGGCCGTAGTTTAGATGACGCATCTCTCTCTTCTGAACGTAGCCCCGCCTCCTGGGATGACGCTGTAGACCATGTGACCGCTGAAGCAGTCACATGGGATGAAACGTCATGACAGGAGGCCGAGCTGCGCTAAGAATAGAGGATCGCGTCACCAGGACTACGGCCGGGGCAAGTCTAAACTTTTTATCAATTTAAAAAAGTACCTTTTTTTTTTCTCATTTGTGATTTTTGCGGCAGAACCGCAGCATTTCCGCAACAGAGGAGCGGCGATTCCACAGAATACATTGACACGCTGCGGCTTAAAAAGCCAAAAGCCACACGGCAGGTCCATTATTTTTGCAGCGTGTGGATGAGATTTGTTCATATCTCATCCACTCTGCTGCGACTGGAATACGCTGCGGATTTTCCACAATAAAATGTGTTGCATAAAATCCGCAGTGTTCATGCCTAGTGTGTTCCTACTCTAAGGCCGGATTCACACGAGCATGTGCTTTTTGCACGCGCAAAAAACGTGGCGTTTTGCGCATGCAAAAGGTCCATAACCGCTCCGTGTGTCAGCAGCGTATGATGCGTGGCTGTGTGATTTTCGCG
The DNA here is from genome assembly GCF_050947455.1 of Rhinoderma darwinii. NCBI lineage: Eukaryota > Metazoa > Chordata > Amphibia > Anura > Rhinodermatidae > Rhinoderma > Rhinoderma darwinii. The sequence continues at coordinate 87,971,973 of NC_134696.1, forward strand.
CAGCCGCCATCATTATGACACTCTGTTTGTAGCACGTGGTGCTTTTCTGTTTTCATTCATAGTTTATACGGCTGCGGAAGTGCTGGGCGTGATTTTCACGCACCCATTGACTTCAATGGGTGCGTGATGCACGAACAATGCACAAATATAGGACATGTCGTGAGTTTTACGCAGCGGACACACGGACACACGCTGCGTGAAAATCACTGACAGTCCGCACGGCCCCATAGAGTAACATAGGTCCGTGCGAGGCGCGTGAAAATCACGCACGTTGCACGGATGTATTACACGTTCGCCTGAATAAGCCCTAACAATAAGGCCCAGTTCACAGAGCTTTTGGGCCTTGATATTGACTCGGACACTGCGTCAGAATCAGCACCAAACAACTTCCAAAACCGCCTCCCATTGATTTAATCTGAAATCAATGGGAGCCAGTCGCGGAAAAAAGAAAAAGCAGCACGTCCTTTCTTGCCGCGGTTCCGCCTCTGACCTCCCATCGAAATCAATGGGAGGCAGAAAATGCATTTTTCGCTGCGTTTTTTGTCTGCTGTCATCAATCGCCGCGAGCAAAAAACGCAGCAAAAAAACGCGGCAAGATAGTGTGGGCAGGTCAAAATCTGCCTCAAAATTCTTTAAGGAATTTTGAGGCAGATTTTTTTTTGCCTGCAAAATACTGTGTGAACAGGGCCATACATAAACAGCACTTTGAGATAATTTACTCACCGTGTCAGAAGAGCTGCTCCCACTCAAGTCCTCTTCCGGCGATGTCTTCCAGGCGAGGTCTTCGGTCCAGACGTCCAGTCCTTCACCTCCAGCCAGGCTCCAGGTAAGTTTTGTCCATGTGTGTCCGCGGCTGCGCGCGCTTCGTTCGCGGGTGCGCGCGCTTCGTTCGCGGGTGCGCGCGCGGGCGGTCTCCAGTGCGGGCGTTCGTGGGTGCGCGCTCGCAAGTGCGCACGCGCGGGAGTTTCCTTGTGCGCGCGATCGGGTGCGCGCGCGCGGGCGGACTGTTTGACGGCCCCCCATGACGAGGGGAGGGGGCCCGCAGCAGCAGCAGCTCACGACATTCTTTTGGTGAAAAAAACGGGCCCCATTACAGGGGCCCGTTTTTTCCTACCAAAAGAATGTTGCGGCAGTTGCCGGGCCCCCCTTTCAGTTAGGTTTGGCCGGGCCCCTCACACCACTACCCCTAATACCCCCCTGATGGCGGCCCTGCCACTATCTAGGGGTCCTACATGTTCAGACCTTGAGTTTTTTTGAATTTACATACGTGAAGAAGTTTTTGGGATTTGTTTTACTATCATTGGCCACCTGCCTTTCATTTTGCATTTTTGCTGATTTTATTACTTTTTTACAGATTTTATTAAGCTCTTTATAATTTACAAAGGCTACAGCTGTACCCCCAGATTTGTATTTTTCAAATGCCCTTTTTTTGTCATATATTGCCCCTTTTTTTTTGACAGATGGTGTAAGCCATGTGGGGTTTAATTTTAGTCGTTTATACTTGTTACCTATAGGAATAAATTTTGCACTATAATTACCCAAAGTAGATTTTAAAATCTCCCATTTATCACTTGCACTATTATTTGACATTAGTTCTTCCTAGTCTACACCGCGTTCCAAATTATTATGCAAACGTTATTTTTCGCTGATTTTCCTAAATAGTCGATGCACATGACAGTCAATATAATCTTCAAGCCATCAACCGTTGGAGTATAATGCGGATTTTAATGAACAAATCTCCTAATGATAACAGATTTTTTTTTAGAAGTAAAAAACTCAAAATGCACTGTTTCAAATTATTATGCACAACAGAGATCAAAAGATTTGTTGAATTTGCAGCATCAGGAGGTCATGTTTACAGAAATCAAAAGCTCTTTCAATCAAAAAAAACTTAACAGGCCAAGTTACATGTTAACATAGGACCCCTTCTTTGATATCACCTTCACAATTCTTGCATCCATTGAATTTGTGAGTATTTGGACAGTTTCTTCTTGAATATCTTTGCAGGATGTCAGAATAGCCTCCCAGAGCTTCTGTTTTGATGTGAACTGCCTCCCACCCTCATAGATATTTTGCTTGAGGATGCACCAAAGGTTCTCAATAGGGTTGAGGTCAGGGGAGCATGGGGGCAACACCATGAGTTTCTCTCCTTTTATGCCCATAACAGCCAATGACACAGAGGTATTCTTTGCAGCGTGAGATGGTGAATTGTCATGCATGAAGATCATTTTGCTACGGAAGGCACGGTTCTTCTTTTTGTACCACGGAAGAAAGTGGTCGGTCATAAACTCTACGTACTTTACAGAGGTCATTTTCACACCGTCAGGGACCCTAAAGGGGCCTACCAGCTCTCTCCCCATGATTTCAGCCCAAAACATGACTCCACCACCTCCTTGCTGACGTCGCAGCCTTGTTGGGACATGGTGGCCATTCACCAACCATCCACTACTCCATCCATCTGGACCATCCAGGGTTGCACGGCACTCATCAGTAAACAACACGGTTTGAAAATTAGTCTTCATGTATTTCTGAGCCCACAGCAACCGTTTCTGCTTGTGAGTATTGTTTAGGGGTGGCCGAATAATAGCTTTATGCACACTTGCAAACCTCCTACTCCAGAGGCACCAGCGGCTTCAAATACCTGTTTGCTGCTTTGCTGTAATGTCGGGGTGGGGAGACGGACAGGTGAGCCCTAATCTACCGGCTACTCAGTCCCTGACTACTTGCACGGCCCGTCCTAGGCGACGGCGTACAACTGGGCGACGGTCCCTACGCTCAATATGTGCACGACAGACAACACAAGACAAGGGTACAAGAAGCAAGGGAAGTGGGGCAGTTGCCCACGGCAACACCGTGAGCAACAGGTGTAGTGAACGAGCCTAGTCAAACCAGGAGAGTACGTAGTAGCAAAAGCAGAGCAGGAGAATAGTCAGTCAAGCCAGGGTCAATATGAAGCAGAGGTCAATGGTAATCGCAGGAACAGCAGAGTCAGGAAACAAGTGAATCACAGGCAAAGGAAAAGCAGCAAATTAAGGTATAAATTGACCAAGGGCGGGAGCTAGAACCATCTGGCTAGGCTTTGATAGGTTCTCCCACTCCTAAGCCTACCAGCCTGAGTGGTAGCAGATCGAGTCACTCTAGCAGACCTAGGAACAGATGCTGGCTGGTTAACCACGGGCGTCGACACAGAAGCTGTGTCTGGAAAATCCTTTACAGTACCCCCCCTTTTATGAGGGGCCACTGGACCCTTCCTAGGTGGGCCTGGCTTGTTGGGGAAAAGAAGATGGAATTTCCTGAGCAATAACGTGAACATCCCGGGCGGATAACCAAGTCCTCTCCTCATGCCCGTATCCTCTCCAATGGACCAGGTACTGGAGGAAGCCTTGGACCATCCTGCTGTCCACAATCTTGGCCACCTCAAATTCTACCCCTTCAGGAGTGAAAACAGGGACCGGAGGTTTCCTCGAGGTAGCCAAGGACGGGGAGCAGCGTTTAAGGAGGGAGGCATGGAACACGTTGTGTATTTGAAAAGACGGGGGTAACTCCAGCCGGAAGGAGACAGGGTTAAGGACCTCAATGACCTTATACGGCCCTATATACCGGGGAGCAAATTTTTGGGACGGAACTTTAAGGCGCAAATTTTTGGAAGACAGCCACACCAGATCCCCGACCACAAATAAGGGGTTAGTAGAACGTATTTTATCTGCCTGAGTCTTTTGGATGCTCTGGGACGCCTCAAGGTTCTTCTGAACCTGGGCCCAGACTGTGCACAGTTCCCGATGAACGACACCTACCTCGGGATTGTTGGAACCACCAGGTGAAACATAGGATAACCGTGGATTAAACCCAAAATTACAGAAAAAGGGGGAGACCCCCGACGAGTTACTGACCCGGTCATTATGGGAAAATTTTGCCAGGGGAATGAAGGAGACCCAATCATCGTGACAGTCAGAGATAAAACACCTTAAATATTGTTCTAGAGACTGATTAGTCCTCTCAGTTTGGCCATTAGTTTCAGGATGGAAGGCCGAGGAGAAGGACAGATCAATCTCCAACTTCTTAAAGAAAGCTCTCCAAAACAATGAAACAAATTGTACCCCTCTGTCAGAAACAATATTGACAGGAACCCCATGGAGATGCAGGATGTGTTTGACAAACAAGGTAGCTAGTGTCTTGGCATTGGGAAGTTTCTTGAGGGGCACAAAGTGGCACATCTTACTGAAGCGGTCTACTACCACCCACACCACCGACTTGCCCTGGGATGGAGGCAGATCGGTGAAAAAATCCATGGAGATATGAGTCCAAGGTCTCTGGGGAATGGGCAAAGAACATAGTAAGCCCGCTGGTCGGGACCTGGGAGTCTTGGACCTAGCACAAATTTCACAAGCGGCGACGTAGGCCTTAACGTCTTTAAGCAACCCAGGCCACCAATAGGTTCTAGAAATGAGGTGCTTGGTACCCAGGATGCCTGGATGGCCCGATAGTGCAGTGTCATGATTCTCCCTGAGTACCCATAGCCGGAATTGCAGGGGAACAAACAGCTTGTTCTCAGGAAGGTTCTCGGGAACTGAACCTTGATCAGCCGCAATTTCGGAGAATAAGTCAGAATCAACAGAGGATATGATTATACCTGGGGCAAAACACAAGCAGGTTTCCTGCTCCGGAGGAGGGCTGGCCATGAAGCTACGCGACAGTACATCAGCTTTAATATTTTTAGACCCAGCCCTATAGGTTACCACAAAGTTGAATCTAGTAAAAAACAATGCCCATCGAGCTTGTCTCGGGTTTAGCCTCCGGGCAGATTCTAAGAAAACCAGATTTTTGTGGTCGGTAAGGACCGTTACCTGGTGCCTAGCCCCCTCCAGGAAGTGGCGCCACTCTTCAAATGCCCATTTAATGGCTAAGAGTTCGCGGTTGCCAACGTCATAGTTGCTCTCAGTGGGGGAGAACTTCCTGGAGAAGTAGGCACATGGACGGAGATGGGTGAGAGACCAAGTAACCTGAGACAAGACAGCACCCACTCCCACCTCGGAGGTGTCAACCTCCACGATGAATGGCTCAATTTGGTTAGGCTGAATCAGCACTGGGACCGAGTCATACCAGGATAGTACGTGGTAGCAAAAGCAGAGCAGGAGAAAAGTCAGTCAAACCAGGGTCAATATGAAGCAGAGGTCAATGGTAATCGCAGGAACAGCAGAGCCAGGAAACAAGAGAATCACAGGCAAAGGACAAGCAGCAAATGAAGGTATAAATAGACCAAGGGCGGGAGCTAGAACCGTCTGGCCAGGCTGTGATAGGTTCTCCCACTCCTCAGCCTACCAGCCTGAGTGGTAGCAGATCGAGTCACTCTAGCAGACCTAGGAAGAGATGCAGGCTGATTAAACATGGGCGTCGACACAGAAGATGTGTCTGGAAAATCCTTTACATTTGCAATGGCATTTTAGCTGCTGCTCTCCTAATACTATTAATTTGTCTGGCAGAAACTTTCCTCATTATGCCTTTATCTGTACGAACCCGTCTGTGCTCTGAATCAGCCACAAATCTTTTCACAGTACGATGATCACGCTTACGTTTTCTATGAATATCCAATGTTTTCATACTTTGTCCAAGGTATTGAAGGTAGTCAGGACACTGCAGTAATGTTATAGTGTGTTTATGTGGCTGCACATAGCGATATAGCTATATCGCTATGTGAAGTAAATGAACGGAGAGAAGTGTATGACGCTGATTGGTCACCGATTGGTCAGCGTCACACACTCCTCTGTACATCACCCACTTGGTCTAAAGTAAAAACACGCCCACTTGGGCATTAAGAAACTCATTAGCATAAAGCTAAAAATCGCTCATAAAGTGGTAAAAATAGATCGTTTTTCTTAATAAAAAGCACGGCTGTTACCTACATTATAGCGCCCATCTCCTTATGTAGGAGATAGGCCACTTATAATGTGGTGACAGAGTCTCCTTAAGCAATGCATTTAACTCCCTGAGCTCCCACTGTCCTTCCTGTGATGCGCATGGCACAGGCAGCATTCCTGAGAATACCACCTCGAGATCCTTCCCATCAGTTTATAGCCTAGTTCTTTCAAATTATTCCTAAGGCTCCTCCCCCTACCATGTATTCTGTGACGGTTCTCACCTGGTTCATTTGTGGATCCTCTGTGTCGTCTGGGAGATGGTGCTTGTAACCCAGGGCAACGCTTGGCACAGCAGGTTTAGAGGCAGTCGGATGTATAGGCCATCAAAACCACAAAAAATGTGGCCAGAAGTCAGGACAAGAAGCAGATGTCGTTACGGGTATCGATAGCAGTAGGTCAAGGCAGGCGGCAGGCAAGGATAGTCAAGTTCAGGCAGAGCTCAAAAATGGGAAATCCAGACGAAGGCAGAAGGCAAGAAAACAGGGAACCACGGTACAGGGAAACTCACGGGGAACTTGGTTGAACAAGCAAGGATTGAGAGGAAGGAGAATCCTTAAATAGAAAGTCTAGGAATTTTGGCATGCGCTGGCCTTTTAAGAAGTAAAGAGTCAGCGTTCGCGCCCTCTAGTGGCTGCAGCCGCACATTGTGGATGACGGCCATGGAAGGAGGTGAGAGATGCAGTTACCTGACGACGCCCAGAGCCTGCAGAGCGTCCGGATCGGGTAAGTGGAGCTCGGGACGAGCATGGGGAAATGGAGGGTGCAGGAACCAGAGCAGAGACCGTGGAAGAGGCGGGGAACAGCGCAGCAGCCGTTTAAGTCCCTTTGAAGTCCCTGGTTGGAAATGACCAGTGGCGGATTAAGAAGACCATGGGCCCTGGGCTGTTACCCAAATTTGGGCCCCCCTTCTCCACCGCCACCCTGCCGCGCCATAACTATTGTTAACACTACCTTTTTGCACAAGCATTAACAAATGGGTGTTACGATTCCCCTTTCACAGGTCTGTATCCCTACATACTGACAGTATCACACTGTGCAGGGACACATCCTCCTGACAAGGGGATTGGTAACACCAATTTTTCTATCAGTCCTGGACTGCACTAAGACATTGTGTGGAATACAAGGATTTTCTATAATAAACATGTCAGGAGAGGGGACAGATTCTCTACAAATCCAGTGACTCACAGGTGACGACTTCTCAGATGCTAGTCGTTTTTTTTCCTCTTTTCTTCTCCATCCGGTCCAGAGCTCATGACAACTTCTCCTGGCCATGACCCATTTCTGCAGCCCTTAAATATAATATCACCATGCACTGCGCCCCTGAATATAATTGTGTCACACACTGTAACGTAAAGCACCACATACACAGTGCCCCCTGTAGATAGCGCCAACCCCCCATGTAGACAGCGCCACACACACACGCCCTGTAGATAGCGCCACACACACCCCCCTGCAGACAGCGCCACACACACAACCCCCTGCATATAGCGTCACACACAACCTCCTGTAGATAGCGCCACACACACCTCCCCCCGTAGAGAGCGCCACACACACAGCCCCCTGTAGAGAGCATCACACAGCCCCCTATAGATAGCATCACACAGCCCCCTATAGATAGAGCCACACAGCACCCTATAGATAGAGCCACACAGCACCCTATAGATAGAGCCACACAGCACTCCCCCTTGTATATAGTGCCACACAGCGCTCCCCCCACTTGTATATAGTGCTACACATCGTCGCTACAGTGCAGCCCTGGGATGTCATTTTATCCCATATGACTGCTGCAGTATGTGATTGGCTGCAGAAGTCACATGGGATGAAACGTCATCCCAGGAGGCCGGCCCGGACCAAGAAACAGAATTCTGGGCAAGTATAAGATTTAAATTTTTTCTAAATTGCGTTTTTACATAACATCTGTTATTTGTTGTGGGTTTTACCTCCCCATTGAATTAAATGGGGAAAACCCGAAACAAATGAGCAGCGTTTACGCAAATACAATTGGTATGCTGCGGAATAAAAAAACGCACCGCAGGTGAATATCTGAGCTTTTTTTCCCCACTTATCATTTACGCAACGTGTGGATGAGAATTGTTCACATCTAATCTACTCTCATGCTACTGTATTAGGGCTTGTCCACACTCAACGGAATTGCTGTGTATTTACCGCCCGGAAAATACGCAGAATACAGTAGTGGCAAAGTGAGTGAGATTTACCAAATCTCATCCAGACGCTGCGTAAAATTTTCCGACCAGACATTTTGTCCTGCGGTACGTATTTCTTGTATTGCAGCATGTCAATTCCTGCTGCGGAAAGTGGACAGAATTGTCACCATCCCCCAACATTGAGAAAAATGCAGCAAAATACGCACCATTTTCTGCAGCAAAAATGCAGGAAATTGTGCTTTTTTTCTGCAGCGGAATTTCTTCTAGTTTCTGCGGAATACATACACACACACACACACAATATACATACATGCATACACATGTACACATCACAGACACACATGAATATGCACATTATACACATATAAAGTACACATTGTAAACACACATGAGTGTGCACATTATACACATATAAAGTACACATTGTAAACACACATGAATATGCACATTATACACATATAAAGTACACATTGTAAACACACGAGTATGCACATTATACACATATAAAGTACACATTGTAAACACACATGAATATGCACATTATACACATATGAAGTACACATTGTAAACACACATGAGTATGCACATTATACACATATAAAGTACACATTGTAAACACACATGAGTATGCACATTATACACATATAAAGTACACATTGTAAACACACACGAGTATGCACATTATACACATATAAAGTACACATTGTAAACACACATGAGTATGCACATTATACACATATAAAGTACACATTGTAAACACACATGAGTATTCACATTATACACATATAAAGTACACATTGTAAACACACGAGTATGCACATTATACACATATAAAGTACACATTGTAAACACACATGAATATGCACATTATACACATATAAAGTACACATTGTAAACACACATGAGTATGCACATTATACACATATAATGTACACATTGTAAACACACATGAGTATGCACATTATACACATATAAAGTACACATTGTAAACACACGAGTATGCACATTATACACATATAAAGTACACATTGTAAACACACATGAGTATGCACATTATACACATATAAAGTACACATTGTAAACACACGAGTATGCACATTATACACATATAAAGTACACATTGTAAACACACATGAATATGCACATTATACACATATAAAGTACACATTGTAAACACACATGAGTATGCACATTATACACATATAAAGTACACATTGTAAACACACATGGTATGCACATTATACACATATAAAGTACACATTGTAAACACACATGAGTATGCACATTATACACATATAAAGTACACATTGTAAACACATGAGTATGCACATTATACACGTATAAAGTACACATTGTAAACACACATGAGTATGCACATTATACACATATAAAGTACACATTGTAAACACACATGAACATGCACATTATACACATATAAGGTACACATTGTAAACACACATGCACTTACCTTTTATGTAGGATATTTGTGAGTCTTCACAGCGTTTCTCCTGCTCACAGCCCGACACAGAGCCCGCAAACAGTCTCCCCTCCCCCATGTCCCGACTGCTAGCAGCAGGAGGAGAGATGTGTAGAGCAGGGAAGGGGGGCTGGAGGGGGAGTTTCAGCAGAGACCACGGGTGCTAAGTAGCACAGAAGCTCCCCTCGCCTCATGACAGGTGCGGTCCTGGCACCGGGGCTCCCTCCGTTGCTAGCAACGCCACCGGGCATGAAGGGGTTCGGGCGGCCATGGGCTCCCTGGGAGCCTTGGGCCCCGGGTGGCCACCTGAACTGCCCTAATGATGATCCGCCACGGGAAATGACATACCACAGGAAAGGCAGGCTGGTTTTCTCGAAGAGGCATTTCTCCAGTTTAGCAAACAGAGAGTTCTGTCGCAGACGCTGTAACACTTGGAACACATGCACACGATGAGTCTGAATATTAGGAGAAAAGATTAAAATGTCATCAAGGTATACCACCACACAGCTGTTGAACAGATCTCGAAAAATGTCATTAATAAATGCCTGGAAAACCGCAGGAGCATTACAAAGTCCAAAGGGCATGACGAGGTATTCAAAATTCCCATCACGAGTGTTGAATGCGGTTTTCCATTCGTCTCCCTCGCGGACCGGTTGAGCTTATAAGCTCCCCGAAGGTCTAGTTTGGTGAAAATTCTCACCCCCTGCGGTCAAAGAGTTCAGAGATCAACGGTAACGGGTACTTGTTCATTAACGTAATATTATTCAACCCACGGTAATCAATACAAGGACGCAGGGAGCCATCTTTTTTCCCTACAAAGAAAAACCCTGCGGAAGCAGGAGGGGAGGACTTACAGATGAATCCTCTCTCCAGATTCTCTTGGATATACCGAGACATGGCCTCCGTCTCGGGCAAAGACAAAGGGCAGACTCTACCTCTGGGAGGCGTGGCGTTGGGGACCAGGTCTATGGCACAGTCGTATGGCCTGTGAAGTGGCAGCGATTCAGCTTGTTGTTTGCAGAAAACATCAGAGAAGCTTTTATATGGAGTAGGAAGTCCTGCTGAGTTAGGTTCTGTAGACTGAGGCATGGGTGGGCGAATTGATTGTAGACAATGTTGGTGACAGAAGTTACTCCAGCGGGTAATTTGACCTCCAGTCCCGTCAATAACAGGAGAGTGCTTCTGCAAACATGGTAGACCCTGTAGCAAAGGGTTCAGAGAGTTCTTTAAAACATAGAAGGAGATATGTTCCCTGTGCAGCGCCCCTGTTAACATGAAAATGGGCTCGGTGATAAGATAGATAGTCTCCTGTAGAAGCCTCCCATCCACAGAAGCAATGGACAAATGTTGGGTTAGTTTTTGAACTGGGATTTTGTAGTGATTAACTAGGGACTGGCACAGGAAATTCCCAGCAAATCCGGAATCTAGAAAGGCTTGGACGCAGAAAGTGGTTCCTGCAAAGGACAGTTTAGCTGGTATGGTCATCTTTTGAGAGGGTGATACTCCACCTAGGGTAGCCTCTCCTACTTGCCCTAGGCGTTGGAGTTTTCCGGCCTGATTGGACAGTCCTTGAGGAAGTGCGTTTTTCCACCACAGTATAAAAATAAGTTCAACTTGCATCTATTCTGGCGCTCCTCAGGCGTGAGTTGTGTTCTCTCCACCTGCATAGGTTCTTCCGACCGAGAGGAAAATAAGGCAAGAAGAGGCCGTTGGAAGGTTGATGCCAACTGTGATGTCCGATTGCCCCAAGCAGATTCTTGTTGTCTCTCACGAAAATGAATGCCAATCCGATTGGCAAGAGAGATCAAGTCATCCAAGGATGGTGGAAGGTCCCGGCCAGTAAGTTCATCCTTGATTCGGCCCGCTAGACCATCCCAGAAGGTAGATACTAGAGCCTTGTTATTCCACTGGAGTTCTGTAGCCAGAGTGCGGAATTGAATGGCGTATTGACCTACAGTGGAGGTTCCTTGCTGGAGCTTGAGAAGAGAGGAAGCTGCTGACGATGCCCGACCTGGCAATTCAAACACCCTTTTAAATGTGGAGAGAAAGTTCTGAATATTATAATTATATATTATGGGGTCGTTTCTCTCCCACAGGTGATGCCCATACCAGCGCTTCACCAGAAAGGAGGGACAGTATGTAGGCCACTTTAGCCCGGTCTTAGGAAAAATGATGTGCCATGACCTCAAAATGGATGGTGCATTGATTAACGAATCCCCTGCAGGTCTTGGGGTTACCCTCATAGTGGGCAGGCATTGGTAAATGTAGTCCAGGACTGTAGACAGGAGCTTGCGGTGGTGGTGGCAGTATCGGAGGCGCAAGGAGACGCAAGTTCGTTCAAGCAAGTGGACACATTTTGCAATAGCTGAAAAAGCTGATCTTGGTGGACTCTTTGTCTAGAAAGTTCCTGAACCATATCACCCGTGTCAGGCAGGGCTGTGTCAAGGGGATCCATGGCTTGTTCATACTGTCACGGTTCTCACCTGGATCTTCTGTGTCGTCCGGGAGATGGTGCTAGTAACCCAGGGCAACGCTTGGCACAGCAGGTTTAGAGGCCAGATGTATAGGCCAGCAGTCAGGACAGGCAGCAGACGTCATTACGGGTATCGATAGCAATAGGTCAATGCAGGCGGCAAGCAAGGATAGTCAAGTCCAGGCAGAGGTAAAAAACGGGAAATCCAGACAAAGGCAGAAGGCCAGAAAACAGGGAACCAGGGAACTCCTAGGCGTTGGAGTTTTCCGGACTGATTGGACAGTCCTTGAGGAAGTGCGTTTTTCCACCACAGTATAAAAATAAGTTCAACTTGCATCTATTCTGGCGCTCCTCAGGCGTGAGTTGTGTTCTCTCCACCTGCATAGGTTCTTCCGACCGAGAGGAAAATAAGGCAAGAAGAGGCCGTTGGAAGGTTGATGCCAACTGTGATGTCCGATTGCCCCAAGCAGATTCTTGTTGTCTCTCACGAAAATGAATGCCAATCCGATTGGCAAGAGAGATCAAGTCATCCAAGGATGTTGGAAGGTCCCGGCCAGTAAGTTCATCCTTGATTCGGCCCGCTAGACCATCCCAGAAGGTAGATACTAGAGCCTTGTTATTCCACTGGAGTTCTGTAGCCAGAGTGCGGAATTGAATGGCGTATTGACCTACAGTGGAGGTTCCTTGCTGGAGCTTGAGAAGAGAGGAAGCTGCTGACGATGCCCGACCTGGCAATTCAAATACCCTTTTAAATGTGGAGAGAAAGTTCTGAATATTATATATTATGGGGTCGTTTCTCTCCCACAGGTGATGCCCATACCAGCGCTTCACCAGAAAGGAGGGACAGTATGTAGGCCACTTTAGCCCGGTCTTAGGAAAAATGATGTGCCATGACCTCAAAATGGATGGTGCATTGATTAACGAATCCCCTGCAGGTCTTGGGGTTACCCTCATAGTGGGCAGGCATTGGTAAATGTAGTCCAGGACTGTAGACAGGAGCTTGCGGTGGTGGTGGCGGTATCGGAGACGCAAGGAGACGCAAGTTCGTTCAAGCAAGTGGACACATTTTGCAATAGCTGAAAAAGCTGATCTTGGTGGACTCTTTGTCTAGAAAGTTCCTGAACCATATCACCCGTGTCAGGCAGGGCTGTGTCAAGGGGATCCATGGCTTGTTCATACTGTCACGGTTCTCACCTGGATCTTCTGTGTCGTCCGGGAGATGGTGCTAGTAACCCAGGGCAACGCTTGGCACAGCAGGTTTAGAGGCCAGATGTATAGGCCAGCAGTCAGGACAGGCAGCAGACGTCATTACGGGTATCGATAGCAATAGGTCAATGCAGGCGGCAAGCAAGGATAGTCAAGTCCAGGCAGAGGTAAAAAACGGGAAATCCAGACAAAGGCAGAAGGCCAGAAAATAGGGAACCAGGGTACAGGGAAACTCACGGGGAACTTGGTTGAACAAGCAAGGATTGAGAGGAAGGAGGATCCTTAAATAGGAAGTCTAGGAATTTTGGCACGCGCTGGCCCTTTAAGAAGGAAAGAGTCAGCGTGCGCGCCCTCTAGTGGCTGCAGCCGCACATTGTGGATGACGGCCGTGGAGAGAGGTGAGGGATGCAGTTACCTGACGATGCCCAGAGCCTGCAGAGCGTCCGCATCGGGTAAGTAGAGTTCGGGACGAGCATAAGGAAATGGAGGGCGCAGGAACCAGAGCAGAGACCGTGGAAGAGGTGGGGAACGGCGCGGCAGCCATTACATATTCTGTCATTTGCACCCACATGGACCACGACAGCTGGATCCTCACCAGCCCCTCCCAGTAATTTATCCACCCGTTCCACCACATGCCGAACCGTGGCACCAGGGAGACAGCAAACCATTCGGTTGAGACGGTCTTAGTGACAAATTATTCTATCCGTATTCCTAATTATAAAATCCCCTACAACGACTAATTGTCTTGTCTTACCTGCATTACCATCCCACCCACTACTGGCTGAGCTGTTCTCCTGGCTGTTAGGGAGATCAGTATCCACTAGGGCTTCAATTTCTGAGACCGACACCCTGGCATCATCACCTAACTTGGCAATTTTGCTTGGAATATCAGAAACAGGATTGGCTTTCCTTATCTTGGACCCCTTTCTACTACCCCTAACTACCACAGATACTTACCTGATCCTGCTGACCCATATCTTCACTCTCCAGTTCTACCCCATTTACTCAGTGAGCAGCATGCTCCGCTCAAGATTGTCTATCGCCCTCAGTGTTGCATTTTGCTCCTCCAGATTTTGGTATCCACAATCCAGCATTTTTGATCTCTAAATAGCTCATTTTCCAGGAGACTTTCCTTCAATTTCCCTCTCAATCCTTTCCAAATATAGTGGGACATAGAAACTTGCAGTGTTTTTATTCAAGTATGAGGAAGATTCAAGGGAAGGTTACGGAAAATGAGAGTATTTTTCCGTAAAATGTTCATTTTGAAGGCATTTATCCTTGCTATCCATGCAAAGTTTATTTTGACTAACTTAGAAACATCTTCCAGTACCACTTCAAGGAGTGTTGTTTTATTTAACTCATTGGTTTTAGAGATACTATTTGAAATTGTTAGACCTAGATAAGCGCAAGTTAGACCCAACATGCTCTCATGGGTCTTGTCCCTGTACTCCCGTTCAACACCTCAGCTAAAGGTAAATGGGACTTTGTCCTCCTCCTTTGAGATCAGGAGAGGGACGAAACAGGGATGCCCATTGTCGCCGATAATATTTAGCTTGACCCTCGAACCACTGTTGTGGAAGATACAGGGGAATTAAGATATTTTGGGGGTTCAATTACAGGAGAGAGAGCACAAGGTTGCAGCGTATGCAGATGATTTACTGTTTTTTTTTTTTTTTTTACAAAACCAGACAAATATGATCAATTCCGAAGCATTGAATGTTTCCTTGAATGATGATATAAAGGTGCAGCTGGAATCCAGCTACTCCTTTAGATGGGCAGATAAAGCCTTGAAATATTTGGGCATTGGCTTGACTGCATGCGCTGCAACCTTGTTCTCATATAAGATCCTTAAAATAAAGGAGGATTTCCAGAGATGGGGGAAAAGTTATATTACTTGGTTTGGCAGATGTGCAGCGATTAAAATGAATATCCTTCAGAGAGTATTATAACTGCTCCAGGCAATCCCGATTAAGATGCACTGTAATTTCTTTCTATCTCTCTCAACATTACAACATAAATTCGTATGGGCTGGGAAACCAGCTAGAGTTTTGACGGGTGTACTGAAAATACAAAAAAATGCAGGAGGAATAGGGGCTCCGAGATTTTGGGTTGTATTACCAGGCAATACATCTGAATAGGATGGTAGACTGGTGTTGCCATAAGGATACAAGATGGGTATCTATGAAACAGACCTTTTCTGATTCAAGCCTGGAAAGCTTAACATGGGCTAATAAGAACATAATTAGCTAACTGAGGGGTCTTCCGACCCAAGGACCCACACTGCAATAAAGCATTTAAAGGGAATGTGTCGCTAGAAAAAAAATAAAATTGTTTTTTTTGTTAAACTGTTAGTATATAAAGGATTAGACATTGTTCTAATTTTTTTAAATTTTTTCATAAGTCAGGAAATATTAGTGACAGTTTTCATGCGTCCACATTTGGGCAAATCCAACACTGAACCAGTTTCACGAAACTTGGCAAGCAGTTTGCAAACTGTAGCATGGGAGATGGGTGGTCTCGTAGGGTGTCTTGCATTGAAATCTGCTGCAATGACCCGGGTACTGCGTTCACCAGACATCAACACAATTTCTATCCGCTCCTCACGTGTTAACCTCTGCGACATGTCAATGGCTGTAAACAAAGAGAAGCTTGTAAATAACTCATGAAAGAATAGAGTAACGTTAAAACCAAGCACACCATTGTTTTTCTTGTGAAATTCTCGATAAGTTTGATGTGTCACATGACCCTCTTCCCATTGAAAAAACTAAAGTTGGATACAAAATGGCCGACTTCAAAATGGCCACCATGGTCAACACCCAGCTTGAAAAGTTTCCCCCCTCCCATATACTAATGTGCCACAAACAGGAAGTTAATATCACCAACCATTCCCATTTTATTTAGGTGTATCCATATAAATGGCCCACCCTGTATATGTATATATATATATATATATATACTGTGTGTATGTGTATGTATATATATATATATATATATATATATATATATATATATATATAAACATGGAGTTGAGAAAGTTTCAAGGTTTGCTTATAGCTTAAATATAGTCAGGTATTAATCAGTACTTAAGAAAGGATGTAGTCAGGAATTAAGCTTGCGAGCATGTGCTATGCTCTAGTTCAGTGGCTCGCAAACTTTTCTGTGACTCCATTCTAAAAATAAGTCCCTGCAACATCGAAAACAGCGCCAATTGTGCAGGCAGGGGATGGGGCAGGCTTAAGGTATCGTGCTGATGTGCGTCGTTGAGGCACGACTATGGCTGCTGATGGTGGGTCAAGTCAGGAATTAAGCTTGCGAACATGTGCTATGCCCTAGTTCAGTGGCTCGCAAACTTTCTGTGGCCGTGACCCACTTTTGGCCGACACTTTTGTTTGGGACCACCCACTACCGTACTTAGCCCAATTTCGTCTGACGTATGTCAACGTAATTCGTAGTTAGTACTGGTACTTAGCTCCATTCTAAAAATAAGTCCCTGCAACATCGAAAACAGCGCCAATTTTGCAGGCAGGGGATGGGGCAGGCTTAAGGTATCGTGCTGATGTGCGTCATTGAGGCACGACTATGGCTGCTGATGGTGGGTCATGTGATCCGACCCATCCATTAGTGGTCATTAGAGGCGTAGCTAGGGGTTTAGAACAGGGGAATGGAACACATCTGAGTGGGCTCCAACCCAGTGGGCCCCCACACAATAAATCCCCAATAGCTGCCCCCACACAGCATAATGCCCCCTTTGCTGACCATACACAGTATAATGGCCCCTTATTGCCCCCACACAGTATAATACCCCTATAGCTGACCCCACCCAGTATAATGCCGCTATAGCTGCCCCACACATTTAAAATGCTACATAGCTGTCCCCACCCTATAATTCCCTCATAACTGCTCCCATATCTGCCCTCCACACATTATAAAGTCCCCCCATGGCTGCCACCTCAGTATAATGCCCCATAGCTGCCTCCATACAGCCCCAATAGTGCCTAAATAAAATAATAAAATACATACTTACCTATGCATGTTACCACGACGGGTGGATGAGGTCCTTCTGCTCTTCCGGGCTGTGCAGTGTGTGGCTCAGTGCAGATAGGCGTAATTTGCATAATAATTTGGAACCCGGTGTATGCATGATGAGTCATTTAACTCCTCCAGACTAATTCCCCCGAATCAGTGCATAACCAAGGGAGGATAGGTACCAAGAATCTTTTGCAAATTTTATTACAGTTGCTTTTGAAGAGAAAACTGCTGAATAATCGGTTAATATTGTGGTGGAGTTACCATGACATGGTGGGAGACCTTTACTGGTAATAGATATAATATGACATGGTAGACTTCCACACCAAACTCACCCAAACATGTCACTGTCCAAAATGTCTTGTTATGCTGAAGCATTAGGATTTCCCTTCACTGAAACTAAGGGGCCTAGGTCAACCCCTGAAAAACAAGCCCATAGCATTATCGCTCATCCACCAAACTTTGCAATTGGCATAATGCTGTCAGGCAGGTAACTTTCTCCTGGCATTCACCAAACCCGGACTGATCCATCAGACTGCCAGATAGAGACGTGTGATTCATCTCTCCACAGAACACGTTTCCGCTGCTCCAGAGTCCAGTGGCGGTGTTTTTACACCACTCCATCCGACGCTTGGCATTGTGCTCGGTGATGTAAGGCTGGCATGCAGCTGCTCGGCCCTGGAAACCCATGCCATGAAGCTCCCGGGCACAGTTATTGTGCGGGTGTTAATGCCAGAGGAGGTTTGAATCTATTCAGTTATTTAGTCAGCAGAGCGTTGGCGACTTTTATGAACTATGCGCCTTAGAAGTAGACTACCACATTCTCTAACTTTACATGCTCCCTACTTCATGGCTGAGTTCCGGTGGTTCCTAAATGCTTCCACTTTACAATAATACCACTTACAGTTGATGGTGGAATATCTAGGAGGGAAGAAATTTCACAAACTGACCTGGAATTGGTGTAACTCTTTACAATGACCCATTCTATCACAAATGCTAGTAGTGGTGTGTGTGCGTGCGTGCGTACATCACAAAGCCCAGAGTGTAGGGGAATTACATAATCCCCCTCATGGACCGCAAAACAACTACATTAGTTGTTCCACTGTACAAGGGAGCTAGCATCACAGCGGCAGCCCATGCATTTACTATGGGGATTAGATCACCCCCATACGCTCTCAGTTATGTAATTGGAAAGCTCATCAGGGCTTCCACTCTCTGCAATCAATGTTTACATAGTACACAAAAAGAGTGGAGTACAAGGCCATATATGTAAAAATATAACAAATTTTATTATCACAAAAATAAAACAAACATTTAAAAAGGTATACAATGAAGAGAAGACTCTAGTTATTACATGGTATAACAGAGAAACAGACCGACCATGTAGGTTAAATATAACAAGTATACTATGGTATCTATAGAATTGTAGCTAGTGGGTGGTTGATTGCCTAACAATAACAAGACCCTATCCAATATGCATGTGCTAATTCGTTTGAGACTATGTAGTCCCTGTAGTGAAAGGAAGAGCCTAGATGTCAAAAATTATTTCTGAAAAGTACCTTACCCATTTCAGCGGTCTTAGAAACCTGCATACCATGTGCAGAAGCCCAATTAATGTTTTCATAGGACTACTCTTAAAGGTTGTAAAAGAGGAATGAGTTAGGGAAATGCAATAGGATTAAAGGAGGTTCCCAAACTCATAAATTATCACTTATCCACAGAATAGGCGATCATTTTATGATCGCTGGCAGCCCCTTACTGCTCCTCCCACAGTGAGTAAGAGTTTGAATGGAGCATCGGTCAATCATGCGCCCGCTGCTCCATTAACTGTCTATGAGAATGACGGAAACAGCCGTGCGTAGTATTAGTCAATTTCCGTCATTCCCACACCCATTGAATAAAGCGGCGCTACAGTCAATGTCTTCCTCAATTCGGTCATGCAAATAGGAGAAACAGGGGGTTCGGGACCCCAGTTCTCATGATCGGTGGGGTTCCAGTGATCAGAAAATTATGACCTATCCTGTGGATAGGTGATAATTTATGATTTTGGGAACTCATAGATTTTTCTAACTCATTCCTCTTTTTCATGCTTACATTGAAGCCAGTACTCGATTTCCTGGACTTCAAACAATGCAGGAAATATTCACCACACCCAGAGTACCTGCATCTCATGGTCAGGTCACCTAAGTCTGCTGAGTTTACTCTCTGTATCGTTACTGGGAAGAGGACAGGTGACTGCGGTGCAGGTGCTCTACTCATACTTTGTGAATGTCATTACATTAGAGGAGACAAATGGACTAAAGGCAAAAATGAATCAACCTGCGGTAACAGGTAAGCTCACACATCTCCTGCCATCAGTACATGTACTATTACTTTCTTCTTATAGATTTCCAGAAGCGTTGCAAGAATGTATTTAGTCACAATTCCATACAGGAAGATATTTAGTCACATCTCTGTAGAGATGTAACAATAATCATGACACTTAGGATCATACAGTATATACAGATGTAGCAGTGCTGAGTTTTTTTTATATAGGACTGGAGGAAGTCCATCATATTATGTAAATCTGTTTCTTATCAATTTCTAATGCATAAATGCAAGAGTTAAAACCCAGATTTTTCTACAAAACGGAATATAACATGTATGCAAACAACTGTTATATCAAGTACAGTATGTTCTTGAAGCATAGGTTTACCTTAGGTGAGTCCCAGCAAAACCTGCACTTTTATATAGGAGAATTGCATAACCAGCAGTTCACTAATATTCCTCTTTTCCTCCAGGGATTTTAGTATTTTACAACCGCTTTGTGTTACAAGGGTCCCCCAACAATAAGCTGATCTCAGAATTTTCTGCTGCTGGGACCACCAGTTATCAGCTGTCATTTTTTGGGGAAATTGTCAGCAAGTATTTAAAGGGTAACTAAACTTTTGACATGTCATAGTGAGACCCCCACGATCGCTAAAACAAAGTGGCAGAAGGGTGAGCACTGTGCTGCTTCGTTTACAATCTCAGACTTTCTGCAGCTTCGTTTTAGCTAACGGTAGGGGTCTCAGTTCTCGGACCCCAACCGATCACAACTTCAGACGTGTTACTATGACATGTCAAAAGTTTAGTTACACTTTAATTTCTCTGCAGTACCACCACACGGAAAAACAAAACACTACACAGTACATAGTTACTTAGGTTGAAGAAAGAAACAGGTCTATCAAGTTTAATCTACTGAGATTAATCACTCATCAATTATTACTGGATTCATTATAACCCACAATGCTATATGTCTTAATATAACAATCTAGTCCTTTTTGAATGCTGTCATTGTATTTAACAATACAACTTCTCAGGGTAGGGCATTCCATTGTTTGACTACTCTAACTGTAAAGAATCCTTTCCTATATTGATGTCTGAAATACATTTTATGTAAAGAATGTCCCCTGATCCTTTGTACAGTTCATGTGAAAAATAAATCATGTGCTAGTCCCTTTTATTGAGCACATATATACTCATACATGTTAAGATCTCATCAGCTACTTGAACCAACATCCAGATTTGCACTTACCTCCTAGTCGAATCCTGAGAATGTTTGTTAGGCACAAACAGTTTTTCATGAATCCATGCTGGTTATCAGTTATTAGATTATTTAATTCTATGTAATTGTGCATTTTATCTATTAGACACAATGCAAGTAGAGAGAAAAACGCCGCACTCACCTGGTCTGACGTAGAAAATTCTCTAATGCTTGTAAAAAGGTGTGTGTGGGGGGGGGGGGGAGACGAAGACCGTGTCAGGCAACAGCCGTTTCGCTTGAGAAAGCGTTGTACGTGAAACGGCTGTTGCCTGACGCTGTCTTCGTCTTCCCCCACACCTTTTTACAAGCATTAAAGAATTTTCTACGTCCGAACGGGTGAGTGCGACTTTTTTCAACACCTCCCTAGACTTATAGCAGGCCCTGTTGCGCCTCCGTGGGCAGTGATCTGCCGAATGTCTAGAAGGACTACTGGTCCCAGCAGTGCTGACTCATTCTCTTGCACATTTTATCTATTAGAATTTCTGTAAATATTTTTCATACCTCAGACGTCAGACTTTATTTTAGAGTTAGTTCGCACTCTCCTAGGATTAGCACAGAATAAGCAAAAGTTTAGTAGATAAAGGACATGTGACTATGGAATAATAACAGCAATGCCCAAATAAAACATCTATAGTTTACACTCAAACACATGTAGGCACACTCACTACATACAGATGTGAACACTTAATACATACACGCATTCACACATGCATACTTACTATGTACATGCTATGTATACATACACAGTCACTACACATAGACATATACACTCATTACCTATAGGCATGCAGATGACAGAGGTATAAGAATATAGACCCTATGGAGATAACCTCAACAAGAGGGTAAAGGGGCTCCCTTTCAAATACCAAAACTTATAATAGACCATAAGAAATACGAATGCCCGAGAGAATATTTAAAAAATATTATATCAAATTTATTAGCAAAAGTTAAGTGAACAATAATTGACAATAAAACAATCAGTAAAAATATTGGAGAAAAGGGGGGACATAAGATGACAAACAGGGGCGTAACTGGAAAAAAACACTGGGCCCCATAGCAAACTTTTGACTGGGCCCCCTCCCCTTGCTGCCACACACAGCCTCCCTTGTAGATAGTGTCCCTCTGTAGATGGTGCCCCCTGTAGATAGAACCATACAGACCCTTCCTGTAGATTGTGCCATACAGCCCCCTGTAGATTGTGCCATACAGCTCCCACTGTAGACAGTGATATACAGCCCCCCCGTAGACCTTGCTATACAGCCCACCCCCTGTAGACAGTGCTATACAGCCCCCCTGTAGACAGTGCTATACAGCCCCCCTGTAGACAGTGCTATACAGTCCCCCCTTGTAGACAGTGCTATACAGTCCCCCTTTAGACTGTGGCATACTGCCCCCCTGTAGACAGTACTATACAGCCCCCCAGGACAGTGCTATACAGCCCCCCCTTGTAGATAGCGCTCCCACCTCTCTTGCATATTGTGCGATATATCGGCCCCAAAAAATATACTCACCTAGGCCCCATTCCCCCAACAAACAGAGCAGCTCCTCTTCGCTGATGGGATCCTTGCGTAGTCCAGCGTGTTCCAGTGATGTCATCACATCGGCCTGAGCAGGGTTCCTGACCCTGCGCCTGATAGGCCGCAGACTGTATGTGGCCTGTAGCCTATGGCAGAGCACCGGGAATGGGGGGACCCGTCCCAGCGGGCGACACAGGCCCCTCATGCCGCTATGTCTACTACAGTGGTAGTTACGCCACTGATGAAAAATCCCAAATACACAGAAAGCCCCTCCATGCAAACAGTATACACAAACTGTGGCTCATACAGACAAGGTGTAATATAAAATAATAGGCATACCGTATGTCAAAAATTGTAACAGTGTAAATGCCAATATGAAACAAAAAAACGCCTAAAGTATGTCCTGAGTATAAGACTAGAATATAAACAGGTGGTTATGGGGTGAATAACCATATGCTGTATAAATAGTCTAATGGGAGAACATGGTACGGCTCCCAAAAGAAATACCCAATATGAAGTCCGCTAACAAATCCAACAAATGGCCTATGCAATCAAAAAGAAGGCCGGATGAAATAGGAAAACCAGGGACTTACCATGGGTCATGTTTGTGTATACGTGATAGCAAGGTGGACCGACACCTTGACGCACGTTTCGCTAAACCAGTAGATTCATCGAGGTGGCGGTCCTTCTTGCTATAAGTACGTTATATGAGCAGTGCTGGAGGGATGAGGGGACCCGGAGGGGAGAAGTAAAGAGGAGCGGAGAAGTGAGTGTAATTGTTATTTATTTATTTATTTATCTATCCAATGGGGAGGGGGTAGCCTTACCAACACTCCCACATTCTCACTACTTACAGACATGAACGCATTCTTACCACTTACAGTCAAACAAGTATACATTTTTACGTTAACAACAATACACGTACACTATATATACGTTCACTATATACAGGTTCACTATATACAGGCATGCATACTCACTACCTACAAGCAGGCACACATGAACACTCACTGCTTAATTGCACACATTCATTACATAGACTCAAATTATGACATCATACACCTGCAATCTTGGCCCCTTACGATTCCCAAGTTCAAGGGGCCACAACTCACTGTACGGTGCCCAAATCCGGAAAGTTTTCGATGTAACAATCTCTTATGCAGTTCACAATGCTTTCCTGACAGCAGCTTGGCTTTCTAAAGGAAAAAACTCTCTGTTAAATTTGCCGGAAAGATCTACAGTTTTATTATGCCAACATGTCCTGCGTGAATTGGTTATTTCACAGAAGGCGGACCGATGATGTCACAGCCGCTCTAATGAAGGTTGTCTTGAGGTTTTACCTGTGCCATATTCTTGAAGAAAATCACCCTCAAGTTGAGGCAGGAGGTTTGTCCATCTTTTGTATAGTAGGGAGGTAACGTTTTCTAGAGCTGCTGTGGAATATCAGTGTGCCCCTCCATCAATAGATTTTACCTTTATGGTATGTTATCTGAACATTTCAATTTTGTATTTTTGCTTATGGTAATTTAAAGAATTAATTTGAATGCATATTGTTATAGTTAAAGAATGTGAAGGAAATGAAGGCACGAGACCAATGAATAGTAAGAGCAGCCACACATGTAATATTGTATGTAATGATTCTAAGCTTATTGTAGCAGAGGGAGATTTGTCACTTGGGGCTGCGTTGTTTGCCGACAACTGTATAGTAAGTAAAAATGATGAAGTGAGTGAGATAACAAATAGCCAAATAATAAACTCTTTTGCTGCATCTGACAAACTCAGCTCTGCTTTATCTGTGTGTAGCATGCAAAAGACCTTCATAGTAAAATATCAGAGATTATTTTACTATGACCTTATGATCATTTTATTTGTTAAGTCTTGAAACAATGAAGCCTATTTTTGGTGCTTTTCGCACTTTATGAAACCTGACCCCTTAGAAAATCTATCTAATCTATCTATCTACCTACCTACCTACCTACCTATCTATCTATCTATCTATCTATCTATCTATCTATCTATCTATCTAGCTATCTATCTAGCTATCTATCTAGCTATCTATATCTCTCTATCAAGGTTTGTATACTGTTGTTTCAGTATAAAAGGTGTTTTTCTCTTATGAATTATATTTTTACGACCTTGTTAAACCATTGTAATATCAGAGGCTGATTGTTTGCAGACGTTTCACAAGATAATTAAGGGGGTTTTCCAACCAGAAAAAAAATTGATGGCCTATCCTCAGGAATGGCCATCAATAGCTGATGGGTCAGGGTCCATCTCCCAGGCGATCATCTGTTGGGTGCAGCGCTTGTACAAGCACTCCTTTCCCTTCATTTCTACTTGCTCACTGTGAATCTTCGACACGCATTTAGCAGTAATTTAAAGGTATTGCAGCCTTCCCCTATTGAAGTGAATGGGAAAACCCCTTTAAATTAAAGCCAAGTTAACATAGTTCTATATTGCTACAGACTCTGTTATGTTTTATCACACTTAAATGATCCATAGTCCCTTATGGAGAATGAAGGCCCTATGGCACTTCATATTTTTTATACTTGGTGAAAGACCATACTTGAGTTGAATGAGAGACAATCACATAATACTCACTTGCTAAACAGACCCACTGTCTATGGCAGATAATCAGTAGCTGTGTAATCCACTAAATATTGTATTACAATCAAGGATAAGAATAATCCCTTTTTGTTAGAAGGAAAACCCAATAAACAGTTGATTACAGAGAACTCTAGAAATAAACAGTTCTGGTGAAGGAACTCATCAGTAAGTGATCAATTTTCCTGCACTGCTCCTGCAGGGGAAATTAAGCATTACACACTGCCCATTGAAATCAATTGGCTGTCCATGTAATGCACCAGATCCTCAAGTGTGAGAGACGCTTCTTGTAGACAGTCTATGGCTACTAGTTGAGGGTACTGAAAGGGAGACCCCTCTCTATTAACTCAAAGATTCCTAATAGGTTATTTCAGGGTTTCTAAACCAGACAACCCTCTTAAATGTTTTAAATTAGGCTTGTTTTTCCACACCCATAACCCCTGCATAGATTGACATTGTACTAGGGGTGGTTGCTGACTAATGCTACATTTAGAATCCCATGGACTTCTTCAGAAAGAAATATGGGAGGTAGTTAAAAAAAAAAAAAATTCCTTTGCAAATATAACCCCTACTCACGTAGCCTCGTACAAATTTGTATGACATCTTTGACTACACCACTATGTACTTACTTGTTATCTTTTTCCATTTTATTCATAGCTGGGACTCCTGCAAAAATGAGCAAACGTTTTTTCTGGTACATTGGTGTAATTCTACTTATCCTTGTTCTTATGAGGTTCTCCTATATTTATCATGCCAAGCTGGATGTTAATATGTTCATGACCATGATAAAAGAAAGAACTCTGCACAACACATCAGAAAAAAAAGTTGTTGAAAAGGAATTGGAGCTGGTATTGAGCAAAACCAAACCACTGACGGGTATGTGGACTGTCAACGCCATTGGACGTTTGGGCAACTTAATGGGCCAGTATGCAACGCTTTATGCCCTTTCCAAGATGAATGGTCATCAAGCTTACATTTTGCCAGAGATGCATAGTCAGCTGTCAAAAATCTTTAAAATTACATTACCTGTGCTTCACAAAGATGTCATGAATCGCATCAAATGGAGACATTATGGACTTCACGACTGGATGTCAGATGAGTACAGACAAATTAAAGGCGAATATGTCAGCCTTGGTGGTTACCCTTGTTCATTTACTTTCTACCACCATATAAAGGATGAGATACTTCATGAATTTACTTTCCATGATTTTGTCAGAGAAGAGTCTAACGCTTATCTTGAGAAGGTTAGAGGAGACAAGAAGAACGTCACCTTTGTCGGGATTCACGTCAGGAGAGGTGACTACGTGTATGTCATGCCAAACACATGGAAAGGGGTGGTTGCTGATAAAGGTTATTTGCAAAAAGCCATGGACTACTTCAGGCAAAAGTATGAAAACCCTCTCTTTGTGGTCACCAGTAATGGTATGGATTGGTGTAAAGAGAATATAAACAATTCACTTAGTGATGTCCACTTTGCTGGAGATGGACAGGAGAGCTCGCCTGGTCGGGATTTTGCCTTGCTTGCACACTGTAACCACACCATCATGACCATAGGGACGTTTGGTATTTGGGTTGCTTACCTGGTAGGAGGGGAAAATATCTATTTATCAAACTACACTTTACCCGATTCCCCCTTCCTTAAACTTTTTAAATACGAAGCTGCTTTTCTTCCAGAATGGATTGGAATTCCAGCGGACCTCTCACCACTTCTTAACAAAAACAATCCTTAAAGGGGTTGTCCACTTATAGACAACTGATGACCTATCTACCAGATAGGCCATCAGTACATGACATCAGTAGGTCATCAGTACATGTGGGGGTCCGACAACACGAACCCCGCAACGTTGAGTCACTCCGGCTGCCTACAGGCGGGCACCGGACGTACATGCCAGAAGCAGTTGGCTCCAGCTACAGAATATCTCTGCACCCATTCAAGTGAATAGGAGCATAACTGTAGTTCTGCAGCATGGCGACTATGCTATGTACGGAGCCAACTTCTTCCGGCTCCATACATTGCATAATGGGCAATAGTATCCGGTGCCCGCAGGCTACCGGAGCTGCTGATCGGTGCAGGGTCCGGGTGTCGGACCCGCACCGATCATATACTAATGACCTATCCGGTGGCTAGGTCATGAGTTATCCGGTAGTTTGACAACCCCTTTAGTGATTGCTCAATGGGTTCTCTGGAATAGGCCTTGACGGCAATAATGGTTGGGAAGAAACTTTCACAGTGTAATCGGACCAACTTCTGTATTACTATACAATAGATTTGAGCTGTTACAATTTTCACGTCTATCTATGGCACATGACCAGAATGTTTTTTACTGTCCGCAAATATGGATCCGATGGCTACAGATATACATCCGTAGCCGTCCGTAACTGCGGAAGCGCTCGTAGAAGTAAATATACAGAAAGGTGTCCATGGCCAATAGAAATGAATGGGTCCGCAATTTCATCTGTAATTACGGATTCCGCAATTACGAATGAAAACCATGGTCGTGTGAATGGGGCCGAACACTTCTATTATAAGAAAATATTTGGTTTCCCGAAACTAAATCTAAATAATAATTTAACATGAATCTCAAAATTATTTCTAAGAATATATTGCACACATATTTTAGATTCCATATAAAGAAATTTAAAAATAAATGTAAGAATATTGTTGGTAATCTAAAGAGGTCCCAATTTATTTATTTTTTCAATTAAATGTGGCCCATACAGGGTTGGACTGGTCCATCAAAGTACCAGGGCATTCTATGGTTGGCCCATGCTATAATATTGTACAATATTGGGACTAAAAGGTCCAGCAGAAGACAACCCCATTTTGATTTGACTTTGGAGCCAATCACTGGTAACATGTTCTGAATAGATAAAGGGAGGACTCTCAGAATAATTTCCTGTAGTGGCCCAAGAAACCCCAGATGGACACTGTGCCAATATGCTAATGTTCCAAGGAAATTTCACAGTATATCTGTTAAATGGAAATACATATGGTCTATATTTTTTTAACATCTATTTGAAAATAATTCTTAAAAGCTTCCATGTTGGACTTACAAATGGCAAAATATTTTAATGCACGGCGAAAAGACGTTGGGCCCATTTTAAGAAAAATATTAAAGCAAATTCTTTATGAAAAATACCATATGCATTTGTGAGAATTTGGGACAGCTGAATATTTTTTTTAAATCGTACACAATTTTCTCATCTGTTCTTCTGCACCCCCATTTATATGTTAGCTGTATAGTCCAGCAACAAAATGATAGCTATATCCATTTGAGATATATTCTTATTTACAATATTTATTATAGATATTATACCACAAAATGTTTACCCCTGATCAGAAGACAGTACTGTATTGATAGACGGGGACATTTTATGCCATATCTTCTAATGCAGGGATGTAACATTATAATATCTAATGTAAGATCATATTTATATGTAGGTCTACATTTTTCTATGGGTAATAATTATATAAGGATCTGAATCGTTTAACCATAGACGTGGTGATAATTCTAACAATCTGACTGTGATTTTCTTGTTAGAGCAGTAATTTTGTGATACAAAAAAAATTATTCTGATTGTAACTAAACATGGTTTTACAACCAACGTTATCTCCCTTGTTAGTGACTCCATGGGTGACTAAAATAAAACAATTGCAACCAAGACTCACCTATGGTATATGCCTTGTTTTATCAACCTATGGCAAGTGCCTTAATTGTAATTTATAACCTGAAAATGCTGCAATATATGAGACTCAGGGATTTCTATGTGGTCATTTATATCTAAACATATATATGCATGATGAGTCATTTAACTCCTCAGACCTATCCTCCCTACCCAATGCATTGCCAAGGGAGGATAGGTACTAAGAATCTTTTGCAAATTTTGTTACAGTTGCTTGTGAAGAGAACACTGCTAAATAAATGGTTAATGTGGTGGAGTTAATATTAAATGGTAGGAGACCTTCAATTGTGGTGGAGGTAATATGACATCGTAGGAGCCCTTCACTGGTAATGGAGGTAATATGACATGGTAGGAGAACTTCACTGGTGGTGGAGGTAATATGACATTGTAGAAGACCCTTATTGGTGGTGGGGTTAATATGATATGGTAGTAGACTTCACTGGTGGTGGAGGTAATATGACATGGTAGGAGACCTTCACTGGTTATGGAGTTCATATAACATGGCAGGAGACCTTCACTGGTAATGGAGGTAATATGATATTGTGCGAGACCTTCACTGGTGATGTAGGTAATATGACATCGTAGGAGTTCTTCACTGGTAATGGAGGTAGTACGATATTGTGTGAGACCTTCACTGGTGGTGGAGACATTCACTGGTAATGGACATAATATGATATGGTAGGAGAACTTCACTGGTGGTGGAGGTAATATGACATTGTAGAAGACCCTTACTGGTGGTGGGGTTAATATGATATGGTAGGAGACTTCACTGGTGGTGGAGGTAATATGACATGGTAGGAGACCTTCACTGGTAATGGAGTTCATATAACATGGCAGGAGACCTTCACTGGTGGTGAAGGTAATATGATATGGTAGGAAATCTTTGCTGTTGGTGTAGTTTGTGTAGCATGATAGGAGGGCCTCACTGGTAATGGACATATGATATGGTAGGAGACCCTTACTGTTAATGGAGGTAATATGATATGGTAGGACACCTTCACTGGTGGTGGAGGTAATATGACATGGTAGGAGACCTTCACTGGTGGTGGAGTTAATATGGCATGGTAGGAGATCCTCACTGGTAATGGAGTTAATATGATATGGTAGGAGACCTTCACTGCATCACAGTCGACATCCAGCCATTCTGTAGTATGGTCTACTTCACACCTTCTGAGCTTCCTTTTTTGGCAAGTATCTCCTTATCAGCAGACAGGAACCAGGATGTCTAGTCCTTTACCGTGTGCTGTCTGACGCTCATGATAACAATGTTGGTCAAGCTACCCTGACATCTGTCAGCCATTGTTTGAATGTTGTTTAGTTTAATAACGAGTAACCGAACAGTCTGTGATCTGTGATTTTTTTTAGTACAATGTTATATAATCATATAATTAATTTTTGCACTCACTTTTATCTTGATGTTAAAGTGAATCTCTGTTTTGAAGCCACTTTTGTCCCACAAACCATCCAGTGAGACCTTTGGGTACGTAGACATACAGCTTACTGTATACTGTTTTATACATTGAACTCAATAGTAAATGCGTATGCAGTTAGCTCCTAAGCTTATCCCCATGCAGCAGGTCCATTCTAGGCTTTCCGGCAGTGAGGAGGCTATATTACGATGGCCCTTAGAAGGTCCTACAGTACCAGGATCAACTTTTTTGTAGATGTTTCACAATTGGATTGTGTAGAATATAGTTTCTGGGTGGAAGGTCCTGCCAGGAGTTACTATATTTTAGCCAACTATTTATTTAGGGTTGGATCTCAGACTCTATGTTCCATAAAACATAAAGTTGAGTTAATAACTTATGTATCTTGAACCTGGCAATGAATTTTACAATCTCTACAAGTTTACATTTTACCTATGTACAGAGATTCTTGTTTAAATGTCTAAGTCCTATTATTATTGCTTAAGCATGGATTGACCGTTTATTAAAACTTCCAAAGTGCAAGTAAAGTTTAATATGATATTTGCTCACAAACTTTATTACCTTCTAGGTGGATTAGCCTCTATTTTCAGTAACCTTTTGTCCCCGACAGTAAACATGATTGCAAAAACTTTTGGAATAACTAACTTTTGTCCAGGTCAACACATTATAATTGTGCTCAGTAGATGCTTGTTTATCCCCTTTAGGGCGTAGCAATATTTTTAGTATTTTCACCTCTGCATTCTGAAAGCCATAACTTTTTTATTTTTCCGTCTATTTAGAGCCATATGAGGGCTTGTTTTTTTTTTGCGGGATGAGCTGTATTTTGTAATGTCACCATTTGGGGTACATATACAGAAGTGTATTGAAAAGCTTTTAATAACTTTTTTAGGGGAGTGGAAAAAAACTGCAATTCCGCCATTGCTTTTTGGGTTTCGTTTTTACAGCGTTCACCGTGCGGTTTAAAAGACATGTTAACGTTTTTTTTCTGCGGGTCAGTATGATTTATGGCAATATTGAATTAATATTTATGTTAATTAATTATTTCACAATAAAAACACTTTTTAAAAAATAGTTATTTTTGTGGCAACAAATTTTGAGAGCCTAAACATTTTAATTTTTCCGTTGACGGAGCTGTGTGAGAGCTTTTTTTTGCGGTATGAGTTTACATTTTCGTTGGTACCATTTTGGGGTATGTCGCTAATTATTCCGTTTTTTTGGGAGGCGGGATGAACAAAAACAGCAAATCTGACATCGTTTTTTTCCTTGTATTTTTTTTTTACACAATTTTAATGGGAAAAAGTTTTTTGTATCTATCTCTATTTTTCTAAATATATAAAACATTTTATTTAATTTTTGTTTTACATTTTTATTTTTTTTCAGTTCCACTAGGGGGATCTACTCCCCTAGTGGAACTGAAAAAAAATAAAAATGCAATCGGTTGTTTTTTCTTTGTATTTTTTTTTACGCAATTTTAATGGGAAAACATTTTTTGTATTTATTTCTATTTTTCTAAATATTAATTTTTAATTCACACTTTTATTTTTCAGTTCCTCTAGGGGACACGAGTATGCAATCGGTTGATCGCTCATATAGCATTTAAGGGGTTGAACGGCCTTAGAGCGAGCCTGCACCATCACTGCAGCGTAAATGTACAAAGGCTCGCAGGAACGACCTGCCGGCTGCGCTGTACATTTACGCCACAGGGCGAGAAAGGGTTGAAGGGTTTATCGGATTTAGAAAACCCATTTTAAAAAACCTGATTACGGAATTCTAAATAAATTGAGGGGGCGGTCCCTGTTCAGGATCTATTAGTTTTACTCTGGAGGGCCTGGCATGTGCGAGAATTTTATGGTCAACCAATTAACTGTGTAACGCTTCATTTCTCCTGTGGTGGCGCTGCACAGGAATTGGACACTTGTTATTGGGTTCCCTCAGACACCACAGTTGATTATTGGAGGTACCAGCTATAGGACACCTACGATCAGCTTAATGTTGAGGGATCCTACTAACAAAAAGAAATTGTCCAAAGCTAACTACACCTTTAATAATGGTAAAGGCTTAAAAATCATCTTGGCAAACAACAGAACATTTTGCAATTAGTCTGCGATAAGCTGCACTGCTCTGTCTCCTCATTATGGAGTAGTTGACCCAACTGTGATGTAAAGTTCAAAATCCACTGGGGGTTGTAGTTCGTACTGACTGTATGCAGCCCCAAGTCAATGTGATCACAATTTAGAATGATGGATTGCAGTTGGGCCAGTTCCCCGACATTCTTGCTTGCTAACAATGTCATTTCTCAGAAGTGGGGAGTCTTGCACTGGTTCGCACCACCCATTAGCAAAGGGAATGAAACCTACCAGGGCTGGGCTGCCTCTCTCAAAGGGCCCTATTGTCTGCCTATATATTACTGTTTGCACACCCTTGTATTTTTCGGAGTGTGTATGTGTAAAATGTCTCTCAAGAACTCAGAAGTATCTTTATACAGAATTTGCTATAGTGCTAAAATAAGAAAGAATCCTCTGTGACAGATTCCATTTAAGGCTCTAAGTGACGCCCTACAATGTCACCTCACCATCACCTTATTGTCGTGTCATAGTCTTGCTTTGAGCAAAAGTGATTAAAAAATGT
The DNA here is from genome assembly GCF_050947455.1 of Rhinoderma darwinii. NCBI lineage: Eukaryota > Metazoa > Chordata > Amphibia > Anura > Rhinodermatidae > Rhinoderma > Rhinoderma darwinii. The sequence continues at coordinate 88,004,660 of NC_134696.1, forward strand.
TTATCTTTTTATTTATTAATATATATTTGTAAATATTTTTAGGATTTATTTCAATTAATGCATTAATAATGTATATACATGTTTCTTATACTGTATGATTAAATATTTTTTTATTTGTTTTTTGGAAAAGGTATTAAACAATATTGAATTTAGATTAAAATATGAAGAACATTTCTTTCTGCCATAAATATATCAGCAAATTATGAATTATGAGGGTGTAACATGTTTACAGGCACATTATGTTTGTCATTCAAATGTCTCAATAATTGCCAATAAAAATTTTTGGGTGATATTTCGAAGAGATTGTATTGTGAGTTTTGTTTTATTTAATTCTATAATGTGCACTTTACCGCTCTAACAGCCTGTGTTCGCACAAAACCATCCAGTCTCCTCAGATAACGGTTGTTCCGATCAGGACTCTAACCTCCACGAGTTGGCATCCACCTGCACAGGTGTTGCTGTGTGTGATTCTGCTGGGACTTGTAGTTCAACACGATCTCCACTCCCAAAGAGATGTAATAGGACCTTGTGAGAGATCAAGTGTAGATAAAGCAGCACTGCACAATAGTTGCTTCAAATTGGAAAGGTTTTAATCAAACACGCAATGTAAAAATATAAAACAAATGTATCTAAAAACAAGTAGCAGGCAGCACACCAAATATTCAGCCCGAACCAGGGATTCGCCTTTCCGACTTCTTGCGAGGCATATATGACGTGTCAAATTCAATCTTATTTAACTAGCCGCTCCACAGGATACAAATTAAAAATATTTGTAAAAACACCTGTTAAAAATTAATTGCAAGAGACCCGCAGGACCCGCACAAGTCTCAGCGCACGATACAGCTGCTTTGTATACAGGTTACAAAGCAGCTATATCTCAAAAAATAAAAATAATGTTAAATAAAAAGTATTTAGAAAGTTGCACAAAACACACTGATGGACAGTTTAATTTAAAAAAAAAACAAAAAAAAAAAAACACGTTCAAATGTGTACATTTAATCTCTCATACATCTATTACATCTCTATTGGAGTGAGGATTGTGTGGTACTAGCCCCAGTGGAACTACACAGAGACACATCTGTGCAGGTGGAATCCTACTCGTGGGTGGTAGAGTCCTGATCGGATTAACTATTATCTGATGAGACTGGATGGTTTTGTGTATTGACACGGTGCGGTTTTGAACCAAAAACCGCATGAGTTTAAAACCGTGATTTTCCGCAGTTTCCATGTTCACTGGAAACCATGGCAAATCACAGTAGAAACGCATGCGTTTTTTCGGTGCGGTTTTCGAGCACACCCTAAAACAGGCTGTTAGAGTGGTAAAAGTACGCATTATAGTTGTTGCTTTAGGCCTACTTCACACAGAATATTTCTGGCGATTTCAACTGCATCAAAAAAACGCAGTTTTCAGGTGAAATTTGTTTTTAGTGGCGTTTTTTGTGTCATTTTTCATTTGGTGTTATTTTGTACATGCTTTCTTTCTGCCGTTTTTGAGGTGGTAAATAAATGCGTATGGGAAAAAATCGCAGTGACCACAAAACGACCTAAAAAACTACAGAAACCAAAAGTCAGTTATATGTAGTACATTTGATGTTTTACTACAGATGTCAATGTAACATCTGCCCGCACTAAAAAAACACCAGAAAAAATGCAGGAAAAACACCATTAAAAAGGCCACGAAAAAAGCACAAAAACGCTGTGTGTGAATCCAGCCTTATAGTTACATTGGACTGCACCTGTCTTTACTTGCTCCAGCCTGAGGTGCGCATGCTCTTTTAGAAAACTACATTTCTTATTTATATGTTTAATGGTCCTTTTCGATATTCAAAATAAATAACTCTGTTTTCTCAATGAAGTTCAGTGTGTGATTTCATTATAAAGGGAACATTTACAATCAAGATGAAGATGTGCAGAATAACAATATATTTTTCTATGGTAAAGGGGACTTTTATTTTAATTAGGTTTTTACAGTCAGTGTCACCTACATTTGCGGGCCATGCTCATAGTAATAAGTATAGGAGCACGGTCCGGAAAATAGGACATGTCCGTTTTTTTTTGCGGATTAGTTCTACGGCCCAAACACACACTCGTAAATATACGGGAAGGTGTCCATGGCCGATAGAAAGAAATGTGCAAGTATTTTATCCGCAACTATGGATCCATAATTGAGGATAAAAACTACGGTCATGTGCATTAGAGGGCACAATTGTAGCTATTAAATGGTCCCCTTAATGAGTGAGTGGGTAGAAGATAATCTCAATCCCTGACTCCTTAGAAACACAACTCCTTAGGGCTCAGTTCCACAGGGAAATGTGCTATTTGACCCAGCTGACAGGGCTCACAGAAGGAAGGGGCACACATGTCAAGCTAAGGGGTAGGCATATCATAGGGTCCATGTATGCAATGAGAGCCCACTGCAACTTTAAAGGGGAATTCTGTTCTTTAAAAATTGTGCGCACATGATGTAACTGCAGTAAAATGAGTCACTTAATAATGTGCTGTCTGTAGCTGAAATGCCTCTGTAAACCAGTCTTCACATGCAGTCACATGTTCATACCCCTAGTGTATTTTTCCTGCTTGTGTGATGTCCCATACACTTAACATGTGGTTATCTCTCCTCTCCCCCTCGCTGCAGTATAGGTCGTCACACATCCCATGCCTCTTATCTCCACTGCTCTCTGCCCTCCCCTGTCTCTGAAGTAATCGTGTTTCACAAGCTGGATAGCAGAGCTGTGTCTCAGTAACAAAACAGAAGATTGGTGTCTCAGTAGCATACAGTGAGCAATAACAGCACTACCTTACACCTTGTAATAACGGTGAATGCAGACTGCTGTAAATAGAGGCAATCTCTGTGAGAGGGGAATAGAAATTATGGTAAATGAGGTCCTTTACATGGTAATCTGGCCTACAGAAAGCTTTGGCAGCATCAAAACAGAGATAGGGTATGTGCACACACACTAATTACGTCCGTAATTGACGGACGTATTTCGGCCGCAAGTACCGGACCGAACACAGTGCAGGGAGCCGGGCTCCTAGCATCATACTTATGTACGATGCTAGGAGTCCCTGCCTCTCCGTGGAACTACTGTCCCGTGCTGTAATCATGTTTTCAGTACGAGACAGTTGTCCTGCAGCGAGGCAGGGACTCCTAGCGTCGTACATAAGTATGATGCTAGGAGCCCGGCTCCCTGCACTGTGTTCGGTCCGGTACTTGCGGCCGAAATACGTCCGTCAATTACGGACGTAATTAGTGTGTGTGCACATACCCATACTGTACAGAGCTGGGTAAGATAGTGAAATGAAAAAATAACTACTTCTGAACTATGGGGGCATTATTTGGTGAGAATTCAGACAAATATAGGTACATTTCTGTGTTTCTTTTATAGGATCAGAAAACCCCCTTAAACTCCTTCCCGACATTTGACGATTGGCTACGGACGTAGCCATCTTTATCTTGACTCTGATAACTTGTTGCAGTGTGATATCACACAACAGCCATTGAAAATTCATTAACAAATTCAAGCTAAAATTTCTTGACAATGTGTATTTAGTGCATCAAAAGTCAAGATAAAGATGGCTACATCTGTATATCATAGTCGGGTAGGAGAATAATGAAGCAGGCTCACAGGCTGAGTCTGATCCATACAATGCGGGCGTCAGCCGACACTTCACAGTAACATGCGGGATCGCGCTAGAGTGTGATCCTGCCAGTTTAACCCATTAAATGCTGTGGTCAATAGCGCCCACAGCATTTAAATCGTTAGAAAGAGGGGGCAACCCCCTCTAAGAGCTCATCACACAACCCCCCCCCCCGAGCGATGCAATTGCGGGTTAGTGATGGTTGCTATGGCAGCCATGGGGTTTAATATAGGCCCCCAGCTCTGCCATCTTTGTGCTCCTATTAAGCCTTACCTCTGGCAGGGTTAATAGAAGCATGTCAAAGAGACAATATACTGCAATACAATAGTATTGCAGTATATAGTCCAAGCGATCAAACGATCGCTGGTTCAAGTCCCCCAGGGGGACTAATAAAAATGTTATGTGCCAGGCTAGGGGGCGCCATCATGCCGTGGGCCCCGTAGCAGCAGCTATGGGGCCTGCGGCACTGATGGGCGCTTCAGAAACACAAGGGGAGGGAAGCCAGGGCAATGCCCCCTTCTTCTTGCTGGGGCGATGCGCCCTGTGCAATCGCACAGGTCGCCCACCCCAAAGGCCGGCCCTGCCTGTTCATAACAGAAGCCACAACGCTTAGCGGGATCTGTCATATGAAGGATCCCAACAGACCCCATTGACTTATATTGGGGTTTGTCAAGGTTCCATCATAATTTTGATAATTTTGACGGCAAAAATGCATACTGCACTTTCTTGCTTTAAAATCTGACGGAACTGCCAAAGGAGGCTCTGTATAGAACTTCCAATTGCAGTGTGAACATAGCCTAACGCATTTAACACACTAGCTGAAAAAAAGATAGAAACTTGTGAATCCCAGTTTAGGCCTCTTCTTGAATATGGGGTACAGCCAGGGCCTATTCTAGCTTTTCTGCTGGCTGAGGCAAAAATTTAACCCCTTCCCTCTTTGGCCGCTTTTGACCTTCCTGACAGAGCCTCATTTTTCAAATCTGACATGTTTCACTTTATGTGGTAATAACTCCGGAATGCTTTTACCTATCCAAGCGATTCTGAGATTGTTTTCTCGTGACACATTGGACTTTATGTTACTGGCAAAATTTGCCCGATACATTCAGTATTTAATTGTGAAAAACACCAAAACGTAGCGAAAAATTGCAAAAATTAGCATTTTTCTCAATTTAAATGTATCTGCTTGTAAGACAGGCAGTTATACCACACAAAAATGTTGCTAACTAACATCCCCCATATGTCTACTTTAGATTGGCATCATTTTTTGAACATCATTTTATTTTTCTAGGACGTTACAAGGCTTAGAACTTTAGCAGCAATTTCTCACATTTTTAAGAAAATTTCAAAATGCTATTTTTACAGGGGCCAGTTCAGTTGTGAAGTGGCTTTGAGGTCCTTAGATATTAGAAACCCCCAATAAGTCACCCCATTTTAAAAACTGCACCCCTCAAAGTATTCAAAAAACAGCATTTAGAAAGTTTCTTAACCCTTTAGACATTGCGCAGGAATTAAGGCAAAGTAGAGGTGAAATTTACAAAGTTCATTATTTTTTTCCAGAAATTCATTTTGAATCCATTTTTTTTGTACCACAGAATGTTTTACTCAAGAAATGCAATTCAATATTTATTGCCCAGGTTCTGCAGTTTTAGGAAATATCCCACATGTGGCTGTAGTGTGCTACTGGACTGAAGCACCGGCCTCAGAAGCAAAGGAGCACCTGGTGGATTTTGGGCCTCTTTTTTATTAGAATATATTTTAGGCACCATGTCAGCTTTGAACAGGTCTAGTGGAACTAAAACAGTGAAAACCCCCCAAAAGTGACCCCATTTGGGAAACTACACCCTTCGAGGAATTTATCTAGGGGTGTAGCAAGCATTTTGCCTGGCCAGTTTTTTTGCAAAAATTTTTGGAACTAGGCCATGAAAATGAAAATCTACATTTTTTCAAATAAAATGTAGGTTTAGCTAATTTTTTTTCATTTCCAAAAGAACTAAAGTAGAAAAAGCACCACAACATTTGTAGAGCAATTTCTCCTGAGTAAAACAATACCCCACATGTGGTAATAAACGGTTGTTTGGACACACGGCAGGGCTTAGAATGGAAAGAGCGCCATTTGGCTCTTGGAGCTCAAATTTAGCAGGAATGGTTTGCGGAGGCCATGTTGCATTTGCAAAGCCCCCTAGGGGACAAAACAGTAGAAACCCCCAACAAGTGACCCCATTTTTGAAACTATACCCCTCGAGGAATTTATCTAGGGGTGTAGCAAGCATTTTGACCGGCCAGTTTTTTTGCAAAAATGTTTGGAACTAGGTCATGAAAATGAAAATCAATAAAATGTAGGTTTAGCTAATTTTTTTTCATTTCCAAAAGAACTAAAGTAGAAAAAGCACCACAACATTTGTAGAGCAATTTCTCCCGAGTAAAACAATACCCCACATGTGGTAATAAACGGTTGTTTGGACACACGGCAGGGCTTAGAAGGGAAAGAGCGCCATTTGGCTCTTGGAGCTCAAATTTAGCAGGAATGGTTTGCGGAGTCCGTGTCACATTTGCAAAGCCCCTGAGGTGACAAAACAGTGGAAACCCCCAACAAGTGACCCCATTTTGGAAACTATACCCATTGAGGAAATTATCTAGGGGTATAGTCAGGGGCGTAACTAGGAAAGACTGGGCCCCATAGCAAACTTTTGACTGGGGCCCCCCCTCCCCTGGGTGTCACACAACCCCCCCCTCTTGTAGATAGTGCCTTTTTTACAGCCCCCCCTGTAGATAACGCCATACAGCCCCCCCTCTGTAGATAGCGCCATACATCTCCCTGTAGAGAACGCCATACAGCCCCCTGTAGAGAACGCCATACAGCCCCCCCTGTAGAGAACGCCATACAGCCCCCCCCCCCTGTAGATAACGCCATACAGCCCCCCCCCTGTAGATAACACCATACAGCCCCCCCTCTGTAGATAGCGCCATACATCCCCCTGTAGAGAACGCCATACAGCCCCCTGTAGAGAACGCCATACAGCCCCCCCTGTAGAGAACGCCATACAGCCCCCCCTGTAGAGAACGCCATACAGCCCCCTGTAGAGGACGCCATACAGCCCCCCCTGTAGAGAACGCCATACAGCCCCCCCTGTAGAGAACGCCATACAGCCCCCCCTGTAGAGAACGCCATACAGCCCCCCCTGTAGAGAACGCCATACAGCCCCCCCCCTGTAGAGAACGCCATACAGCCCCCCCCTGTAGGGAACGCCATACAGCTCCCCCCCTGTAGGGAACGCCATACAGCTCCCCCCCTGTAGGGAACGCCATACAGCTCCCCCCCTGTAGGGAACGCCATACAGCTCCCCCCCTGTAGGGAACGCCATACAGCTCCCCCCTGTAGGGAACGCCATACAGCTCCCCCCCTGTAGGGAACGCCATAGAGCCACCCCCCCCCCCCTGTAGGGAACGCCATACAGCGTCCCCCCTCCCAAAAAAATGCGACCTACAGTGTGTCCTACAAAATACTTGTATCCCCTCTCCACAGGATCTCCACAGGATAGGGGATACATGTGCGATCGCTGGCAGCGATAGGGAGAACGGGGGACTGAAAGTCCCCCCAAGTTCTCCATCACAAACCTCGGACTTCCGGCGTCTGCGCAGCTCAATAAAAATGAAAGGAGTGCTGGTCACGCATGCGCACAAGCACGACCGGCGCTCCATTCATTTCTACGGAGCTGCCAACACAGACCCCGGAAGTCCAAGGTTTGTGATGGAGAACTTCAGGGGACTTTCAGTCCTCCGTTCTCCCTATCAATGCCAGCGATCACACATGTATCCCCTGTCCTGTGGAGATCCTGTGGAGAGGGGGGGGGGGGATACATGTCTTTTGCTCTATTTTGCGCCTTCAGGACCAGACACCATTTAGCCATTTTTAACACGTGTTAGTTAAATGGCTATAACTTTTTTATTTGTTGGGCTAACGACGTGATTTTTGCGACGTTTTTTCCGTAGACCATGCAGGTTTCATTTTTTATCGTTTTTATACACACCTTTTTTGCTATTTTAGAATTTTTATTCATAAAGTTTGGAAATAATAGTAAAAAAATAAGCTTTTTTACATTTCAGCTATTTTTTTTTTGGTAATAACATAGTTTTACCCTAAAATAGACCTTTTATTTGTGATCGTCATTGTCTACCGTAAATTTGAATATATTACATGTCTATAGTAGGGTAATTGGGTCAGCGCTAGCGTTACAACAATGATTGGCGGGGGGGAACGTTTTTTTTTCGGGGGGTGGGTATTTTATGTGTATTTATTATTTTCAATTTTTTTGCACTTTACTTTATTATTTTTTTATTACTATGGTCTGTCCCCCAATGGTCAAAGAAGACCTTTGGGGAACTTTATATATATTTTTTCTCTCTTTTACACCATGTTTTTCCACTGTAACTGGAGCTGCACAGCAGCCCCAGTTACAGGGGAAATCAGCCCTCTCACAGTAACGATTGTCACTAATAGGGTTGTGCTGGGTCTAGTAAGACCCAGCAGTAGCCTGCCACTAACGGCACCCGGCGATCATGTGACCAGTCACATGATCACCGGGAGGAATAGAGACAGTGCCGCTGCTGCTGTCTCTATTCCTGTACACAGCGCGCATTCAGCGCTGTGTACAAGTGATCAGAGAAGACAGAAGCAGCGAAAGCTGCTTCTATCTTCTCCTCAGGGACCCCGGCAGTCACTGACAGCCGGAGACCCGACATTCAGCTGCCCGATCGCGCGGGCAGCAAGTTAAAACCCGAGCCGTAGAAAGTCTATGGCTCGGGTTTTAAGGACCCGTCCCTGACCGCTGGCCGTAAAAATACAGCCAGCCGTTGGGAACCAGTTAATGGCAGAGCGGGGAGATACCTCCCTGCTCTGCCGTAGTGTTCAGTGGCGTCCCGCTGTAGCAGCCATAGCGGCTGCTAGCGGAGCCTCCGGCCATGGTGGGGGCCCGTGCCGGCGGGCGACACGGGCCCCCTCATGCCGCGGGCCCCGTAGCAGCCGCTACTGCTGCTACGGCGGTAGTTACGCCACTGGGTATAGTGAGCATTTTGACCCCACAGGTTTTTTGCAGAAATTTTTGCAAGTAGGCTGTGAAAATGAAAATCTACATTTTTTCAAATAAAATGTAGGTTTAGCTAATTTTTTTTCATTTCCACAAGGACTAAAGGAGAAAAAGCACCATAAAATTTGTAAAGAAATTTCTCCCGAGTAAAACAATTCCCCACATGTGGTAATAAACGGCTGTTTAGACACACGGCGAGGCTGAGAAGGGAAAGAGCGCCATTTGGCTTTTGGAACTCAAATTTAGCAGGAATGGTTTGCGGAGGCCATGTTGCATTTGCAGAGCTCCTGAGGGGACAAAACAGTGGAAACCCCCAACAAGTGACCCCATTTTGGAAACTACACCCCATGAGGAAATTATCTAGGGGTACAGTGAGCAGTTTGACCCCACAGGTGTTTTACAGAACTTATTGTAAGTAGGCCGTAAAAATGAAAATCTACATTTTTTCAAAAAAATGTAGGTTTAGGTATTTTTTTTTCATTTCCACAAGGACTGAAGGAGAAAAAGCACCACAACATTTGTAAAGCAACTTCTCCCGAGTAAATCAATACCCCACATGTGGTCACAAACATCTGTTTGGACACACGGTAGGGCTCAGAATGGAAGGAGCACCATTTGGATTTTGGAATGGTTTCTGGGTGTCATGTCATATTTGCTGAGCCCCTGTAGTACTAGTACAGTGGAAACACCCCAAAAGTGACTCCATTTGGGAAACTGCACCCCCTGAGGAATCATCTAGGGGTATAGTGAAAATTTTGATCCCAAAGGTTTTTTGCTGAATTAATTAGAATTAAGCCATGAAAATGAAAAAAAATTTTTTTTTCCAACAAGATGTAGTTTTAGATACACATTTTTCATTTTTACAAGGAATAGAGAAGAAAAAGCACCCCAACATTTGTAAAGAAATTTCTCCCGAGTACGGTAACACCCCATATGTGGTTATAATCAGCTGTTTACATATATGGGAGCATTCAGAAGAAAAGGAGCGGTATTTATCTTTTGGAGCGTAGATTTTGCTGGAATGGTTTGCAGACGCCATGTTGCATTTGCAAAACCCCTGATGTACCAAACATCGTTTTAGAAACTACACCCCTAAAGGCATTTATCAAGGGATGTAGTGAGAATTTAGACTCCACAGGTGTTTTTCAGAAATGAATACGCAGTGGATTGTGCAAAGTGAAAATTGCAATTTCTCCACTGATCTGCCCATTCACCGCTCAAGATGTTGTGCCCCTAGAGAATCTTACCCCATAAATTGTTAAGCGGGTTCTCCCGGGTATGGTAATGCCTTACTTGTGGCCATAAATTGCTGTTTGGGCACACTGTAGGGCTAAGAAGGGAAAGACCGCCATTTTGAGCATGGATTTTGCTTGGTAATAGTTCTGTTTGGGGTTTTGCTGGTATTTCCGTTTATAATGTGGTGGCATATGTAATCTGTGCAGAGTACATCAGGGTATAATAAGAGGGTATAATAATAAAGCGGTAAATAGTACAATTATCCATAGATGTGTGTTACGCTGTGAAGCGATCCGTTATGCACAGGCCGGTGTCACACTGATAAACGGTTTTCTTTCTTATCCCCCTTTTGTAACACTCTGCACCTTTTGGGGACTTTTTCTCCTTCGTAGTTTGGGAAATATTACTGGGAAAGTTTTGCGCTGGTATAATACGGGCGCCCTCGCTTCCAGCGGATGTGCTATGTCTCTTCCCTTTCCTAGTTCCTAAATACTAGGGCCCTGAAACTGAAGGAATGTTCCCCTCCGGCCTGCGCATTGAGATGTTTTTTCATCACCGCATTACTAGTGCCATATCTTTTTTGTTTTTCAGTTGATTGAGCGGTGTGCGGGCTTGTTTTTTGCGAGACGGGCTGTAGATTTTATTGGTACCATTTTGGAACACATACGACTTTTTTATCACTTTTTATTTCATTTTTTGATAAAGGAAATTACCAAAAACAAGCAATTCTGGAATCGTTTTTTATTGTTTTTTTTATCGGCATCCACAGTGTGCCCTAAATTACATGTTAGCTTTATTCTGCGGGTCGATACGATTACGACGATACCAAATTTATATCGTTTTTTTTATGTATTGCAGCTTTTGCCCAATAAAATCACTTTTTTTATAAAATCATTTGTTTTCTGTGTCGACATTCTAAGACCCATAACTATATTATTTTTGCGTGCACAAAGCGGTGTCAGGGATTATTTTTTGCGGGACGGATTGTCGTTTTTATTAGTACTATTTTGGAGTAAATGTGACTTTTTGATCACTTTTTATAGCATTTTTTGGAAGGAGATGTGACCTAAAAACAAAGATTCTGGCGCTGTTTTTCATGTTTTTTTTTTACCGCGTTCACCGTGCGGGATAAATTACATAATAGTTTTGTCGTTTGGGTCGTTACGGACACGGCGATACCAATTATGTATAGTTTTTTTTATTTTTACGGTTTTTCCCATAATAAAAGACTTACTATGGGAAAAAAGTCAGTTTAGTGTTTTTATTGTTTTACCACATTTTTATTAACTTTTTTTTACTTTTTTTACTTGTCCCACTAGGGGACATGAGGGCCTGATGCCCCGATCGCTACTCTAATACACTGCACTACATACGTAGTGCAGTGTATTAGCGCTGTCAGTTATTCACTGACAGCAAGCCTATGAGGACACGCCGCAGGAGGGTCCTCATCGGCTCCCGTACAAGGTAGACTCGGACGCCATTTTCTGGCGTCCGATTGCCACAGCAACCCAGCGATTGAGGGGTTAATCTGCCGGATCGGAGAATAGCTCCGGTCCTGGCAGTTACAGGAGGGTGCCAGCTGTATAATACAACTGTCACCCCGCGGTGATGGTGCCGGCTCTGCTTCTGAGCCCGCACCATCACTGCGCCGTACATATACGGCGCTTTGCGGGAAGCACCTCCCGACAGCGTAGTATATATACGGCGGATGTTGGGAAGGGGTTAAATGGCGCCCCCAAAGATCTTAATTGACCTTCCCATGGCTTTTCTACATCACTAGCAGCCTCCTCCAACTCTAGCAGATGCGCAGCTGCCTATTACTCCCCAGGCATGCGCGGTTCAGGGATGAAGCCGGGCAGAGTACACCTCGCTGCATGTTGTCCCAAGTAGTACATGGCAGTAATAGTGATAGTGATGTAGAATCGCCAGGGGGATGTCATTTAAGCATGCAAAGGTGGGTTTGGAAGCAGGTCTATGTGACTGTTAAAACTACCTGACAGGTTCCCATTAAATATACAATGAATTGAAAACAATTCAATGTGCCCTGCAATTTTGTTATTATAAATATATCCTACATAATTACAGCTCCAGAACCAAGTTCATACATATATACGACACGAGAACCAAGCAAAATACTTATATACAGCACCAGAAGAACGCTCAGTACATAAATACAACACTAGAACCAAGCTCAGTACATATATACTGCTCAAGAAGCAAGCTCAGTACATAAATACAGCACCAGAACTAAGCTCTCTACATAAATACAGCACCAGAACAAAGCTAAGTACATAAATAAAGCACCAGAACCAAGCTCTCTACATAAATGCAATACCAGAACCAAGCTCTGTACATAAATACAGCACCAGAACAAAGCTCTCTACATAAATACAGCACCAGAACAAAGCTCAGTACATAAATACAGCACCAGAACCAATCCCAGTACATAAGTACAGTACCAGAACAAAGCTCAGTACCTAAATACAGCACCAGAACCACAGTCAGTACATAAATGCAACACCAGAACAAAACTCATAACATATAGAGCACCAGTACAAAGCTCAGTACATATATTCAGTATCAGAAACAAGCTCAGTACATAAATACAACACCAGAACCAAGCTCAGTACATAAATACTGCACCAGAACTAAGCATAGTATATACACCAGAACCAAGCTCAGTACATAAATACAAAACAAGAACCAAGCTCTCTACATAAATACAGAATAAAAACCAAGCTCAATACATAAATACAGCACTAGAACAAAGCTCAGTACATAAATACAGTACTAGAACCAAGCTCAGTACAAAAATACAACACAAGAAAAAAGTTCAGTACATATACTCAGCACCACAACGAAGCTCAGTACATATATACAACATCATAACAAAGCTCAGTACATATACACCAGAACCAAGCTCGGTACATAAATACAACACCAGAACAAAGCTCAGTACATATATACAGCACCAGAACAAAGCACAGTACACATATACAGCACCAGAACAAAACTCATAACATATATACAGCACCAGAACAAAGCTCAGTATATATTCAGTATCAGAACCAAGTTCCGTACATAAATAAAATTACAGAACCAAGCTCAGTACATAAATACAGCACCAGAACCAAGCTCAGTACATAAATACAGCACCAGAACAAAGCTCAGTACATATATTCAATATCGGAACCAAGTTACAGCACCAGCACAAATACAGCTCAATTTAGTGCAACCCCTGCTGTATAGGTTTATATGGCGTAAAACTACAGCTCCCAGCATGGCCAAAACAATGGTAAGGTTATGCTGGGAGTTACTGTTTCACAAAAAAAAATCATACCACCCATCATCTCACTGCAGATCATACAGTGACTACAGTGATGATTAGAGGCAGAATAAACATTTACGTTAAGTGACTCACAGGTGATTTCTTCTCAGATTCTAAAGTTATTTTTATCTTTTCTTCTCTATCTGGTCCAGACCTCTATGATGACTTCTCAGGGCCACAACCCATTTCTGGAGTTTTCCACTCAGATGTCTCCAGCTTCTCACTTTTCAAATATTTCTACACCTAAAACAAAGATAAAATTCTCATGGTGCCACACACTATGCCCCTAAAGATAATAGCACCATACACTGCACCCTTGAATATAATAAAACCATAAACTGTGTCCCTGATTATAATATCACCAGATACAAGATGTAGCAGTAGTACAGCGATTATATAGCCGGTCACATGACAACGAGTCGTGTTGTCATGAAGGAAGACTGTGCCACTAGATTTCCGGAACCTCGCCAGTTATGTAAAAATCTATTAAAATCTCATAATCAGCACGACGAGGGATACGGAATGTATATTAGCGAGAGAACTCACATACTACAGTGACTACAATGCTAATACTTTCCAGTCCCCACATAACCCCTTTAAGCAATGAACGATATATAATTGATATTTTTTAAACCTAAGTAACTACAGTTTATAAATGTGACGTCCATTCTCAGAAATGAATATGGAAGTTTATCTGTCAGCCTGTCAGCATCTTGCTTGCTATCTTCAGAAAATACAGATTGCATTAGTGTCGCTTGTATTTTGCTCATGCTGCCTGCTCATTCCGCTTTCTTCTTCTCCCCAAATCCCTACTGTTCAGAGATGGGGCAATTTCCGGTAAAAGATGTAAGACTAGATGTAAGACATCCTATTATACACTGTGCTACAATACAGTCATCAAGGGCTGGTGTCAGGGAACACAGCTACTGTGTTCCCTGTGGGGGAACCTGTCATCAAGGGCTCAATTTCTCCGCAGCGCCACCAATGGGGAAATGAAGCACTACACAGTGCTCAATTAAATCAATGGGCTGTCTTTTGAATTTTAGGACCCAGGCTGATGAAAGTGTAGTTACTCTTTAAGTGTAATTAATAACCAAGGGTGTAAGTATTCTGATGCTGCCATGAGGCTTGTGAAAAGGGGATCCCAACCTCTTCCCAAGCGGTAGCATGCGCCACCATCTATCAAAGAGTGATATCATAAACAGAGGAGTAACGTAAAGCTCCTGGGGCCCAATGCAAAATCTGTAACAGTAGCTACAGCTATATAGCTAAAAATCTCCTAGGCCCCAATACAAAATCCAGAGACCCCCAAAAATAAGACAGAGGAAGGTCCAAAAACATTATCAATTAGCTGGGAAGGAGAGCAGATACAAAGAGAGCGTTTCACTCTCTGGAGAACCTGGTACGTCCATACATTACACAATGTGTAATGCTTCATTTCGCCAGTGGTGGCACTGCAAGGAAATTGAAAACTTGATGAAAGGGGAACCGATCACAGCTGATTGCCGAGCGATCCAGCAGCAGCACAATCTGTGGTCCCATCTCAGGTCCAAACAATCGTATTTTAAAATCCCAGGAAGCTTAGCACAAAACTGTGTATCTTTTCCAATAATTCACTCTATAGAGTAGACATCCTGGAAAGGATATCTTGGTCACTTCCAACATGTCAGTACTTGTCTATGTGTTCAGTGTGTGTATACTGCATCCTGAAAGACATCTTAATATATACAAACAGTGTTACCTCCATAGCCATGGTCTATAACATTTGCTATTGTAGGTTCAATTATCCAGAAGATGCAGACAATGCAATACAAAGCCAAATAACCCCTTTAAGAATAGTGCAGGTGAATAGAGAATGGGTGGCCATAGCAACCAACCAGACCACTGATTTTATTTTCTACCCTGTTCTAGGAAACGGAAAGAAATCCGATTGGTTGCTAGGCAACACCTTCATTTTCTTTGCAACACTTTTCATTTGTGAGCCACAGCGTATCTTAAAGGAGACTTGTCACATTATAGTAAATGTAATCACTGCATGTACAATAATAAGGTTTGAAAGTACAAATCAAGGAGCAATGGTATAATGTATCGATTCCTAAAAGCTATTTGTATATAATTGAAAATTGAGAGCTTTCTGCTCTTCTGCATATTTACTTAGAACGTCAGCTGAGCCCAGATTTAAAGACAAGAAATATCTGTTTTGGTAAAAACTTCCATTGCATATACTATAACTATACTAGGGCATCTTTTCTTAAAACTCTGCATTGTGCCATTCCTCTGTTATTACTCCTGGAAATATATAAATAAAATGACAACTGGATTTTACCATTCTCTATATCAATGTCTGCACAGGACAGTGTGAGACTGTATAGGGACACCCCCAATTGACAAGGAGAATGATAACATCCAGTGGTCAATTGATTCATACATTTTTAGTTGGAATAACAGAGGAATGGTAAAATGTAGAGTTCTGAAAAATGCTGCTCAAGAATTGTTAGTAGTCCTAAGCCCAATAGAGAGAAGTAATTGTCTCAATATAGAGGTAAGATCAAGGGTGGACAACTTGAGACAAAAAACTGGCTTACATGCTATGCACCAAATGTATTATGTTTCAGACTCTTTTTGCACCTGTTTTGAACAGTGTCTAAAAAAAGGGGTCACCAAGTTGAGTTTTTGGCTGCCAAGAGGTGGCGTAAGGAAGAGAAAAGTGTCTAACATGTCTAACAAGATAAGCCAAATTTATAATACAGTGTGTGATGTAACACATTTCACAGGGACTTTTTAGGGACTCGGTCATAATTTCTACATAACAACATAGAAGAAAAGATGGCGGGGACCTATAAATTTACTAAATCGAACCAACTCAAAGAATTTCAGAATTTATTTTTTTAAATACCCTTCGCCAATGTTTTGCTGGAGATGTCACAAAGCTAGGGGGTTTATGTCTTCTCAATGTGACCTGCTTTTCATAAACCAGATTGTTCTACTTCCTCTTTTGGATAACTTGATTATTAATGATTAACCTGATAACAAAAAGAATATACGCCTCAGAGTTTCCTTGTGAATTGTTGAAATATTCTATTCAGTAATTGTTTGTTTATCGCGGTCTCCAACATAAGAAACAGATAAATGGGGACAACCAATCATGGCAGCCATTACATTGCTCATGTCTGTGGGTATCTGGGTGACAACTCCTATGAACACTGTAATGGGTGCCAGCTGTGGTTGTCATCTATGTTAGATGTGTCAGGAATTAAAATATGTTAGAAATGTCTAAATTGAAAAAAAAAATACATTCACAGGCAAATCAGGATCTTATGTGTCCGGGTATATTTTCACTGGAATTATCCAAAGTGTTTGAAGTCTTTGTGATGAAGTTGGACATACTGGGTAGTTAAAATAGTAAAAAATCTTTTCGATTTCGGGATACCCAATAAACCAAAGAATGTTTGAGATAAAAAAAGGTTTAAATAGTAACTACAATTTCAACAAACTTTCATATGTCATAGGGACATAACAAAAGTTTGGATCGGTAGAGGTCCGGTGCTGAGACCCCCACCGTTGCTGAAATGAAGGTGCAGTTGCGCTCAGCTGATCGCCCTGCTTCTTCAGCTGCGATCGAAGCTCATTGTCAGGCTGAAGACGGCTAACATAGAACATCTATGTTAGCCCTCTTCAGCTTGATCACAGTCGAAGATGCAGGGCGCTCAGCTGAGCACTTCTGCACCTTCGTTTCATCAACGGTGGGGGTCTAAGCATTCGGACCCCACCGATACCAAACTTTTGATATGTCTCTATGACATATCAAAAGTTTGATAAAAGTGCAGTTACTCTTTAAGTGTAATTCATAATCAAGGGTGTATGTATCCTGATGCTGCCATGAGGCTTGTAAAAGGGTGTTCCCCGTCCCCTTCCTAAGGGATAACATATGACTGTGTTGCCCATCCCCCCAAGTCACCACAAAAATGTAACATATATTGGAGGGTACCATCTATCAAAGAGTGATATCATAAAAGGGGGTGTAACTTAAAGCTCCTGGGCCCCAATGCTAAATCTGTAACAGGGCTCCCACCTACCATGTGCCATCTATAAATATGGTATCTTCTTATGTCGCAGAGGGGCTTCGTCACCCTCAGGCACCAGGGCCGGGGTGCGACTGCTACATCTGCACCGTATAGTTACGCCCCTGTATATACTGCTATGGGGCCTGTGGGCAGAGGGGGCCAAAACTAGGTTGTCTTAGGATCTCCTCTTCAGAGGTGCAAAGGAGGTGAGGGTCAGTAAGCACAAAAGACCTTTTGTCCCAGGTAGTAAGTGGTTTGGCGGTGTTATCAGCACCATAAAGGGGTCTCATTTTAATGTTAGGCCCCCACACCTCTATGTTAACTTTGAATACATTTCTAAAAATGGTCGTTTGTCAATTAACTTCAATGAAATCTCAACAGCGGTTAATACATATTTTGTAAAAGTTAAAGGCTAGGAGGAACATTCATTTTTCTGTTCACCATTGTTTTCGGATCCGTTGCCTAGTGCTCTCCGTGTGGGAACTTTGAAAAAAAATAGAAGTAGTAACCACAAGTGTGAGCTAACATACTTTTTTTGCCAAGCTGCTTGGCTTGAGCTCAACATGACTAATAATAATGTTGTACAAGTGCTTAGCTTCACCCCTATGATCATGTCATTAGATTAATAATGTATTGTGTGAGGATATAAGTCAAACTTCTGTCCAGCGGGTATGAGGCTGAAATTTAGAATTCATGTAAGATGGATTCGTTACCTTCTCGTCGTAGGCCATCATAGACCATCCATTTTTGTGGTCTGCCACCAAACATTGTTAAACGACTAAATTACTTTTGTCACATTAGGCCTTCGGACCCAACACAGAAAATTATTTTGAGTGCCACCCTTAATTTATACAGATGACGTGCATGTTCACTTTTAATTTTATCTTTCTTCATCTTTGCTATTATCATTGAACACAGGATATACATCATCAATAAGGTCTAAAACTTCATTTATGAATTATCCCATAAGAAATAGTCCCTATTGGCAAAGGATGGGCTCCAAAGTAAACTACGCTCAACTTGGGCCCAATATTGTGTTCTTGTATTCTGGCGCGACTGTATGATCCTCACAGCTAGGGTAAGATTTGATGGTTAGGCAATACATGCTGTAATATATTTACATTACGTTGCTTATATACATTATATGGACAAAAGTATTGGGAAACCTACACATTACCCCTACAGGAGCTTTTATGATATCCTATTCTAAATCCATAGACATTAATATGGAGTTGGTCCAATCTAGAAAAGCTTTCACTCTTCTGGGAAGACTTTCTACCAGATGTTGGAGTGTATCTGTGGAAATTTTTGCCCATTAATCCAGAAGAGCATTTGTGAGGTGAGACACTGATGTTGGAGAGGACCTGGCTCGTAATCTCCATTCCAGTTTATCACAAAGGTGTTGGATGGAGTTGAGGTCAGGGCTTTATGCAGGCCAGTCAAGTTGTTCCACACCAAACTCACCCAACCATGCCTTTATGGACCAAAAGTCCGAACCCCAAACTGTTCCCACAAAGTTGAAAGCATACCATTGTCCAAAATGTTTCAGTTTGCTGAAGCATTAAGATTTCTCTTCACTGGCCAACCCCTGAAAAACAACCCCATAACATTATCCCTCCTCTACCAAACTTTACAGTTGGCACAATGCAGTCAGGCAGTTAACGTTCTCCTGGCATCAGGGCCGATACTAGCTTTTCTGCTGCCTGAGGCCAAAGCTGAAATGGCGCCCCCCCCCCCAGGATCTTGATTGACATCCCCCTGGCTGTTCTACATCACTAGCAACCTCCTACAACTCTTGCGGATGCGCCGTTGTTTTATACTTCCCTGACATGCACGGTGTAGTGATAAAGACAGACAGAGTGCACCTCGCTGCACAGTGCCTGCCCATGGAGCTAAAAGGAATGGCGCATCCGAGAAAGTTGGAGGAGACTGGTAGTGATGTAGAACAGACAGGAAAATGTCAATCAACCATGGAAAGGTGAGTTTGAAGGCAGGACTATGTGACTCTTTATGATAGCGGCACCTCCCTTTAAAGAGTAATTAGCATATAGGGTGCGCCATTTTAAAAGTTGATTTTATAGATTTTGCTGCATCTGAAAAAAACATACAGGGGAATGTTTGGAAATATTGTCAGGTCATGTCTTACCGCATGGTGGCGATTCAAGGAATTAAAACTACCTGACAGGTTCCCATCAAATAGACAATGAATCACAGCAATTCCACCTGCCCTGCAATTTTGTTATTATAAATATATGCTATATAATTACAGCACCAGAACCAAGCTCAGTACATAATTACAGCACCAGAACAAAGCTCACTACATATATACAGTACCAGAACAAAGCTCAGTACATAAATACAGCACCCGAACAAAGCTCACTACATATATACAGTACCAGAACAAAGCTCAGTACATAAATACAGCACCAGAACCAAGCTCACTACATATATACAGTACCGGAACAAAGCTCAGTACATAAATACAGCCCCAGAACCAAGCTCACTACATATATACAGCACCGGAACAAAGCTTAGTATATAAATACAGCACGAGCACAAATACAGCTCATTACAGAGATCAAATTAAATTTAGTGCAACCCCTGCCGTAAAGGTTTGTACGGTGTGAAACTACAGCTCCCAGCATTGCCTGAACAATGGTAAGGATATGCTGGCAGTTGCTTTTTCACCCAAAAAAAAATCATACCACCCATCATTTCGCAGCAGATCATGGAGTTACTACAGTACTGATTAGAGGCAGAATAAACATTTACATTGAGTGACTCACAGGTGACATCTTCTCAGATTCTAGTCGTTCTTTTTCTCTTTTCTTCTACATCTGGTCCAGACCCCTATGATGACTTCTCCCGGCCATAGCACATTTCTGCAGGTTGGCACTCAGATATCTTCAGCTTCTCACTTTTCACACATTTCTGCACCTATAAATTGAGGTAAAATTCTAATTGTGCCACATAGTACGCCCCTAAATATAATAGCGCCATACACTGTGTCCCTAATTATAATAGCACCATGCACTGTGTCCCACACACAGTGCCCAATGTAGATAGTGCTCCCTGTAGATAGTGCCCCCATAGAGTACCCTGTAGATCGTGCCTGTCATAGAGCCCCATGTAGATAGGTCCCATCATACAGCCCCTGTAGATAGTGACCCCATAGAACCCCATGCAGATAGTGCCCCTCATAGAACCCCTGTAGAGCGAACCACATAGAGCCCCTGTAAACAGTGCCCCACATAGAGCCTCCTGTAGACAGTGCCCCCATACATAGTGCCCCCTATAGAGCCTCATGAAGATAGTGCCCCCATAGAGCTTCCTGTAGATACTGTTCCCCATATAGACCTTCTGGGTAGTGCCACCAAAGATAGTGGCCCCTGGAGATAGTGCTCCCCTGGAGATAGTGCCCTACATAGATCCACCTGTAAATAGTGGCCCCCATAGATCCCACTGTAGATAGTGGCTCCCATAGATCCCCCTGTAGATACCGGCCCCCATAGATCCCCTGTAGATAGCGGCCCCCATAGATCCCGTGTAGATAGTGCCCCACATACAGTCCCCTGTAGATAGTGCCCCCTGTAGATAGAGTCACCGTATTAACTGGAAAAAAAACCTTTACAAACTCACCTGAACCCGTTCTCGCGCCGCCCTCTAGCAGGCCTGGTCCCTTCTGACTAAGTCTGCTGAAGCTGAACGACCTGATGACATGGCAAGGCGTTCTTTACACCACTCCATACGACGCTTGGCATTGTGCTTGGTGATGTTAGACTTACATGCAGCTGCTCGGCCATGGAAACCCATGCATTGAAGATCCTGGGGCACAGTTTTTGTGCGGATGTTAACACCAGAGGAGGTTTGGACTCTTCAGTTATTGAGTCAGCAGAGTTTTGGTGACTTTTATGCACAATCGCCTAAGCACTCTGTAACTTTATGTGGTCTCTACTTCATGGCTGAGTTGCTGTGGTTCATAAATGATTCCACATTGCAATAATACCACTGACAGTTTATCGTGGAATATCTAGGAGGGAAGAAATTTCCCAAACTGACTTGTTACAAGGTGGCATCCTATTACAGGACCACGCTGGAATTCAATGAGCTCTTTAGGACGACCCATTCTTTCAAAAATGTCAGTAAAGGCGACTGCATGGCTAATGCTGGATATTATACACCTGTGGCAACGGGACTAAATTAAACACCTGAATTCAATGATTAAAAAAGGTGTGTTCCGGTTATGTCCATATAGTGTATATGGATATAGTGTGTAGGAGTTTTCCCATGAATGGAAACGTTCCCTCGAGGATTGGGTTTTCAAGCTATTAATTCCGTATTTTGACAGTAGGTGCTTTATTTATGCTAGAAGTAGTATTATTAGTAGGGGTCTCTCCGGGACAGGATTTTTTTTTGTCAGAGTGTGTGTGTGTGTGTGTGTGTGGGGTGGGGTGGGGGGGGGATTGTATAACTGGAAGGTAAAGTACAGTGGACTATTGATTAAATACCTAATAATACATTCTCATGTTACTCATGCATCTGCTGTTTCTAGATTAGACTTAACAAGTGCTAAATATAACTACAGTGAAACACTTTATCTTGAGGTACTCAGGTCTATTGCCAAACATTTGTAGATTAATTGTTAATGAGACGGTTGTTTGAGAAACTTTGAGGCACAAGGCATGTTTCTAGTGAACGCCTGCACATCTAATATATAAATATATATATATATATATATATATATATATATATATATATATATATATATATATATATACACACTGAAATGGCCACTTTATTAGAGACCCACATCTAGTAGCACGTTGGACCTCCTTTGGTCTTCAGATCCGCAGCAGTTTTGTCATAGCATAGATTCCACTAGGTGTTGAAATCGTTCTGCGGGAATATTGGCCCATGCAGACAGGGTAGCTTCTCGCAGTTGCCTCCAAAGTGTAATTTTGTTGTTGTTATAGGGTAAACAGTTGCAATGAAGAGATGAACTTGGTTGGCCAAAATGCTTAGGTAAGCCCCTCTGTTCAAACATCCATCCCTCCATCCATCAGAGGACCCAGGGTGTGCCAAGAAAACATTCCACACACCATTATAGACCTCCACCAGCCTGTACTGTTCACACCTGACGAAGGGAAGGGCTCATCGATTCATGCTGGGTGCGCCAAATTCTGACCCTCCCATCGGCATGGTGCCACAGAAATCTGGATTTATCTGACCAGGCAATGTTTTTTCCAATGCTCAGTGATCAAATTGTTGTGCTCTTTTGCCCACTGGAGTTTCGTCTTTCTGTTTTCCTGCTGTTATAGCCCATCCGTGCTAAGGAATGACGAGTTGTGCATTTCGACGTGTTAGTTGGAGCAGCAGCGTTGTGTGCAGGGTGGTCATTCACTTTATGTTATAGAGCAGGCTTCATAGAACTTGTAACGTCTATGGATGCGGCCCGTTGTTCTGACTTAGGCTGGGTTCACACAACCTATTTTCAGGCGTAACCGAGGTGTATTATGCCTCGTTTTACGCCTGAAAATAGGGCTACAATACGTCGGCAAACATCTGCCCAGTCATTTGAATGGGTTTGCCGACGTACTGTGCAGACGATCTGTAATTTACGCGTCGTCGTTTGACAGCTGTCAAACGACGACGCGTAAAATGACTGCCTCGGCAAAGAAGTGCAGGGCACTTCTTTGCCACGTAATTTGAGCCGTTCTTCATTGAACTCAATGAAGAGCAGCTCAAGATATACGAGCGTCACAGACGCCTCGTATATTACGAGGAGGAGCATTTACGGCTGAAACGACGCAGCTGTTTTCTTCTGAAAACAGTCTGTCATTTCAGCCGTAAAAGCCAGCTAGCGTGTGAACATGCCCTCACCCTCTGACGGCCATGGACATGTGAGTTCTCAGTGGCAGCTCCCCTGAGGGAGACGCCGGAACTCACTTCCTGCTTCAGAGACTGTTTCCCGCGGGGCGCGCGCCCTTGCGCGTGCACGGCCTTAAAGGGCCAGTGCACACACAATTGCAGCTAATCTGCAATCAGTCCAGAATGCTGCTGGACTATAAAAAGGGCTCTGCCCTCTCGATCTTTGCCTGAGCATTGTTGTATACCTAAAGTTTGTCTTGCAAATGGTCTCCCAGTGTTTTTCCAGTTCCCAGTGTTCCTGCTGCCTGTACCCTGTATCCTGTGCTACCGTGCCGTCTAGAGTTGAAGTCGAGCTGTGTCTTCCGCTGCGTCTGCTGTATTACACCCACAGGGTATTTGTCTGCTGCCGGAGCCTTATCTCAAGCCTGAATCACCGCTACTGTCTACATTGCCGCAGGTACCATTTCTGGACTATAGACATTGTATTGTACCTGGTTGGCCAGCTGCCTATCCACTACGCGGTACGGCCCAGTGGGTCCCCGCCCCGCACCGTGACAGAACTGTTTCTTTAATTATAACAACCCACTAACACACACACACACACGCTTTTGCTGATGTTTTCATAGGAGCATCAAAAATTATACTAGAACTGGTTCTTTTATTTAAAAAAATACAGCTTTATTGAGAACTATTTCACCATAGTTAGAGGAAGTACATTACACCGTGCATAAAACATCACTTAAGGTTTATAATATCATATTAACTCAATGTAACATTTTTATAGACAAATGGGAAGGGTAGAAGAAGAAAGAAAGAAAACAATGGAGTAGGTAGAATAAATACACTGCCCAGTGAGGGGATAAATTAAAAGCTTTACATTAAAGAGGACCAGAAAATACTTGTATTCCTCATTAAAAAAAACAATTCTGAAGCATCTTAGAACTCTGCATTAGGCCATTCCTCCGTTATTACTCCTGAAACTGTATGAATAGGTTACCAACTGAGAGTTCCCATTCTCCTTGTCAATTGGGTGTATGCCCTGACACTGTTCAATCAAAGCTAGCAGTATCAGACTGCGTAGCTACACGCCCCATTGACTAATGTAATTTAAGCAGTGTTGTCAATATAGCCATAAATTTCCAGGAGGAATAACAGAGGAATAGCACAATGTAGAGTTCCCCAGAATTGTCATTTTATTAAAACAGACTCTCAAGAGAGCTGCCAGGTCCTTTTTAAGTGTATATATAATGCAGTGAACGAAACCTTAGTCTAAAGCTTCAAACATAAAGGCTCTCTGTTTGCTTCACATCATAACCACAATACTTGTAAGGAAGCAAGGAGAGGGAGACAAAAGAAACAAAATACCATTGCAAAATGCTTTGTAGGGCAATCCTATGACACCTCCTCTGATAATTGCCACAGTGAACCCTTTTTCCATTGCTTTAATATTTGTGTCAACATTACAGAGAAGTACATATTCCTTCATAGGATAAAATCATTAATACAATATAGGAATTTTCTTGTATGGAAGTAATGATCTGTATTGTGTTGTACTATTATGCAGGAACAGCACTAAAACAAGCACCGGTGGTGTATCAAGACTCCGAAGAACATGGTCAGTGCTATCATGTAAGACAAGGTATTCCTCCAGGGTAAGGGACATGCAAAAGGAAGCAATAACAGAGGGTGTAAACTTCATATGGTGTTAAAGGGATACTCTGGGAAAAACGGATACATTGTGTTATGCCTAGTGCAGTGACTGAGGGGGCGGTGCATGACACAGGGATCTTATCTGGTGATCTTTAAATTCCTGTGTCATGCTCCGTCCACTTTAGACCCTGAACTAGGCACATAGCATAGTGTATCAGTTTTGTTCAGAGTTTTCCCGATGAAGATGTTAAAATTTTTTTGAGATACTAGGAATTTCCTTCTTAGACGCAGATCTCAGAGTGAAGAAGGGGTCTCCTTAGTCCCCTCAAAATGCATTACTTTTATTGAGGCAGTAAATCTTTATTGAACTTTATGACATTTTGAATTCTATCAATGGAACACACTATGAAAATTGCCCCTTTGATAGTATGTCTTCCTGTAGAAAATTATGGTGTTGGGCCACACTGAGAAAATGTGCATAAATTCACTGCAACACGGGCCAATGATCGGGCAAAAAAGTTTTCGTATAAACATTCTTTTCCGACCTTTGCCCTGTGTAAACAGGGCAATGAATGGGGAAACACTCATTTATCGGATAATCGTATCTTTTATGCAGCAATAAATATTATCGCTGTTGGCAGCACATCGCCCTGTGTAAACAAGATGTGCTGCCGACATGATAGAAATGTATGGGGACGAGCGATCATAGTAATGATCGCTCATTCTCATACGTAACCAACCATTGTTGCCTGTGAAAGAAGCAAACATGTGCCGATCAATGAGCAGTCTCATTTATGGGCGCTTGTTTTTATGGCCCATATTGGCTGGTGTAATAAAATCTTAAGTTTACCACTGATAGTATATAACAATAAAACAATAACATTATAGTATCAATGATGATTGAAGTCTATATAATGATCATCAGAGATAATGACATTGCTGATATGAGCAGTCCCTGGAGGTATTTCCTCTTCCGGGTGAATGCCCATTTAACAGCATTACTTACTGAGTTGCCTCTTTTTGCCTTGAAAATGATTTGTCCTGGAGGGGGTGAAAGTGGGGCAAGCCCTTCTTTCCTGGAGGAAGAATATAAACACACACCAGACCCTCCTGACTCAAGATGAAGGGAGTGGGAGTGGGTACAGTGGTGTAAGCAGGGACCAGAAGTTGGGGCCCATTTTTTTGCCAGTTCTCATGATGTGTTAGGGATGAAAAATATTCTCTATAGAAATAAATCATAATAATAAATCATTGCTCCCAATTGGTGTATAGTAAAAAAACAATAAACTGCTGGGTAGGATCTAAAATAAAAAACATTAGTAAATAACTACATGTGGGGGGTTCTAAATTGATTGGGGTCCATGGAGAGCCCCCCTATAGATAACTAGTATGAAGAGGTTATGGTGGTCTTCAGAGTGCTGTGCCCCTTTTGCTCCCATTGGCTTCTGGTGAAGATGGATTGTAATGCAAGACTATGGCCTGTTGGTCTTTTCTCCTGAATTAAGCAGAGAGGAACCCAGGCACAGTATTGTGTGCTAGTTGTCACTGGAAGGACCATCACATAAATGGATCCATATTGAATATAAGTCTCATACATGAAAGTGAGGGGCCCCATGGCAAAGATCAGACAAGGCCTCTCATTACAGTACCAAGTCTTTTCACCCAGGACAGATGCCCAGGTGTTGTTTCCCCCTCCATCTTCTTTCCATGACCCGTGAGCCAATTTCCCACCTACTTGTTGACTAGCAATGTAGTTCCTGTAACAGTTTCCTGTAACGGCGGCGGACAGCCGCTGTCCCTCACATTCCGATGAAGGCAACAGCAGACCTCTGGCTTCTTGCCAGCCTCTACCTCCTTGGAGATGCCAACACACGCAGTCGTCCTGCTCTGTAGTGTCCTCTAGGGTGCGCGCACATGCAAAGGCTTACCAGATTATCCCCAGATCACGCTTGACTATAAGAGGGCTCTGCCCTTCCACTCCTTGCCTGAGCATTGTAGTTTACTACCCATGTTCATATTGCAAATGGTCCCTTAGTTGTATCCTGCTCCCAGTGTTCCCGTATCCTGCTTCCCGTAACCTGTTGCTGTATTTGTTCATAAGCCTACCTATAGTTGGAGTCGAGTGTGTAGCATTCGCCACGTCTGTGTCATCTGCCCCACCAAGAACCATCTGTGTCGAAGTCTCTGCTACACCTCGTGTCTGTCTGGTCTCTTACAGGTACCCTTGTGCTAAAGACTTTTTGCATAGACTGTTGTTTGGTCAGCTGCCTCTCCGCTACGGCAGAGCGGCCTAGTGGGTCCACATACACAAGGACCATGACAGTTCCTCTGGACAAAGGAGTTTTGCACAGGTTCTCAATAGTAAGGGATGGAACCAACCAGGACTGGGCCCCCTCTCTCCAAGGGCAGCCACATGGCCTTCCTCTATGTTATATACACCCTTGAGTTTAGAGAGAGACTGAACAGCCATTTAAAGAGCTGTAGAGCAATCAATTCCCCCTTTTAGCTGTATTATGAAATATTAACAAAATGTATGAAACTACAACTCCCAGCATTGAAAATAAAATATATCAGCAAATATAAGTTCTTGAGTTGACCTCTTCTTTCAAGCTGTCAGAAAATGAATTCAGCCACTTCTGTCTATACACATTAAAGAAGCACTCCAGTGTGTTTTTTATCCACCAACCCCCACTCACGGATCATGACATCTTTATTCGGACTCCCTGACTTGTACAGCATCTGCTGTAGGGACCGGAAGTCAATGTCTCAATGCAAGCATATGAGAGCCTCGATGTGAGTCTCGTAAACTGGAATTGAGAGTCTGACCTCAGGTTTCTACAGTAGATGCTGTAGAAATTAGGGAGTCAGAATGAAGATCACATAACGCCCGAGCGGCCAGGAATGGAGCGGCTACAGGTAAAATAGAGAACCAGGTAAGAATGATGCACAACTTTACACCACACGTCACCACATTAAAACGGGAGGGGGCAGAAAGAAAATAATCCCTGGAGTAATTCTTTAGAGATGGGTTGCAATGCATGCAATTGATCATAAGCCCCTTGTCTGGACGTGTAGGACACCTATATAGTGGTTATGGGGAGTTGGTCACAGGGGATCAAGAGAAGGCAGAGTTACTAAATGGGTTCTTTAGCTCTGTATATAAAACAGGAGAAAGAGCAGCTGATGTAGCCGGTGCCAGTGCTGTTACTATATCAGTTGATATACTGAATTGGCTGAATGTAGATATGGCCCAAGCTATGTTAAATAAAATAAATGTGCACAAGGCCCTGGCACAAGATGGGTTACACCCTAGAGTTCTTAAATAACTTAGTTCAGTTATTTCTGTCCCCCTCTTCATAATATATAGAGATTCTCTAGTAACTGGTATAGTGCCAAGAGACAGGCGCAAGGCAAATGTGGTGCCTATTTTAAAAAAGGGCTCTAGACCAGTTAGCTTAGCATCCATTGTGAGAATTGAGGTGCTATTGAGGACTATATACAGGATTATGTGACAATTTTTTTAATTATAATTGACAGCCAGCACAAATTTACTAAGGACAGAAGTTGTCAAACCAACCTAATTTGTTTATATGAAGAGGTGAGCAAAAGCCTAGACAGAGGGGCCGCTGTGGATATAGTGTTTTTGGACTTTGCAAAAACATTTGACACTGTCCCTCATAGACGCCTGATAAGTAAATTAAGGACTAGAGGTTTAGAAAGTAGTTGTGGTCAATGAATCCTACTCTGAATGGTCCCAGGTTATAAGTGGTGTACCCCAGGGTTCCGGCTGGGACCACTATTATTCAACTTATTTATTAATGATATAGAGGATAGGAATAATAGCACTGTTTCTATTTTTGCAGATGACACCAAGCTATGTAGTAATGTTCAGTCTATGGAAGAGTTTCGTAAATTAGAATAAATTAGAATAAATAACAGCATGCAATGTCAATCAGCTGCTTCTAAGGCTGGGTTCACACGAGCACATTAACGTCCGTAATGGACGGACGTATTTCGGCCGGAAGTCCCGGACCGAACTCAGTGCAGGGAGCCGGGCTCCTAGCATCATAGTTATGTACGATGCTAGGAGTCCCTGCCTCTCTGCAGGACAACTGTCCCGTACTGTAATCATGTTTTCAGTACGGGACAGTAGTTCCACGGAGAGGCAGGGACTCCTAGCGTCGTACATAACTACGATGCTAGGAGCCCGGCTCCCTGCACTGAGTTCGGTCCGGGACTTCCGGCCGAAATACGTCCGTCCATTACGGACGTTAATGTGCTCGTGTGAACCCAGCCTAAGACAAGCAAGATATTGTCGTGTATGAAAAGAGGCATGGACTCATGGGACAGGGATAAAATATTACCACTTTACAAAGCATTAGTGAGGCCTCATCTAGAATATGCAGTTCAGTTCTGGGCTCCAGTTCATAGAAAGGACACCCTGGAGTTGGAAAAAATACAAAAATAAAGCAACTAAACTAATAAAGGGTATGGGGAATCTAAGTTATGAGGAAAGATTAAAATAGTTAAACCTATTTAGCCTTGAAAAGAGACGACATGTGCATGGCCGTGATTTTCGGGTTGGCCGGGGGTGGAGTGTCACCCGCAAGCCGCCCACAAATCGCGGGCCGTGCACATGGCCGCAGCCATTATTTGCTATGAGCCTGGACCGCCGAACACGGGCGTAATAAGACTTGCCGGTTCTTTCTGCGGTCCGGGCTCCTGGGCCATGTACGGACCGTGGAAACCACGGTCATGTGCATGGCCCCATAGGAATGAATGGGGCCGCAATTCTCCCATGGGTTTTTGGGGGAATTGCGGCCGCAAAAGCACGTTCGTGTGCATGGGGCCTAACGAAGCCGGTCGCAGGCGAAACGCGCGTCGAGGCGTTCCTGTGCCATCTCTCCACGTCCCCTGCTTGCATCATGTCCACAGGTATTTAAACTGTTTATATCTTTTTGTATATGTTGGTTTGCATACACATTATTCATCCTTAGCATATCTGTGCTATGTACTCCTTGTAACGGGCATTATTTTTACAACATATATATAGCCATATATACTTCTTTTGTCTTATTTGACATTTCATTTTTACTTGTATCCATGGCATGTTAGTACTGGGACGTTGTTTGAGGTTGGTTGTTTTCCTGTGTTCCTTATGGTATGTTGTCATCTTTACCAGATCGCTACTCCTTTAGATATATGATCCGTCATATTTTTCATTATATCTAATATTGTTATACCATGTATTGTTATGCACTAATAAAGTTAAATATATTTTTACTATCCATGGTATTTATTTTCATACTTTATTGGGATGTCACGTCCCTTGCGCTTGTGCGCTTGTAGGTTGTTTCCTAGTTTGTTTGGGGATTTCCCCTTTTCTCGCTGTACCTTGTTTTGAGGTTTGCTGTAGGTTTACATGGGGCCTAAGGGGGGACATAATTAACTTATATAAATATATGAATGACACAAGAAATATTGTGAAAACCTGTTCCATGTAAAACCCCCTCAAAAGACAAGGGGGCACTCACTCCGCCTGGAGGAAAAAAGGTTCAATATCCAGAAGCGACAGGCCTTCTTTAGGGCTCATTCAGACGAGCGTGTTCCTCATCCATGTGCTGTGCGTTGAAATAACTCACAGCACACAGACCCATTCATTTCAATGGGGCTATTCAGACATGCATGAGTTTTCACGCAGCCAGTGTCCGTTGCGTGAAACTCACTGCATGTCCTTTATTGGTGCGTTTTTGCGCACGTAGTCGTCCATTCAAGTCTATGGGTGCGTGAAAACATCCGTGTGCTGTCCGTGTTTCATGCAACATTTACAAAGAAATGCATAGAAATAAAAAAAAAGAAGCGCTTGCACGGACGTGAAAAAATGCATGCCACACGCAATACACACTGACATGAAATGTAGGAAAAACGCTGCGTTTTTTACATGCGCAAATCGGACACGCTCATCTGAATGTACCCTTACTGTGAGAACTGTGAATCTGTGGAAGAGCCCACCGCAGGAGCTGGTCACCGCAGGAACCGAAAATGGATTAAAAAAAGGCTTCGATATTTTACTAGAACAAAAAAATATCGGATCCTATGGGAATGTGTAGCATTTTTGTTTAATCTCTTCCCTTTTTCCCATCCCTTGATTAAACTTGACGGTTATATGTGTTTTTTTCAATTATGTAACTATGTGTGACATGTCGCATTGTCCTCCTGGAAGATTCCATCTGCCCCAGGGAAGACAAATAGCATCCATGGGTGGACGTAATCTGCAATGATGGATTCATACCCAAATCGGTTCAGAGTTCCTTCCACATTGAGGAGTGGGCCCAGAGAACGCCATGAAAAAATTCCCCAGACCCAAACCGCTGCCGCCACCAGCTTGTGTTCTTCCAGCAATAGTTGCAGGGTGTTTGTTCTCTGATGTTTCTCGCCTGACATGCCAACTCCCATCCGTTCGATGAACCAGAAAACGTGACTCATCGGAGAACGCAACCCTTTGCCAATCATCAATGGTTCAATTCTGATACCGCTGTGCAAGTTGAAGCTTTTTTTTTTCCGATGCACCTTTGTTAGCAAAGGATCAGTGACCATCCGTCTGCTTCGGAGCCCCATACACAGTTGTGTTCGCTGAACTGTTGTTTTAGACACGTCTGGTAGCCCCCTGGTTGATTTTCATGGTGAGCTGCTCCACTGTAGCGTGTTGTTCGGCCCGCGCGCCCCTTCGTAGCTGAAGTTCACCTCTCACATCAATGGCACATGGTGCTTCGCAGTTTCTACGTTGGTTATTCCTAAGGGTATGTTCACACGCACTGTTTTCAGACGTAATTCAGGCGTTTTACTCCACGAATTACGCCTGAAATAACGGCTCCATTACGCCTACAAACATCTGCCAATTGCTTTCAATGGGTTTTACGATGTTCTGTTTCCACGAGGTGTCATTTTACGCGTCGGTGTCAAAAGACACCCATGTCAAAGAAGTGCATGTCACTTCTTTGGACGTGTTTGGAGCCATTTTTCATTAACTCCATTAAAAACAGCTCCAATAATGGCCGTAAAAAACACAGCGAAAATCGCGAGTGGTTTAAAAAACGTCTGAAAATCAGGAACTGTTTTCCCTTGAAAACAGCTCCGTGTTTTCAGACGTTTTTAGTCTAGTGTGTGAACATACCCTTATGGTGCCATTTGTCCACTCACAATACACTTTCACCACAGCAGAACGCGAACAGTTCACAAACTGCCACCATTTGGCCGAAAGCCGATAAATCGCCCCTTTTACCCAAGGCAACAACGAGTGATGTGTGTTCAGACAGCCTATCGCACACCTTATATACCCACCAAGCCAGCCCACGACACATCACTTCCTTCGTGGGCTACGCGCTGCCGATGTTGAAAGTAGGAGGTGGTCATAATAATGTGACTGTGTAGTATTGAATGGAATAGTGTGATATGGTATGGGATGATATAGCATGGAATGGTGTTATATGGGATGATATAATATAGCATGTAATGATTTGGTATAGTAAAGAATGGTATAGCCTGGAATAGTGTGATATGGTATGGGATGATATAGCATGGAATGATGTGATATGGTGTAGAAATAGTATGGTAGGAATGGTTGGATATTAAATCTAGCTTTTCACATTAGATAAATGTCAGCAGATCGAATATAAATGTATAGGATCATCCTGTCTCTCCCCTGATGTCAGGGGGAAAAGATTTCAACATGTCTGATCCTATGTACTTCTCAGAGATAAGCTGTTGCTAGAGGGGTCTGGCAGGTACTTTTCTCCCTCTACCCTATTTTGTGCTTGTTTATGTGGGGCTGGAGAGGATGGCCATCACCTATCTTATGTGTATGGTCAGTTAGACAACCATTACTTTCATCAGATAATTCATTACTGTCATAGTACAGGAAGGGGAAGATCTTCAGAAGGAGAACAAGTTAGAGGAA
Organism: Rhinoderma darwinii; assembly: GCF_050947455.1. Lineage (NCBI taxonomy): Eukaryota > Metazoa > Chordata > Amphibia > Anura > Rhinodermatidae > Rhinoderma > Rhinoderma darwinii. Next base: position 88,037,486 of record NC_134696.1, read on the forward strand.
ACAATAAATACTTTGTTAAAGAGGCTCTGTCACCAGATTTTGCAACCCCTATCTCCTATTGCAGCAGATCGGCGCTGCAATGTAGATAACAGTAACGTTTTTATTTTTAAAAAACTAGCATTTTTGGCCAAGTTATGGCCATTTTTGTATTTATGCAAATTAGGCTTGCAAAAGTACAACTGGGCGTGTATTATGTTCGTTACATCGGGGCTACTTTTACTAGCTGGGCTTTCTGACGAGAAGTATCATCCACTTCTCTTCAGAACGCCCAGCTTCTGGCAGTGCAGACACAGCCGTGTTCTCGAGAGATCACGCTGTGTCGTCACTCACAGGTCCTGCATCGTGTCAGACGAGCCGGCACCAGAGGCTACAGATGATTCTGCAGCAGCATCAGCGTTTGCAGGTAAATCGATGTAGCTACTTACCTGCAAACGCTGATGCTGCTGCAGAATCAACTGTAGCCTCTGGTGCCGATGTGGCCGACACGATGCAGGACCTGTGAGTGACGTCACAGATCTGCACTGCCAGAAGCTGGGCGTTCTGAAGAGAAGAGGATGATACTTCTCATCAGAACGCCCAGCTAGTAAAAGTTGTAAACACGCCCCCGATGTACGCACATAATACACGCCCAGTTGTACTTTTACTTTTCAACACGCCCAGTTGTACTTTTGAAAGCCTGATTTGCATAAATACAAAAATGGCCATAACTTGGCCAAAAATGCTCGTTTTTTAAAAATAAAAACGTTACTGTAATCTACATTGCAGCGCCTATCTGCTGCAATAGCAGATAGGGGTTGCAAAATCTGGTGACAGAGCCTCTTTAAAAGCTCCAGCTTAAATTAACATAGGCACTATAATCAGCGCATGTAAAAACGAGCTTTTTTTTTTTTTTAATACCTTTTTTTTGCTGTTTACTTATTTTTAGACCTTTGAACTGTGCGGCAGTGTTATTTGGGTGCCTTGTGGCAATGTTATTTGGACTGTATGCTTCTATTATCTGGGCTCTACATGAGAAACCATAAGGTTGGGACTGTCAATAGAAGATGCACAGGGCACCAACCAACCTAAGCCTGGCCCTCTTATCAGTCATTTTAGGAGAGAAAACATTTGAAAATGAAATAGACTGTGAAATGATGTTTCAGAAAGCAATAGGTGATCCAAAAATAGAGACTAAGCTAGGCTCCCACCTATGTGTGCAGTTCATCAAATGTTTACACCAGTCAATTTTGTCCGTAACAACGAGCGCTGATCAATGAGACAGCTCGTTGATCTGCGCTCATTTGCTCCTTTCAAAAGGAGCTATCATTGGTAATGTATCAAAGCGAGCGATCGTTCCAATGATCACTCGTCCCCATACAATTTCATCAGGTTGGCAGCACATCTCCCTGTTTAAACAGGGAGATGTGGTGCCAACAACGATAATATTTCTTGCTGCATAAATGATACGATCAACCAATGAATGAGCATTTGCTCATTCATCGGCTGATCGTTGCGATGTTTACACAGGGTAATGATCGGGAACGAACGTTCATGTCAATGCTCGTTTGCCCGATCATTGACCTGTGTAAAAGGGCTTTAGCTGAAGGAATGGTAGTATTGTCTTCACATACATCTTAAGTCAGACCATGTCAATTAGGTTGTGTTCACATCACGGTCGCTTTCCGCTGAAGGGTTCCGTCGGAGGATTCCGTCGGGTTAACCCTTCAACGGAAAGGCAAACTCAAACTTAAGCTATTGGTTCCGTCAAGAACAACGGAACCATGTCACAACGGTGACTGACGAAAACCATTAGCTAGGTTTCCGTCACCATTGATAACAATGGTGAGGGAAATGGAAGCTTAGGTTTGAGTTTGCCTTTCCGTTAAAGGGTTAACCCGACGGAAACCTCAGACAGAACCCCTCAGCGGAAAGCGACGGTGAAGAGAACACAGCCTTAGAGGGATGATTCATTATCAATCTAACCCTTAGGGTATGTTCACATGCTTAACAAAAAGCGGCTGTAAAATACGGAGCTGTTTTCAAGAGAAAACCGCCTCAGATTTTCAGCCATTTTTTATTCATCAAGTGTTTTTTATGGCCATTTTTAGAGTTGTTTTTCTATTGACAATGAAAAACGGCTCCAAAAACGGCTCAAGAAGCGACATGCACTTCTTTTTTTACCAGCCATTTTTTTACTCACCGTTTTTAAAAACGGCCGAGTAAAAAACGCCCCGTGGGAACGGAACGCCGTTTTTCCCATTGAAATCGATGGGCAGATGTTTGGAGGCGTTCAGCCCCCGTATTTTCAGCCATTTTTTTCAGGGCGTTTACCGCCTGAAAAACGGCTGAAAATAAGCCGTGTGAACATACCCTTACTGGTATCTGCTATAATCCCTTAAAGACAAACATTGACACTGGACTATAGCCACGAAAGGTAAGACAATCTTCTTAAAGGTCTTGAAAAGTTGCCAGTCAACGTGTATAAACAGATGCCAAAATTGACATAACAAGAAAACACGTTTATCAGACTGCACCTCTAATGTGAATTCTCTTTATTACAACATTATATAATACGAAAAAGACACAGACAAAAAGAACATTTAAAAATGTACAAACGTGTGCCGGACCAAAGTCCTAGCCCTGATCAGGCAGAAACGGTTGCAGTGGGCTCAGAAATACAAGACGACTAATTTTCAAACCGTGTTGTTTACTGATGAGTGCCGTGCAACCCTGGACGGTCCAGATGGATGGAGTAGTGGATGGTTGGTGAATGGCCACCATGTCCCAACAAGGCTGCGACGTCAGCAAGGAGGTGGCGGAGTCATGTTTTGGGCTGGAATCATGAGGAGAGAGCTGGTAGGCCCCTTTAGGGTCCCTGATGGTGTGAAAATGACCTCTGCAAAGTACGTAGAGTTTATGACTGACCACTTTCTTCCGTGGTACAAAAGAAGAACCGTGCCTTCCGTAGCAAAATTATCTTCATGCATGACAATACACCATCTCATGCTGCAAAGAATACCGCTGTGTCATTGGCTGCTATGGGCATAAAAGGAGAGAAACTCTTGGTGTGGCCCCCATGTTCCCCTGACCTCAACCCTATTGAGAACCTTTGGAGAATCCTCAAGCAAAATATCTACAAGGGTGGGAGGCAGTTCACATCAAACCAGAAACTCTGGGAGGTTATTCTGACATCCTGCAAATATATTCAAGCAGAAACTGTCCAAATAATCACAAATTCAATGGATGTAAGAATTGTGACGGTGATATCAGAGAAGGGGTCCTATGTTAACATGTAACTTGGCCTGTTAAGTTTTTTTTTGATTGAAAGAGCTTTTGATTTCTGTAAATATGACCTCCTGATGCTGCAAATTCAACAAATTACCATTTTAGTTCTCTTTACAACCTTTAAAATGTTTTGATCTCTGTTGTGCATAATAATTTGAAACAGTGCATTTTGAGTTTTTTACTTCTAAAAAAAAGTGTCATCATTAGGAGATTTGTTCAATAAAATTCGCATTATACTCCAACGGTTGATGGCTGGAAGATTATACTGACTGTAATTTGCATCGACTATTTAGGAAAATCACCGGAAAATAACACTTGCATATTAATTTGGAATGTGGTGTACAAGAGCAGATGGTTCCCTACCTGTGAAGGAAGAGTATTAGCTCGTGTGGCATAATGCCGATCCAGCTGTGCATTTCCGCAGCACATGTGCAATAAAGGAATAATGACTTCCTCGGGTGGTGCCGGCCATACCAACAACGCATGTCCACGGCTCTACCAACAGCGCATGTGCGATAGCTGTACCAACAACGCATGTGCGATAGCAAGTGCCGGGCACCACAAATGCCCAATAAAGAAAGGCTAATCCAAATTTGCAGAACATGCACAACGATTAAGTTATAGTTGACACCATCACAGACAGCCAATGCGCTTGTGTTTTAACTGCATAGTACACCTGTAATTCAGCAAACATACATAATAATATGCCATCTGTGGTTACATAGGTAATTAAGTATATATAGATCAATGTGTCAATATTCTGCATAGGTAACGAAAAAGTATTAAAGCATATCCTATCAACTATAAAAGTCAAAATAGACAAAATGCATGAATATAACTAAAGCATTATGATGCAAAAATATCTGCCCTGTTTATTTGTCATTAGAAATTTACAGATATAAAGTGAGAAAAATATGAAATAAATTTTTTTTAAAATAAAAGCAAACTACGAATGAACCATAAAGTGCACAAAAATTCACCTTGGAGACCCCACAATATAAAAATGTTACGTTTTGTATTATATATACACACATTTTTTTTTTTTCTCTGCAGTGCTAATTAATTAACCCTTTATGGAGTATTATCACATTCTTCCATATTTGCACGAGCGAATACTCTTCCTTCATTGGTAGGGAACCATCTGCACCTGCAAGCATTACTGTAACGACGGGGGTAGGGAAACGAACAAGTGAGCCCTAATCTACCCGCCACTCTGTCCCTGCCTACTTGCAACGACCCGCCCTAGGCGACGGGGTACAACTGGGCGGCGGTCCCTACGCTCAGTAAGTGCACGAGACAAACATACAAGGGAATACAAAGCAAAGGGAAAGGGGCAGTTGCCCACGGCAACACCGTGAGCAACCAGAGTGGTGAACGAGCCAAGTCAAACCAGGAGAGCACGAGGTACCAAACGCAGAGCAGGAGAGTAGTCAGTAAGCCAGGGTCAGTATGGAGCAGGATCAAATAGTTAGGAGCTGTAGCTGGGCCAGGAAACCACACGAGAAGAATCACAAGCAAAGGAGGAACAGGAAAGGCAGGTATAAATAGACAGAGGGCGGGAGCTAGATCCGTCTGGCCAGGCTGCGATAGGCTCTCCCACTCCTAAGCCTGCCATCCTGAGTGGTGGAAGATGGAGTCAGTCTCAGAGACGTAGATTCAGGTGCAGACTGATTACCTATGGGAGTTAACCCCGAAGCTGTGTCTGGCAGATCCTTTACAATTACTTTCAATTTTGCTTATTTTTGTTGGGTTGTGTAGTAACCCTTGGGGGGTGGGGATTCCTAGAATGGGACTGCCATCCATGGGTAGATTCCTCTGTATACAATGATTTGTTCACTTTACCATATTTTTGACTTTACCATGTTACACTATTTAACAGACGTTTCATTATTTGGACCTTACCCCTGATGAAGCCGGTAACACGGCGGTACACATGGGGTCCTCTTATCCTCATGGAGCCATAGCCATAAACCCACCCGTTTTCTTCACAGCTTTTGTAAGATCGTACATATTTATATATGCTGTATGCAGCGTCGGCAGTCGCTGGTCCCGCTCACCCCAGCAGCCTCGTTGTTCTCTGCGCCAGCGTCTCCCTGCTCTGGGACGCTGGCGCACTCTGCTCTCTCCACAGATCGGTGTCTGTAGGGTGCGTGTGCTCGCCACCATTCTTAAAGGGCCAGCGCGCAAACCAGGAATATTGATCCCCAAGCTATCCCAGCACACCCTGGACTTTAAAAGGAACTCTGCCCACTTCCTCATTGCCTGAGGAATGTTGAGTCTTACCCGGTGTTTGTCTGCAAAGGTTCTCCAGCCCAATCCTGTATCTGTGTCCGAGCCAAGCCAAGTGTTTGAGACAACTGCACTATCCATTTCCGGTGTCATTGCCAAGTCAAGTGTCCGAGACGACTGCACTATACGTGTCCAGTGTCCGTATCAAGTGTCCGAGTCTACTTCAGTGTTCAAGTCTGGTTGTCCAGCACCAGCCAGCTACCCAGGTACTCTCGCGCTAGTGCCTGTCATAGACTTTCCATTTGACCAGCTGCTACTCCGCTACAGCGGAGCGGCTCAGTGGGTCCACATACCCCAAAGTCGTGACACTCTCCTTGTATTGCAGGGATATTTAGATGGTTCTGATCGGGTAGCGCTACACAGAGGAGTACCTAGGTTCTCCTGCACCCGGGACAAAGGTTCAAAATTGGCACCCCCCCCCCCCCCCCCCCACAACTTATTTCTCACTCTTTACTTTTCTCTCAACATGTTTGCTTTCTCTACCAATTAACGAGGTGTAATTTTTTTCCCCACAATTTTTATTTTTTTAATGTAACTCAAACATAAAACCATTTCTACATTTTACAAGCAATATAGTTATATAAGGGAGTTACCATAACAATAAATTAAAAGAAAATTAATTAGAAAGGCACCACGCAACCCCCTGTAGATAGCGCCACACATAGCCCCTCACTTGTAGATGGTGCCACACAGCACTGTAACAATCCGATTCCCTTTGCCACGGGTGTGTTTAGGTCCGAGGTACTCAACTACTCCCAGGAGTTTAATGCCTCTAGCTAGCCTGGCAGTTAGTTCTCTGGATAACGTCAACAGGTAGGGAATAGAACAAAACAGAGGGACTGGAGATAGGGACCATGATGGGTATAACACAGAGAGGAATGTCAGGTAGAGGCAGATGTGCTACCTGGGAAGAGACCTAATGTAGTCAGAAGAGATAACCCAGATAAAGCAGCAGTGCCGTTGTAGTAGGTAGGAGAGTAGTCAGACAAACCAAGGTTGAGTAACAGCTCACACCACTCCATCCTAGATCATCCCATATCACACCACTTCATGTTATATCACATACCATATCACACTATTCCATGCGGTCATCCTAAATCATATCACACCATTCCATGCTATATCATCCCATACTATATCCCACCATTCCATGCTATCCCATACCATATCACACCACTCCATCCTATATCACCCCATACCACACCACTTTATGCTATATCACATACCATATCACACCATTCCATGCTATATCACCCTATACCATTTCGCACTATTCCATGCTATATCATCCCGTACCACACCATTCCATGCTATATCACCCTATACCATTTCGCACTATTTCATGCTATATCATCCCATATCACACCATTCCATGCTAGATCATCCTATACTATTTCACACCACTGAATGCTATATCATCCCATTCTATGCTATAACTTCCCTATACCATAGAATATCCCACCATTTCTTGCTATGTTATCCCATACCATATGAGAACATTCCATACCATTCCATGCTATAGCATCCTAGACCATATCATACCATTCCATGCTGTCATCCCGTACCATATCACGCCATTCCATGCTATATTATTCCATAACAATATCATGCCATTCCATATCATATCACACCTTTCCATGCCATATTATCCCATATCACACCATTTCATAATATATTATCCCATACTATATCAGATAATTCCATGCTATATGACCCCATATCACTCCAAGTCATGCTATACCATCCTATAGCATATTACACCATTCCATGCTTTAATCGCCCCATACCATTTCACCCTTATCCATGCTATATCATGCCATACCATATCACCCCATTCCATGCTATATCATCCTATAGCATATCAAACCAATCCAAACAAAATCATTCTATACCATGTCACACCATTCCATATCACAGGATTGCATGCTATAACATCCCATCTTCACTCCATTCAATGCTATATCATCCCATTTCATTTTTACATCATTCCATGCAATATAATCCTATACAAGATCATACCATTCTATGCTACGTATATCATCCTATAGCATATCACACCATTACATCTTAGATCATATAATACCATAGCACACCATTATATGCAATATTATTATACAATCTTGTTCTTTGTTGATGCCATGTATGTGTGTGTGTATATATATATATATATATATATATATATATATATATATATATATATATATAAAATATTTTTTTTATTTTTTTTACGATAATGTAATTAGTAATGTGTGCAGCAGACTTTATTGCCTCAGCCACTAAATTATTTACTGTACTACAAGGGCTGTTTCACATGGATGGGTTCCCTAGAGGTACAATATAGCAATAAGTCACTAGAGATGAAGGAATCTTTTGTTGTTTCTCCAAGTTGTAAATCCATCTTATTCTCGGTGAATGTGACACCTGGTGAATTGTTTCTACCACCTCTGTGTGTAAAGAATGTATTGGTGTTGGTATTTGCAAAATTAGTAGTTTCAGAATGGAGACAATGTACACTCCAAAAAAGTAACAACCCTTCTAAGATCAATATGGGGTGAAAAGAGCCAGTTTGGTTGATAAAAAAAAAAAAAACACCAAAATCTGGTGAAACAAGTATAGGACTCTATTCATGTTTATTATCCTCAAAGAGAATCAAACTATAATTTACCCTTCACATAAATAGCAATTAAACCGGCTTCACAGGTGAAATGTCCACCCCTACTATGATACATGGATGTAGGATTTATGGTGTATTGCAACATAGCCTGCGTTGCATTGCAGAACATTGTATGTTTGATTTCAATGGCTGATTGGAGAAGGGGTTGTCTCATGAAACAAGCCCTTTTAAGATAGAACCTAGGTGATCGCTGCGTGTTCAGCTTCTCTATTGCTGCTATCGCCTTGTAAGTAAATCTCCAATGTGTCATGCAATAAAATCCAGATTGATCCTGACTGAGGGCCCCATGCACACGACGGTGCCCGTAATCATGGTCCGTGATTACGGTCATGGCCGCCTGCGGACAGTCATCCACATTTGCAGACTGTGCTCCCATTATAAAAGTATGGGAGTAAGGTCCATAAAATAAAAAAACAGGACATGTCCTATTTTTTTATGGAAGGTTTCTACGGCACGGAAACCTTTGCATAAATATACGGGAAAGTGTCTGTCGGCCATTGAGATGAATGGGTCCGTAATTATGGGCGAAATCTACGGTCATGTGCGTGGGGCCTGACATTGCACTAGATAGCCACAAGAATTAGATATCAGAAAGCAGGACATGCTGTAAACGTGGAATGTAGTGCAGGAAATAATGACAACAAGAAACAATGAACCAAAACAACAAGTAAAATATAACTTTATTACAAAATGATCATACAATTATCACATAAATATACTCCCTTTTAATAAGAACATGAATATGCAGCCTTTAGAAACCCGACTGATGGACATCCAGGCTGCCCGTTTCATTACTTGGAGACCATTAGGACTAAAGCTGCTGGTTGCAGTAGGTGGTGGTTGACCGAACAATCGTTAGGGTATGTGCACACGAGAAGTGGCTTTTACGTCTGAAATGACAGACTGTTTTCAGGAGAAAATAGCTGCGTCGTTTCAGACGTAAAAGCTCCTCTTCGCATTTTGCGAGGCGTCTTTGACGCCCGTAATCTTGAGATGCTCTTCATTGACTTCAATGAAAAACGGCTCAAATTACATTGCAAAGAAGTGCCCTGCATATAATGTATATAAGTGTCCTGCACTTCTTTGACGAGGCAGTCAAATTACGCGTTGTCGTTTGACAGCTGTCAAACGACGACGCGTAAATGACTGGTCGTCGGCACAATACGTCGGCAAAACCCACTCAAATGAATGGGCAGATGTTTGCCGACGTATTGTAGTCTTATTTTCAGACGTAAAACGAGGCATAATACGCCTGAAAATAGGTCGTGTGAACCCAGCCTTAGTCCGACAACCATCTTCCTTGACTCCCCCATAAACATGCCTGTTCAGGTCGGGACAGCAGGAAATGACTGCTATAGAGGTTGCCTTCCAGCTTTCCCTGAACCCTGAATGGCAAATCAGTCAAGTAAGGCAGTGATGCACAAGTAGGTGATGGATCCACTGCAAAACTTTTCAAATGTACTATTCAGTTGAGTGAGAAATCTGGGTGACAACCCTTGTGGGATTTTAGGATTCCTAGGCAAAGGAATAGATAACCAAGAAACCGTTGACAATTTCGTTTTTTTAGTGAAAAGTTAAAATTTTTTGTTTTTGTAATTTCATAATATACATTGTAGAGGTCTTTCTTATACAGTGCTTCAAATCCTCTGCTTCCATTCTCAGCCCTCGCGTTAAATGATGACATTCAGGCCACCTCCAATCACCATTAGGGGGAGTTTACTGTATACAGATTTATACAGCTCCCATCCAGTTCAATGATAAATCTGTATGCAGGGAGTTTCCAAGATCCCCCTAGTGGCGACTGAAGGCGGCCATTATTTTATCATTTAACTCTAAGGGTCTATTCAAATATAAGGGTCTATTCACACAGGGAGCTGACATCACTACTAATTGCCATAGTTACAGCGAATTTGCTAAATCATGGCTATAAATTACAATTTGACTGCACTGTGTGAATAGACCCTATGCAGGGGATTTGGAGCTTTGTATCAGAAGAATAGAGTCCAGACCACACTAAACATATATTAAGAAATTAATCTGCACGGAATTTTGGACCCAACATGAATTGGTGAATTTTTATTAAAAGGAGGAGATTTTTTTTTTTTTAATTCTGTCAACAGAATTTCCACTAAAAAAATGACACTTGAGAAAACCCAAAAAAAAATAAAAACCTGTTGTAAGCTAAACAGCACGCTTGTCTGGATACTGGGAAACAGTAGGATTAGGTTACATGGCTCTTTGACAAAGATGAAAAGACTGCCGAGAAGCCACCTAGACTGCTTTCCAGTAGGAAACACTACGTCACGTACTCCTATACAGATGATGAGGAGCCGAGTTGGTCAATACAGCAGAGCCGAATTTGTCAGGGCCAATAACCATGGAGATTTGAGGGATCATAATGACAGTGTGAGGGAAGGAGAAGATAAACGGTTAAACTATTGATCTGGCCAATGTAAAAATCATCATATCGTCATTTACATTACACAAAGCACTGCAGGCTGGCACGCCGCTCTTACGAGAATCGTCACTAGGCAACAATGATGCCGGTTGCTAGTGTCACCCTGATAGCAAAGTCCATCAGATCCTCGCCACTTTTCAAACCACTGATGAACGTGGCCATTCGCGCAACTCATGTAGCGATCTGAAGGCAAAACTACTGCATTGGGGTGAATTATTCACGTTTATTTCATTTAAAAAAATGTGGTGCTTTGGGTTTTGGTCATCACTGCAAAAAAGGGCTAATGTAAATACACTTATCTTAATGTTAAAACAAACACCTCGACGTCAAATTCAGCTCTGCTAATCAGCGGACAGCGTCATTCAGCTCGTCATGTAGCTCTGATACAGAATATATAATTTCCTGGTGTTGCAACATCTGAAAGTTTCAATGGGCTCGTTAAGTAAATATTTAGGGGATTGCTGACAGATAAAGAACAGGTGGCTTTGAACAATGAGCGATGATGCAAATAGTGATCACTAACTACGAAATGGAAATGGCTTTTACGGTGTCTCTAAATAATAAGGTGAAAGTGCTCTGTGGGTTTTGCAAGCACAAGGATGCAGATCCTGGACAATATCTCGAATGTTGCTCAGAAAGAAAAATCCTTGCTGAACACCTGCAAGGTTTTGTTAGCAATAGTCTGCATGCTGAACGTAGGTACGTCTGGCTTGAATACGAGGAAGAGCAGATGCAGCTCGGTCTTCACTGCATAGCATTTGTGGGTGCTAGATACAGTGTAGCACTGGTGAGCATGGTGAGTGAAGCCGGATGCGAATGTCTCCTCATAAGGAACTGAGAGAAATACAAAATGTGAAAAATTATGGAAAGAAATTAAAGGAACATTGCAGATTTAGAGTCATGGAACTCTACCTTCCCCAATAGTTTCACCGTTTTGGAGATCCATGGCTCTCCTATTCTAGGGCTGGGCTGAAGCCTGTGCTGACCTGACTTCTGAGCAGCACTGTGACGCGGAAGTTCGTATAGGACATTCTCCAATTGCCAACCACAGCAGGATTTCCGATAAAAGCTCCTATGTTTCTCATGACATCACTGCGGAGTTGTCAGGTTATCGAGGCCAGCAAAGGACTCAGTTGCTGCCTTGAAGAGGACAATTGGGGGAAGATTGCCATTCAGACGAGTGATAAATTAGGAGGGGCAAACATAGCTCTATAGACTGGCCAAATTTTCAGTTTTCTTTAATACAAAATGTACTATAATATTTAAAGAAGCGCTCCAGCGTTGTTGTTTTTTTTTTTTCTTTACATAATCATGCTAACTCACCTGCAATATTCTAGCAGTGTTATTTGTTTCTTCCCAGCTCAGTTGTATCTACACATTTTGAACCCTTTCATTATGGGCAGCAGTGTCATGTGATCTCAGTCTGATCACCAGAATAGACCATGTGTAGACAGAAGGTCAGCGTCTGCTGTGTAGATGACTTCCTGTGAACTACAGGATCATTTCATCACCAATCACATCCCTCCTGGTAGCTTTGAATCTCCTCCCAGGTCTGCCCACCCATCTACACCCTCCTTGTTCCTCTGTATGTCCATCATGTATATAGTGCTGCTGAAGAAATTATTTATGCCCTAAGGGGGAGTTCACACAGAGTTTTTTGATGCGGAAACCACGTCACAAAACGCGCCAAAAAACGGCCAAAAATGCCTCCCATTGATTTCAATTGGAGGCGAAGGCGGTTTTTTCCCGCGAGCGGAAAAACCGTCTCGCGAGTAAAAGAAGGGACATGTCCTATCTTTGGGCGTTTACGCCTTTGACCTCCCATTGACATCAACGGGAGGCAGAGAAAGCGTATATCGCAGCGTTTTTTTGCCCGCAGCGCTCAATGGCCGCAGTCGAAAAACGCCGTGAAAATCGGCGTGCAAGCAAAGCAAAATCTGCCCCAAAATTCCAAACAGAATTTTGAGGTCGATTTCCGCCTGCAAAAAACTCTGGGTCAACCCAGCCTAAGGGAGCAAGAGTGAAGTGATATAATTGGCGAGTCCATACAATGATTAGCTGCAGAGTTATAAACGGACTCACACGGACTGTCCATACTATCTGTAAATGCTTTGTGCAGAGTCTAGTGTATTTCTATGAGATGCTGCTCTCCCGTGCAACAACGGACATGGAGAAATAGATCACTAGCAAGAGGCAGAGGATACATGCTAAAGCTGCATCACATAGGATACACAGACACTGTAGTGTGAGTACATCAGTTCTGTCACTGATCTATCACTTGCTGAACTTAGGACTCAGAGCAGAGCACGTGAAGTGTGACTCCGTCCCCTCTACCTCTGCAAAACCAGAAGAATCGTGGGAAATGTAGTCTGCATTAGGGGAAACATATCAGAGGGAAAGAAGGAACCAAGATGGCATACAATGCATAAATGGCACATCAACTAGAACAGGTATATACAAGACTCTCTACATTATTCTTTAATAATAGCCTATGCTGCACTATATAGGCAAACATTTTTTTGCTGGAGTACTTCTTTAAAGGCAACTTGTCACCACTATTAAAGGTTTATTCCTAGCTCATAAAGTGATGGCATATGCTTAGAATACAGGACCCCCAACTGATCCTTAGAACGATGGGGCAGATGCGCTGAATAAGCGCTGCATCCCCTTCTAAGTTTTCCCTGGACCGCAGCACTCCCAACTGCGCAGGGAACTGAAGACAGCCGCATTTACTTAAATGGAGCAGTGTCGCAGTTCCCTTCACAGCAGGTGGCCAGGGTGAAAACGGTGAAGGGGTCAAAGCACTAAATCAGCACTGCGGCCCATTCACCGTTTTTACTGCACAAAGGCGATCTCTGCAGTCCCATAGAAACGAAAAGAAGTGGCAGCTCACATGTGTGAACTGCCACTCCGTTCATACAGGAGACTAGGAACTCCAGTTTCCTTGGTCGGTAGGGGTACCAATGGTGGGACCCGCAGCGATCAAACACTTATCTATCCTGTGGATAGGTGATAAGTTGTTGTGGTGGAATAACCCCTTTAAGTCTGCAAGGATACTGCTGACCACGTGGATGCAGGAGGTCCAGAGCTTTTTGATGGTGGCCCTGCTTCTATAGGTCAACTGTAAATGGTGAATAAAGGTGAACATAGGCTTTAATAGTTTCTGATATTAAGGCTTTCTAATTGGCCCCTGATCTCGGGCCTCAAGTATCCTAGTTGAGGCTCCAGCAGTGTTTACACTGCAGCATTTGTGTATAGAGCTACAAGGATGAATGACATTTATAGGGGTCAATGTATGCAGTTACGGTAGTTTTATATCCAGGTAAATGGATACGGCAGTTTAAACAAACATTGTGTCTCCTCGACAACAGGTTGTAATTCCAGAAACTTCTAACTTCCACAACTCCTCTAAGCCACTCCCCCATAATAAATTTAGACCACGCCATGTAACCAGTTTATTTTGGCACAATTAGAGACATAAATTGGACACATTTTGCCTAGTAAATCACCCCGTGTTCCTAAAACCATACATCACACGTTCATGCATCATTTTTCAGGGTTGCGTTATATTGGAGTCGTGTATTCTATGGTTGAAGTTGATCATGACATTACTGAACAATGCCCGGGCTCATTTTACAGAGCCTGTCAGAATAGAAGGGAGCTCCACTGAAGAATAATGGCAGGTGAGATACAATACTCATGTAAGAAAAGACCTCAGAGCGGAATCAGATGTCACTGAACTGAAAAACGTTCCGGTGAACACGGCATAAAGCGATTTCTGGACACCTTCATTCAATGCTTACTATCGCTGGGCTTTAGTTACTAAAGCAAAGGGGGTGTACAATTTTGACCACAGGGCTTATAGGTGAGAACAATGGGATTTGGTTATCTTGATATTGATATCCAGAGCTGAAACTATACTTCACAGTGCGTGCGAATCTCTTGACAGGTTTTTGTAAAAAAAAAAAAAAAAAAAAAAAAAAAAAAAAAAAAAAAAAGATTATGCTAGTTAAGCTAATTTACAGAAAGTCAGCACTGAAAGGGTTAAATGGAGTCTGTCATCAGATTTTAGCCTTCCAAGCGGCTAACACCGCAAGTTAGCGATAGGGTAAGGCCAAATTCAGACGACTGTGGTATACGCCCTTGTGACGACCTTCACACGGACGCATATATTTCAATGGGGCCGTTCAATGGAGCGTGTGAAGGGTCTGTTGAAAAATGGAACATGTCCTATTTTGTTCCATTTTCACGGATCCCTCGATAGATTCAAGTCCATGGGGATCTGAAAACGGGACCCGCAGGGGTGCAATCCAGATGTGAAAAACGGCTGTTATTCACATCAGAGTTTGCACTCGTTCGTGTGAATCTGGCCTAAGGGGGTAGAAACATACAAAAGGTAGAATATGTTAGTCCGTGCGTCGTGGTAAGGAGGACGTTTTATTCTGTCGCACACTGTATGCCAATTAGCTTTCCCATGTCCGCCGAACCAGGAAGGGTCCGGCATCTTGAGCTCCAACCCCTCCCTTCCGCAGTTGACAGCTCCGAAGAGGAGAGGGAGCTCAAGGTGCCGGACACTTTCTGGTTCGGCGGACATGAAAACCTAATTTGCATACGGCATGTGGCAGAATAAAACGTATTTTTTGGTCATTTGGTCTCCATTAAAGAATAGAGTAATCTGGGATTGGTTACTAGGGAAATGCTGCTTGACAACCACATATAAAAGCCTGCAGCTAACAGGCAATGTGTCCATAGCAACCAGTCTGTCTCAAGTATCTTAGCTGTTGGGCTTGATAAAGCTCGGTAAAGCTATCCCAATCATCATCATCTATGCCTTACAGTCACCCGTGTCTCCTTATGTAACGATCACTAGCTGAACCTTACATACATACGGGTCAGAGAATTTGGTAATGATTTCAGATTACTACTTTACATTTCTTTCTATATGGCCTCTCCACGTTACATAGCACAAGGCAGGCTCTGTAGCGGTCGTAGCCGAGTCGTAAGCATGTAGAACATGTATTTACTGCCATCAACGAAGCATGAACCGAAATTTAATTGGCGATGCATCAGTGGCGTCACTAATTCAGAGTTATGGTCTGATGAATATTAGCTCTGCCCCAAAAAATTCCTGACTTAACTATGTATAAGTAAAAGGCACAGCCCTGACCATAAACATGCTGCGGTGGGAACTGAAACCAGTAGTAAATGCACAAAAACCGGTCAAAGTGAAAAACAGATGAAATTATAGGAAGCGTTAGGCACTGGTGCTAAACTTGGTGCTACATTGTCCTACCACATCACATAAGAAATGTACAGTGGGTATACAGTATATTTCAATTAGTTATGTGGAACTAGAACTTACTGTTTTTTCCATCAACAACGTCAGGGTTAAAGTAGCGCGAAAGAGCAAGTGTATAAAAAGAGCGAAGCGCTGCTCTGCGCTGCTCCAAAGAAAACTTCAGCTCTGGAAAAACAGAAGCAAAGAACATTAGTATCATCTAAAAGATTTGCATAGTCCTAGATATAAGAAACAACACATCGTAAAAAAAACAACAAAAAAAAAAAACAGGCGGTATTGCTAACGGAAGTAGTTGGCATCCAGTAGTGACGCTGTAGGGAAAATGTGCAGAGCAGCCACTCACATGAACGGGGGACCATGTAATACATGGTCATGGCTCTCCATGCTGGGGGTTACAGAGAAGGGAAACTCCTTCAGCCGATTTGTGCCACTTTTTAGCGCCGATTCCAACACGGTTCCCGTGTCAAAATCAGCAACAAAAAAACTGTGTGAACTGACCCTATTACATCCTGCGCCGCATTTCCCCTACAGCCAGTCTCGCCTATTATTCCCCACAATAGTAAGGGGAGGAATTCGACTAGTAGAAATATAATAGGGATTTTTTTTTTTTTATAAAAGATGTTCCCTAATATTACCTCAGATTCCCCCACACAATTTGACTATGTGATTAAAACAACTAATATTAATATGTAGCAGACGCAATTCAGTCAATTAAAGGGACCCTAGACTTGAAGCGTGACTTTTCCTAAAATGTTGGGGTCTGCAGTTATATATTCAACCCTTACATTTTATTTCTTAGCACATCATGCGGGCAGTTGTTACCATGGGGTACATAGTATACAACACAGAGGTATTTTCAACTTCCTCCATAGACTGTCGATGCCTGTTGTCAGGTGCCAGTATAGTGCAGTGAACACAGCAGACTGGCACACGGATCTGACATCCGAATTTCCCCACCCGCTGCAGTGTTTTTATTCTTTTTTTTTTTTTTTTATGCAAAACATAGTTGGGCTTCAGACCAAAGGATTCCAGTACCACGGTTTCTAAACTTACATAGGGAGCATAATGTAGTGCGTTCACCTGCAAACCTATATCAAAAGGACAAACTGAACACTGCTACATCTGTACAACGTACAAATGCAAAATAGACAAAACACGAAGTTACAGGTAAGGCAGAAAGTACACGGCTGATTAAGTAAATCCTAATGTGACATAATAACACGACATGCTACGTGACAGCTAATCTGGCCTCGCCTGTAACTTGTACTTGTTGGGTCTCTGCCCATTCATTATTGTTCTAATTGTCATGGCATCAACAAGGATAAGTCATGTGTACGATAGCTTCACCCGCCTTACCTAGTCTCATGTTCATTGTCACAATTAATGTAAAAGGTGCCGCAACTGGCATTATATTCTTGCATTGTGTTTGACATAATGAAAGAAAGAGATCAAGTACCGACATAGATACACAATCATGTTACGGATTACACACACAAATAAATTACATATTTGTAGATTTTTTTATATATATATATATATATATATATATATATATATATATATATATATATATATATATATATATTTTTGTAATTCATATATGTGGGGTTAGTGACTGCCTCCATTTTTTGATCTTGCACTCCTCCCACTCCTCCCATTCAGTACTGGGTGATTTTAATTAGTTTAATGGTGGTTCCTACCATCCCTAGATATATGTAGGCTTAGTCCCAGTTCTGGGTGTATGTGCAGCGTAGGTTCCCACCTCATAGAGGTCACCTTGTCGTGGCAGGTGGGCTCACACAATTTGATCAAAATGTGTGCTAAGAACCTCCCTATTGTAAGTAGATTGAGCAGTAATGCATATTTATTTACACTTAGCGGCTTATGTGGCATTCGTGTTTGCAGTGTACAGTCGCCATTTTATTGTGTGCTGTGTATACACACACATACATATATATATACACACATACATACATATATATATATATATGTATGTGTATATAGATGTATGTGTATATATATGTATGTGTATATAGATGTATGTGTATATAGATGTATGTCTATATATATGTATGTATGTGTATATATATGTATGTGTGTGTATATACAGCACACAATAAAATGGCGACTGTACACTGCAAACACTAATGCCACATAAGCCGCTAAGTATAAATAAATATGCATTACTGCTCAATCTACTTACAATAGGGAGGTTCTTAGCGCACATTTTGATCAAATTGTGTGAGCCCACCTGCCACGACAAGGTGACCTCTATGAGGTGGGAACCTACGCTGCACATACACCCAGAACTGGGACTAAGCCTACATATATCTAGGGATGGTAGGAACCACCATTAAACTAATTAAAATCACCCAGTGCTGAATGGGAGGAGTGGGAGGAGTGCAAGATCAAAAAATGGAGGCAGTCCCTAACCCCACATATATGAATCAAATATATATATATATATATATATATATATATATATATATATGCGCATATACACACACACACACACACACACACACACACACACAAACTAGTCCTTCTCAGTGAATTAGAATATCAAAAAGTTAATTTATTTCAGTGATTCAGTTCCAAAAGTAAAACTCATATTCTATAGATTCATTACACACAGAGTGATCTATTTCCAGCATTTTTTTCTTTTAATGT
The DNA here is from genome assembly GCF_050947455.1 of Rhinoderma darwinii. Lineage (NCBI taxonomy): Eukaryota > Metazoa > Chordata > Amphibia > Anura > Rhinodermatidae > Rhinoderma > Rhinoderma darwinii. The sequence goes on from NC_134696.1 coordinate 88,056,140, forward strand.
TGATGATTATGGCTAATAGTTAATGAAAATCCAAAATTTAGTCTCTCAGAAAACTAGAATATCATATAAGCCCAATTTCAAAAAAGATTTTTAATAATGATGCAGCCTAGTTTGGGCCTTAAAGAGGCTCTGTCACCAGATTTTGCAACCCCTATCTGCTATTGCAGCAGATCGGCGCTGCAATGTAGATAACCGTAACGTTTTTATTTTTAAAAAACTAGCATTTTTGGCCAAGTTATGACCATTTTTGTAGTTATGCAAATGAGGCTTGCAAAAGTCCAAGTGGGTGTGTTTAAAAGTAAAAGTCCAAGTGGGCGTGTATTATGTGCGTACATCGGGGCGTTTTTACTACTTTTACTAGCTGGGCGCTCTGACGAGAAGTATCATCCACTTCTCTTCAGAACGCCCAGCTTCTGCCAGATCACGCTGTGACGTCACTCACAGGTCCTGCATCGTGTCAGACGAGCGAGGACACATCGGCACCAGAGGCTTCAGTTGATTCTGCAGCAGCATCGGCATTTGCAGGTAAGTCGATGTAGCTACTTACCTGCAAACGCTGATGCTGCTGCAGAATCAACTGTAGCCTCTGGTGCCGATGTGGCCGACACGATGCAGGACCTGTGAGTGACGTCACAGCGTGATCTGGCAGAAGCTGGGCGTTCTGAAGAGAAGTGGATGATACTTCTCGTCAGAGCGCCCAGCTAGTAAAAGTAGTAAAAACGCCCCGATGTACGCACATAATACACGCCCACTTGGACTTTTTCCTTTAAACACACCCACTTGGACTTTTGCAAGCCTCATTTGCATAACTACAAAAATGGTCATAACTTGGCCAAAAATGCTCGTTTTTTAAAAATAAAAACGTTACGGTTATCTACATTGCAGCGCCGATCTGCTGCAATAGCAGATAGGGGTTGCAAAATCTGGTGACAGAGCCTCTTTAACCCCTTCGCGCTCAGCGACGTAATAATCCGTCGCGCTAACTGTATCGTTAGCGCTCAGCGACGGATTATTACGTCGCGGGAATAACGGCCATTTCGGCCGTCTTCCCGACACATACAGGAGCTGTGACAGCTGCTGTCTCGTACAGCAGCTGTCACAGCTCCTACAGCGGGGACCGATCGCTGTGTCCCCGCTGATTAACCCCTTAAAAGCCGTGTTCAATAGTGATCACGGCTTTTTAGGGGTTAAGCTACAATCGCCAGCCTGCTACGCGATAGCGGCTGGCGATGGTGGCTATGGCAACCGGACACCAAACAATGGCGTCCGGCTCTGCCATCGACGGAAGCCTAGTGGGTCCTGACGAAGTCAGGACCCACTATGCTTGCTGTCAGTGAGTAGCTGACAGTTCTAATACACTGCACTACGCATGTAGTGCAGTGTATTAGAATAGCGATCAGGGCCTCCTGCCCTCAAGTCCCCTAGTGGGACAAAGTAATAAAGTTAAAAAAAAGTTAAAAAAAAGATGTGTAAAAATAAGAAAATAAAAGTTTTAAAAGTATTAAAAGTAAAAATCCCCCTTTTTCCCTTATCAGTCCTTTATTATTAATAAAAACATATAAAACAAATAAACTATACATAATTGGTATCGCCGCGTCCGTAACGGCCTGAACTACAAAATTATTTCGTTATTTATCACGCGTGGTGAACGCCGTAAAAGAAAATAATAATAAACCGTACCAGAATCACAATTGTTTGGTCACTTCACCTCCCAAAAAATGGAATAAAAAGAGATCAAAAAGTCGCATGTCCCTAAAAATGGTACTGATCGAAACTACAGTTCGTTACGCAAAAAATAAGTCCTCGCACGGCTTTATTGATGGAAAAATAAAAACGTTATGGCTCTTAGAATAAGGCAACAGAAAAAGTGAATGATAAACGTATTTTATTGTGCAAACGCCATAAGACATTAAAAAAAACTATAAACATCTGGTATCGCCGTAATCGTATCGCCCCGCAGAATAAAGTGAATATGTCATTTATAGCGCACGGTGCACGCTGTAAAAAAAATTGATTAAAAAAACAATAGTAGAATTGCTGTTTTTTAGTCACCACGCCACCTAAAAATAGAATAAAAACTGATCAAAAAGTCGCATGCACACCAAGAAAACTACAATGGATTCCTCAAGGGGTCTAGTTTTCAAAATGGGGTCACTTTTGGGGGTTTCCACTGTTTTGGCAGCACAAGACCTCTTCAAACCGGACATGGTGCCTAATAAAAAGGATGCCTCAAAATCCTCTAGGTGCTCCTTTGCTTCGAAGGCCGGCGCTTCAGTCCATTACCGCCCGAGGGCCACATGTGGGATATTTCTCAAAACTGCAGAATCTGGGCAATACGTATTAAGTTGCGTTTCACTGATAAATCCTTTTGTGTTATAAAAAAAATGGTATAAATAGGATTTTCTGACAAAAATTTTTTTTTAATTTCACCTATACTTTGCTCTAAATTCCTGTGAAACACCTAAAGGGTTCATAAACTTTCTAAATGCTGTTGTGAATACTTTGAGGGGTCTAGTTTCTAAAATGGGGTGTTTCATAGGGGTTTCTAATATATAGGTCCATCAAAGCAACTTCAGAACTGAACTGTAACCTAAAAAAAAAAAAAAAAAAATCAGGCAATACTTCGCTTCTTACATTATACTGATAATGAGCCGTGCCCACCCCGAGATGACCCCAGTTTTGACCGTTTGTATAAATGGAGACCCCTATTAGACTGTTTCAGTGCCCGGTTTTCCCAAGCATACACCCCTGAGAAGTGTCTTTCTATTGATGAGTCCTTGGTGGATTTTAAAGGGAGGCTTCAATTCCGCGAGTACCTGCCGGGTAAGAAGGCAAGGTATGGCGTGAAGATGTATGAGCTGTGCGAGAGTGTATCAGGGTATACCTACAAATGTAGGATATATGAAGGGAAGGACACCAGTATTCAGCCCCCAGAATGCCCCCCCCCCTTACTGGGAGTTAATGCAAAAATTGTGTGGGATTTGGTGCACCCACTGCTGGACCAGGGTTACCACCTCTACCTGGATAATTTTTATACCGGCGTCCCACTCTTCAACTGCCTCGTTTCCAGTCCTGTGGCATGCGGCACTGCTAGAAGAAATCTGAGAGGCCTCCCTAAGACTCTGCAGGGCAAACAAGAAGGGGTGAGCGCAGGGCACATTCTAGCAGCAACATATTGTGTGTCAAGTACAAGGACAAGAGAGATGTCACACCAGTACCCATGTACCTGTACGAGGTACCAGTACAGAGACCCCTAAACCAGACTGCATCCTGGACTACAATAGGTACATGGGAGGGGTGGACTTGTCAGATCAAGTCCCGAAGCCCTACAGCGCAATGCGGTGTGGTATAAGAAGCTGGCCGTGCACATCATACAGATGGCATTGTACAATGTGTACGTGCTACATCGATGTGCAGGCCAGACGGGAACTTTCCTGGAATTTCAAGAGGTGATTATCAAGAACCTAATCTTTAGGGACCAGGAACGGGGGGGCACCCAGTACTTCTGGAAGCGGGGCCACACGCATCGTACCAGGGCAACACTTTCCAGGAGAAGTTCCCCAAACTGGCAAGAAGGGAAAAAGTCAAAAGAGGTGCAAAGTCTGCTATAAGAGGGGTATAAGGGAGGACACAATATATCAATGTAACGCGTGTCCCGAAAAACCAGAGCACTGTATGAAAGAGTGGTTTAAAATTTATCATACATCCCTTGTTTTATAATTTACCCCAATTCTACTTACCCTGATGCACTCCGCACAGCTTATCCCCCCTCGTCTTTCCCCTCTGAGCCCTGCTGTGTGCCCAGGCAGCTGATAACAGCCACATGTAGGGTATTGCCATACCCGGGAGAACCCACATTACAGTTTATGGGGTGTATCTCTCCGGTCAAAATGCTCACTACACCTCTAGATGAATGCCTTAAGGGTGTAGTTTTTAAAACGGGGTCACTTCTTGCGGGTTTCAACTGTACTGGTACCTCAGGGGCTTCTGCACACATGACTTTGCACGAGAAAATCCCCAGTAGGCCAAATGGTGGTCCTTTCGTTCTGAGCCCTCCCATGGGCCCAAACGGCAGTTTATCACCACAAATGGGGTATTGCTGCACTCAGGACAAATTGCGCAACAGAATGGGGTATTTTATTTCTTGTGAAAATAAGAAATTTTCAGCCAAAACTACATATTATTGGAAAAAATTAATTTTGTTTTAATTCCAAGCCCAATTCAAATAAGTTCTGTGAAAAAACTATGGGGTCAAAATGGTCACAACACCCATAAATGAATTCCTTGAGGGGTGTAGTTTCCAAAATGGGGTCAGTTCTAGTGGGTTTCCATTGCTTTGATACCTCTGGGGCTCTGCAAATGCGACATGGCACCCGAAAACCAATCCAGCAAAATCTGCACTCCAAAGAACACACAGCGCTACTTCACTTCTGAGGCCTCCCATGGGCCCAAACTGCAGTTTATCGCCACAAATGGGGTATTGCTGCACTCAGGAGAAATTGGGCAACAAAATGGGGTATTTTGTTCCCTGTGAAAATAAGAAATTTTTATAAAAAATTACATCTTATTGGAAAAAATGTAATTTTTTTCATTTCACAGCCCAATTCAAATAGGTGCTGTGAAAAAACTGTGCGGTCAAAATTGTAACAACAACAATATTTGAATTCCTTGAGGGGTGTAGTTTCCAAAATGGGGTCACTATTTGGGGATTCCTACTGTTTTGGCACCTCAACACCTCTTCAAACCTGGCATGCTGCCTAAAATATATTCTAATAAAAAAGAGGACTCAAAATGCACTAGGTGCTTCTTTGCTTCTGGGGCTTGTGTTTTAGTCCACGAGCGCATTAGAGCCACATGTGGGACATTTCTAAAAACTGCAGAATCTGGACAATACATATTTAGTAGTGTTTCTCTGGTAAAACCTTCTGTGTTACAGAAAAAAAATTAATAAAATTGAAATTCAGCAAGAAAAATGAAATTTGCAAATTTCACCTCCACTTTGCTTTAATTCTTGTGAAATGCCTGAAGGGTTAAAAAACTTTCTAAATGCTGTTTTGAATACTTTGAGGGGTCTAGTTTTTAAAATGGGGTGTTTTATCAGGGTTTCTAATACATAGGCCCCTCAAAGCCTCTTCAGAACTGAAGAAGTACCTTAAAAAAAAGGATTTTGAAATTTTCTTAAAAATATGAGAAATTGCTGTTTATGTTCTAAGCCTTGTAACGTCCAAGAAAAATACAAGAATGTTCAAAAAACGATGCCAATCTAAAGTAGACTTATAGGAAGTGTGAACTAGTAACTATTTTGGGTGGTATAACCATCTGTTTTACAAGCAGATGCATTAAAATTCTGAAAAATGCTATTTTTTCCAAATTTTCACTAAATTTTGCAATTTTTCACCAATAAACACTGAATATATCGACCAAATTTTACCACGAATATGAAGCCCAATGTGTCACGAGAAAACAACCTCAGAATCGCTTGGATAGGTTTAAGCATTCCAACGTTATTACCACATAAAGTGAAATATGTCAGATTTGAAAAATGGGCTCTGAGCCTTAAGGCCAAAACTAGGCTGCGTCCTTAAGGGGTTAAGGCTCAGAGCCCATTTTTCAAATATGACGTGTCACTTTAGGTGGTAATAACTCTGGAATGCTTATACCTATCCAAGCGATTCTGAGATTGTTTTCTTGTGACACATTGGACTTGATGTTAGTGGTAAAATTTGGTCGATATATTCAGTGTTTATTGGTGAAAAATAACAAGAGAGAGAAAATTTGGAAAAAATAGAATTTTTATGTATTTGCTTTTAAGTCAGATGGTCATACCACACAAAATAGTTACTATTTCACATATCCCATATGTCTACTATATGTTGGCATCATTTTTTTAACATTCTTTTGTTTTTCTAGGACGTTACACGTTCAGTCCTGAAGTAGCTTTGAGGGGCTTTATATATTGGAAACCTCCATAAATCAAGCCATTTTAAAAACTAGACCCCTCAAAGTATTCAAAACAGCATTTAGAAAGTTTCTTAACCCTTTAGGCGTTTCACAGGAATAGATAGCAAAGTAGAGGTGAAATTTACAAATTGCATTTTTTATTTTTTTTGCAGATAAATCCTTTTCAGTCCATTTTTTTGGGTAAAACAGAAGGTTTTACCAGAGTAACGCAACTCTATATTTATTGCCCAGATTCTGCAGTTTTTAGAAATAACCCACGTGTGACCCTAGTGTGCTTATGGACTAAAACACCGGCCTCAGAAGCAAAGGAGCACCTAGTAGATTTAGAGGCCTCCTTTTTATTCAACTATATTTTAGGCACGATGTCAGGTTTGAAGAGGTCTTGTGGTGCCAAAACAGTGTAAACCCCCAAAAGTGAACCCATTTGGCAAACAACACCCCTCAAGGAATTTATCGAGGGGTATAGTGAGCCTTTAGCCCATACGTTTTTTTTTGCTGCATTTTTTGGAACTAGGCTGTGAAATTGCAAATCACATATTTTTCCGATAAAAGGTACACAGAAAAAAACACCCTAACATTTGAAAAGCAATTTCTCCCGATTACGGCAATATATGTGGTCATAAACTGCTGGTTGGACAAACGGCAGGGCTCAGAATGGCAGGAGCGCTATTTGGCATGTAGATTTTGCTGGATTCGTTTCTGGGAACCATGTCGCATTTGCAGAGCTTTTGAGGTATCAGTATAGGGGAAACCCCTTAAACGTGAACCCATTTTGGAAACTAGACCCCTTGAGGAATTAATTGTAGCTTTCATGGGGTGCATGCGACTTTTTGATGAGAATTTATTCTGGTTTTTTTAAGAGGCTTGGTGACAAAAAAATAGCAATTCTACTATGGTTTTTTTTAGGTTTTTTTTACAGCGTTCACCGTGCGCTATAAATTACATTCACTTTATTCTGCGGGGCGATACGATTACGGCGATACCAGATGTTTATAGTTTTTTTTATGTCTTATGGCATTTACTAAAATACTTTTTATAAAAAATCTCATATACTTTTTGTGTTGCCTTATTCTAAGAGCCATAACTTTTTTATTTTTCCATAAAGAAAGCCATGTGAGAACAAGTTTTTTGTGTAACGAACTGTAGTTTCAATCAGTACTATGTTTGGGTACATGTGACTTTTAGATCTCTTTTTATTTCATTTTTTGGAAGGTAAAGTGACCAAAAAATTGTGATTCTGGTATGGTTTATTTTCTTTTACGGCGTTCACCATGCGGGATAAATAACTTTTGTAGATCATGTCGTTACGGACGCGGCGATACCAATTATGTATAGTTTATTTATTTAATAATAAAGGACTGATAAGGGAAAAGGGGGATTTTAACTTTTATTACTTAAAAACTTCTATTTTTATGCAACTTTTCTTTTTACTAGGGGACTTGAAGGCAGGAAGCCCTGATTGCAATTCTAATACACTGCACTAAATGCATAGTGCCGTGTATTAGAGATGTCAGCTACACGCGGACAGCAAGCATAGGGGGTCCGGACTTTGTCAGGACCCACTAGGCTTCCGTAAATGGCATAGCCGGAGGCCATTATTAGGCTTCTGGTTGCCATTGCAACCGTCAGTGCACGCGACAATGTCGCAGGACGTCAATGGTGCCTAAACCCCTGAGAAGCCGCAATTGCTATTGAACGCGGCTTTTAAGGGGTTAATCGGCGGGGACAACGCGATCGGTCCCTGGGGAAGGAGCTGCGGCAACTGCTGTACAAGACAGCAGCTGTCACAGCTCATAAAAGTGCCGGGTGAGGGAGCGGAAGGGTGGTCATTCCCATGACATACTATTAGGTCACGGAGCGCAAACTTTCTATTTAGCGTGACCTAATAGTAGGTCCTGGAGTGGGAAGGAGTTAATACCGAAATGTTGGCCTACTGAAAAGTATGTCCAGTATATGCACTCAATAATTGGTCGGGGCTCCAACTCTGCATGAATTACTGCATTAATGCGGCATGGCATGGAGGCGATCAGACTGTGGCACTGCTGAGGTATTATGGAAGCCCAGGTTGCTTTGTTAGTGGCCTTCAGCTCGTCAGCATTGTTGGGTCTGGTGACTCTTCTTCTTGACAATACCCCATAGATTCTCTATGGTGTTTAGGTTAGTATCATTTTCCAGCACTACTTGGCACCTGCTCACACTGCCAAAAGTACCAATACCTGTTTAATAACCCCAGTATCACTGCACTTGATTGGCCAGGAAACGCGCCTGACCTAAACCCCATAGGGAATCTATGGGGTATTGTCAAGGGGAAGATGAGACACTAGACCCAACAATGCAGACGAGCTGGAGGCCGATATCAAAGCAACCTGGTCTTCCATAATACTCAGCAGTGCCACAGCCTGATCACCTCCATGCCACGCCGCATTGATAACACCTCAGCAGTGCCACAGGCTGATCACCTCCATGCCATGCCACATTGATAACACCTCAGCAGTGCCACAGGCTGATCGCCCCCATGCCACGCCACATTGATGCAGTAATTCATTCAAAAGGAGCCCCGACCAAGTATTGAGGGCATACACTGGACATAGTTTTCAGTAGGACAACACTTCGGTATTAAAAATCTTTTTTGAAATTGGGCTTATATAATATTCTAATTATCTGAGCCACTAAATTTTGGGTTTTCATTAACTGTTACCATAATCATCAACATTAAAAGAAAAAATGCTGGAAATAGATCACTCGGTGTGTAATGAATCTGTATAATATATGAGTTTCACTTCTTGAATTGAATTACTGAAATAAATTAACTTTTTGATGATATTCCAATTCATTGAGAAGGACTAGTATATATATATATATATATATATATATATATATACACATATATATACATACACACATATGCTGGAGACATCACAATTTGATTGTTGTCACCTTATTCGATTTTATCTACAGGATCCATAGTCATTAAAGTTACAGAGTGCGTTCTGAGAGCCGTAAAACCTTTCTATTTTTCTATCAAAGTAGCCTATGAGGACTAGTATTTTCCGAGATGTGTTATATTTTTTAATGCCAATAATTTGGAGATATATATATATATATATATATATATATATATATATATATATATACACACACATACATAAAAACAGAAAAACTTTTTATTAATTTGTTTTTGGGAGGGGGGGGGGGATATATGCTCTCTTGTCCCATCGAGAAAACCTCTGTCCTTGTGCTGTTTTAGGGCTTTAAATGCCCTTCTATGATTTTCCTTACATGGTCGGCCATTCATTTGAATGCTACATTTTCCCTGCAGCAGGACGTGGCTTCCCCTGACCACTGTAGATGATCCTCGGGGGTTAGGAAAGTCAGACCAGCAGTCATTAGCGGATAACCTGGCTTGCTTCGAACAACCCCTTTTCTTGAGAAAAGAAAGCACCCCTTTAAGGTTGGACGGTTTTAACGAACACCCTAAGGCCTTACATACGACAGGGATAATCGGCCGGGTGACGGCCGTCTTTTTTTTACGGCTATCACTCGGATGTATTAAAATCAATGCATATCTATAGCCCGATTTGACACGCAGTCGTGTGAATAAAAGCGTTAGACACAACCTCGAGAATTTCTGTTCACTACAATGTATATCCTAGAAAGCATGCTCACCTGTTCTTTGTAAGTCTTCCATAGGATGTACCTGCACGGTGTATAAGCTTTTATTCAGATCCTGGTTCACTAGTAAGAATCTATAACAGGATGGACATATATTAGGGAACAGACTACAATCGTGTAAAGCAAATATAGTTTTGCGAGAAGTTACAAAAGCCAAACATGTTACCAATAACCTAAATAAAATGCAAATAGCCTGCTGTCAGCTTTGTAGAATTTAGGGTATGTTCACACTATGAGAGGCATTTACGTGTGAAAAGACAGACAGTTAACAGCTGCCTCGTTTCACACGTAAATGCTCCTCCTCGAATTTTGAGAGCCGTCTGAGACGCTCGTAAATCTTGAGCTGTGCTTCATTGAGTTCAATGAAGAACAGCTCAAATTACGTGGCAAAGAAGTGTCCTGCACTTCTTTGCCGAGGCAGTCCATTTACGCATCATCGTTTGACAGCTGTCAAACGACGACGCGTAAATTACAGGTCGTCTGCACAGTACGTCGGCAAACCCATTCAAATGAATGGGCAGATGTTTGCCGACGTATTGTAGCCCTATTTTCAGGCGTAAAACGAGGCATAATACGCCTCGTTTACGCCTGAAAATAGGTCGTGTGAACCCAGCCTTATAGTGCCAGAAAACATGGGACGACAGCCAAGAGATTTAATAGGACTTCCTTTAATATGTGTGGTGGTAGGGAACAGATGTGATGCAATCTTGTAGTAACTGAACATAGTATAATGGCTCTGTTTTATCATCTACTAATACCTAAAAAGAATAAGATCCTCATTTAACAAAAGACACATGAAAAAAAAAGAGGAAGCAAAAGTTTCCCATCAATAACGTAAATCGCTTGAGTGACCTACTCCCATGTTACGGTTTGTATAGTGTCATACAGCTGCATTTTAGGGCCTGTATTACGGACGCAACATCCAGTTCTCCAGTAGTTCCACTGAACTGAAATGACCATAGAACCCTATTGCTATCGAAGTTCAGTAGAACTACAGGGGCCCTGGTGTTGTAGTTATAAAGCAGACCAGAAAATGTATCTCTATTATGAACGGATACTTGCTTTTCGTACGTTACTTTTTGCCCCCGAGTACAGATTCAGCGTCGGTCCGCTCTATAAAAGGGGAGTTCTGTTCTTTTAAAGGAAACCGATCATACTGAAAATTCAGTCCGATCTGCAGCATGTGATGGGGCAGGAAGAACTGAGCAGATTGATATATGTTTTTGTGTAAAAATAGTCAGTAGAACTTGTAATTTATTTATCTAAACCTTTGCTCATTCTGTGCTTAGGAGTCCAGTGGGCGGTCCTAATCAGTGATTGACAGAGATCTCTATATTCACACTCATGCACGGAAGGCTGTCAATTAAGGACTAGGACCGCCCACTGGACTTCTAGTCATAGAATGAGCAGAGGGTTTAAATTAATAAAATACTAGTCATACTGAATATTTTCTCACAAAACTATGTATCAATCTGCTCAGCTCCTCCTGCTCTATAACATGCTGCTTGCAGACTGGACTACATTTTAAATGTGACAGGTTCCCTTTAATTATTGATAACATATCCCCAGAATATTCCATTAATGTGTGCTCCGTAGGAGTCCAGCCACTCGGCCCCACCAATCACAATCCCACTCTTATACTTACGTTGTGTCTGATACTGAAGCCCAGTCAAGCAGGCAGCTCCCACCGATCACAAATTGATGGTATATGCTAGATAAGCTATCCTATATGTCATCAATAGTTAAAAATATAATCTTTTTCAAGCAGTTCTTCAAGTCTTTGATAAAGACAAAATCACTTTGAAATGGTCTTTATTGTCACCTGTACCAGTAGGAGTATTGCGTAACTAAGCACAGATTCAACATAGGCATGGGGCCACCAAGAACAAGGAGAAATCCTGCGCCACCAAATGCCACTTACCCCAAAATCCCATGATGGAGCGGGACGGTGGCTGGAAACGATCTTAGTTGTACTCTTAGGCAGGATTTGAGTGGATCCACAACCGGTTTCCAAAACCTCTCCACCAGCTACACAGCAAGATAAGAAAAGATCATTAGGCCATGACCACACTGATAAACAAAAAGTTACTTTATTTAAGTGCCATTCTCCATAATGGGGGGGGGGGGGGGCAGCAAAATAACTATCTCCTCCTCTATTCACCCCTGTTAAAATCCCAGAAGCGAGAGATGGTCAGGATTTTTAGCACATTCCTCTATAGAGGGTGAAAGTCATCAGTGAGACTTATACTGTATTGCATAAAGCACAATACTTGGGTAGGAATGGGGCAGGGGTTCTGGAACTAAGATAACGCCATCATTCTGACCCACTGGCAACTTTGAGTACATTTTATTTTTTAAAAGGGGAAGCCAAAATTCAAAAAAAGGGTCTGCCCCCCCCCCCATAACAGCGCCATCCTCGTCTGTTGGCTGTGTCTGGTATTGCAGCCCATCACCATTCAAGGGAATCGGACCGAGCTGCAATACCAGCCTTATTTTCTTTTGCTGGACAGCCCCTTTAATGTTACTTTCCCTAGGAGTGGTAATTATTTTTTTTCTAGAAGTATTTAGCAAGTCTTACAGGGGATGTCGATCGGCTTTCCCAGGCCCCTGAGTGCCAAATCTGTTTCCTTGTGCCTTGGTATATGCTTGAAACCACAGTGAGGCACATTTGCTTATATTGGAGTTGGGAAAGCTGAGTGACAACCGTTGGCGGAGATGTAATAGTGGCTATACTGGTTGTCACCCAGTAGAAATGTCTGAATAAGATTATTATACTTGATAACTTGCTAGACGAGGACTGCGCAATAAGTGTATGTGTACACACACTAATTACGTCCGTAATTGACGGACGTATTTCGGCCGCAAGTAGTGGACCGAACACAGTGCAGGGAGCCGGGCTCCTAGCATCATAGTTATATACGATGCTAGGACTCCCTGCCTCACTGCAGGACAACTGTCCCGTACTGTAATCATGTTTTCAGTACGGGACAGTAGATCCACGGAGAGGCAGGGACTCCTAGCATCGTACATAAGTATGATGCTAGGAGCCCGGCTCCCTGCAGTGTGTTCGGTCCACTACTTGCGGCCGAAATACGTCCGTCAATTACGGACGTAATTAGTGTGTGTGCGCATACCCTTACACATTTACCAGGTGGATTTTAAATTTCAGGGGAAATGCGCTTTTAGGTTCACCCTTAGTATGAAGAAGCCCTTTACTTGTAAAGTCACATGACTTGCCCCAGACAGCAATATAGGACTGGATAATTTTCAAGAAAAATCATTCTCGGGCATGACCAGATATTTATTCATTAATGTAGAAAACAAGCATCAGAGGACACTGACAGAACTGAAGTTAGGGTATGTTCACACAGGGCGGATGCGCTGCGTAAAAGTACACAGCATATTCGCTCTGGTCCCCGCAGGGAAAATGATGGTGCAGTTTTTCAGCCGGAATGTCCTCTGCGGAAAGCAACACTTTAAAAAAAAAAAAGTCTACACTTACCTGTAGCCATAGCCACATGTCCCTCTGACGTCGTGCAGCCCAGCCTCCTGGGATGCGGTTTCATCCCATGTGACCGCTGCAGCCTGTAATTGGCTGCAGCTGTGTGTATATATATATATATATATATACACACACACACACACACACACACACACACACACACATATATATATATATATATATATATATATATACACACATATATATATAAAAATAAAAAAAAACTCACCCAGATCTCTCTGCTTCTGCGTCCAGCCCTGCCTCCATGGATGAGGTTTCATCCTGTGTGACTGCTGCAGCCAAATCACACACACACACAAAATATATATATTATTTTTCCTGAGTAGCGAATTTTGCGACATAATCGCAGCTTTTCTAATTAAAAAAAAAATCACAACATCTGCTATTTGTTGCCGCCCCCCCCCCCCCCATTGAAATCAATAGGGAAAAACCGCAACAGAATAGCAACAATAAATTGACATTCAGCAGATTTTTATTTTTATTTAAAAAGCGGATGTTTACACAGCGTGTGGATGAGATTTGTTCAATTATCACCCCCTCTGCTGCTACTGTATTACGCTGCGGATGCTCCGCAATTAAATAAGTTGCGGAAAATCCACAGTATTTACGCTACGTGTGAACCCGACCTAATACTCCCAACTGGATGCTCAGCTTCCAAGGGTTGACTCCAAACTTATTCAGTAGTACAAACGAAAAAAAAGGTGAAGCGGCACTCCAGAGAAATGGAAAAAAAATAAAAAAATAAATGGTATAAGCTTTATTCACCCATGGTACATAAAAGAATGCAACATTTCAACATCCATGCTGGATTATCAGATAGAATGGGTTAATGGACGCACATAGGAAGGTATATTAGACGTTGAGTTCTCACACAGAAGACTTTTTTGTAGAATTTCTGCATCTGTCCAGTTCATCTGAATGAGGCTTGAAGAAAGCCATGTACCTCTGCGGGCTACGCCATTTCCCTAAGTTCCATAGGACTGAATGGTAATTACGGAAACGGAGTAGCTCGCATGCTACGCTGCATACTCCGCTGCACAAAAATGGGACAAAGCCCTGCTGCGAACGCACCACACACCTCTGCTGCGCACACTACACGCGCACGCATGCTGCTGCTCTGCCAGGCACGCTGCTACACACACAGCTTTGCTACACAAACACACAGATCTGCCACACACCCACACTGCTCAACTCTGCTCCACACACAGCGCTACACACACCTCAAGGGGGTGGGTGGCCGTAAGACAGACATCCACACATTACCAGCAGTGCGACCCGTCTCCAAGATGGCACTGGCTTTTCCCCCTACAAACCTGCTTCTATGCAGGGTCGCTCTGAACTCTGCATGCGCAGTACAGAGCGAGACAGCAGAAGCACAGGATGTAAGGAACAGGTCTCGTTTGTTATATCCCATGCACTGTGGCTGCCATATTCCATCTGTGTATGTGTCGTGAATTGACACATACACAGATGAAAGAAAACATGGCAGCCCCCAGTAAAGTACGAAAGTGTTAATAAAAAAATAAAAAAACATTGTGTGTGAAAAAATAAATAAAAAGTCAATATAATATTTTGTTAAATAAAAACACAAATTAATAAAAAAATAAAAATCATGACACCTTTCCTTTAGGCTATGTTCACACGGGGTATTTTGCCGAGTTTTGACGCGGAAACCGCATCGCAAAACTCGGCAAAAACGGCCCGAGAACGCCTCCCATTGATTTCAATGGGAGGCGTCGGCGTCTTTTTCCCGCGAGCAGTAAAACTGCCTCGCGGGAAAAAGAAGCGACATGCCCTATCTTCGGGAGCTTCCGCCTCTGACCTCGCATTGACTTCAATGGGAGGCAGGAGAAAGCGTATTTCTCGCTGTTTTATGCCCGCGGCGCTCAATGGCCGCGGGCGAAAAACGGTGCGATAATCGCCGCGAAAATCGGCGTGCAGGGAGAGGAATATCTGCCTCAAAGTTCCAAACTGAATTTTGAGGCAGATATTCCTCCCCCAAAATACTCCGTGTAAACATAGCCTTAATGTATAAACTGAATTTTTTTTTCAGATTTCACTTTACTGAACTAATATTTAGTGGTATAACCGTTATTTGTGAGAACTGCTGGACATCGGTGTTGCATGGAGTCGACCAACTTCTGGCCCCTCTGAACAGGTGTCCAGTCCAGGAAGATTGGACGGCATAACACAGTTCTGCATTTTTGGGTTTTGCCTCATAAACCGCAATTTGGATGACACCCCACAAGTTTTCTTTAAAATTGAGGTCAGGGCTGGCCAATCCTGTTTGTCTGTAACTGCAGTGTTGTTCGCTTACTGCTGTGTTTTGGGTCATTGTCGTGTTGAAACACCCATTTCAAGGTGTTCAATTTCTTCTTCGGCATAGGGCAACCTGATCCCCCTCAAGTATTTTGATATATTCAAACTGATCCATGATCCCTTGCATGCGATAAATAGGCCCTACACCAGGTATGAGAAACATCCCCATATCATGAATTTTGCAGCACCTTGCTTTACTGTCTTCACATTGCACCGTGGCTTGAATTCAGTGCCCGGGGTTCGTCTGACTCACTGTCTGCGGTCACAAGACCCAAAAAGAAAATTTTTGCTTTCATCCGTCCACCAAATGTTGCGCCATTTCTCTTTGGGCCAGTCAACGTGTTCCTTGGCAAATTTTAACCTATTCAGGACATGTCTTTTTTGCGGGGAGTTCTTGCTGGTAATGTGGCTTCACGTAATCGTCTTCTGATTGTAGCAGATCACTGGTAACTTCACATCTTCTTTGATCTTTCTGGAGGTGATCATTGGCTGAGCCTTTGACATTTTGGCTATTCCAGTCGGACAGTAGTTCCCGCTTCCTTCCGCGTCTTTTAGGTTTTGGTTGCCACTTCAACACATTTCAGATCATTTTAGCTGCGCAGCCTATAATTTGCTGCACTTCTCTATAGGTTTTCAACTTTTTAATCAAAGCTCGTTTTTCATCAGAACAATGTCCGGAACGCCCCGTTTTCCCCAGTATTTCAGAAGGAAATACACTATAACCAACATTTGCCACCTTCTACTTTAAATAAGTGCAAAAATTGACACCGGTTGTTCCACAGAATGAAGGACTTCACTAATTTAACTCCTCACTGCTATTTTTAATGATTCAATTCCTCAGTACAAGCGGCTCGCATGTCCTAATTGTTGGCTCTGTTTTTTTCTACTCCACTTACAAGTAAATTATTTGCCATGTAGAAATATCACTCCTACCAAAAACATGGATTTATCAGGTTAATGATGATGGACTGATATTTGTTTGAACACAACTGTATAGGACATATTAAAAATGAAATTCTACATAAAATGTGCTTCATTACCTCAGACTCCACCTTCTGTAGCGATGGAGTGGGGCCGCAAAGTACACACACATCTACCCCCGGAACCAACTGAAAGGTGAGCAGCCTGTGAGGAACCTGAAAAATACCAGGCGAACCATCAAAGTCTGAAGTGATAACTGTTTCCAAGAAACAAAAACATTCTGTGTATGTGTCAGAGAGTCCAAAATATACAGTATATATACAGTATATATACACAATATATATACCGATCAGCCAGAACATTAAACCCACCTGCCTAATATTGTGTAGGTCTCCCTCGTGCCACCAAAACAGCTCTGACCAGTCGAGCCATGGACTCTACAATATCTCTGAAGGGGTCATGTGATATCTGGCACCAAGACGTTAGAATCAGATTCTTTAAGTCTTGTAAGTTGTGAGGTGCGGCCTCCATGGAACGGACTTGTTTTTCCAGCCCCTCCCACAGATGATCGATCGGATTGAGATCTGCTGAATTTGGAGCCCAAGTCAACCCCTTAACTCTTTGTCATGTTCCTCAAACCATTCATGGACAATTTCAGCAGTGTAGCAGAGCACATATTTTCTGACACCATCATAGCCAGTCGTACATTTTTCAGCAATTTGTGCTACAGTAACGCTTCCTTAGGATGGGACCAGATGCGCTAGCCTTCAATCCTCACGTGCATTGATGAGCCATGGGCGCCCATGACCCTGTCTGTCATTCACAGCTTCTCCTTCCTTGGACCACTTTGGTATGTACTAACCACTGCATAACGCAAAACACCCCACCAAGACCTGACATTTTGGAGATGCTCTGACCCAGTCATCTAGACATCACAATATATATATAGATCTTTCAAGTAAAAAAAAATTGAGGCAGCACTCCAAAGTAGTGAATGAAAGAAGGAAGTACGTTTAAAATCACACCACTGTGCTGGGGGGTGATAAAAACGGACTTCCTTTTTTCATTCACTACATTGAAGTGCTGCCGCAATTTTTTTTACTTGCTGTCTATCTAAAAGGGCTCGTAGCCTGAGCCTAGGAAGTCTGGCACCCACCACTGGCGCTGTGTGTGTGTGTGTGTGTGTGTGTGTGTGTGTATATATATATATATATGCTTGAAGAAAAGTATCCTATAGCAGGATGGAAATGTTGCAGCTTGTGCTGATTGAATAAACCACCATTTTTTCACTATATCGGAGTGCTGTGGGATTTTCTTCCATATTTACCCATATCCCCTGGGTCGGGATTACCTGCCTGCACCCTATACCATCTTGGAATTGGATTTTGAGTGCTGCTTTTTTCTGTTTGTATATACTATAGATGTACTAAAGTTTAGCGCCTGCGCGGAAACAGCCATAGAAAGCGGAGGAAGTGGTCAAGTGCGTAGATCACATGATCGATGTCATATTATATCATGTCAATTTCATGGCATACTTTGTTTGAAGAATACAATGTAGCATATGCTTTCCCTTGTGGTTTTGTCAATGTTTTTTCCATTACATTCAATAGGAAGCCATTTGTAAAAATCTCAGTTTCTTAGTATTTAAAAAAGCAGTTTTAGGAAATATTTTTATAAGACTGTTCACACTTACAACACGGTTTCTGTTCACAGCATCCATGACAGATCAGATTGTTTCTAAACAGACGGAATAAAGCTCTGCTTGTTCTTGTGGTCTACGACATGGGACACGGGCCCTCCCTTCTCCCAAAAAAGTGTAAGTCCCAGCAGTAAGACTCCAATCTAACAATCAACTATGGCAAATTCTGTGTCTGTTGTCGGAACATCTCTTTAAGAAGTGCAAATCATCCTACACACTTCAGACAGTTGCAAATTTCCCAAAAACAACTCACCGTAGGGCTCCCTTGAGGCAGGTACACCGGGTAATCCCGTGATGAATGAGGAGACAAGGAGGCTACCAACCAGCACAGAAGCATCACATCTTGAGACGCCAGTCTCCACCACTTTTCTGTGGCTACAACTACTTTTCCTCCAGCCATAAGGCAGCCAAAGTCACTTTCTGCAGCTTGGGTGAAACCATCAAGGCATTCCTGGAACGATAAAATATCACAGCTAAAAAAAAATATTACAACGTTTTTCTTATTTTTTCATTTTGACAGGTTCAAGGATTTAGGTTTTGAAAATGTATAAAATTTCAAACATCGCCTTTAAGGACACAGCCAACTTTGGCTACAAGGAGTAGAAAAATTGTTTTATGCCTAGGCAATGTATGGACCATCATTTTTTTTTTATTCATAGCTGTATGGTCGTATTTATATGTGCCAGTTCGGGGGTAGGTTCATATGGGCTTGAGAAAGGCCATTGTATGGCCGAAACGTCGCCTTCACTGTATACATATCTGTCTATCACGAAATAAAGAGATCGTCTTATTGGTAGTCCGGATTTGGATCTGGTGTAGTGGCATTGTATGTTGGATGGATATTTATGCCAGGAACTGGTGGAACCTGATCTCCACAGATGGTGGTAGGGGTCCACGCTTTACCTTTGGGTCATTCCTCCTGGAAATGTATGAAAAAAAACTTACAACTGGGTATTACCATTGCCCTTGTCAAAGGGGTGTTGCCCTTAGACACTCTGGCAGATGGATAAAACTCTGAACTGGTAACACCCAGTTGTCAATTTATTCATACATTTCTAGGAGGAATAATAGAGGCACGGCACAACACAGAGTTCTAAGAAAAGATGCTCCAAAATTGTTATTTTATGGGGTATACAAGTATTTACTAAAACAGACAAATAGTATGAAAAAGATCCAAGTGTTGAAATCTCATTGCACCTCTCTGAACGGCTGATATGACATGTCGTTGCAATGACACCTTTGTGGAGATAACCTACAAAAACTCAACAGAGATAAAGATCTCATTAGAAAATTACAAGTTAAAAACATACAATTGATGGATCACCCTTTTAAAATGTTGAAGGACGGCATTTCCAATATTCCTCCTTCAGGGTAATCTAACTGAAGATTGCTGTACAGGTGTTAGTCAGTCTTGTATGGAGATTATTGTACATGTCACTATTCATACTGGGTAGGTAATTGGTCTATTGTTTCTTTTTTCTGCTATGGAGACTAGACCGTCTTGTTCCTTGTAAATGAATAGGCTTTTAGCTCCATTGAGTGGTGTGTTATATCTTGGAGTAGATCAGGGTCAGGGTCAGAGTGAGAGTGAGAAATTTGTCTCAAACTTACATTAATATGATGTTGGACTCTGACCTCTGAGGATGTACTACTATGGACACTGTACATGAGAGCAATCTCAGGTGACGACTAGAATTAATATGCATATATTGAACTATCAATTGGTTTAATGACATTTGCGGAATTAAAAAAAAAGGCCCTCCCACTCAAAAGAATTAACAAAACCTAACAGAAGAAAAAAAAAACAGGTGCAGCATCTACCGAGCCTTAGGAGACTAAGATGGTCATAAGTCGTACGGGAACATTTTTGTGTACGGAAAACGGTTGGCAAATTTTATAAATGTTTTAAGTTTTTTTTTTTTTGTATGTTTATTTTTTTTTATAAATGTGCCCCATATCCCTTGATCGGTTTCTAGTTCCCCAAACCGGTCTTAGCACATTTATAAGGGTTGAAACCGTGTTTTAGAGTAGGCCTGGAGCAGAACATTACGCATTCACCAGCACCAAACTTATACACGGTCATGTGCAGCCACGACACGTCAACACCGGCAGCTTCTAAACAAAGACTGGCGAAGGACCACCCGAGCTTCTGTGCTGGATCACTGGGGTACTGGAGAGAGGAGTAGTGTTTCTTTTTGTGATTTAAGAAAATTTTCATTTTTTTTTTTTATTTTTTTTTTACTTATGTATATATTTTTATAACAACCTCTGGTTGTTTTTTTAGGACATTTTTTGATTTCTTTTTTAAATAAGTCAATGTTTTATGAGATTTGAAACAATGTTTTTACTTTTTAAAATACAGCTTCTATGTACCCCGTAGAAGCTGTATCGTTCCATCAAAGCTCATTCCGTCAGTTCAGCTGAAAGCTGGTCCTGCACGTCTCTGACACACATGATCAAGCTGATAATGAGAACTTAGATGTGATCGATATTAGCTGTATCCTGTGTCTCAGAGATACCCAGGATCCGTTTACAGCTGAGCCGTCAGTTCATCTGAACGGACGGCCGCGGCTTTGACAGAACGATACAATTTCTATGTATACAGGATACATAGAAGCTGTATCTTAAAAAGTAAAAACATTTTTTTAATAAAAGTCTATTTAAGAGTGGTTTAGAATCACATAAAAAAATTAGTTTCTTAAAAAAAAAAAATCCTTTCAAAAGGTGTACATAGCCTTCAAGGCTCTGTTTACATCTGCCTTATTGGTTCCATTTCTAACGGAAGCCATAACACTGTGCCAAAACCATCGTATGGCAGTCCTGAAATTAGCCAGACAGACCCCATTGACTTAAATTGGGGTACCCCGGAGTTCCGTTCAGGTTTCCATTGTTTTGATGGCAAGAACAGCAATGCATGATGCAATATTTTTGCCACTAAAACGTAACAAAAACCTCAACAGGACCCGACTGAAGAGACAAATACAGGTGTGAACACAGCCTGAGGTCAATCTGCTACTTCCACCTTCCCAGGAACTAACCTGGAGAATAGCCACATCATGAGCAATGATGCAGTCCACGCATTGTGTTAGGTCTGCCATCTTCTCAGACTCGGATAAGAAGCTGTCAATCAACTTGTAGCACGCCTGGGGGAAAAAAAAACAAAAAAAACAAAAACACAGGTGTAAGAAAACCACTCCAAAATTACCAAGCAGAAAAATAAAAAAAAAGTGATGCTGATCCTCACAGACAAGACTATGTTTACGACTAATAGCAGGAACGTCCTTTATATTTGTTAAAAACACTTTAACCCTTAGGCTACATTCAGACGAGTGTGTCCAATTTGCGCGCGTAAAAAAACGCAGCGTTTTTCCTACATTTTTTTTTACGTGCGTTGCATATTGGCATCGGTGCGCTTTGCGTGTGGCATGCGTTTTTCACGTCCGTGCAAGCATTTCATTTAAAAATAAATAAATGATTTCTCTGCTTTTCAGCGTATTTGATGCGTGAAACACGGACAGCACAAGGATGTCGTCCGTGTGCTGTCCGTGGTTTTCATGCACTCAGACTTTAATGGGCGACTAGGCGTGTGAAAACGCACAAATATAGGACACGCAGTGAGTTTCACGCAACGGACGCACGCTGTGTGAAAAACAACGCATGTGTGAATGGCCCCATTGAAATGAATGGTCCGTGTGTTGAGTGATTTCAACTCACAGCACACGGACGAGTATTACGCTCATCTGAATGAGCCCTTAAGGACACGGGCAATTTTGGCCTTGAGGACAGAACAATTTTTTTAATTATTTTTTTCCTCTTTACATCCCAGAGGTCATAACTTTATTTTTTTTGGACGTAGCCATATAAGACATTGTACCAACAAATGACACCTACATAAAGTACAACTTGTCCCGCAAAAAAACATTTACATTATCTTTAAATTTTTATACATTTTTATTTGGGCAAAAATGCAGAAGAAAAAAAAAAGAAAAAAGCAGTTCCGCTGAAGTATTCATTTATTTTTTACAGCATACACCAATCACCATAAAGGACGCTATGCATTTGTTGTGCAGGTTGTTTTACGGTTGTAGCGATACAAAATAGGTGTATATTATTTTAGGTTTTGGGACTTATATTTTGTAAAGTTTATTCATTGTAAAAAAAGGTGTGTATTTTCTTTACGGGTTTTTTTTTAAATTTATTTAACTTTTTTTTGTCATCTCACAGGGGTGTTTTTCACTATGATTTTTATTTTTTAACTATAATGTACTGGCATATATCTATATAAAAGTACATTAGCCTGTGTAGTGAGAGCAACATTCAAGGGGTTAATGGCATAGAGAAGAGGTTTCTCTTATCTCCGCTATTAGAGCGGGAGTGCGGCTTTGTATTACAGCTGTTCCCCCGCTCCTGATCGCGCGTGCAGCGTTGTTGTGCCCGCGTGATCAAAATGACGTCTATGCTCGTCATGATGCGGGAACGTCCAGCCGCTCATGAGAAGCATAGACGTCATGTGTCCTCCAAAAAGATGAAAGAATATATTAGGAAATTGCTTAAACAACAATTCTGAATAGAATATTATTGCCTTAAAGAGGCTCTGTCACCACATTATAAGTGCCCTGTCTCCTACATAAGGAGATGGGCGCTGTAATGCAGGTGACAGTAATGCTTTTTATTTAAAAAAAACTATCTTTTTTCACAACGATTTTGGTTTATGCTAATGAGCTTTCTTAATTACTACAGTGTCCTGATAATGACTACACATGAAATCCAGCCTGGACGTCATGTGTACTCAGAATCCTGACACTTCTGAATCTTTTTTTGTGAGATTCTGGCAAGTGAAACCAAATCTCGCGAGATCACGGAGCTAAACGAGATTTGGTGTCACTTGCCGGAATCTCACAAAAGAAGTGTCAGAAGTGTCAGGATTCTGAGTACACATGACGTCCAGGCTGGATGGTCATGTGTATTCATTATCAGGACACTGTAGTAATGTTAGGGCTTGTGTATGAGGCTGCACATAGTGATATATCTATATCGCTAGTGCAGTGTAAATGAATGGAGAGGAGTGCATGATGCCGATTGGTCAGCATCATGCACTCCTCTGTACAACGCCCACTTGGTCGAAAGTAAAAGTACGCCCACTTGGGCATTAAGAAAGCTCATTAGCATAAACCAAAATCGCTCCTAACGTGAAAAAAGATCGTTTTTTTAAAATAAAAAGCATTACTGTCACCTACATTACAGCGCCGATCTCCTTATATAGGAGACAGGGCACTTATAATGTGGTGACAGAGCCTCTTTAAGAACAGGTATTCTGCCCGTGCAGGTCATCTGGTCTGCAGTCCCTGTTGGTCTGATGTATTTCTAAGGCTTCAGCGACGTTGAATACGTAACGTCATATGGCTGTGTCATCCCATACCGTGTAGCTGCAGCAGGACGCCACATTGGACAACCTTCACTATAGGCGAAACCTCATTGAGGCCTAGTAAATAAACAAGACGGTCAGCGAACATTTCAATGCTACTTATAAAAAAATTTGTCAATGTAGGGTAATGCACGGCTACAATATTTCCATCAGGAAATCATTTATATTGAGATGGGGGCAGGTGTATGGCCAGCTATAAACATGCCGTGGAGATAGAAAAACGTAGGTAACAACAAAGATGGAAGGCGGGGGGAGGGGATGTTCTTCATCCAGACCCGTCAGCCTTTTCGCATAAACAATCTCCTATTCTTCACGTAGAATATTTGCTCTGTGCATAACACGTGCTGGAGAAAACTGGTTTGGCCTAGATGCTGCACATCAACGGTTGTTTAATATGACAAAATAGAGTCCTTAACAATAGTTATATATATGGTTGATGTAAAATATGTTGTAATACTGGTTTAAGGAATCATTCCAGGAAGCAAACTGCTGTGAAGTCACCTATAAAGTAGATAATGCCCCTAAGATACGGGACCCACACTGATCACTAGACTAAGCTATTTATTTATTTTCGATCGTCACATTCAAAAAGCTAGAACTTTTTTAATCTTTCCGTAGCCATAGCTGTGTGACGACTTGGTTTTTTGCAGGAGGAGTTGTATTTTTCAATGGCACCATTCTGGGGTACACTTTTTTTTTTTTATCACATCTTAATTAACTTTTTTGGGTGGGGAAATAGAAAAAAAGAAAGTCTACGAGTCCGTACACCGCTTGCTCGGCTTTCCCAGGATAGGCGATCTGAAACTAAGCGGCACAGCACTCACCCGAGTGATTCCGCCATTTCGTATTAGCGATCAGTGGGGGTCTCAATGAAATGTCAAAAGTTTTTAAAAAGTTTAGTTACACTTTAACCCGTTAATGACCGCCAATACGCCTTTTAACGGCGGCCACTAACGGGCTTCATTCTGATGCATATGCCTTTTTACATCACTGCATCAGGATAAAGTAAACAGAGCAGGGAGCGTCAAATCTCCCTGCTCTCAGCTGCTAGAGGTAGCTGAGGGCTGGGGGCGTCCCTGCTCTGCCGGGTGAGATCGATATAAGTATCGATCTCACCCGTTTAACCCCTCAGATGCGGTGCACAATAGCGTGCACCGCATCGGAGTGGTTTTGGAGAGAGGGAGGGAGCTCCCTCTCTCTCCCACCGACACCCGGCGATACGATCGCCGAGTGTCTGTGTCTCCAATGGCAGCCGGGGGCCTAATAAAGGCCCCCAGGTCTGCCTTGAGCGACTGTCTGCTAGATCATGCCGGAGGCATGACCTAGCAGATGCCTGTCCGTGTTAAACGGACAGGCAGTAATACACTGCAATACAGAAGTATTGCAGTGTATTATAATAGCGATCGGAGAATCGCATATTAAAGTCCCCTAATGGGACTAGTAAAAAAGTAAAAAAAAAAAGTTTAATAAAGTTAATTTAAAAAAAAATGTGAAAAAAAATAAAAAACCCAGCTTTTCCCCTTACAAAATGCTTTACTATTAAAAAAAACTAAATAAAGTTAAAAAGTTACACATATTTGGTATCGCCGCGTCCGTAACGACCCCGACTATAAATCTATTACATTATTTAACCCACACGGTGAACGCCGTAAAAAATGTATGGAAAAATTGCTGTTTTCTGTGAATCCAAACTTTAAAAAAAATGTGATAAAAAGTGATCAAAAAGTCGCATCTACTCCAAAATGGTACCAATAAAAACTACAAGTCTTCCCGCAAAAAAAAAAAAAAAAAAGCCCTCACACAACCGCATCGGCGAAAAAATAAAAACGTTACGGCTCTTCAAATATGGAGACACAAAAACAATAAATAAAAATAATTTTGAAAAAAAAACGTATTTACGGTGTAAAAGTAGTAAAACATACAAAATTTATACAAATTTGGTATCTTTGCAAGCGTAACAACCCGCTGAATAAAGTTATTGTGTTATTTATACCACACGGTAAACGGCGTAGATTTAGGACGCAGAAAAGAGTGGCGAAATTTCAGGTTTTTTCTATCCCCCCCCCAAAAAAAAGAAAGTTAATAAAAGTTAATCAATAAATAATATGTCCCCCAAAATGGTGCTATTAAAAAATACAACTTGTCCCGCAAAAAACAAGACCTTATACAGCTATGTCGACGCAAAAATAAAAACGTTATAGCTCTTGGAATGCGACGATGGAAAAACGTAAAAAATGGCTTGGTCATTAAGGCCTAAAATAGGCTGGTCATTAAGGGGTTAAAGGCCCACCGTGCCCAGGAAAGCCAGAAAGAAAGAGCCAAATAGAGAAAAACTCCTGACAGATTGTAGCTAAAACAAGTAACTGTGATAAGACTATTCGGGCATTGTTGATTATACCTGCGTTGCAGCAAGTCATGTGGCCTGACCCAGAAAGCAACCAAGTTCATAGAAGTGCCCCTGCCCTCTTATCCTTACACAATCTCTGCTTCCCTCCATGGCCGACCCATTATTCTCAATGGTTAACCACGCAGCATCCAGAGAAAGCCGAGCAAAGCCAACAAGGGGACTAAAGTGGCTCGGTGCTTTGCTAGCGCCGCTGCCACTTTGTTCTAGCCACTGGCGGGACTCAAAGCGGACCCCTATCAATCAGGCATCCTAGCGATATGCGATTCATTAATCTCCCGAGACCACTCCTTTCATTTGGATTGTGCGGTTCATAATATGGTCATCCTCTTACACTTACTCTTAGGTCCTTCTTCAAACGTTCCACATTCTTTATATTGACAATGTCCTCCAAGCCAATAACAAGAACCTATAAAAATAATATGAATATATGATCTTTGGCAAATACAATAACGTCTAGGCTTTACACTGTGTAAAGTTCTTCCGCCTTATATGGAATAGGTAACTCATTTTTACAAGTTCTTCACAAGTTTTACAGCTGTTCTATGTGCCCAAGAGCTGAAAACCGCTCCACCTACCTGCCCTTTAGCCGAAAACCCACATAACAAGCGCTAAAGCACACAAATGACTTCTAATAAAACTTTATAATACAACCTTCCGTGTCGGCAGGAAACAAAATTACGTTCCTACCTATAGAATTTGGACTGTGGCGACTTAGATGTGATCGGTATTACGTGGATCCTGTGTGTTAGAGACACGCAGGACCCGCTCTCAGCCAAGCCGTCAGTTAAGCTGACCTGACAGATTCAGTTGAGAGAGAACGATACAGCTTTTATGTATAGAGGAAACATAGAAGCTGTATTGTAAAAAGTAAAAAAGATAAATTAAATTTGAAAGCTGCTTAAAAAAAAACAACACATAGATTTAATAATAATAAAAAAAATTCCTTCCAAAAAGTGTACACAGCCTTTAAGTAATCAAAGACCTTCAACGGCCAGTAAATCAGCCATAAAGGTCTGTAATAATGGGTTTTATTCTTTATACCATCTGAGTAACAAGGTCTTTCTTATTGTAAGAACGACATCAGCCCTTGTGCTTCTTAAAGAAATACTCTGAGCATAACTGATACCAAGTCCAGGGCCTGAGGGGGCGGAGCATGACACTGGGATTCAGAACACAACAAAAATAGAATCCATGTGTTATGTACCGCCCCTCAGGCCCTGCACCAGTCACAACACAGTATCAGTTTGCCTGGAGTGTTCCTTAGATTACGGACTATAAACAGGGTAACCGTCAGATTAGTTACAATTCTCGCTCTGATCACACAATGTACACTACATGGCAGTGAGATCGCAACACAGTTCTCCTTGCAGGAGGGAAGACCACCAAAAAGTTTTAAAAATCCTATTAAGCTATTTTTGGCGGTTATATTTGGTTTCCCGGGGCAGTATTGTCGCCATTACAGCTACTCACACTCGTGAATGGAAAATCTGCTAAGTTATGCCGTTAACCCTGACTCTCCCATAATTTATCATAACTATGGAGAATTGGTCTTCAGGTCTCTAGGAGAGTTGGCTGAACAGAATGCTTAACAACTAACAACTTGACAGAAGATGATAAATAACCTTTTAAAAGGACCAAGACATTTTTCATTTTTTTCATCGTCGCATTCCAAGAGCGATAACTTTTTTATTTTTCAGTCGATGTAGTTGTATGAGGACTTGCTTTTTTAAGTATGAAGGTATTTCAATGGCACCATTAGGGTACACATAACTTATTTCATTAACTTTTGTTGACTTGGGGGAGGTGGGGACACACAGAATTTCCACCAATGTTTTTTGCATTTTGAAATTCAAAAATAGGGGCGTTAATTGTATTTTGTTAATTGATAAAAAAAATAACTAAGTGAATGAACAGAAGAGAAATCTGAATCAGGTCAATATTTGGTGTGACCACCCTTTGCCTTTAAAACAGCATCAATTCTTCTAGGTGCACTTGCACACAGTTTTTGAAGGAACTCGGCAGGGAGGTCGTTCCAAACATCTTGGTGAACTAACCACAGATCTTCTGTGGATGTCGCTTTCCTCAAATCCTTCTGCCTCTTCATGTAATCCCAGACAGACTTGATGATGTGGAGATCAGGGCTCTGTGGGAGCCATATCATCACTTCCAGGGCTCCTTGTTCTTCTTTACGCTGAAGATAGTTCTTAATGACATTTGCTGTATGTTTGGGGACATTGTTCTGCAGCAGAATAAATTTGGAGCCAGACGCCTTCTTGATGGTATTGCATGATGGATAAATACTCTCTTCTGTTCATTCACTTTGTATTTTGTTAAAATGATAAAAAAAAAATATTAACACTTCTATTTTGAAAGCATTTTTCCACAACTTTTGCACAGTACTAAAGATTATTAACTTTGTTATGATTTTAGGAGGAAATGGGGGGGGGGGGGGGGTTCTGCCATTATTGCCTGCCAATGTAAACTGACTGGCAATCTATTAGGCTTAAAGGGGTTTTGCAGCCACTAAAAATTGATGGCCTATCCTCAGGATGGGCCATCAATAGAATATTGGTTGGGGGCTGACTTTCCAGCTGCTTCCCCTTCATTTCTTCTTGCTCACTGTGAATCGTCAACACGCATTTAGTGGCGATTCACAGGTATTGCAGCCTTTTTTCCCTTTCAATTTCGTTGTACTACTGTCCCCTACTGAAAACATAATTACAGTACGGGACATTGTCCCCCAGTGAGGCAGTTACACTTAGCGTCACAGATAACTATGATGCTAGGAGCCCGGCTCCCTGCAGTGTGTTTGGTCTGGGAAATGCGTCCGACGTACGGACCGTATATCACGGACCGAACACGCTCGTGTGAATCCGGCCTAAGGGGTTAACCTTTTTAAATGAGGTTGTCCCAAATGGACAATTCTTCCTCCCAGCTGAAACTCCCAACAATCACAAGTTACCGCCGAGTCGTCCAGAGCAGGAGACGCTATTTGAAGGGCTCTCAATGCGGTCTATATAACCGAATAGAGCTGAGGCAACTGGGACAGCCCTGTTGCGTAATAAAAAGTCATCCCCATTTCTAAAATACTTTTTGTTTCAATTCCTCCAAGGTTTCAATATCCCTGCTTGATGTAAGTGAATAGATGAAGGCTTAATTACATCAAGAGGTTTTAAAAAAAAGATTAAAGATGGTATGTAGTGCCAAGCAGAACTATGAAGGCAGCTCTAAATTTGATGACCTACATACCATGGCACCGAAGACATTCTCCAGGAGTTTGTTCAAAGAGAAGTCGCTGGCTGTGTTTTCACAGGACATCACAATGAGGTTGATGCTACAAAAAAAAAAAACAGTCAAACATTGATGAAATACCATATAACATTTGCGCCTTTCCTGGCAGATATCAAGCCTGGGTCTGTTTAGCATAATCGAAACGAGTTATACAAACAAATGTGTCAGAAATAGGAGAAATCAGGAAGGGGCAAATACTTATTTACGGCACGGTACACAAGGCAGATCAGACTAGCAGGTATTTGTTTGACTGAGGCGTCTGTCAGTGATTGTAGAGCGTGCTGTATCATTCGTAATCTCAGCTCTGATAATAGGATACGTTATCTGTGTTAGTCAATAGAAGAGATCATTTATTAATAGTCTGTACGTAACGACTAGCACCTACTGGACCTGCAGCTAAAAACGTCCTGTACGATACGTTATCATGGACTTCTACTGATTCATCGTGATTCTGGGGCACACGTGTCCTCTACGGATACATTGTTAGAAGGTGCGGCCTATTCCCATGTATCATATGAATGAGTGAAATACTCTACTAGCGTTATACAACGCCATGGGAACTCACATCAATATGTCCGTACATAACATATAATCGATGTGTTCTCTTATTAGAAGCCATCTGTCACAAATCAATTCTGTTAGGCCGGAACTTCCTCCTCCTGGCACAAGTTGGGAATGTTACCGGAGGCTCCGGACGGTGCTGCTCGTAGATAACATGAGGGTATATGCTTGTGGTTAAAGGGGTATCCCCCATCTCAGACATATATGGCATATCCGAATTAAAAACTAATAGAGAGAGGCAGCATTATGTCCATTCATTCTCCGCCTGGATGCGGTAGCCCTATCAGACCTGCACCTAAAATAAAACCTAAATAAATGTCTGAGATAGGAATACCCCTTTAACACCTTCCCGACCGCTCCCTGTCTTTTGACGTCAGGCGGTGCGGGTGCTTAATCTACAGAGACGTCTTTTGGCGTCGCTGTAGATCAGGCTGATGAGCGCTCGTGTGAGCACTCATCCTCTAAGCAGGAGCTGTTACTAACAGCTCCTGATCTTAGAGCAGCCTCCTGAACACAGCTGGGGTCGGCAAACATTCGGACCCCAGCTGTTTAACCCTTTGATTACCGCGGTCCGTGACCGCGGCATGATCAAAGGGAATTCCCCTCTTTGATCGCATCACCGGGATTCCAGTGATGCGATCAAACACTGGGGAATCCCTCTGCAGTCAGCCCTGGGGACCTACAAAGGACCCCAGGGCTGTCTGTTCCGTGTGCCGGCTGTTCGGGCACACTA
Organism: Rhinoderma darwinii; assembly: GCF_050947455.1. NCBI lineage: Eukaryota > Metazoa > Chordata > Amphibia > Anura > Rhinodermatidae > Rhinoderma > Rhinoderma darwinii. Next base: position 88,086,652 of record NC_134696.1, read on the forward strand.
TGTGCTGCCCGATCAGCAGCCTGTGTCATAGTGACACAGTGTAATGTATTAGCGTACAGAAGTATGCTAATACATTACAAGTAAAAAATAAAGTTACAAATAAAGTTATCCATGGATGGGATAAAAAAAAAAAAAAAGGAACAAAACAAATAAATTAATAAAAAAAAGTCTCAAAAAGAGTCTTTATTTTGCATTAAATACATTTTATTGCCCCTACACTAAATAAAAACAAAAAAACCTACACATATTAGGTATCTACACGACCGTAATAACCTGAAGAATTAATCGAATGGGTTATTTAGCGTGAAACATGAACGGGATAAAAAACAAAAAAAAACTATTCCGAGAATCGCTTTTTCCTATATTCACGCCGTAAAAAAAAATTTTTTTACTCCCAAACTGTGGGGAAAAAAAAATACTATTTCTCTCACATAAAACAAGGCCTCATACAGCCACGTCAATGAAAAAGTAAAAAAGTTATGGCTGCTGAAACGCAGAGAGGCAAAAACAGAAAAGTTGAGCTGGTCATTAAGGTCTTTTCAGGCCCGGTCATTAAGGGGTTAAGTTTTGTAGCTGGGGATGCGGTGTCTGACGCCGGAGTGAGGATTTTGGCAAACTATGGAGGGTATTTTGGCTTATTTGAGTGGCGTTTTGGCAAGCTTTTGTGGAAACTCTTCAGCTGTTACTGTATGTGGGGGGGGGGGGAGGGGGGTACACTGTGGCTGGCACTGCAGGGGGGGGGGGGGGGGGGACATTGTTTGCCGGATCCTTGCACTATAGAGTTGCCTTAAGATTGTCACAAATGTATAGATGTCTTAGGGACATTATCTATAAGTGAAACAGCTGCCCGTCCACAGATCCCCATGCCATGCAGCCGCAGCACAGAGACTTAGGTGATCACAGACCTCACAAGTATAGTATATGTAACATGTCTTTACAGCTACGGTAACCATTTCCGGCTGTCAGAGGTGCAAGACTTTTACCATGAATGGAATCATTATTGTGGAGGATGAATGTATGTCGGAGAAATGGCAACAATGATAGGGATGATGATGAGGATTATGACAATGCTGTGAAGGATGCATGTCTCCCCCCCCCCCCCCCCCATCAGTCACTTACCTATCATGGAAGCTTCTCCACACCACCTTGCTGTTCCCGGTGCGGGTAGATGTCAAAAGAACATCCTGATTATTGGCAAACATGTGCACGCCATTCAGTGACCCGATAACAGAAAACGGCAGCTGGAAAAGAAAGTACAAAAAGTCACCATAGAGAAATACATTTGTCGTGCAGGTGAAATAGGACAATGTAAGGTTTTACTGCAGCCAAAATTTGACCGGCACAACATGAGGAAACACTTGCCTACTCTCCAGGTCCTCTGTTAACCCCCTTCCCTCTTTGGCCACTTTTGACCGACTCATTTTTCAAATCTGACATGTGTCACTTTATGTGGTAATAACTTTGGAATGCTTTTAGCTATCCAATTGATTCTGAGATTGTTTTCTCTCATGACACATTGTATTTCAAGTTAGTGGTAAAATTTGGTCGATGAAGTCAGTATTTAATAGTGAAAAACACCAAAATTTTCTAAATTTATATGTATCTGCTTGTAAAACAGATAGTAATACCACACAAAATAGCTGCTAATTGACATTTCCCATATGTCTACTTTAGATTGGCAGCGTTTTTTGAACATCCTTTTATTTTTCTAGGACGTTACAAGACTTAGAACTTTAGCAGAAAGTTCTCACATTTTCAAGACAATTTCAAAATGCCATTTTTACAGGGGCCAGTTCAGTTGTGACGTGACTGAGGGGCCTATACAATACTAACACCATAAACCACCCCATTAAAAATTGCACCCCTCAATGTATTCAAACCCGCATTTAGAAAGTTTCTTAACCCTTTAGACGTTTCACAACAATTAAGGTAAAGTAGAGGTGAAATTTACAAATGTAATTATTTTTGCAGAAATTCATATTTAATCCATTTTTTTTTGTAACACAGAAAGATTAATGACGTCGCCGTACACTGTCTGCCCCAAAGAGATCAGGGTGCGCCCAGTCAAGATTGTGAGGCCCGCCCCAAGTCCAGCTTTGTAGCTCCGGAAGTCCAGCGCCAGAGAAGGAGAAGTCCGAGCCAACCAGCCTGGCTATGGAGAGCACGTCAGAACGGTCGTAACCGACCACTGGGTACCAGAATAGAATAATGAACGGGACGTCAGCGGAAGCACTGAAAGAGCAGAAGATGGGCCTCACGTGACCGACCGGCAGAGCGAGGGAAAGAAGAAAGCAAAGAAGTGAAGGTACATTAGAAAGATGTTGTTTTCAAGGTGTTAGTTTAGTTAGGGAAAGGTTATATGGGACCGGAAAACTCCTTTAATGTGTCACTGTTTATTGGCGTAGCGACCACTCCGCCGTCACTGTTTATTGGCGTGGCGACCACTCCGCCGTCACTGTTTATTGGCGTGGCGACCACTCCGCCGTCACTGTTTATTGGCGTGGCGACCACTCCGCCGTCACTGTTTATTGGCGTGGCGACCACTCCGCCGTCACTGTTTATTGGCGTGGCGACCACTCCGCCGTCACTGTTTATTGGCGTGGCGACCACTCCGCCGTCACTGTTTATTGGCGTGGCGACCACTCCGCCGTCACTGTTTATTGGCGTGGCGACCACTCCGCCGTCACTGTTTATTGGCGTGGCGACCACTCCGCCGTCACTGTTTATTGGCGTGGCGACCACTCCGCCGTCACTGTTTATTGGCGTGGCGACCACTCCGCCGTCACTGTTTATTGGCGTAGCGACCACTCCGCCGTCACTGTTTATTGGCGTAGCGACCACTCCGCCGTCACTGTTTATTGGCGTAGCGACCACTCCGCTGTCACTGTTTATTGGCGTAGCGACCACTCCGCTGTCACTGTTTATTGGCGTAGCGACCACTCCGCTGTCACTGTTTATTGGCGTAGCGACCACTCCGCTGTCACTGTTTATTGGCGTGGCGACCACTCCAATGTCACTGTTTATTGGCGTGGCGACCACTCCGCTGTCACTGTTTATTGGGGTAGGGAACCACTCCGTGGTCTCTGAGAAGAGAGGGGGGAGACCAACCTGCTGGCAGTGGTGATGTGGGCTGTACCCCTTTGCTGAGGGTGGGGGACCAGGAAGCTTTCTCCAGGCAGTGTTTTTGAGGGGAACCATTCTGCAGGCACTGTAATGGAGGCCCTTTGGGTGTCATTCTAGGGCATGGCTTATACTTGTGGTCATAGTTTACATAAAAAAAAATTTTAAAAACTCTTCCAGAAAAAAATTCTCAGAAGTAGGTAAGTATGCATAAAGAGGACTTGTCAAATGGGCACAACTTTATGTAGTAACGGGTTTTTTCTCGTCTGGTCGATCCACTTTCTAAATGCAGCCCACACGTGATCAGCCGTCTCCGCTGCGGGATGCAAGTACTGACTTTATATGATTCGGGGACACCCAGTGTGGTTATTTACATAAGGTGCCAGGATTTGGAGGGGCTTTCTTAACGGGTAGACCCTAGAATACTAAGCATTATATCCCCAAGATATAAATCCAGTGGTGGCCACGATATCCCAGTATTTATATCATTTTTGTACGTCAATGTAATGACGCAGGTTAATAATAAGCGTTTCAACTAACTGATATTTAATCCTTCCACATAGATTGCTGCGAATAAGGAACAAGGAAAGAGAACAAATGATGAGGTTAAGTAAATTCTAGCAGGTCGGCTCTTCCCTTGTTTCCTGCATTCGTTATGGAAAATAACAGAAGAAACTAGATTTAAAAAAAAACTGTTAAAAGGAAAACGGCACGGGTCAGACTCCCTTTAGACTGGGAAATCTTTGTTATGGCCTCTCTAGGTTGAGCTGGTGGGGGAAATTGCACCAACGAAAACGCTGCTAAAAACAGAACACCAGTAAGGTCTTATTCACGCAGCCGTATTGCGGCTCTGCTTTGTATGGAGTCGTAATAGGACAACCATAGTAGTGCAAAGGGCCATATGTATTCCTCCAATCTTACTCAGCAGGTTAAACGGATACTATTACGGTTTTCGAGTGACGAATGCCACTATTAGGCATCTGTTTAAAGGGGTTGTCCAGGATCGGGGCTTTTTTTATGCTGATGACCTAACCATGATAGGTCATTATATGATCGGTGAGGGTCTGACACCCGGACCCTGTACCGATCAGCTGTTCCGGCTGCTCTGAGGGCAAGAAGCTATGCAGGGGGTCGATGCCGGAAGTAGATGGCTCCGACCACTGTATAGAGCCGTGCAGGTTTACTACAGCTCTGCTCCTACTGCACCGTCGATGGGTGCGGGGTCCGGTGTCAAACCCCCACCGATTATATACCGATGACCTATCCTGTAAATAGGTCATCAGTATAAAAAACAGCCCACAGCCTGGACAACCCCTTTAATGCATCACCCATAGGCTATAATTGCATCAGTTTAACGGATACGTCACGAAAAGCTATTGAAAAGCTCATGACTGACAGATTCCATACAGTGAAATCCATCACCTATAGGCTACCATGTTAAAAACATATACAGTAGTCCATACTTTTTTTTTTCTGCGGTATACTAACCTATACTGGCCAGACAGAGGACAAAGGGACACACTCTTCACCTCCGTCTGGCAATGGAGCCCTCTGGACACATTTAGCGTGTACCTCGGTAGCCTTCCTGACGTATACGCTCAGGGCCACCATCAGGGCAGTACTACTAGTACTGCCATCATGGGCCCGGCCACAATGATGAAAAAAAGGGGCCCGTCCGCTTCTCAGCCGCTTTAAACATTTGAATGAGGGCCCCAGCGTTAGTTACTTGGAGAAAGGAACGGACCCTGCAACGTAATGAGGCCCCTTCTTTACTCTGAAATAACGAACACTAGGGCCATGAGAAGACTTAGGGCTTGTCCACATGTAACGGAATTGCTGCAGAAAATTTCTGCAGCATTTCCGCTGAAAATAGCAGACATTCCGCTGCGGAAAAACCGCACCATTTTCTGCGTTTTTTACTTCAGAAAATAGTGCGGATTTTGCTGCGTCTTTTTTCAAGTCTGTGAGATGGTGCAATTCAGTCCACTTTCCGCATGCTGTGGAACAAAAAAAACGCACCGCAGATGAATTTCTGATCGGAAATTTTACGCAGCGTGTGGATGAGATGTGTTAAATCTCACCCACTTTGCAGCTACTGTAATCCGATGCGTATTTTCCATCAGTAATTCCGGACAGACAATACGCAGCAATTCCGTTACATGTGGACAAGCCCTTACAGAAGCGGAAGATGCTGCATGTAAACAGAAGCTCCGTTTGGAGAGAGCTGCCCCCCCACCAGACACGTCCTTCTCTACACAGCCGACTGGACCTGCAAGTTGGGGAGTGTCCCCCATGCTGCTTCCCATTCCTCCCGACCCTACTTGTAGAATATATAAAGTATAGTTTGTTAAAAAAAAATAATTTTGTTTTCATAGCGTTTTTGTCACAATTTTCGTTTTTTGCCTCGATAATCTGCTGGTCATACCGTTTAAAAAAAAAAAGTGAAACATTATCATTGTTGGCAGCACATCTCCCTGTATAATGTGTAGGGACGAGCGATCAGAGTAACGACCGCTCATCCCCATCCATAGCTCCTTGTGGGAGGAGCAAATGAGCGCCGATCAATGATGTCTCGTTGATCAGCGCTCGCTGCACCGGCCGATTATCGGCCAGTGTAAAAGGGCCTTAAAGCCTCATTCAGGTGGCCGTGTTCGGTCCGTGATATACGAACCGTGCATTGGCCGTATTTCCCAGGCCGACCACAGTTCAGGAAGCCGGGCTTCTAGCATCATACTTACCTATAATGATAGGAGTCCCTGCCTCTCCACGGGAATACTGTCCTGTACTGTAATCATGTTATCAGTACGGGACTGGGGACAGTATTCCCGCGGAGAGACAGGGACTCCAAGCATCATAGATAACAGTGATGCTAGAAGCCCGGCTCCCTGAACTGTGGTCGGTCCGGGAAACACAGCCGACACATGGTCCGTATATCACAGACTGAACATGGATGTCTGAATAAGGCCACGTGTCTCCTATATTTGGTGCGGATTGCGCACTGAAAACAAATTACAATATATATATATATATATATATATATATATATATATATAGCAAACAAGAAAGCAGCAGCACTCACACGGAATCAATCGATCAGGTGCCCAGCAAAACGTCCCGATCCTCGGACGTGTATTGATATATAAAGAAAGAAGATTTGCAGCACTCCAATGTGAAAAAAGTTGTGGTTTATTCAATCCAAGAACAACAGCAACGTTTCAATCCTACAATAGGATCTTTGTCAAGCCTAGTGACACATCTACTACAGGAAACTAATATAGGGTTGAGACTACTTAACATAATTAGTCTCATTATAATACAATCAAGTATACAGTGTTGAAAAACTCATATAATGCATGTTATAAGGTATCATTATGAAACACAAACATGATACAGAAAGTGCGAATGTGTATATATAACAGTGTAAGTGGCAATGTACAGTGACACAAACATTAAAAACAACTGATTACAACATAATCATTTATGCCTCAGTGGTGTTAGAATCAATCGTCATAACCACACTCACCAACCAGAACTTCAGATACATCAGGTGAATCATTAGTATGTAAATTCGTAAGCATACATTGTAGCAAACCACTGCACACCTAAAGTCATTAGACTTTAATACATACGTATAAAGCCAAGAGACGGAAGTGTAACGTCGATCAGTAGCGAGACGCATCGGACGCATCAAAATGATGTAATGCGTGTCAATGCGTTCCACTGAACTGGTCATGTGTGAAGCGGCTTCATAGGTTGCCAAGCAACTGATGCAACTATGTAACGGATAACTAGTAACACGGCTGTGTCGGACAAAAAGTCTGTATTGTAACCAAAACAAGTAAATTAATCAATGCTCCTCATGGTAAGGAATGGAGATATTAAAATAGTTTTGCAATATTATGTTATTATATCAGCTTCTTATGAATGATCCACACGTTGGCACAGAGAGCTCTGTCCGCAATTAAGTATTCAGAGCGTCCTTCTACCTAGGGTTTTAGGAACCACATAGCATCGTCTTCACATGCATAGGATGTCCCATCCCCCTCATCCGTGTAACGGACCAAGATTGTCGTATCAACGACCCCATTTCTCATAAAGCATATATATATATTTTTTAAAAGAAATCTTTTATATATAAATATCTCTACATCACTAACACCACAGTAGGAGACTAGAAAAAATTCAACAAATGATAAATATCTTTATTGATATCATAAGACAAGATGAATATGGCACAGCCGTGTCAGGTATCCCTAATATCGTAATATTACTATTAAAAATAAAAAAAGAGAGATTCCGAAATTCTGTTGGGAGTGGTATTTCGATCTAGAAAAGTACAAAAATATAAAAATTAGTATTAATCACATATTGACAAGAAATTCATCATAAGAAATACAAATACTAGTGTGTCATCATTCTTTATACTAAGGAGGACATCAAAGAACTCAAGGAGAGAGATATGTGAGCGTCATACAGCTAACCTATCTACAGCAAATTCAACATTAAGTCCAAATGGTTTCAATGTATTTAATTGGAATATCCACCTCAATTCTTTTTTATGTAATATCACATGACGATCGCCGCCTAATTGTAGTATAGGAACATGGTCCAGGATCATAAATCTTAGATCCCTCTCATTGTGACCATACTCCGAAAAATGCTTAGACACAGGTAAGTCAAGTTTCTTTTTGCGTATCGAGAAACGATGATTATTTAATCGGGTTTTGAAAGCACAAGTAGTCTCCCCTACATATAGGAGGCCACAGGGACACCATAACACGTATATGACCCAATCCGAATCACAAGTGAAATTGTGTCTAATTTTAAATTGTTGTCCAGTAACTGGATGTTTAAAAGAATCACCCTTGCACATCAAAGTGCAATTGACGCATCTGTAACACGGAATATTACCCGGTTTCAGGGGTTTAAAGATTGATTGTGATACTTTCTTTTGTTCTGACACTCTGGTTTTCACCAGTCTATCGCGAAGATTTTGAGAACGTCTATAAGACATAAGAGGATTATTATTCAATTCCTCAATGTGTCCAAAGCTCTTGCTAATAATTGGCCAATGTCTGTTCATAATCTTAGAAATATCCCCACTAATATCATTGTAAGTTGAAATGAATGGAATACGTTTCCGTTTTCCACCCACTAGAGTTTTTTTAGGTTGTAGCAAGCTATCCCTCGCTGTATTGTCAATCTTATTTTTATATGTACACAGTAGTGCTTTAGGGTAGCCTCTTTGAAGAAAATTGCCCATCATAATATCTAAAGATGTATCAAGATCTTCCTGTCTGTCAGTGTTACGTTTGGCCCTAATCATCGGGCTATAGGGCAAGGACCTGACCATGTTCCTCGGATGACAACTGTCAAATCGTAGTAAAGTATTGCGGTCAGTCTCTTTGGTATACATTTTAGTTCTTAATGTGTTGTTATCAATCAATACTGTAACATCCAAAAATTGGATATTGTCCACAGAGTGTGTCATAGTAAACTGAATATCCTCATCCAAGGAATTGAGAAATTGATGAAAATCAGTTAGTGTAGTGACAGAATCAGTCCAAATGAGGAAGATGTCGTCTATGTAACGCCACCACCTCAAAACATGTGAGAAGTGGTGGGATACATAGACTGACATCTCCTCAATATTGTCCATAAAAATATTGGCATACGTGGGAGCCATATTGGATCCCATGGCCGTCCCTTTCAATTGTATATAATAACTATCATTAAAAAGAAAATAGTTAGAAGTCAAAATAAGTTCTACCAATGACATAATGAACTCGCATGAATTATTATCATAGTTAGAAGTCATTAATTTCCGTCTTACAGCATCAAGCCCTTTAACATGACTAATAGAAGTGTAAAGAGAAGTGACATCAAAAGAGACCAAAATAGATCCCTCTGGTAAGTCCACTGATCTTAATTTTTGTAAAAAATCAGTGGTGTCCCTGATATAAGATTTGGAGTTAATGGCAAAATTTCTCAGCACTTTATCCACAAAGATAGAGATATTACTCATTAATGAACCCCGGCCAGATACAATGGGGCGGCCTGGGGGGTTCATTAGATCCTTGTGGATTTTTGGTAATAAATACAGGCAAGGAGTCACAGGAGATTCAATCATGAGAAATTTATGTAACTTCTGATCGATTATGTCTTCATCTAACGCTGTCTTAATAAGTAAAGCAATCTTATTTGTGATGTCATGTTTAGGATCATTTTTCAATAATCTGTATACATTCGTATCGGATAGTTGTCTATAACATTCCCTCATATACATGTCTGAATCCATAACCACGATTGCTCCACCTTTGTCAGCAGGTTTTATTGTGAGATCGTGGTTATGGATCAGTTCATCCAATGCCACCATCTCAAGAGTAGTCATATTTGGCTGTTTAAAACCCAATTCACATGTTTGGGTCCTAAGTGTAGCAATATCTTTCTGTACCAGTTCTCTAAAGGTTTCTATTGCATGTGATGTTACAGGAGGTTGAAACAAACTTTTATTATATAATCCCAATTTTTTAAGTGATAATTTTGGAAGGGTATCCTGAACTATTACATTGGTAGGTTGTGTATCAAACCTTCAATTTAATAGCTCTGACAAAACTATATAAATCCAACTCGAGTTGAAACCAATCAACCTGTTGATTGGGGCAGAATGACAATCCCTTAGATAATAATTGCAAATTAGACAACTGATGACTAGAAATATTTACCACTGTTGTTTGGGCAGAGTCCCCTTGTTGCTGTCTTGCAGCGGTTTCTGTCCCTTCTGGTAAACAGATTTTTGAAAGCGGGTTCTTCCTTCCTCGATTTCTCCTGCGGCCTGCTCGTCTGGTTTTCTTCTTTTTGATTTCTCCAATGGACTGGAATCTAAAAAATCTTGGTCGTTTCTTGGAGGATTTTTCTTATTGTGCTCTTGGATACGAAAGTCCCCCTACACAACCTACCAATGTAATAGTTCAGGATACCCTTCCAAAATTATCACTTAAAAAATTGGGATTATATAATAAAAGTTTGTTTCAACCTCCTGTAACATCACATGCAATAGAAACCTTTAGAGAACTGATACAGAAAGATATTGCTACACTTAGGACCCAAACATGTGAATTGGGTTTTAAACAGCCAAATATGACTACTCTTGAGATGGTGGCATTGGATGAACTGATCCATAACCACGATCTCACAATAAAACCTGCTGACAAAGGTGGAGCAATCGTGGTTATGGATTCAGACATGTATATGAGGGAATGTTATAGACAACTATCCGATACGAATGTATACAGATTATTGAAAAATGATCCTAAACATGACATCACAAATAAGATTGCTTTACTTATCAAGACGGCGTTAGATGAAGACATAATCGATCAGAAGTTACATAAATTTCTCATGATTGAATCTCCTGTGACTCCTTGCCTGTATTTATTACCAAAAATCCACAAGGATCTAATGAACCCCCCAGGCCGCCCCATTGTATCTGGCCGGGGTTCATTAATGAGTAATATCTCTATCTTTGTGGATAAAGTGCTGAGAAATTTTGCCATTAACTCCAAATCTTATATCAGGGACACCACTGATTTTTTACAAAAATTAAGATCAGTGGACTTACCAGAGGGATCTATTTTGGTCTCTTTTGATGTCACTTCTCTTTACACTTCTATTAGTCATGTTAAAGGGCTTGATGCTGTAAGACGGAAATTAATGACTTCTAACTATGATAATAATTCATGCGAGTTCATTATGTCATTGGTAGAACTTATTTTGACTTCTAACTATTTTCTTTTTAATGATAGTTATTATATACAATTGAAAGGGACGGCCATGGGATCCAATATGGCTCCCACGTATGCCAATATTTTTATGGACAATATTGAGGAGATGTCAGTCTATGTATCCCACCACTTCTCACATGTTTTGAGGTGGTGGCGTTACATAGACGACATCTTCCTCATTTGGACTGATTCTGTCACTACACTAACTGATTTTCATCAATTTCTCAATTCCTTGGATGAGGATATTCAGTTTACTATGACACACTCTGTGGACAATATCCAATTTTTGGATGTTACAGTATTGATTGATAACAACACATTAAGAACTAAAATGTATACCAAAGAGACTGACCGCAATACTTTACTACGATTTGACAGTTGTCATCCGAGGAACATGGTCAGGTCCTTGCCCTATAGCCCGATGATTAGGGCCAAACGTAACACTGACAGACAGGAAGATCTTGATACATCTTTAGATATTATGATGGGCAATTTTCTTCAAAGAGGCTACCCTAAAGCACTACTGTGTACATATAAAAATAAGATTGACAATACAGCGAGGGATAGCTTGCTACAACCTAAAAAAACTCTAGTGGGTGGAAAACGGAAACGTATTCCATTCATTTCAACTTACAATGATATTAGTGGGGATATTTCTAAGATTATGAACAGACATTGGCCAATTATTAGCAAGAGCTTTGGACACATTGAGGAATTGAATAATAATCCTCTTATGTCTTATAGACGTTCTCAAAATCTTCGCGATAGACTGGTGAAAACCAGAGTGTCACAACAAAAGAAAGTATCACAATCAATCTTTAAACCCCTGAAACCGGGTAATATTCCGTGTTACAGATGCGTCAATTGCACTTTGATGTGCAAGGGTGATTCTTTTAAACATCCAGTTACTGGACAACAATTTAAAATTAGACACAATTTCACTTGTGATTCGGATTGGGTCATATACGTGTTATGGTGTCCCTGTGGCCTCCTATATGTAGGGGAGACAACTTGTGCTTTCAAAACCCGATTAAATAATCATCGTTTCTCGATACGCAAAAAGAAACTTGACTTACCTGTGTCTAAGCATTTTTCGGAATATGGTCACAATGAGAGGGATCTAAGATTTATGATCCTGGACCATGTTCCTATACTACAATTAGGCGGCGACCGTCATGTGATATTACATAAAAAAGAATTGAGGTGGATATTCCAATTAAATACATTGAAACCATTTGGACTTAATGTTGAATTTGCTGTAGATAGGTTAGCTGTATGACGCTCACATATCTCTCTCCTTGAGTTCTTTGATGTCCTCCTTAGTATAAAGAATGATGACACACTAGTATTTGTATTTCTTATGATGAATTTCTTGTCAATATGTGATTAATACTAATTTTTATATTTTTGTACTTTTCTAGATCGAAATACCACTCCCAACAGAATTTCGGAATCTCTCTTTTTTTATTTTTAATAGTAATATTACGATATTAGGGATACCTGACACGGCTGTGCCATATTCATCTTGTCTTATGATATCAATAAAGATATTTATCATTTGTTGAATTTTTTCTAGTCTCCTACTGTGGTGTTAAGTGATGTAGAGATATTTATATATAAAAGATTTCTTTTAAAAAATGAAAAAAAAAATATATATATATATGCTTTATGAGAAATGGGGTCGTTGATACGACAATCTTGGTCCGTTACACGGATGAGGGGGATGGGACATCCTATGCACGTGAAGACGATGCTATGTGGTTCCTAAAACCCTAGGTAGAAGGAAGCTCTGAATACTTAATTGCGGACAGAGCTCTCTGTGCCAACGTGTGGATCATTCATAAGAAGCTGATATAATAACATAATATTGCAAAACTATTTTAATATCTCCATTCCTTACCATGAGGAGCATTGATTAATTTACTTGTTTTGGTTACAATACAGACTTTTTGTCCGACACAGCCGTGTTACTAGTTATCCGTTACATAGTTGCATCAGTTGCTTGGCAACCTATGAAGCCGCTTCACACATGACCAGTTCAGTGGAACGCATTGACACGCATTACATCATTTTGATGCGTCCGATGCGTCTCGCTACTGATCGACGTTACACTTCCGTCTCTTGGCTTTATACGTATGTATTAAAGTCTAATGACTTTAGGTGTGCAGTGGTTTGCTACAATGTATGCTTACGAATTTACATACTAATGATTCACCTGATGTATCTGAAGTTCTGGTTGGTGAGTGTGGTTATGACGATTGATTCTAACACCGCTGAGGCATAAATGATTATGTTGTAATCAGTTGTTTTTAATGTTTGTGTCACTGTACATTGCCACTTACACTGTTATATATACACATTCACACTTTCTGTATCATGTTTGTGTTTCATAATGATACCTTATAACATGCATTATATGAGTTTTTCAACACTGTATACTTGATTGTATTATAATGAGACTAATTATGTTAAGTAGTCTCAACCCTATATTAGTTTCCTGTAGTAGATGTGTCACTAGGCTTGAGAAAGATCCTATTGTAGGATTGAAACGTTGCTGTTGTTCTTGGATTGAATAAACCACCACTTTTTTCACATTGGAGTGCTGCAAATCTTCTTTCTATATATATATATTATAAGGCTATAGTCAGACAAACGTGTGCGAAATCAGCCGTGAATAGCGACCGTTTTTTCATTGCCGATTTGCACCCATGCGGGACCCATTTTCACAGATCCCTCAGACTTAAGTCTATTGAGGGATCCGTGAAAATGGACAAAAATAGGTTATCTCCTATTTTTTGACAGGCCCTTCACACGGTCCGTTAAGACAACGACCTTGTGAATAGCCCCATAGAAATACATGAAGCCGTGTGACGGCCATTAAAAAAAAACGTCCTTCGCACGGACGATTAACACATTCGTCTGAATAAACCCTAACTCATGTGAATGGGGTTTTCAAAACCCTATGTACATGCAGCAGAAAAAAAATCTGCATGGAATTTAGGACGTGCTGCTGATTTTGAAATCAGCTGCATGCCTATTATGTTGCAGAATTGTAACGTATTTCATCCTTCACAATGTAAAGCCTTCAGCGTTGGGAAAACTTCTGTGCGATGTATCTCACTGTATGTCATACAGTGGGATACGTTTTGCCTAAATACATCAGAATCCAGAGCATTAACCGGTCACTGACTGCTCCATGGTTTCGTTCACTGTAATTGACATCAGGACCAAAGTTAGTTAATACGTATAACGTACAAACGTGAGTTCCACACTTTCCGTTGCCCAACCACCGGTAATGGACAGGGGGGCCCAGACATCTTGGCTGTATGGGGGCCAGAAATTCCTGATGGCGGCCCTGTATACGCTAAAGGTATGGCCATGTGTGAACAGGCTCCAAGTAAATGTGGACCAAAGCTTCAACATGGAAAACAGTGAAGTTCAATGTCGCCATCTAGTGGACAATAAACATCATTAACTATAGGTAGATCAAAGGAAACAACTGCACAGTAAGGCCTCATGCACACGGCCGTGCACGCAATTACAGAGATTTTTCACGGTCGTGTGCACAGGGCAAAATTCCACTTTTTTCTATTGCTACACCCAGAGGCATAACTTGAAGCTCCTGCACCCCAATGCAAAATTTGTAAAGGGGCCTCCACCTATTTCATACCATTTATAATATTGCTGTCTTCCTATGTGTCAGTCTTTAGACAGTGAATTGGTGCCACTGCTACCTCTGCACCCCCTACAGCTACACCCCTGGTCACACTGCAGGATGACAACTAAGGAAAAAATAAGTGAAATGTTATGGACGTCGACTCTGCGTGGCAAAGCTGACGGATTTCCACACGCGGAAAAGCCCCAGTGAATAGGGCTAATCCTCATGTGGATCCGCAGCACATCAAACGAGAAATCCGAAAAAATTAATCTGCGAGTAAATGTGCGTATTTACTTGAAATCTCTTTTGGGTTTCCGTGTGAACATATCCATGCCCACACCAGTAATATCTTCTAGAGAGCACTTTTCCCCCAATACTGCCCCATCACACACCTGCTGGCATGTTTTGTTAGATGTCCCGGTGATAGATTCCAGCAGGGGGCGCAAGCAATCAAACTGACTGCAACGTCAATAAGTATTTAAAGAGGCTCTGTCACCAGATTTTGCAACCCCTATCTGCTATTGCAGCAGATAGGCGCTGCAATGTAGATTACAGTAACGTTTTTATTTTAAAAAAACGAGCATTTTTGGCCAAGTTATGACCATTTTTGTAGTTATGCAAATGAGGCTTGCAAAAGTCCAAGTGGGTGTGTTTAAAAGTACAAGTCCAAGTGGGTGTGTATTATATGCGTACATCGGGGCGTTTTTAATACTTTCACTAGCTGGGCACTCTGATGAGAAGTAACATCCTCTTCTCTTCAGAACGCCCAGCTTGTGACAGTGCAGATCTGTGACGTCACTCACAGGTCCTGCATCGTGACGGCCACATCGGCACCAGAGGCTACAGCTGATTCTGCAGCAGCATCAGCGTTTGCAGGTAAGTCGATCTTACCTGCAAACGCTGATGCTGCTGCAGAATCAGCTGTAGCCTCTGGTGCCGATGTGGCCGTCACGATGCAGGACCTGTGAGTGACGTCACAGGTCTGCACTGTCACAAGCTGGGCGTTCTGAAGAGAAGAGGATGTTACTTCTCTTCACAGCGCCCAGCTAGTACAAGTATTAAAAACGCCCCGATGTACGCACATAATACACACCCACTTGGACTTGTACTTTTAAACACACCCACTTGGACTTTTGCAAGCCTCATTTGCATAACTACAAAAATGGTCATAACTTGGCCAAAAATGCTCGTTTTTTAAAAATAAAAACGTTACTGTAATCTACATTGCAGCGCCTATCTGCTGCAATAGCAGATAGGGGTTGCAAAATCTGGTGACAGAGCCTCTTTAATAAGAGAACAACATGTAGCAAATTCCTGTGCAAAAACGTCTCCAGGGCCGTGGTTGTAGATGTGGGGGGTTCACATAAGCTTATCCATAAGGACAATATAAATACACAGATCCCTATGTGCATATCACATATATACAGACCACTTGTACATGTAAGAAGTGTCCACCTGCTCATCGGATTAGTGCTCAGACAGAACTTTAGGACTGGATATAATACAAATTTTCCTGCCCTGTGTACGGAGATATACGAGTTCCTAGACCAATCCAAATACTAATAGTCACACTCCACAGGAGTCAATAGGAGCCACTCACAACAGTCACTCTCTCTATAGAAATCAATGGGAATCGCTCACAACAGTCACTCTCTATAGAAATCAACGGGAATCGCTCACAACAGTCACTCTCTATAGTAATCAACGGGAATCGCTCACAACAGTCACTCTCTATAGTAATCAACGGGAATCGCTCACAACAGTCACTCTCTATAGTAATCAACGGGAATCGCTCACAACAGTCACTCTCTATAGTAATCAACGGGAATCGCTCACAACAGTCACTCTCTATAGTAATCAACGGGAATCGCTCACAACAGTCACTCTCTATAGAACTCAACGGGAATCGCTCACAACAGTCACTCTATAGAAATCAACGGGAATCGCTCACAACAGTCACTCTCTATAGAAATCAACGGGAATCGCTCACAACAGTCACTCTCTATAGAACTCAATGGGAATCATCACAACAGTCACTCTCTATAGAAATCAACGGGAATCGCTCACAACAGTCACTCTCTATAGAAATCAACGGGAATCATCACAACAGTCACTCTCTATAGAAATCAACGGGAATCGCTCACAACAGTCACTCTCTATAGTAATCAACGGGAATCGCTCACAACAGTCACTCTCTATAGAAATCAATGGGAATCATCACAACAGTCACTCTCTATAGAAATCAACGGGAATCGCTCACAACAGTCACTCTCTATAGAAATCAACGGGAATCGCTCACAACAGTCACTCTATAGAAATCAACGGGAATCGCTCACAACAGTCACTCTATAGAAATCAACGGGAATCGCTCACAACAGTCACTCTCTATAGAAATCAACGGGAATCGCTCACAACAGTCACTCTCTATAGAAATCAACGGGAATCACTCACAACAGTCACTCTATAGAAATCAATGGGAATCGCTCACGACAGTCACTCTATAGAAATCAATGGGAATCGCTCACAACAGTCTCTATAGAAATCAACGGGAATCACTCACAACAGTCACTCTCTATAGAAATCAACGGGAATCGCTCACAAGTCACTCTATAGAAATCAATGGGAATCGCTCACAACAGTCACTCTCTATAGAAATCAACGGGAATCGCTCACAACAGTAACTCTCTAGAAATCAACGGGAATCGCTCACAACAGTCTCTCTATAGAAATCAACGGGAATCGCTCACAACAGTCAGTCTCTATAGAAATCAACGGGAATCGCTCACAACAGTCACTCTCTATAGAAATCAACGGGAATCGCTCACAACAGTCACTCTCTATAGAAATCAACGGGAATCGCTCACAACAGTCACTCTCTATAGAAATCAACGGGAATCACTCACAACAGTCACTCTATAGAAATCAATGGGAATCGCTCACAACAGTAACTCTCTATAGAAATCAACGGGAATCGCTCACAACAGTCACTCTATAGAAATCAATGGGAATCGCTCACAACAGTCACTCTCTATAGAAATCAACGGGAATCGCTCACAACAGTCACTCTATAGAAATCAATGGGAATCGCTCACAACAGTCACTCTCTATAGTAATCAATGGGAATCGCTCACGACAGTCACTCTCCATAGAAATCAATGGGCATATGTGTGTGCCTCCTACACCCACATGGTCGGGGGCCCTGAACCCCCTATTATGCCAATCAAACCTCCATCTTCTACCATATTGCGGACATTTTCTGGGCACCTGAGGAAGACTTCTCAACACGAAGGGGAATAATATGATCTATATGCACCCTATAAAGCCCATACCATATATGTGGCGGGGCTGAGGGGGGTGATAAGTTGGGCCTAAAAATGTACACTTATTGAAATGAAGGGCACCGTGTTGGGTACCAGTTTTGTCCATCATTACCTATTAAACAGATACTTACATTTTATAAGGGAAACATCACTGCCCCCCCTGCAGCGCCTATTAAGTAGTAAGATGGCAGCAGGTGCCAGGCAAATTTTGGACCCTATATGTCTGGGGCCAATCAGCAGTATTGGAGCGCGCTCACGTCTGCGCAGCAGATCCAGCCAAAAATGCAGAAAAAAGTGCAGCATTCGGCGCTACTTTTTCCCGGTAAAAAAGACACCCAACAGAACCCATTAATGTCAATGGGTTCTGTCGGGCGCCGTTGCATCCGGCACTTCCGTTTTTTTCCCCATTGTTCATCTCCTTTGACAGAGCAGAACATCGTAAAACTGAACACAGATGTGAACAGCGCCCTGTCACTGTAGAGCGCTCAGGATACTTCATAAAAGTCATTGTAAACATCACATGACCTCCGCCATCACCATTAACTCCCATGAGGTGCGGTTTTATTGGTCGCCGCAACGGTGAGGCCCATACACTGTGCGAATCAGCGCTCATCTACAGCCCACGATGTGATGCCCTGGTCCATGCCACGCACCCCCAAAGAAAAGTAGTCATCATCCAGCCCCAACTTACTGCTAAGAAATCCACATACCAGGGACTCAGCCCAGATCCCTGCCCCCCATGTGTTCTTATTACCTGCCTGCTGCTGCCCTTGCTCCTGCAGTACAGTGGCACACCGCTACTAGCCGTCAGGCACAGCAGAAATACGGAACTTTCCTCCATTTCATTCACGAAACATCATCTCTCCTCGAAATCATCACAGCTGATAGCAGCCATCTTGCCTTCCAGACGCATGCCGGGAAGAGAAGCCAGCAACAAGAAGCCGTTGCTCGGTTACAGAAAGGGGCGGGAAAAAATGTCACCGAGTGACGTAGAATTGTAGTAATAGGACGTTACGGTAAATAACCGCTAGAGCTCGCTGTGGAGGTAGTTTCCCCCTATTTAGAACAGCTAGTGGTACGATCCGGAGCGTCGCGCTGTCAATCATAGCCCGCGTCATTTGTGCTAGTGCAGTACTGCTGCATGTGGGAAGCGGTGGAGGAATGCAGCAGAACAGCACGTACCATATTAAGTTATTAGGGGGGTGTGGCGAATCGTTATTGTAGTATCAGATGTTACTGGAATCAATGAGTAAAAACAGGGTGGGTTTTGGGATAGAAAAATGGATCAATTTGCGTTATATTCAAAGCTTATTGATCTTATAATGAAAAGTTCGGCAACTTTCTGTCAAATGCCCTATTGGTGGAAATGCGTCACATTTATTAAGAGGAGCACCTCTAATTTGGCGCATCTTTGGCTGACTGAAATGAAAATTTACTCCTGCGATGAGCAGGTGTGGATTTGCATCATAATTTACATCAGTTTATGGTAAATCTGTCAGAGGTCCCGTCCCCTCTCGCTAAACCCCGCCTCCTTGTCTCGACACTTTCGTAGTTTTAGCGCAACTATGTTGTGCTCCCAAAATTAGCTTTTTTTTTTTTAAATGGTCGTTTCATTACTTCACATTTTTCAATAGCTCTGCTTGCAGCCAGTGAATCAAACCCTGTCCAGATCATGTTCAACTGACACAGGAGAGCGCTTGCTTATACTCACATTGCAACGGAAGATTTGCGCCAAAATCTGCACGTTTTACATGCAGACTTATTTTGCCGATTTAGTTGCATTGCAAAATCCGGAGCATGCAGCGTGTGAACATAGGCCTAGTTCACAGTTTGCAGTTTTTTGGAAGCCATATATAAGATTATATTCTTCGCCGTAGGCTCCACTTCTGCTTTGGGCTAAAAACAAATATAACTGCATCAAAATTTCAGTGTGAACTGGTTTTTAACCCTTCCCTGACATGCACCCTATATACACAGCGCTGTCGGGAAAGGGTTCCCGCAAACTGCAGTACAGTTACGTCGCGGTGATGGAGCGGGCTCAGAAGCTGACACTCTGCTGTAACGACCAGGATCAAAGCTAGCTCCGAATCCACGTCTTTTCACTTTTTAAAAATAGTGATTTTATTATACAAACACTGTAAAACATAAACAAAAACGACATACATATGGTATCGCCGTAATCGTATCAACCCGCAGAATATGTCTACGGGAGGGTGTCCGTGCCGTAGAATCCTGCCGAAAAAAATGGGACATGTCCTATTTTTTTATTTTACGGACCGTGCTCCTATACTTTATAATGGGTCGTAATTACGGGCACGGTCGTGTGCATGAAGCCTAACACAGCTCCATCGACAGAAAAATAAAAAAGTAATGGCTCTGGTAAGGCGCGGAGGAAAAAACATCCAAAGGAAAACATTCTTTCCTGTAGTAAAATATACAAAAACGATAAATTTGGTATCGCCGTAGATGTACTGACGCGCGGAATAAAGGTAACATGTCATTTATACTGCACAGTTCAGACTGTAAAGGAAAATAAATAAAAAAAACAATGCCAGAATCACTGTTTTTGTTGTACCTGGCCTCCCAAAAAAATGTAATAAAAAGTTATGAAAAAGTCGCCTCCCCCCGAAAATGGTAACAATAAAAACTACAGCTCGTCCCTCAAAAAAAGCCCTCATATGTCTAGCTGGATGGAAAACAAAAAAGTTATGGCACTGGTAAGGCGGTGATGAAAAAAAATACCCGATGTGCAGGCCAGAGGGGAACGTTCCTTCAGTTTCAGGAAGTGACTATCAAGGCCCTAGTATTTGGGAACCAAGAAGAAGGGCAAGGCCACAGCACATCTGCTGGAAGCGAGGGCGCCCGTATTATACCAGGGCACAACAAATTGTGCGGTGGGTTGCTCCCTCTGCAGGCACTGGTTGTATACCTCCCAACTTTTGAATTCGGAAAAGAGGGAAATTTTTAAGCCACGCCCCTAACCACACCCAATATCCGGCATAAACACATCAAATCAGTGGCGGATTAAGTAGACGATGGGCCCTGGGCTGTTACCCAAACTTGGGCCCCCCTTGCGCACCGCCGCCCTGCCGCGCCGTAACTATTTTTAACTACCTTTTTGGGCAAGCATTAACAAATGGGTGTTACGGATTCCCTACATACTGACAGGATCCACACTGCAGGGAGACGTCCTCCTGACAAGGGGAATTGTCTATCAGTCCTGGACTGCAGAAAGACTTTTTGTGAAATACAAGGATTTCCTATAATAAAAAATGTCAGGAGAGGTGACAGATTCTCTATAAATCTAGTGCCTCACAGGTGACGACGTCTCAGATTCTAGTAGTTTTTTTCCTCTTTTCTTCTCCATCCGGTCCAGAGCACATGACGACTTCTCCCGGCCATCACGGATTTCTGCAGAATTTGCTAATCAGATGTCTTCGACTCCTCACTTTTTCAACATTTCCACACTTAGAAATGAAAATAAAGTTATCATGGTGCCACATACTGTGCCCCTAAATATAATAGCACCAAATACTGCGCGTCTGAATATAATAATACCACACACTGTAAAACACCACATACACACAGCCCCCTGTACATAGTTCCACACATAGCCCCCTGTACATAGTACCACACACAGCCCCCTGTAGATATTACACACCCCCATAGATAGCGCCATACACAGCCCCCTGTACATAGTGCCACACACAGCCCCCTGTACATAGTGCCACACACAGCCCTTGTAGATATTACACACCCCATAGATAGCGCCACACACAGCCCCCTGTACATAGTGCCACACACAGCTCCCTGTAGATATCACACATCCCCCCCCCCTGTAGAGAGCGTTACACACAGCCCCCTATAGATACAAATGAATATCCCCCCAAACGGAAATCTTTAGCAAAGTTTCCATCACTATTGAGATCAATGGTGATGCAAACGGAAGCTCAGGTTTCCATTTGTCTTTCCGTTGAGGGGTTAACCAGACGGAGCCCCGCAACGGAAGGGCAGCGGTGATGTGAACAGGGCCTTAGATACAGGGCCCTAGATACAGGGCCTATGTGCATGTGTGATACTGTTTGTTGGACCCTGTATCTAAGCTTAATGTGGGCTTAGATACAGGGTCCAGCAGACAGTATTCTTATGCAGTATAAGCTGGGGCCTTGTATCTAAGCCCAACACATGGTAGGCTTTAAAGTTTGTCCAGTCCCTAAACATTGATGGCCTATCTTCAGTATAGGCCATCAATAGCTGACGGGTTGGGGTCAGACACCCGGGACCCCCGCCAATCAGCTGTTTTGAAGGGGTTGCAGCCGCTCGTACGAGTAAAATTGTTGGTGACTTTTCTCCTTAATTTTTTCAGAAAATGAATAATTTTGAGCTAAAGCTACTGTACATCTTATTGGAAAAAAAATTGTTTTTAATTTTCACTGCCCAATTGTAATAAAATCTATAAAACACCTGTGGGGTCAAAATGCTCACTACACCCCTAGATAATTTCCTTGTGGGGTGTAGTTTGTAAATGGTGTCTTTTTAGGGATGTTTCCTTTCTTTTGTCACCACAAGACTTCTTCAAACATGACATGGTCCCTAAAGAATAATCTAATAAAAAGAATGCCCCCAAAATCTTCTGAGGCCTGTGTTTCAGACCACCAGGACACTAGGGCCACATGTAGAATATTTCAAAAAAAGTCAGAATCGGGGCAATAAATGATGAGTTGTGTTTCTCTGGTAAAAAAAAATAGGCTTTAGTTGGTCATTTTAAGCTATAATTAAGAACCCCAGAGGTTTGAAACACGTAAGCGTGGTTGTAGCGTCTATGGCCGAGGGCCGTCGCTCAGACTTACCCTCTGACGGCTCCGGCTGTGTTCTCAGCGACATATCCCTCCAGGGAGACGCCGGCACTCACTTCCGGTTTCTGGGACTGTTTCCTGCAGGGCGCGCCCGCACATGCACGGCCTTAAAGGGCCAGTACGCGTCCAGCTTTCATCACATAATAATTTGCCCAGAATGCTGCTGAACTATAAAAAGGGCTCTGCCCACTTGATCCTTGCCTGAGCGTTGTTGTCTACCTAAAGTTTGTCTTGCAAATGGTCTCCCAGTGTTTTCCAGTTCCCAGTGTTACCCATTCCTGCTGCCTGTACCCTGTAGCCCGTGTAATCGTATCTACAGAGAGAGTCAAGTCGTGTCTTCCGCTGCATCTACCAGCCTTCTACAGTGAAAGTCAAGCTGTGTCTCCGCTACTGTCTACATTGCTTCAGGTACCCGTTCTGGACTATAGACATTGTTTTGTACCTAGTTGGCCAGCTGCTAACCCGCTATGCGGTACGGCCCAGTGGGTTCACACCCCGCGCCGTGACAGTGGTTCCGGGATTTTAATTTTAATTGTTCTGTTTTTTTTTTTAAATGACCAAATAAAGCCTATTTTTTACAAGAGTGCTGGATACACCATTTTTTATTTTTCCATTGCCTTGTATACCTGCTGTCGATTCAGTATTCTCCTTGGGATATTTTCGAGCACCTTTGCCATTTATGCCGTGGATTCAACTAATGCAGTGGAAACGCGGTGAGTGAACCTTTGTAATCTTTTTTCTACTTTTTCTCTGGTAAAACCTTCAGCGTTACAGAAAAAATTGATCAAAATTTAATTTCTGCAAACAAAATGAAATTTGTAAATTTCACATCCACTTTGCTTTAATTCCTTTGAAATAGCTAAAGGGTTAAAAAAAACTTTTTAAATGCTGTTTCGAATACTTTGAGGGGTGCAGTTTTTAAAATGGGGTGATTTATGTGGCGTTTCTATATACAGACCCCCTTAAAGCCACTTCAGTACTGAACTGGTCCCTAAAAAATGGGCTTTTGACATTTTCTTGAAAATTGAAATTGCTGCTTACGTTCTAAGCCTTGTAACGTCCGAGAAAAATAAAAGAATGTTTAAAAAACGATGCCAACATAAAATAGACATATGGGAAATGTTATTTACTAACTATTTTGTGTGGTATAACTATCTGTCTTACAAGCAGATACATTTAAATTTAGAAAAATGCTAATTTTAGCGAATTTTCTCTAAATGTTGGTGTTTTTCACAATTTATCGACCAAATTTTACCCCTGTCATAAAGTACAATGTGTCACGAGAAAACATTCTCAGAATCGCTTGGCTTGGGGAAAGCATTCCCAAGCTATTACCACATAAAGTGACACATGTCAGATTTGAAAAATGGGGTTGTGTCATTTAGTCCAAAAGTGGCTGCGGGAGAAGGGGTTAATGGGAAGCTAATGTTTAGGTATGTGGGAAGGAACGGGAACACCCAGAGAATACCTTAGTGCCACAGAGCAGCAGCGCTTACTTGTCTGCCAACTGATTGTCTGCCCCTTCTGTATGCCACTGCCCATCACAATCAAGTATATGGTATACAGTATATTTGTGGCAGATTAGAGTGTCAAGTCTCCATCAACTTCTAAGAAAAGAGAAATCTGAAAAGGCGGAAGATTAGTAATCTTAATTGCCGCTTGTGCAGTGAGATGACTCCATTAGCTTTTCTGCTGAAACTGTATCAGAACATGATTATTAATTGGTTGTCTGATCAAGTGAATAGAGAACAAAAGACGGAGCTAAACAATTCATTTCAAGAACAGCAGCAAATGTAATGGTATCAAAAATGAAACCGACTGACCTGCAAGTCAGAGCACATACAGACAAAGTTCCATGTAATTGCCGTTAATAGCTTTTTTTTCTTGTATTATACTTATTTGTATCTCGGGTATTGAATCTTTCACCATTACACTGGGTACGTTGTGTCTTTTGCTAACAGAGATATTGCTGGATCCATAGTTAAAGATATGCAGGGTCAGAATACCTACAAGGCAACCTTGGCATTGCCCTGTGGGGGCATTAACGCAACTCAATAGAGACCTTATGCATGGGGTGCCACAGGCCCACCAACGCAGCAGAGGAAAACAGTAGCTATATAGCATTGCAGTTTGGACACCCCATGACATAGGCTGGTTATGATGGCTGTAATATGGCCACATTTTAAAGCCAAAATTACGCCCCAATTGACCCAGAACCAAACTTAGATAATTATAGAACCATATGTTGAGTTTGGTGCGTGATAATTGTAGAATGATATAGCGTTATCTCATTATACAGGTGAATATGTATATTGTATATAGTTCCTGTCACATAGGCCAGCATGTGATGCTTAGGTTGTGTGCCCAAATATACTACCAGTCCTTAGGATAGTCAAGCTCAGGGGCAGACTGACTGATCTTATCAACCAGGCATTAGAGCTCTGGTCTTCTTACCAACCACTATAGCCATGATACACCTGGTTTGGGTAGCTTTAAATGACCAAGGGGCTGTGGACTCTAATGGTCAGTCTGGACCCGGTCAGGCTACAATCATGACTTGAACCAATGATCATAAATGCCATGTTGGAAAAAACTGTACTTTTTATTTTTTTTGTATTGTTACAGGTGAAATTCTGTTCCTTTTGTGCACTTTAAAAGTTAACGGAGTTAGGCCTCATTCACATCGAGTTATTATTTTTCACTGTCGGAGGTGTACATTCGGTGGAGTCCTGACTTATATCTTCTATGGAAGGTAGCGACGTATCCCACTGTATAGGCATACAGTGGGATACTTCGAACTACTTGAAACGCTGTGCCCAGGGAAGCCCCTGATGTCACTATCCATATTTGGACAGTAATGTCATGGACTTTCAACTACAGAGTCCGCAGTCAAAGCATCGGAAGCTCTATTTTCGGGGACTCCTATCTTTGGAAAGCCATGTGGATAGTGACGTCAGGAACTTCTTCAGGCCCGGAATCTCCAGCCAGAGCGCTACCGATGCTCTCGCCAGGAACTCCGTAGTTGAAAGCCCCTGACGGCACTATACATATACGTATGAGCAATGCTCTTTGTTGTAATGGTTCGTTACAGTGTACCTAATATATATTTTTCCCCTTTCCTACTTGCTAAGAAGATTACCGAATATGTAAGTGCCCTTGAGTAAACAGTGGATGCTACATCCAGATCCAGTAGTGTCACTCACTATACTAGTTAAGAGTTTTTGGCATGTTTTGGTGCAGCACAATCATCTATTTTGCGTCCTCAAGGGGTTTTCTACTCCTCCAATCTTACAACAACTCAGTTAGAAGATTACATTGATGGGAGTCCCAGAGTTGGGACCTCATCCATGCCTTAATCAATGCCCTTGTAAATTGTTAGACTCCTTCATCTCTGGTCACCATTGCCCACTCTGACAAGTACTGGCAACTTTCAATAATGAAAATCCACTTAAAGAGGACCTGTCGCCTCTCCTGATGTGTCTGTTTTAATAAATAGCTGGATTCCCCATTATATAACAATTATACTGTATCTTTACTTAGAACTTTACTTGTGCCATTCCTCTGTTATTCCTCCTAGAAATATATGACTACATTGACAACTGAATGTTACCATTACCCTTGTCAAAGGGGAGTGTGCCCACAAAGTCCGGAACACTGATTGGACAGTGTCAGACTGTGTAGGAACACGCATCCAACTGGTAACACCCAGTTGTCAAAATAGTCATTCATTTATAAGAGGAATAACAAATTGACAACTGGGTGTTACCAGTTGGGGGTGTGTCCCTACACAGTCTGACACTGTCCAATCAGTGGTGACAGTGCCAGACTGTGTAAGAAAACGCCCCTTTGACAAGGAGAATGGTGACACCCAGTTGTCAATGTGTCATAAATTTCTATGGGGAATAACAGAGGAACGGCACAACACAGAGTTCTAAGAAAACATTCCCCGGAATTGTTATTTCATGGGGAATACAAGTATTTACTAAATCAGACATGTCAGAAAAAATATCAGGTCCGTTTTAAATATTTTAACAAAACAGTGAAGATAGGAGGCTGCCAGGCACCTCTGGTGCCACTTATCTCTGGGGGTGGGAAAGTAGACTGTCTGCCCATTCCTCCCGCTTTCAGGCATCTGTTATATGGTCACATTTTAGCATCTGCGTTGCCGCTGCAATACCCGGACCTCCTGCAGATCTTCTGAACACACTGCAAAATCACATGTGATACATGTTATATGTTATTACATGACAGGAAATCGTATTTGTAAAATCACATGACATTTTAAATGGAATTTTGCTGTGATTTAGCGGTGGAACCTTTTTTAGGTACAAAAAAAAAAAATCGCATTGTGATATCACCTAACATCACGATTGTATAATATTGCATACAATTTCACTATGCCCCTATGGAGGAAAAAACATCACGTCATTTGCGATTATTGGATTATGGATTTTTTTTGCCATCCCAATAACGTAATCGCATGCAATGGTACGTGTACATGCAATATTATGCAGCCCCATAGGCTTATATTACACGTGATAATACCTGATCTCACGCTGCGATCCAATGCAGCATGTTACGACTATAACCTTCTCTAGAAGGTTAGCTCCATAATACAGCATCAGATGGAGCAACAACTAGTTTTCAGTTTTTAGTAACTGCGTTCCAGATTTTTTCATATCAATTATAAAAAGTTTTTGCACCCAAAAAATAAAATTATTCCAGCAGCAACTTTGTTGTTTAAGGGTTAATTAGAAACGACCCACTTCCAAATCCACTATTGAGCTGGTTGACCGTCAGCAGCTTCATCTCATGGTTAGTCATGTGCTTATTTAACAATTATCATCCGAGTGTCTGGACCACAGAGTGACAAGTGAGAGGACCAATTCTGTGCCACGCAGAGGGGCACGTTACAATCCGACTGCCCACTGGTATGCAGAAAAAACTCAGCAAACACTCCACAAGATGTAAAAAGTTGACTGTGAAAACCACCAAAGAGGAAGCTAGCTGAGCAAACGAGACAAAGCGAGCTGTGTGCGCTCTTCAATAACTGCCCTGACCTCAGACACGACAAGAAGCACAATGAAGATTCAGATATGTATACTTCTTTTCTTAATCTCATGGAGCACCAATGCACTGATTCGGTGAGTGATGGTTATATGCAGGACCTATGGATATAGCAGTGATAAGTTTGTCACTTGGTCGTACTCAATTGTTTTAGCCTGGTGTTATCTGTGGTTGTGTGTTGGATTTTAGGTGAAATCATGCAACGCGGCCCCAAAGAGTTCAGATCTGCTACATCTGTAGGATGGAGTCTCACACACATTTTAACACCCTACCTAATCTATACTTCAATACGTTACAACCTATAGTCCATATTATCCTAGATTTGACACGTGCCATCACAATTTCGAATGACCCTATGCAATATTTTTGTTATATCAATCCCTCAGCATGCACGGTCACACTTTTCCTATATATTGTGCTTAGCTCTTCCATGATGCCCCCTATAGAGTGGCACAATAGGTGCAGTATTGCTTGCATCACATTGTAGGCCGCATGCCCACAGCGGAGCCTGTAAGGTGGCACACAGTCTCCCTATGGTTCCATACTATGGACCCGTAGGCACTCCATGTGCCGCTCTATGGTGGAAGCATTGCTCCGTATGGCTGTACACGAGTCATAGTAGGGGGGCATGTATTCTATATTATGTGTTATATTATTGTATATAATATAAAATACAGTTTGGCCTTGTTCACATGACGAAAAATTCAGACTCATTTTGATGCGTATTCCATGTCGGAATCAGCGTGAATTCCGCTTGTAAAAAGACTTTTATCGCTTTTAATGGGGAATTTTAAGCAGGTAGAATTGCAAATCGTCTCTCTGAAAAAAAGAAGTGACATGTCACTTCTTAGGCTGGGTTCACACGACCTATTTTCAGGCGTAAACGAGGCGTATTATGCCTCGTTTTACGCCTGAAAATAGTGCTACAATACGTCGGCAAACATCTGCCCATTCATTTGAATGGGTTTGCCGACGTACTGTGCAGACGACCTGTAATTTACTCGTCGTCGTTTGACAGCTGTGAAACGACGACGCGTAAATGGACTGCCTCGGCAAAGAAGTGCAGGGCACTTCTTTGCCGCGTAATTTGAGCTGTTCTTCATTGAACTCAATGAAGCACAGCTCAAGATTTACGAGCGTCACAGACGGCTCGTAAATTACGAGGATGAGCATTTACGTGTGAAACGAGGCAGCTGCAAACAGTCTGTCTTTTCACACGTAAATGCATACCCTTAATGTGGTTTCCGCGTCTTGTTCTGCGTTGGGTAGCCACAAGCAGACTATCCTTATTGAGTGGGACTAATCTGCGCCCAGAAACGCGGCTGTTTTTACTGCAAAACAGTGGACGAAATTCAAAGGTCAGCTTCATACTTTTGCCGCAGAATCTCTGTCCACATCGGATGTTTCCACATGACAAATATGCCGTGTGAAATTTTGTACCCCCTCCTATATGGGTGCTTTTATCAGAAATCATTCTTTCCCTGTCCAACTGTACAGATAGTTATCGCTATATCTGGTTAACTCTTTGCACTCTTAGCAGTTGGCTCAAGAAGGTTTATCTGCGTAAGGGATTGACCACACGTAACAGAATTTTCTGCAGAAATTCAGTTGAAAATAGCAGACTTTAGCGTTTTTGACTGCAGAAAATGGTGCGTATTTTGCGGCGTTTTTCTCATGCTGGGAGTTGGTGATATCTCCTCTGAAAAAAGCAGGAATTCACATGCTGCGGTCCAAAAAATACGCAGCGCAGGTAAATTTCTGTTCGGAACTTGTACACAGTGTGCGGATGACATTTGTTAGATCTCATTCACTTTGCTGCTACTGTATTCTGCTGTGTTTTTTCCGTCTGCAATTCCATACGGAAAAAACGCAGCAATGCCGTTACGTGTGGACAAGCCGTAATTGTGCTCTGACTTACTGCTACTATGTACAATAAAATAATAATGGCCTGTGTGAAGCTCAGCATACCGCAAGTTATGAATATGTGTCCGTACGCCTCATCCCTTTAATAAGTAATGCCATACTTTACAGGTTATTGGCATTCGCAGGGACGCTGACTTCTACAACACTTTAAAGATTTGTCTTATAAAAAAAAAAATCAAAAGTTTAATCCAGTAGATGTCTTAAAAATTATGCCAAACCAGGGGCATAACTAGAGAGTACGGTGCCCCATGACACTTTTTTGAATGACCACCCCCCCAGTATAGGCTCCCCAGTATGGAACCCCCAGATCTAACGCCTAAATCATACACCGCCCATGACTTCTGTTCATGGCCCGCCCACTCTGAATCCTTACAGACTGCCACATCAGGCCCCGGCACGCAAGGTCTGTGCCGCGGCACATAGAAGGTCCTGACATCGGGCAGCGTCAGTACATTGTTTGCTATTCAGCACATAAACCCTTAATGTCAGGACATACGATGCAACATTAACTCGCCCACTTTCTAATTATAATGTGATGACCTTGCTAATCTGTCCCAATCTATACAGCAAAGTCTATGGATCTGTTCTAGTGGCGAATGTGAAAACTGGAATATTTAAAGCTTTTCGACACATAAAAAATATGAAAAATAACATCACCAAAATGGTTTGAAAACATATTTGTAATAAATACCTGATTTAAATAATTTGTAATTTTCTGATGATAATTCTGTTTAAAGGCCTCTTTCTCCACCTGTCTCCTATTGCCACCAATGTTGCTCCACTTCTAGGGGGCCAAGAGGAAGGTGTCCAGTCAGGGGTTGGAGAATACTGGGCCCACCCACAATTTCTTGCACAGGGGCCCTTTGCTGCCTATGTCAACCCCTGCTGCTCAATGATTGGCAGAAAGCCGACAACCGTACAGGTATTACATTTCCAGGATTTTTTTTTTATTTTGAAGGGTGATGCTCTTGAAAGATCGTGAAACTATGGTTTAAGATCCTCCAACATAATGCAAAACTTCAGCAGCTGTCCTCCTTGGTATTGCTAGCAACAACCATATGTTAAAGTTTATATCCATCTTTGAACACCATTTTACCATTTATATTTAGATATATTCTACATAAAAAGTGAGTAACTTTGTGAATACATTGCATAACCTACCTTGCACTGATCTTGAGTAACAGCCTGTATTATAGTTCAGAGCTGCATTCACAATTCTGCTGGTTGTCATTGGAGTCAGTCAACATGCTTGTCATCAGACACACCCCTAACAACTTAGCTAAGCTCCTATAATGCAGTGGTACAGCTTGTTTTTCCTTCAACTCATAGTCTACAGAGAGCAAAATATCCTGGCAATCCTTACAATCCTGGCGAGCAATGGTGATGAGGTGCCTTTAAAGGTTGTAACTAAATTATGGAATGGATGATCCTTTTTCGATATGCGTCATGGAAATTGAGGTGGCCAGTGTAGGACAGAAGTCATTTGGGTCAAATAATTGAAGATGTAAGGAGCTCCAAAAACTGGTTCTTTCAACCTAGCACAATGTTTAACTTGGGTAATTTCAGGCCCCCGTATACCTTATGGTCCCCAGTGTTTTGGGCATGAGCAGATCAAGGGTGGAGAGTGACCCACTCTTGATGGCTGCCCTTCGTCTTCCCTCTGGCTGGCGAAAGCCATTCCTTGGCAAAAATGACTCTCCCGGATATATGTTCATCAGATCCTTAGTCAGTGGTTTGAAAAGGCTGGATGATCTTGGAGATGTTGGATTTATCCACCTCCTTGACTGCCATTCCTTATGGGAACTCGGGACATCATTACATCGTTCAGCCAGTGCTGAAGAATTATGGTAAATAAGATGCGCACCATTTCCTGTTCTAAAGGGATCATGAACAGGGAGATCAATGTAAGATAACTTGGTGCTATATGTACTATATGTTATGTTTTGATAAATCTCCACTCCATTATATATTTATTTAGCACATAATAACTGAAATGTTGCAAATTAAATGTAATAATTAATTGGAAATTATCCTACGATAATGTACAACATTATACACTTTAGAAAAACCTTTCAACAACAGGTCCGAGCCATTCGGTAGCTGGTCCACAATGTTTTGGAGTACAAAATGTTGCATTCTTAAATTAATTTCAGGGTGAACTGTTTTGGATGAATTCACATGCAACAGATTGGTTGCAGAAATTTCTGTGAACGAAAATCAGTGCCATTCATCTGGGGTTTTTGCAAGCTTTTTCGGATGAATAGGACAGTTGCAGAAATATCTGCAACAAATCCTCAGAATATCTGTGAATATATATGCTGAAAAAGTCTTTTTTATGTAGGCGAAGGCGGCAGTGGCTGGAATTTTAGCAAGATGCATTAAAAATAAATTCTAAGTATTGCTCTATAAGGGCCTATTTAAACGAGTTGTATACTTTGGACTATCTCTTTTTGCTGTAAGGGTTCCCCCAAAAATAAGCTGGGTGTTCGTTTACTAGGATCCTTAGTGGTCACCTGTAATCTGTGAGGGAACTTGGCATTAAGTGTGCAATTTCCCTGAAGTGCCACCACAGGAGAATTTAGGTATTACACATTTCCAAATAAAATTAATGGGTTGTCCTTGTAATGCACAAATATGCCAGGTTCTCTGGAGCAAGAGACACTCTTTGTAGGCGCTCTACAGAATGCCGGCACCTACACACACTATTAGCTCAAAATTCCCTAATAGGGTATTTGGAAATGTGTTTTTTTCTAAAGCAGAGAACTCCTTTAATCAATCAATGGATATGCTGGTACACAAGATTTTTGGTTGAACTGTTATAGTTTGTTCTGTACATCAAGTGCATAAATATGTAGGCTGAATAGATGCAAATAATGAGTGTCATATTAACAGCTTTGGATATTGTTAGCATTGCTATTTCCTCTGCATTTCACAAACCCACACAAGTGTTTCTCAGAATATGGTTATACACTCACATGTATTATATGTAGACCGATCTCCTTTATAACTTCCTGCTTCACGTACTTCTTATTTCTTTTTTTGCGCCCAATCATAAATACAAGTGCCGACTAAAAGCTCTAAATCTAAATGCATGCGTTTACAAATAATTAAAGTATGTTTCACCAGATTATCATATTTGTGGATGCTTTAGATGAAGTGTGATGGGTGGGGGATGTTTTCCTGCACAGACTTCCTGTTCCATTATCTCATTCGGGCTTTGATCACATGTGTCTATCAGCTCTGTATTCCCAGATACATAATACACCATAACATAAAAATCTACTGCCTAATATTGTGTAGGTCGCCTTCGTGCCGCAAAAACAGCTCTGACCCGTCAAGGCATGGGCTCCAAAAGACCTCGGAAGGTTTCTGTGGTATTTGGCACCAACACGTTAGCAGCAGATCCTTTACGTCCTGTAAGTTGTGAGGTGCGGTCTCCATGGATCGGATTTGTTTTTTCCAGCACATCCCATAGATGATCGATCGGATTGGGATATGGGGAATTTGGAGACCAAGTCAACACCTTGAACTCTTTGTCATGTTCTTCAAACCATTCCTGAACAATTTTTGCAGTGTGGCGATGGCATTATCCTGCTGAAAGAGACCACTGCCATTAGGGAATAGGGGAATAGCGTTGCCATTAAGGGGTGTACTTGGTCTACAGCAATGTTTAGGTAGGTGGTACATGTTAAAGTGACATCCACCTGAATGCCAGGACCCAGCGTTTCTCATCAGAACATTGCCCAGATCATCACACTGCCTCCTCCAGCTTGTCTTCTTCCCATAGGGCATCCTGGTGCCATCTCTTCCCAAGGAAATTGATGCACACACACCCAGCAGTCCACATGATGTAAAAGAAAACGTAATTGATCAGACCAGGCAACCTTCTTCCATTGCTGCATGGTCCAGTTCTGATCCTCACGTGCCCATTGTAGGTGATTATTCCGGTGGACAGGCTTCAGCATGGGCACTATGACTGGTCTTCGTCTATGCAGCGCTAAATGCTATGTGTGTTCTGACGCCTTTCGGTCATTAGCCAGTATTATCTTTTTCAGCAATTTGTGTTACAGTAGCTCTTCTGTGGGATCGAACCAGAATTGGTAGCCTTTCCTACTCACGTGCATCAATTCGCCCAGAGCTCCCATGGCCCTGTCGCTGATTCACCGGTTGTCCTTTCTTGGATCACTTTTGGTAGGTACTACCCTTCATACCAGGATCATCCCACCAAACCTGCCGTTTTGGAGGTTCTCTGACCCAGTCATCTAGTCATCACAATTTGGCCCTTGTCAAAGCCGCTTAAAAGTAGCTTTTTAGATATAAAAGCCCATTAAATGTGTTCTCCCGACTGGAAAACCCCTGTACAAATTCCCAATTATACTCTGTATTATCTAGAATGGGGAGATGCTGGGAAGGGCGCCTGCAGCTCCGATTTCCCCTGCGTGACCATATTTATCTGAATGGACGCCTTCTAATATTATATTTCTCCCCTTTACAAACCCTTTACAGGTCCCTGCTGCACCTGTTGTTGCCATGGTGCCATGCCTTATGCACCTGAAGAATCGTGCTTTTTGGTTGGGAACTGCCTGTGGTTAGGCATCTCTCCTACCCTCTGCCAGTGATTAGGCATCTCTCCTACTCTCTGTCTGTGGTTAGGCATCTCTCCTACTCTCTGTCTGTGGTTAGGCATCTCTCCTACTCTCTGTCTGTGGTTAGGCAGCTCTCCTACTCTCTGTCTGTGGTTAGGCAGCTCTCCTACCCTCTGCCTGTGGTTAGGCATCTCTCCTACCCTCTGCCTGTGGTTAGGCATCTCTCCTACCCTCTACATGTGGTTAGGCATCTCTCCTACCCCCTGCCTGTGGTTAGGCATCTCTCCTACCCTCTGCCTGTGGTTAGGCATCTCTCCTACCCTCAAAGGCCCTTTTACACGGGTTAATGATCGGGCAAATGAGCGTTCTTATGAACGCTTGTTCTCGATCATTGTCTGTGTAAACAGGACAACGATCAACCAATGAATGAACAAATGCTTATTCATTGGCTGATCGGATTATTTATGTGGCGAAAAAAATTATTACTAGTCGGCAGCACATCTTTCTGTGTAAACAGGGAGATGCGCTGCCGACATGATGAAAATGCATACGACCAGCGATCGTGTTAACGATCGTTCGTCCCAATACATTGGGACCAATCGACATGCTGTATCGTTGATCAGCACTTGTTTTTCTGTCCAGTATCGGCCATGTAGAAGAACCTCTACGTACTTTTGGTCTGCTTTTTTTGAGATTTCTGTCACTTCTTACCCTCACAAGGCCACCTCCATCACATCACATAACCTCCATTTGATAGTTCATGACTAAGCTGATTACAAATATTTTCATTATTGGGGTGCCAACCCTGAAATACATGACAGATATTTGAACCTATGGGGAACATTTTTTTGGGAGAAAATTAATTTCTTCATATGCAACTTGGATGTATAAGAACTACTCGCCAAGAAAACATTGGAAACACATCCAAGAAATTGCCATCGGAACCATAGACCTAATAATTGCTAATGACCTTTCTTATTGGTTGCATCTGTGGAAAAATCACTATGTTTATGGCCACCTATACATTCTGGGAATAACTGATAGCTTGCACTCTATATGTGATCATTTGTGCCAAGTAAAACACACAGTGGCCTACATAGAAGAGAGGGGGCCCCATAGCAAAGATCAAAATGGGCACCCCATCATGTTTTTGCCACCCATGGCACTAGGGCCTGATGTTTAAATTCCCCCTCCACACCCTCTCCATGATCCTTGTGCCAATTCCTCTGTATAGGGGAGTCCTGTACAGGTTATCACCACCCAATAACAAACTCTAACCTGGGCTGGCTCCCTCTCCAAGGGATCCATAGTAGCCACATGTTCTGCCTCTATGGTATGTATATCCTTGGATACACATACCGTATACTTTTCCTTTTAGACTCAGTTTCAAGGGGCCCTTGGTCAGACATTAAGCTTAGCTACTTACGTATAAGTATCTTTGATTTGTCTGCTGTCCTATAGATTTGTGACACATTGCTATTTAACAAGACAAAATAAAGTCTGGTGAGGACACACTCAATAATTTTCCATTTACCATATACATTAGATATGCGTTCTGTATTATTTATAATGCAATTATTTTAAAAGACGTACTCCTTACATTGGGACATCTGCTTCTCTTGCAAATATTTGGCAAGAGATTGAAAGGTTATAAAACCTTTCTAACTGCTGTGATGAAAATGCGTGATAAAAGTACAGGATAGTAAAACTGTTTGGATTTTATTTGGATGTCTTTATTTCATAGGTCAAATAAATGAAAAGTTTATTTTATATCATATCAGTTAAATCAGAAAATTGTTCAATCAAGAAGACCCTTATTCCTAGAGACCCAAGAGGGCCATAGGCCACACCAACTCTATGATGGCCCCTGTAGGCAGGGCTTGGAAAACATTTTTGGTGTTGGCCAAGTAATAAAAAGAACCCCTGACCCTTAGTTATAAAACCTGCATAATAGGCTCTATACTCATATTAACATAATTAACTTTTATATTGTTGGATGTACGCTTTAAATCTTTTCAAATATCCATATCTTGCTGCTGTGAAGAACTGTAGGGAACTGGGTGGTGGAGGCCCCTGGATCCCCAAAGTAGTGGAGGCCCTGTGACGTGCCACATGTGCCCTTACCATATGCTCTCCCTTCTGTAGGGTGTAAGGGCCAACTTACAAACCCCTATATTCCATCTGCTGATTCCAGAACTGGTGCTTAAGTGAGGTACAGAAAACAAGTACCCGGGATGTGGGTTGTTATGGTTTGTTAAGATGTGATCTCCTGTGGTATGCCCTTGGTGAAGCCCAACAATTTACAAGATAAAAGGCATGGGGGAGCTTGGAAATATATCGCTTTCTGCAGTCCATGACCAGGAAACCAAACATAAGGTAGATTATAGTGGGACCATAGCTACAAACCAATGTATTCTTTGTGTATATAGAATAGCTATCTGGTTGGTTGGTTGGTTGGTTGGTTGGTTGGTTGGTTGGTTGGTTGGTTGGTTGGTTGGTTGGTTGCTTGCTTGCTTGCTTGCTTGCTTGCTATATCCAACACCACCTATTGTCGGCACTATAATAATTTTTTTATAAATATGCTGCAAATATCACAACAGACAAATGTGATCATGGCACTGGATGAGACATTAAGGTGTGCCTTACCACTTATGAAGAAGCTAATTCACTCTTAGACCCTGTTCACATGGCGATTTTGTGTGGCGGGTCCCACCGCAAAATACGCCGTGGAACTATTCTTGCCATCGGCAGAAAGATTCCTCTCTCCCATTGACCTCAATAGGGGGTACAGGCAAAAACCGCACGAATATCGAGCAGGATTCTTCTTTTTCCCACTAGCTGAAAAAATCAGCTAGCTGGAAACAGAAGTGTCTGACTCCCATTGAAATTAATGGGACGCGGAAATGTACGGCAGATTTCCTCCGTGTAAACTTACCCTTAATGTCTTTGTGTTTCAGGATTCCCCTCAAGAAATTTCGATCCATCAGACGTACGCTGAGTGACTATGTGACCACAGACGAGCTAGAGAGCAGACTTGTTAATAATAAAGTGGTGACGCAAAGCCCAAACTATCATTTGACACAAATCCCTGAAAAACTCACCAACTACTTAGATGTGAGTATGAAGGACCATAAATTGTTTGGTTGGGTTGCGACCCGTGAGACCACGCCAATCATGAGAACAAAGGGACCGAGTTCAATCTAATGGCTGTAGTCCCCATTGGCTGTGAGTATCGCTGTCTGATAGATGCAGGTCTCAGCTCTGGGATCCATACCTATCTCCAGATAGGTGGCTGGATAATGAATGGAGAGAGCTGCATACATGCGGGGCCACCTTTCCACTCATTCTCCGCCTGGATGTGGCAGCCAAGGGTGACCCTCGTTCTGGACATAGGTATGGGTTAAACAGGTTGTACCATAAATGTCTAAGGTACCCCTTTAACCAGCTCTGCAGTTGGACTCCAATGATCAGTAGGTGATGGCATAAGCTAGCGAAATGTCATCACTTACAATAATAAGGACCTCGGACACTACAATATTAGAAAGTTTGAGGACTTGTTCATTTGGTCTTATCTATGTTTTCCTCTTTGACCATATTTAGCAAGGAGTCAACATTTATTTTTACGTACTTCTTATGTCTTCCTTTGATGAGGAAGGGATTATTGTGGAACAGATGACCACCAGAAAAAAGGAGTAGATAAGTAATAATAATAATAGAGACTGTTCTGATAAATGTCCCCTCTCAGTGACTGCTTTCCTTGTGTCTCACAGGCCCAGTACTATGGTGAGATCTCCATTGGAACGCCTCCACAGAAATTTACTGTCATCTTTGACACCGGTTCCTCCAACCTCTGGGTTCCCTCTGTCCATTGCTCCTTCTTCGACATAGCTTGCTGTGAGTAATAAAGCAAATATGATTGCCACCCGCAGCACCTTCATGTCACATTAAACATCTTAATTCTCTCTAAAGGAAACCACTCTGAGGGCTTTATTTATTAATGAATTATCTATTTACAGAGCTTTATCAGCACCATCAATTCTGTTTAGAAATAAATATGGCCTCATGGGGCCAATTATGCCCCGATCTTGGTCCAGAAATACTTTGGAGGTTTTCACCTTCATATTAGTTACTGTTCTGAGAATACGGTAGATTATTATTTACTTTCAGGCCTGCATGGGGAATAGATCATCAGTCAGAGCAACAGGGAACACTTCACAGAGCGAGCACAGGCTTCAAGCCGGGATGCGGCCTTTGCATCTCTTCTCTTCTGATCTATGCTTGTTTAGATATATGGCTCAGATGCTATCCGGAGGTTCATTTAAATTCTATTTCAATGGTGCAGTCGCTGCAGAAAAGAGAAATGTATTGAAGGAAACACAGGATATCAAAGCACTTAAATGGTTTAGCACTCTGTTTTAAATCCTCCTTAGCAAGCTATACAATAAAAATTTAGTCAAGAGGCAGAAAAGAGATTGCTTCCTTTAGGAGAAAATGACAGGCGTGACTAACCTTTCCGTTCTCTCCTCCCTCGAAAAAAAAAAAGTAATGTTTAAAATATTTATGTCGGACTAATGTAATGTTTAAGGATCAAGAAATAGGGAACACAGCACTAAGGACTTTCTACAGACAGAAAAGATCAGCGACTCTCAAAGTGGACTCTCTATACAGGGCTTGCCTTATGTTAGATGGTGCCCTGTGCAATACCTTCTGTTGGCAATCCCTACTCCCATAAGTTGAACTGTTTTTACCATACCAAAGAGTGCCCAAGTATGCCCAAGTTACAGTATTGTGCCCAAATAACACCTCCATACAATTAACTAAATAACAATGTTATACAGAACCGCCAACACCATACACTGAAAAAATTATATACCGTACGCTGTCTAAGTACCAGAGCTGCAAAAGGAAATACCACCATGAGGTGCCCATTTCAGCAGGGTCATCTGACGCCTACAAGGCCAGGCCAGTTTATACTGTATATTACAGAATTGCTATATGTACTTCTTATATCTGTTATCAGAATGTATCGATTTTTAGGGACAAGGCAAAACTGGGATGAACATATGTAGCAGTCTTTAACTTGATATTTTACGTGTTATACACTTGACTTTTTTTAATGGCTTTTGTTGTGTTAAAGAGGACCTGTCACCAGGTCCTAACATCCAATTTACATATATTACTTTTAGCCCGTTCCTACCCGGATTTCATCGTCTTTTTTTTTGCTCTGCTCCCCCCGTTCCTGAGTAATTGTCCTCTGTTCTTTTGGCACCTGATATGGTAGTTCATTGCTGTTAGCCAGCAGGGCATGAACTACAATGAATCTCCCTGGGTGTAGCCACCTTCACTGCCTCTGATGCTGTCCAATCAGCGCGAGGCAGCTTATGACAAATGTGGTTGATGAGAAGTCTTCTGCCAGCATGGTCTCATGACTTCAGGCTGGGCAAGGCTTGTCATAAGCTGCCTCGCACTGATTGGACAGCATCAGAGGCAGTGAAGATGGCTCCACCCTGGGAGATTCACTGTAGTTCACGCCCCGTTGGATTCTTACAATGAATTACCATAACGGGCGCCAAAAGAATGGGAGACAATTACTAAGGAATTTGGGGGTGCAGAACAAAAAAAGACGGCAATGGAAACAGGGCGGGAGCGGGCTAAAGGTAATATATGTAAGTTGGATGTTAGGACCAGGTGACAGGTCCTCTTTAAGTGGATAAGTTATCACGCTTCAGTGAAAAAATTGTCTCAATTCAGGAAAAAAGGGGATGCGGGCAGCAAGACCCCCTTTTGCAGTTGGTTAGGAGTGTGGTATTGTCAAGAAGTACCTGAAAGTGACTTAATTTATCTTGAAAGACTATAGGGTCCCCATACAAGTCAGCCTGTATAACACCTGTATACAGGCTGCCATTTAGCAACTATGGTAATAGTGATGCTGAACTTCACAGTCTGGTTCCTTTCCTCTCAACACGATGTCATACCTGCCAACACTCCCGTTTTTGCATTGCTGTTCAGCGAACTGGACTGTAAAAGAGGCAAACTCATGTAAATTTGCACAAGAGAGGCGTGTATAGTTGGTTTGGGGGGTGTTCCAGATAGAACAGGGGTGTGGCTAAAAGGATATGTACACATTTGAAGCTATTTCTTTTAAAACAAGTCAATTTTAAAATTGTTGCAAATCCCTTACAACATTGATAAAAAAAAATAAGTGAAATTACTCATTTATTGGTCTTTAAATGTTGTGAGAGTTGTAACCTTACTGATTATTCTGTGTGGTTGCTCCTCAAGCTCGCCTACATATAGTATATATACAGTTATGTCCATCCTTCCCTTTGCTTGAATTTGGTTAAGGACTCCAATTTATCATGAAACCTAATCAATACAATATCACGACATGCTAGTAAAACCCTTGACAAGCTGCAATTCACATCACAACCACTGGTTGGCCACACATAGACACATATAGCATCGAAATCTCGTGATATAGTATCGCAAAATCATATATTTTTTTCAAACCTGGTAATCTTGCTGCAATATCTCAGGATATGCTGAGATAAATGGAAAGGTATGGAAGGACACATGTTTATGATCTATAGTCTCCATATGTTGCACTGACAAGGGCTGATAAGTCCAAAACTACTGTATTCAGATTGGAATACATGGCTCTGTAATTGTAGACTATATCTATGCTTTACAGATCCGCATACATAGTTAGTCAAAAAGGAATGTTTTTCAGGGTTTTCCCAACATGCAAGTGCCATCTGTTATAAGAAAGCAATGCTGCACTTCAGAGTATTTCTGTGGAGGGCACATAGTGAACTCATACAGAGAAGTGAAGGCTACAAAAAAAGGTTCAAAATACCTTTATAGCAATAGGTTAGCCTTATGACACCCATGATTTCAACATCTATATTAACACAAGCTCATACTTAGGGACCATACACATGGCCGTCTTACTGTTTTATGTGGCAGAGATCCGTAATATGTCGCTGGTAGCCTTCTATGGACCCACACTATACTGTGTGCCTCCAATACTATACACTCATGGAGGTATCATACTGCAACACATAACGTACCTACGAGTCCATAATATGGACCTATATGGACTCCGTGTGCTGCTGTACAAGGTCCGTGCGCATTGTGGGCATAGACCCTAACGGTTCACAATATCTACATGTGGCATAATAAATCCAATATTTTTCGACTGTAATATCAGATTGAGTGCTGGTGTCATTGAGCCACTGCAGTTAGTGGTAATACAAAGTTGATGTAATAACTTTTCCTATTCTGCTATATTGTAGGGTTTCACAAAAGATATAATTCTGGGGACTCCAGCACTTACAAGAGGAATGATACAGCGTTTTCCATACAGTATGGATCGGGCAGTCTCACTGGATTCTTGAGCCAGGATACAGTCGCAGTAAGTCCACTTGTTGTAAAGAGTATGACTTTTGTAATAGAAGTTTCCCCTACAACCACGTATCGCTCATGCTCTCATTGGCACTATAGTGGCACTGGTATTGGCAGAAATGGATCAAGGTTGGTGGAGACGTCCATGTGAAAAATGTAATTGGGTCCTCTCCCCACCAGCAGTGTTATATTATGTGTAACTAACTTACATGATTATCAGCAAGTCCCTCTAATAACAATCTAATGTGTATGGGGGCAACCCGACTGTAAACCGGTTAAATGTTGGCATTTAATTTTAACTAAGTCCTCAAGCACACTTCAGTGATTTTCTGCAGTGTGCTGTCTGTTTTTTTAACGGATAGCACACAGACACATTAATTTCTGTTATTTTCGCGGATCTGTGTGTCCGTTCCGCAAATAATAGAACATGTCCTACTCCTGTCCGTTTTTTGAGGTTCCGTCTCGCCCATTGTAGCCTATGGGTCCGTCAAAATAACAGACCTCACGCAGAAGGCATCCATTATTTGCGGATCCATTGCCAAGCAACAAACTCAAACAGTTCTCTATGCTAGGAAAGCTACTGAAAACAGCGCCAAAACGATCATGTGACCTTCCTATGGGTGTTCCCTGTGACAAGTTCAGCTCAATTTTACTTCCTTCCGTTTTTTTATAAAACGGACGACATTAGGAAGCACAATGGACGCAATATACAGAGCAATGGAATGGATGCGGAGTGAAAACGGAAACCATACGGATGTCAAAACGGACACACGGATCTGTTTTTTACGGCCTTGGAAACGGTGAAGCATGTGTGCATGAGGCTTTAAAGAGGACCAGTGACCTCTCCTGGCCTGGCTGTTTTAGTAAATACTTGTATTAACTATAAAATAACAATTCTGCAGCATCTTTTCTTAAAACTCTG
The DNA here is from genome assembly GCF_050947455.1 of Rhinoderma darwinii. Classification (NCBI taxonomy): domain Eukaryota; kingdom Metazoa; phylum Chordata; class Amphibia; order Anura; family Rhinodermatidae; genus Rhinoderma; species Rhinoderma darwinii. Next base: position 88,129,292 of record NC_134696.1, read on the forward strand.
CGTTGTGCCGTTCCTCTGTTCAACTGGGCGTTACCCTTCCCACGTCAGTACTGATTGGACATTGTCAGACTGTGTAGGGACACCCCCCAACTAGTAACACCCAGTTGTTAGTTTATTCATAAATTTGTAGGAGGAATAACGGAGGAATGGCCCAACGCAGAGTTCTAAGGAAAGGTGCTGTAGAATTGTTATTTTATGGGGAATACAAGTATTTACACGTCGGGAAAGCTGGCAGGTTCTCTTTAAGTGATCCCCCATTTAATCTGAACATTACCCTCTGCTAGAGATATCCCATGAACTCTCGCCCACCAGATTTCTTCTAGGAGAATAACTCTTCAACCCTTAGTAATATATATATATATAGTAATACATAATCACCTTTTCTGTAAAGGGCTGGAAGGAACTTAATAATGGAGGCCCTCAAGTGTTGAGGCCCCTGGACAATTGCCATTTTTGCCTTCCCGATATCCGGCCCTGGGCATTGTAGCTAAATGCTTACAGTGCTACACATTGGAGTTTATTTGCACATTGGTCTGGTATGCAAATAATTCCACTCTAAAAAGAGTAGCACAAACCCTTTCTACCTTCCAGCTTATAACCCTTGAAGCACTATGTCAACTGAACAACAGCTCATGTAATAGTCATCATGTTATAGGAATTCATAGGAATGATGTGGGAAACGTCTATATTTTTTTTATTTTTTTTATTTCGGTAACCCCTTTGTCATAGTGCAATTTAAAGTGACACCACTTTAAAGGTTATATAGAAAATTTACCTTATAGAAACCACTACTCGAGAGTATAAGTTATATAGTTAAAAGGGCACATTCGTAATTTTTCTTTCAGATAACCCTCCCCTTCATGCTATTTGGTCTCAAAATAAAAACTGTAGAGTTTCCAGACTCCAACAGTTATTTTGTATGGAAGGCACTGGGCCCCTGGACTGGCAACTCTGTTTGTGCATAGATCTGCCCCCCAGTGAAGAGCTCCGGAGCACTCATGTCTGTGGTGAACATCAGCATCCCATAATTAAATAAAGATGGATATTTTTTCCAGAGGCTGAGGGGGTGAAAATTACAATGGTCGGCTGCCTGGCATGCATTATTAATTTTAATCATTATGCTACATGATATGGTTTAGTGGCTTCTGACTAAAACAGGGCTGGAAATGTTGTTTTCTAGCCAAGGCTGCTTTTTCTGTTGAGCACTGGTGAATTCTTGTAATTACTGGGTGAAGGGGACGTAATTGTCCTGGTACCGGCCTGAGGTGACCAAGCTACAGGGACTTACAATGATGTATGGGCACACACATATGTTCCTTACACCTCTATGCATTTGCAGGGCTATATGGTAACCTTCACCCCATATCGGGATGAGGCATAGTTGAGGCATCTTGATTTTGCATAGAATAGTCTCATAGTAACATAGTTTGTAAGGCCGAAAAAAGACATATGTCCGTCCAGTTCAACCTATTATTCAGCGATGTTGATCCAGATGAAGACAAAACCCCATGAGGTAAAAGACAATTTTCCACATCTTGGGGAAAAATATTATTACACTCAAGAAAGACATTCAGGCCCTTTTTGAACTCTTTCAGTGAACACCATAACAATTTCCTCTGGCAGCGAGTTCCATAGTGTGACTTCTCTTACAGTAGAGAGTTTCATAGTCTCACTGCTCTTACAGTAAAGAATCTACTTCACTGTTTGTGTAGAAACCTTCTTTCCTCTAGCTGTAGAGGTTTCCCCTTGATATAGTTACAGTCCTGGGTATACTGTAAATCGATCATTAGATAGCTCTCTGTATTGACCTTTGATATATTTTTACATAGTTATAAGGTCACCCCTCATCCGTCTTTTTCGAAACTAAATAACCCTCATTTTAATCATCTTTCTGGGTACTGTAGTACACTCATTCCATTTATTACTTTGGTTGCCACCTTTGAACCCGCTCAAGCTCTACAATTTCTTTGTTGTGCACTAGTGCCAAAAACTGTACGCAATATTCCATGTTTAGTCTTACTAGACATTTATAAAGTAGTAGAACTATGTTTTTGTCATGTGCATCTTTGCTTCTTTTGATGCACCCCACAATCTTATTTGCCTTTGCAGCAGCTGCCTGACACTAATCGCTAAAGTTAATTTTACTATCAGCTAAAATCCTTTTTCATGTTTGTTTCACCCATTTTTTTCCCCATTTTTGTTTGTAATGGTGACATATATTTCCCTTCCCATGTGCATAACCTTACATTTATCAGTGTTAAACCTCATTTTCCACTTTTTTGCCCAAGTCTCCAACTTCTCCAGATCCATTTGTAAGAGAACACTATCCTCTTTTGTGTTAATTACTTTACACAGTTTAGTATCATGTAGTAGTCGTACTAACAATAGCATTGTTTTATTCCCTTATTGGGTTCAGACTAATGTAACAACTAGAGATGAGCGAACTTATGATAAGATACGGACCGAACTAGTTCGGACCGAACCTGTAATTCATGAAAGCCCATAAAAATCGTGTATGGAGCTCCCGTAATGACGGGTGGCTACATATGTGCACCCGGCATTACGGCAGCGTTGCTAGGTGACGTCAGTAAATAGTCACTGTCCAGGGTGCTGAAAGAGTTAACTGATCGGCAGTAACTGTTTCAGCACCCTGGACAGTGAATTCCGATCACAATATAGAGCAACCTGTAAAAAAATAAAAATAAAAGACGTTCGTACTTACCGAGAACTTCCTGCTTCTTCCTCCAGTCCGGCCTCCCGGCCGTTGGCTTGGTGACGCGTCCCTCTCGACATCCGGCCCGACATCCCTGGATGACGTTTTAGCCAATGTGACCGCTGCAGCCAATCACAGGCCAATCCCATGCTGCAGCGGTCACATGGACTGTCACGTCATCCAGGGATGTCGGGCTGGATGTCAAGAGAGGAACGCGTCACCGTTGCCTTGGTGACGCGTCCCTCTTTCGGCATCCAGCCCGACCTCCCTGGATGACGCGGCAGTCCATGTGACCACTGCAGCCTGGGATTGGCCTGTGATTGGCTGCAGCCTGTGATTGGCCTGTGATTGGCTGCAGCGGTCACTTGGACTGAATCGTCATCCCGGGAGGTCGGACTGGAGGAAGAAGCACGGAGTTATCGGTAAGTAGGAACTTCTATTTTTTTTTTACACGTTGATGTATATTGTGATCGGAAGTCACTGTCCAGGGTGCTGAAACAGTTACTGCACCCTGGACAGTGACTATCTCCTGACGTCGCGTACCGGAAAATCAGTGACTCATAAGCCGGGTTCGGTCAAAACGTGTTCGGCCGAACACGGTGAAGTTCGGATTCGCTGCGAACCGAACTTTTCACGATGTTCGGACCGAAACCGGGTTCAGTTGTCCCGGTTCGCTCATCTCTAGTAACAACCCAAAACCGTGCTAGGTTTTTCTTCATGCATTGCCAGGGGCTTAGGAGAAATACTGCTGTGGGGTACATTTTGCAATACAGTATCATCCTCAGACTACGGCGGTTGAGGAGCCTTCTTCCACCGTTAGTGGGAGGGTACCGTTAGTTAGTATTACACTACAGCACTAGTGATGTCTCCCTGGCATGCTGTTTGCATGGGTACTATGCAGCTGCACTAAGGTTGTATAAAATAGTACTTTTAAATTATTGGTCCAAATCATGTGGGTATTTTGCAGTTGGTTCTAGGTAGGTATTCTCCCTTCTACACTCTCAATATATTCTGTAATCTCTGCAGATATTATACTAGCAATAAACAATAACTATTATATAACCCATACAAGTACAAACTCCAGCAAAAGTGGATCTACTATTCCAATAGTGTGAGATGGGTTGATTATCTTTGGAAAAAGGGAGATGGAGAGTAATAGGGCCATAATATGCCACTAGGCTATGTGGTGCCTAAATAATACCATCATACAGTACCAAATAAAAGTGCCCACATAACAGTGCCATACAATGCCAAAATAACAGTGCAGTTATGTACCCAAATAATGATGTGTAGCCTCGACAGCGTCAGACAGGTAGACCACAAGCAGGATTTGGTGTAACAATGCAGAGTTTTATTCACAGCAAATTAAACAGGGTGTTTTTCCAACAACAAATATAGTCCAAAGGAAAAACAATAGATGTGCTGTCTTCAGCCAAACAGAAATTCTTAAAGAACCTTGTGTTTTTGTTAGTAACCAAAACTCAGGTTGTTGCTCACCTAGGAACCGTGTCGTTTCTGGCAATAGTCTTGCACTTCAGTAGAGCCCACCAGACTCCGCACTTCACCTTCATGCAGCTCACACATAACAGCTTCTCTGCCTAAGTCAGTTGGTCTCTTTTAATTAAACTAGGAGTCCCACCTGGACTCTAGGTCAGACAGGGGCTCTGGGGTTTATACCACTGAGAGTAGCAGACTCAGTGGCACATACCTGCCATCTATCACTTTGCCTGCTAACTGCTTACAGATGCTTTACAATTCTTACATAATATCAGAGCTGGTACCATGGGGTATATTTAGACTTTTGTGGGGGCTCAAAAATGTCCAATTTCCCCTGTTGCCCATGCCGAAGCAAGATATATGTTCAAATTATTCATATTATTGCTACGCAGATACTGTCATTCTGCTCGGGAAAAAAAATGTACATTTACATATTAGGTCTATGTCCCTATGTTGTTCCTTCCCACAGATTGCCGAACTACAGATTCTAAACCAGACCTTTGCCGAAGCAGTAAAGCAGCCTGGATTTGTTTTTGTTGCTGCAAAATTTGATGGCATCCTCGGAATGGGATACCCTAACATCTCTGTGGATGGCGTCCTGCCACTGTTTGATAACATGATGCGTCAGAAATTGGTTGATAAGAATGTCTTTTCATTTTACTTGAATAGGTGAGATATTTTTTTTGTATTATGATCATTTATATATAGAGCTTAATGAACTAAACTTCGGGATTGACCTTGTAAGGCTGGGGCTTCACCTGCGAGTGGCTGTAAAATAAACTTGTGTATATATACTGTGTGTGTATATACATATACACAGTCGAGTCACATTATTATGACAACCAGCTAATATCCAGAGTAACCGCCATGTGCAGCACGGACAGCAGCTAGACGGGCGGGGAGTGACTCAATAAGGTGCTGATCGATGGTCTCAGGTATCTGGCGCCTCGCTGACTGCAGTGCACACAACATTTATTGGCGGGTGTGTTGGGTGGATCCATAGAGCAAACAAGACGATAGAGGTCCCACAGATGCTCAATTGGGTTCAAGTTTGGCGAATTAGTAGGCCAGGGAGGTACCTGCAAGTCTTGGTCATTCTTTTCGAACCACTGTCGGACATTTCTAGCCGTGTGACATGTCGCATTGTCTTGCTGGAAAATTCCATCTGCCCCAGGGAAGACAATCAGCATGTATGGGTGGATGTGATCTGCAACGATGGATTCATAACCAAATCGGTTCAGAGTTCCTTCCACATGGGTGAGTGGCCCAGAGAATGTCATGAAAAAATACCCCAGACCATAACGCTGCCGCCACCAGCTTGTGTTCTTCCAGCATAGTTGCAGAGTGCTTGTTCTCTGATGTGGCCTGACACGCCAACGTCCATCCGTTCAATGAAGCAGAAAACGTGACTCATCGGAGAAGGCAACCCTTTGCCAATCATCGGTGTTCCAATTCCAATACTGTCATGCAAATTGAAGCCAGTTTTTCCAATGCACCTTTGTTATAATAGCAGCAGTGACCATCCATCTGCTTCGGAGCCCCATACGCAGTAGGGTTAGCTGAACTGATGTTTTAGACACACATGTCTGGTAGCCCCCTGTTTGATTTTCACTATGAGGTGCTTCACTGTAGCATGCCGTTCGGCCCTCGTGCACCTTCCTGGCCGACGTTCACCTCTCACGTCAATGGCACGTGGTGCTCCACAGTTTCCACATCGGTTATTCCCAATGGTGCAATATGTCCACTCACGATACACTTTCACCACAGCAGCACGCCAACAGTTCACAAACTGCGCTGTGTGAGAAATACCGCCACCCACGGCCTGAAAGCCAATAATCATTCCTTTATGCAACTCTGATAAATCGCCCCTTTTACCCATGACAACAACGAGTGATGTGTGTTCAGACAGCCTATCACACACCTTATATACCCACCAAGCCAGCCCACAACACATCACTTCCTTTATAGGCTACGTAGGAGAAAGTAGGAGGTGGTCATAATAATGTGACTTGACTGTGTATATATAGATATATATGTATCTATATATATATATATATATATATATATACATATATAGATATATATATATATATATCTATATACACACATATATACACATACATATATATATATACACATATATATATATATATATATACACATATACATACATATACACACATATATATACATATATATACACACACACACACACACACACACATATATATATATATAGATATATACACGCATATATACATAAATATATAGACATATATATATATATATATATATACACATATATATACACACATATATACGAAGACATATATATATATATATATATATATATATATATATATCAAGAAAAAGAGCAGCACCTAGTACATCCAAATTTAATGGTGTGCCAGCAAAAATAAGTCCGGATACAGGATCTCATTGTATACATTTCCAGAACTGAGTGCTGTAAGTTCTTGGACTGTTTGTGTATACAGGGCCGGCCTTAGGTGGCGCCCCGTGCAAAATTATCTTTTGGGCCTAACCCCATCATAAAAAAATGCTCCATAAACAAGTATAATGACCCTCCACATTATAATGCCCTTTATAGTGCCCCCACACAGTATAATGCCCCTTTAGTGCCCCACACACAGTATAATTCCCCTTTAGTGCCCTTTAGTATAACAGTAATATTTAATAATATAATATATTATAACCCCTTCAAGGACACGGTAATTTGTCCTCTAATTTGTCCCACACAGTATAATGCCCCCTAAGTGCCACACACAGTGTATTGCCCCCTGTAGTGCCATACACAGTATAATGTCCGCTTAGTGGCCTCCACACAGTATAATGCCCCCTCCCCCAGCTGCCTCACACAGCCCCCCGCCTTGTAGATAGTGCTCCCCGTTTAGATTGTGCCATACATCCTCCCTGTAGACAGTGCCATAAACCCCCACCTACACCTTGTAGACAGTGCCATACAGCCATCCACCTCCCCCTTGTAGACAGTGCCATACAGCCCCCACCTCCCCCATGTAGACAGTGCCTTAGGCCCCCCACCTCCCCCTTGTAGACAGTGCCCCCCAAACAAAAAAATTGTTTCTTACCTAGGCCCCGTTCCCACGACGAACTGAGCTGCTCCACAATGTTGACGACAGGATCCTTGCGTAGGCCGGCGTGATCCTGTAGCCTAGTACAGTTTCCCAACATTTTCGGACACGAGGCACCACTGGGAAAAATACATTTCCTCAGGGCACCACAACCAAAAATTGTTTACAGAAAGACAGAAAACGCCCAAAAACAAGCACTACACTCTTAGTTTATGTTCAGAACGTTTTTTGTAAGGTAGAAAAAAATCTGCGTTATTTCTCGGTTTTGTTTTGCGTTTTTTTAAGCCGTTGAAGCTAATGCAAAAGAAGCATGGCAAAAAAAATCACAGTAAAATGACCATCAGCCCGCCACTCACATATGCCCCCTGTAGATAGTGCCACACAGCCCCCTATAGATAGTGCAACACAGCTCCTTGTTGGTAGTTCCACACAGCCCCTTGTAGGTAGTGCCACACAGCCCCCTTGTAGGTAGTGTCACACAGCCAGGGGTGAACCTAGACCCTCTGCTGCCTGAGGCGAACTATAAAAAGACGTCCCCCCCCCCCCCCAAATCTATCCGAGTTTTTGTCATTACTAGCTTTACACAACAAACACGCAATATATAAAAAAAATAATAATATGAAAACATTTGTTGTTATGTATAGAAAAGAGTTAAAGAATTGTACTTACTGTATTACTTTAGTATCATAGATCAGCAACGGTTTAACACATCTTCTATGCCCCCTTTTTATTACCTAATTGACTTATGATTTTTAACCGAGTTCAGTGGCCCGGCGTGGACGGCATAATGCAGTGACATCATCGTGCCGAGCAGTTCACGTCATCAGCGTGCTCCCGATCTCTTGTAGGCCTCAGGCCTAAACCAGGCTGGGGCCTACAAGAGCAAACGGCGGAGCAGGGAGCCAATGGCCAGGAGTTGGCTGGCAAATTTTAGTCTGTGGGACAAGCACACAGCCCTAGCCCAAGAGTATTCTGGGGGCACTGGGCAATTGGCGAGTTTGCCCCCCTAACACAGCTCCGGAAGAACTCTGCTACCTGTCAACGGAAAAATCATCCGGCAGGAGGAAAAACGTTTCTTGATGGCGGAGTCCAAGAAAGCCTCAGCTGGGAATTAGACTTTCTTGTACTCCGCCATGGGGAAACATTTTTCCCTCTGGCAGATGACTTTTCAGTTGATAGGTGGCAGAGTTACATGAAGGGGAATTATTTTTCCTTGACCTCTAGTTTCTATTGTGGCAAATTTAAGTTTTTGGAATTTTTATACTGCTAACTTTTTTTGGGGTAGGTTCCGCTGGACCGTTTGGACTACGTTGTAGATTCATTGGACTACTTCGATCTACTTTTAAAAAAATAAAAAATAAAATGGTGAAAGCGGGTTGCATGGGGGAGTTTTGATCTCAATAATTTTCCTTATGTCTGTTTTTTTTAATACTTTATTATGGCCTTAGTAATGGCTGCTGTCTGATTGACAGCATTTAATTACTAAGGCTGGGGCTTAGCATTAGCCAGTAACAAGGCTATCACTAACCCCTATTATTGTCTGGGTTCCCACTGCCGCCAGGGATACCGGGAAGAGCCGAGTACGATCCAGTACCTGATCATCTGAACCGACAGTTAGGCAGTGGGGCGACCACAGGCTGGTATTGTCAGGCTGCAAAGGGCCAAAAACCGTGTCCCTTCCCACCCTGGTAATTCTAGCCTGCTTCTGCTTTATTGTATCTGGCTAGTTATGAAAAAAAGGGGGAACCCCACGTCATTTTTTAAAAATTGAAAAAAAATTACGTGAGATACACTCCATTTTTCATAACCAGTCAGATACAATAAAGCAGCAGCCTAGCATTACCAGGGTGGGAAGGGCCACGTTTTTTGGCCCTTCCTAGCCTGATAGCACCAGCCTGCGGCCACCCCAGTACCCTTCACTTCAGATGGTCGGGTACTGGATCGTACCCGGCTCTTCCCGATACTCCTGGTGGCGGTGGGTACCGGGGTAATAATAGGGGGTTAGTGCTAGCCTTTTTAAAAATTTATTTTATTGAAATAACTCTTCCACACAATTCCATTTTATTAAAAAAAAATAAAAAAAACTTAAATCAGCGAAGTAGTCCAACGGATCTACGACGTAGTCCAAATGGTCCAGCGGAACCTGCAAAACAAAAATTAGCAGTATGAAAATTAAAAATAAAGATGGCTGCCCCCACAAAAGTACAAACATATGAATAAATAGTTACTTTAAGGAACATATTAAAATAATGAGAAAAAATAGGCCCATAAAGTAAAACATATAAAATAAAATAAAAAAAATGAAACAATTATAACACCTTTCCTTTAGAACCCATGCACACGACAGTAAAAATGCCCGTAATTACGGGCCCATAGACTTCTATTGGCCACGGGTACCTTCTCGTTTGCTTACGGGAAGGTGCTCGGGTTGTTGAAAAATATAGATCATGTCCTATTTCAGGCCGTAATTACGGCACGGGCAGGCCCATAAAAGTCTATGGGACTCCCGTAAATACGGGAGGCTACTTGTGTGTACCCGTAATTACGGGAGCGTTGCTAGGAGACGTCAGGGGATAGTCACTGTCCAGGGTGCTGAAAGAGTTAAACGATCAGTGCAGGATAGGGAGAAAGGGCTGCCCTGATCGGCAGTAACTCTTTCAGCAGCCTGTACAGTGACTACCGCTGGAGACTGGGTAAAAACCCACCCTAAAAAAAAGTTCATATTTACCCAGAAATCCCTGCTTCTTTCTCCAGTCCGGCCTCCTGGGATAACGTTTCATCCCATGTGACCGCTGCAGCCAATCACAGGCTGCAGCGGTCACATGGACTGCTGCGTCATCCAGTGAGGTCGGACTGGATGTCAAAAGAGGGACGCGTCACCAAGACAACGGCCGGGATACGTATGAACTTCTTTTTCATTCTATCGCTGCATTCCACTGTGGAAACTCTGCCCAAAAGGGCTGCCCCTTCTCTCTATCCAGCACTGATAGAGAGAAGAGGCTGCCGATCAGTGCTGGATAGAGAGAAGGGGCTGCTGATTAGTGCTGTGCAATACAGCAGAGAAAACGGGTCCGTAAATACGGGTGGAATAAGGGTGACAACGGACCCGTATTTACGGGCACGGGTCCATAAATAAGGGTAGAATATGGGTGACAAAGGACCCGTATTTACACCAGTATTTATGGGAGGGAAAAAATACGGTGCATGGGACCTTAAAGAGAACCTTTCACCTGCCCATACGTGTGCAGAATGTAATAGGCAGGGCTGCACAAACTCTGGGGCACTTAATTTTTTTTTCTATCCTCCTTCGTTATGTAGATATCGGTGCCGTAATATTTGGCGCCCGATATTTAAATAACCCCCTGAACTGTCAATTGGGAGGTAATTGGCAAGGGGGCGTGTAACATCGCTGTGATACTGTCCAATCAGCTACGGACAGCGTCACAGCAAGAGCTGGAGAGAGAACGCGTGCGCGCGAGCGCGCAGCTCCGCCACCACTACGGAGCAGAAGAAGAGAAGAGTGTGAATTCTTCTGTTTCATGGCATCGGAGCTGTGCGCGCATGCACGCTCTCACTCTTTAGCCCTCGGCAGAGAAGGACGACAAGACTGATCTCTCGCGAGAGATCACACAGTCTTGTACTTGCCTGCCGAGAGCTGAAGCGTGAGAGCGTGCGCGCGCACATGCTCTCCTCTCTCCAGCTCTTGACATTGTCCGTAGCGGATTGGACAGTGTCACAGCGATGTTACACGCCCCCTTGCTAATTACCGCCCCATTGACAGTTCATGGGGTTATTTAAATATCGGGCACCAAATATTACGGCACCGATATATAAATAAGGAAAGAGAGTAGGAAAAAAAAGTAAAGTGCCCCAGAGTTTGTGCAGCCCTGCCATTACATGCTGCACTCAAATGCACATCTATGGGCAGGTGAAAGATTCCCTTTAAAGTGTTGCGGGGTTCACCCGACGGAAACCTCCGATGGAACCCCAGAATGGAAAGACAACGCTTATGTGAACAGGCCCTTATACTGCGCTCAGCTTCCTGCCCCTACTAATTTAAAAGGGGTCGGCCAACGCTGAGGGGCCGGGAGTATACTGCAAGGGGGGGTCTGGGCGTTTTACCGACAGCAGAGGGCTCTATAGGGGGGAATTATCCCCCCATAGGGCCCTGACTAGTTACTATACTGCAAGGTTAGGGGGGTTTGAGCATCTGACTGACTGCTCTAAAGGGGTGGCAGAATCCCCCCTATAGAGCCCTCTGCAGTAAGTCAGACGCTCAGACCCCCCCCCCATCCTTCCAATATAGTGATGTGAGGCCTCTATGGGGTGGATTATTCCAGCCCCATAGAGCCCTTTGCTGTCAGTAAAATGCCCAGACCCCCCCCCCTTGCAGTATACTCCCGGGTCCCGATCCCAGCAGCTTCGGCCGACCGAGTTAAGGCAGGAACGTACCTCGTGCGTCTCGTCACTTCTCCTCTTCGCTCGACCGCTCCTCCTGCAGACCTGCTTCTCTCTGGTGGCGCGTGCTGCGTACAGTGAGGAGGAGGAGTGTTACAGACGTGCCCATCATGTGGCACGTCTGCTAAGTCTGCATGCCCCCTCCCCCCGGTCCAGTCCGTCCCTGGCTGAAAATGCCGCCCCCCGTTTTCGGGTAGGTGCCGCCGCCTGAGGCTGTCGGCTCACCTCGGCTCATGGCAGGTGCGGCACTGCACACAGCCCCCTGTAGGTAGTGCCACACAGACCTCTGCAGGTAGTGCCACACAGCCCCCTTGTGGGTAGTGACACCCCCCTGTAGGTAGTGGCACACAGCCTCCTTGTAGGTAGTGCCAGACACCCCCTTGTAGGTAGTGCCACTCAGCATTTCAGGGAGCTACAGTGGCGCTAGTAGATAGCAGAGCAGGGAGATAAATACTATTGAATGTGGCATCACTAACGCTGTAGCAGCCACAGCACCTGCTAGCGGTGCTATCGGCCATGGGAGGGCGCACCGCCAGCCAGGGGAGGACCCGTCCTGACGGGCGCCACGTTTGCCCTCATGCCCATGTCGTCGCTGCTACAACGGCAGCGATGCCACTAAGAGAAGAAGTGCCCAGGCGGAAAGGCAGTTGCTGAGTCGCCGGGCCTGGGCGCTTATGAAACACAAGCAGGGGAAGGGAGCCAGCGCAACGCTCCTGCTGGAGTGATGTGCCCTGTGCAATGGCACACACCTAAGGCCGGCCCTGATATATATATATATATATATATATATATATATATATGTATATATATATTTGTGTGTAATAAGCAGACTATAAGACATGGTAATTTACTCACTTATCTAATAGACTATTTCTATATTCCTACTTCGATTCGAGGAAGTTGTGGGTGCCAGTTCTTGGTTGCAGTCAATGTACCTGCTGTTCTCTGAGTCTGGGCCAGTAGGAATATAATAACAACGCTTTGGCTGGTTCTAATCAGCTTGGCACCAGTTCAGGGTGTTCAGGAGAGAGACAAAATCTATATACTGCATGTTAAATAAGGAAGGATCTATTTAGTGAGATTACATTATTAGTCCTCTACCATCCAAATATATTTTACCAAAGAATTTATTACAGACCTAGTTAGCAATTATTACTATACACACAAACACCAAACTCTTCTATTTTAATGTCTTAAGATTTGCAGTGTATTCGCGTTCACAGTCTAAGCTCAAGTGATACCTTCACTGGCAGACAGCTGTCAGTGGCATTTATTTTCCCTTGGCACACCCTGGTTTCCGGCTATTATGGATAAAGGAATATTGCAATGTCACCATAAATTCTAAGATATGAATTCAAGGATATCATAGGAGAAAACACAGGTCTTGGAGCAGGGGCATAACTAGAGGGAAGTGGTGGGGCATGTGCCTTGTGTGCTGGGTGCCTGAGTGGGCGCCAACAAGCCATTCTGTCTTGGCCTGGGTATTTAGATACAGGACTAGGGCAGGAAACTGGATATTTGCCCTGAGTTAAGAAAAACATAGCTACATCTCTGCTTAGAGCTAATGGTATACCTCCTCCCTTATGTATAGACATGAATGGAAGCATTTCCCCCATAAATATAAGCCGGTGAGATTTCCTCTTCTGTCAAGTTGTTCCAAATTGTTATCTAAGTTTTTGCTAGTTTGTGGGACATCTGGGTGGCAAGCAATATGGTTGCCATCCAGCTTTCCCAGACTCCTGAACTCCTAGACTCATAAATAGCCTAGTCATACAGTGGTACAGGAGCAGAGTATACATTTCACATGACTAGACAGATTTGTCATTCAAGAACTAGGGAAAGAGTGACCATTTCTGAGGCAGATGGACATCAGTACAGAAAAAGCCCAAACTAAGAAACAACATACTAAGATACCAATACCTGTATTGTTTACAGTGAAGGAACACTTGAGGCAAAGTTATGGCTAGTACAGAGCCTTAGGGGCGGTGCATGACACAGGAATTCAAAGAACACCAAAGAGAGAGTCCCTGTGTCACACCCCGCCCCCTCAGGCCCTGCACTAGGCATAACATAGGGAATCAGTTTTTCCTGGAGTGTTCCTTTAAATTCAAGAATACAATACAATAGATTGTAAAACTTCCCATTTCTTGAAATACACTAATAAGTTATGTTGCATTTATTTGCTGAAGAGATCCTACTGCCCCGGTTGGAGGTGAACTTCTATTCGGAGGGACAGACTCTCAGTACTACACAGGAGGCTTCCATTACTTGAATGTAACTCGCATGGCTTTCTGGCAGATCAAGACTGATGAGTAAGTTCTTATCAATTCTAATTTAGTGAAAAAGATTTCCATATGTATGTTTGTTATTTGAGCACTGTAGGGTGGTATTAATTATCTATGTAGGCTCTGTACCTTTAGTATTCTGTTTTTTAGTGTTCCTTTGCTGTATGCTAATGAGCATAAATGCGTCATATCTTCATTTGAAAAGAGTCAAGCCTTTCTGAGTTAACCCCGCCTCCTTACTTTTGATTGACAGATCCTTACCCCCCACCCCACAGTGCACACAAAATCCTGTGCTTGCGCATCGATGTTCTGTTCTGGTACATGCGCACAATGGGAAATTCATAAGCTTAGTCCCTTACATGCAATCTAATATACAGTATGAAGCTGCTTTTAAGATGACAGTGGGCCCTCTTACCTACTGGACTCCTGTGCAAATGCAAAGGCAAATGCAAAGGTAGCACAAATGATATGTCCTGAGAAGGTGTAAAGTCAGGTGGGTCATGCTAGTATACTATGATTTGGAGTAGGTGCAAGCTGTGGACTTCACCTGCTTCAAACACTAAATCTGGCTGTATATTTTCAATAGCTACCAGCCAAACGCTTGTTCAACCGACAGCTGTTCTTCTCGACTCCCCCATACACATGCACACTTGGCTTGGCCGAGCGTGCAAGTGTTTTTAAGTAAAAAGCCACTGCCAGTCTCCTTTGGCAGTGCCTTACCTAATACCAACAAAAGGATTGGGCATGTTGAAATTCAACATGCTCAACCCTTCTCTCCCCACAAAATCTGCTATCGGGGAGAGTTGGGACACCGCCATACACATTAGATGTTCAGCTGGTCCCGCCAATCGTCGGGTTTAGCTGACATACATCTAATGCGTATGGCCAGTTTAAGGCAGGCTGACCTGGAGAAAAGTTTTACTGAATCCAGTCTTTGTTAAAGACCTTCAGCAGATGACAACGGATAGACTATGAGATGTTAGAAAACCATAGAAGAGGATAACATGGGGCAAGGTAGACATCAATTGGTTAGAGAGTCCTCAGTGTTGGAAATGGGATCCAAGCATAAGAACAAAGAAAAGTTATGTTCCCACCATCAGAAGTGAGATAAAAGGGGTTGTTGGCTTCTCTTAGGTTTAAAAGTCAACCTATCTCAGGATTTATATGCACGCAAAAATAAAACCTGCTCTCGTCGTTCGTATTCATAGATGGTGCACATCATTTGTAGGAGACATAAAGGACAAGCTGTGGTATATTTATAAAATCTCCTTTCAGTCAGTAGAAAACTGAGAAGTATGAGATGGATTGAAGCCATCCAAATGCACAGGACATAGGAATCCGGGGTTGGACTGGTCCACCAGAGTAGTAGGCCTAGGCTCTGATACAGTAATGTGCCCCAAAGGTATAGCAGAAAACCACCCCATTTGGAGAAGATTTTGCCGCTAGGGTCTATTTTTTATGGGTTGATTCAGAAAAACCATATAAGATATATGCAATGATAACAACAAAGTTGACAATGTAAATAAAAGTGGACATGCCCATGTTCTGTATAAATGGAGGGTGGACCCTCAGAATCATCTCGTTTGATGGGCCCAAGGAATTCCAGCTCGACACTGCAGGAATCATAATAATAAGGCTGATTTTATGGTTAGTATCATGTACTAGAGGACGTGGTTGAACATTTGTTAAAATTACCAACTGGTTATAAAGATACTCAAGCATGACACCGGTAATAATACATCTATAGGAAGCAAAAATTAACAAACTCATAGAGCAAAGCAGTCAACACATTCATTGATGGGTGGGGGGTGACCATGTAGATATAATAGAAGAACTTGGAAACTGCAGAAGGGGTCATATTTTTTCTACAACTCCATTCCCTCTTTAGAGTCAGAGTTGGAAGCCAATTGATTCTCTGCAAAGGAGGTTGCCAAGCCATAGTGGACACTGGGACGTCTTTGATTACAGGACCGGTCGCAGAAGTTGGAGCGCTTCACATGGCTATAGGAGCCTTTCCATTGTTTAATGGCGAGGTAAGAGATTATCATTCAGCACACAAGTCTTATTTCACAAAGGCAGTGGTACTGACCATTAATTCTGTTTTACTGAAATGAAGCATTGAAATAATAATCCTCCTTATTATATAATAAATTAAAAACTGCAAGAGAAATAAAACGAAGAAACATACAGTTAGGTCCAGAATTATTTGGACAGTGACACAATCTTCATGATTTGGGCTCTGCATGCCACTACATTGGATTTGAAATGAAGCAACTGAGATGTAATTGAAGTGTAGACTTTCAGGTTTATTTCAAAGGGTTGAACAAAAATACCCTGTGAAACATTTACTAATTGCAACCTTTTTTCTACACAGCCGCCTCATTTCAGGGGCTCAAAAGTGTAATGTCCGTGGTCGCTGACCACAAACTCCTTCCATCCAGTCGACGCCCTTCTCTCCAGAGATGTCTGCATATACGGCCGTCCTGTTCCACAGTGACCACCAGGGTGCGCTCGCGAGCTCAGTCCAGACTCAAGAAGCCAGAGTGCATGCATGTGGGAGATTTAGCTGATTGCCCCCAGAGCACCCTGGGCTATAAGAAGGTCTCAGCCCCTTCTTCCCACGCCTGAGGGTTGTTGTCGTATCCTAAGTTTGTCTTGCAAATGGTCCCCTAGTGTTTCCTGCTCCCAGTGTTCCCTGTTCCTGTTTCCTGTATCCTGATCTAGTGGCGTTTAGAGGTGTTGCCATGCTGTGCTGTATACCACGCCTGTCCTGCTACTCCACGCCTGAAGTCTACCTGCTGCCTAGTCCCAGCCAAGCCTGCTTTGCTACTGTCCGAGCTGCCACAGGAACCCTATATGAACTATAGACTCTGACCTGCGCCCTGTTGGCCAGCTGTCATACCGCCAAGGCGGTATGGCCCTGTGGGTCCACAAACCCTACGTGACAAAAAGTAATTGGACAAATTAACATTACCATAAATAAAATGTTTTTTTTTTATTTTCTTTTTTTAAACTTTGTAGAGAATCCATTGCAGGCTATGACTGCCTGCAGTCTGGAACCCATGGACATCACCAGACGCTGGGTTTCCCCCTTTGTGATGCTTTGCCAGGCCTTTACTGCAGCTGTCTTCAGTTGTTGCTTGTTTGCGACTCTTTCTGCCTTAAGTTTTGTCTTAAGCAAGTGAAATGCAGCTCGATTGGTTGAGATCTGGTGATTGACTTGGCCATTGCAGAATATTCCACTTATTTGCCTTAAAAACTCCTGGGTTGCTTTCGCAGTATGTTTTGGGTCATTGTCCATCTGTACTGTGAAGCGGCGTCTAATCAATTTTGCTGCATTTGGTTGAATCTGAGCAGAAAGTATATCCCTGAACACTTAAGAATTCATCCGGCTGCTTCTGTCTTCAGTCACATCATCAATAAACACTAGTGACACAGTGCATTTGGTAGCCATGCATGCCCATGCCATCACACTGCCTCCACCATGTTTTACAGAGGATGTGCTGTGCTTTGGGACATGAGCTGTTCCAAGCCTTCTCCAGACTTTCTTCCTCCCATCATTCTGGTACAGGTTGATCTTAGTTTCATGCTGTTCCAGAACTGGACGGCTTCTTTAGATGTTGTTTGGCAAATTGTAATCTGACTTTTCTATTTTGAGGCTGTTTATTGTTTTGCACCTTGTGGTGAACCCTCTGTATTTGCTCTCATAAAGTCTTCTCTTTATGGTAGACTTAGATACTGATACACCTGCCTCCAGGAGAGTGTTCTTGTGACGATGGGTGCGTGGACCCACTGGGCCATTCCGCCGTGGAGGGATACCAAGTCATAGTCTATAGTTCGGATAAGGGTACCTGTGGTAACTTCAGACAGTAGCGATCATAGGCTCGGATGGGACCTTGGCAGCAGGCAGACACCAGGAACGGTATAACACGGAAGGCGTAGTATACAGCACAACACGACTCCAACTCTTTATGGCACAGGATCAAAGTAGCACGGGATACAGGATACAGGTAGCAGGAATGGGAACACTGGGAACTGAAAAACACTAAGGGACCTTTTGCAAAGACTAACATGGGTAACACAACTATGCTCAGGCAATGAAGGAAGGGGCAGGGCCCTTCTTATAGTCCGGGGTAATCATGGGCTAATTTGGTATACAATTCAGGTGCGCACACTGGCCCTTTAAGACCGGGCACGAGCGTGCATACGCACCCTACGGGACACAGCAGAGTGAAGCGGAAGTGAGCGCTGGCGTCTCCTGAGGAGGTGATGCGGGCCAGCGTCCACTGATCCATGGCTGCGGCAGTCAGGGGTTGAGAAATCCCGACGATCCGCGGCCATGGGTGTCACAGTATCCCCCTCTTATCCCTCTTCTTAGGGCCTGAGCGGAAGAGAAACTTCTTCAGGAGGGTAGGAGCATTGAGGTTCTCCTCTGACTCCCAGGACCTCTCTTCTGGACCAAACCCTCTCCAATCTACCAAATAAAAAGTTCTTCCTCCTACTCTCTTAGTGTCCAGGATCTCCTTAACCTCGAATGTATCTGATGAACCGCTGAGGCGCAACTGCAGGACTAGGAATCTTGGTGTAGCGGTTCAGGACCACAGGCTTCAGGAGGGAGACATGGAAGGAGTTGGGGATCTTGAGGGTTGGAGGCATCTGAAGCTTGTAGGAGACAGGGTTGATCTGTTGCAAGATCTCAAAGGGTCCGAGGAACCTGGGAGCAAACTTGTATGATGGCACCCTCAGCCGGATATTTCTAGAGGACAGACAGACCTTGGTACCTGGAAGAAACTGGGGAGGTTCTCTTCTTCTTGTGTCTGCCTTTCGTTTAATGCGGTCGACTGCCAGCAGAATAGAGGATTGCGTTTGCTGCCAGATCTGTGGGAAGTCCGTAAAAGCAGAATCAGCTGTGAGCACCTTGGACGTAATGGACATCAGGAGAGGAATTTGTGGGTGTTGGCCGTAGACAATGAAGAAAGGTGTGGTTCTTGTGAACTCACATGTATGGTTATTATGTGAGAACTCGGCCCAAAGAAGAAGCTGCACCCAGTCATCATGCTGCCTTAAGATGAAGTGTCGTAGGTAGTTCTTCATGATCTGATTAATCCTCTCGACTTGACCATTGGACTGGGGATGGTAGGCTGAGGAAAAGTCCAACTTTACATCAAGGAGTTTACAGAGGGCTCTCCAGAACCAGAGGAGAACTGAACCCCCGATCAGACACGATAGGCCGAGGTAAGCCATGCAGGCAGAAGATGTGTTGGATGAAGAGGTTGGCCAGACGAGATGCAGAAGGTAGACCGGTCGGCAGAATGAAATGAGCCATCTTCGAAAATCGATCCACCACCACCCAAACCATACTGCATCCAGCAGAGGGAGGCAGGTCCGTAACAAAGTCCATTGCAATATGCTGCCAGGGAGCATCAGACACAGGCAGCGGCTGGATCAGGCCAGCAGGTTTGGTGTGAGCAACCTTGTAAGCCGCGCACACTGTGCGGGACGAAACATTCCATGAAGTCTTTGGGCAGTGTGGGCCACCAGAAATGCCGAGCAATCAGGTCTCGGGTCTTACAGGTACCGGCCAGTCAGGAGCTGTGGCCCCAGTGAAGGATTCTCCCTCTGTCTGCCAGGCGCACGAAAGTTCTCCCCGTAGGGATGTCTCCAACTTGCAGAGGGTTAACAGCGATAATGCAGGATGTAGCAATAATATTTTGTGGCGACTCTATGGTGTCCTGTCTCTCGAACGACCTGGATAAGGCATCGGCCCTCACATTCTTGTCAGCCGGGCGGTAGTTGAGCTCAAACTGGAACCGGGCAAACAACAGCAATCACCTGGCTGGACATGGGGGTCCAGTCGTTGAGCCGTCTGGAGATAGGTGAGTTTCTTGTGGTCAGTAAAAATCAGGATGGGATGAGCTGCACCCCCAGTAGATGTCTCCATTCCTCCAATGCCAACTTGATGGCCAGTAACTCCCGATCCCCAATCGAGAAGTGGCGCTCTGTGGAAGAGAAAAGCTTAGAGTAATAGCCATATACCACTGCCTTGCCTTTGGGACCTCTCTGGGACAGAAGTGCGCCAGCACCAACCGAGGAGGCGTCCACCTCCAATGAAAACTGTCGAGATACGTCAGGATGATGGAGGGTAGAGGCTTATGTGAAGGCACTCTTTAGGCTATTAAATGCAGATTCAGCCTCTGAAGTCCACATCTTGGCATTCATGCCTTTCTTGGTAAGGGTAGAGATGGGAGCTGTCAGTGAGGAGAAGCTTGGGATGAACTGCCGGTAGAAATTGGTGAATCCCAAGAAACGCTGTATGGACCTTAAGCCTTGAGGACGTGGCCATTCCAGAACGGCCTTTACTTTCTACAGATCCATCTTGAGACCTTGGTCCGAGATTATGTAGTCCAGGAAGGGTAGAGAATTCCTCTCAAGCATGCACTTCTCCAGCTTGGCATACAGACGATTCTCCCTCAATCGTAGCAGAAGTTGACGGACATGTCTCTGATGAGTTAACGGATCTGGGGAAAAAATTAAGATGTCATCAAGATAGACTACAACACAAACATAGAGGAGATCCCGGGAAAGATGTCATTGATGAATTCTTGGAAGACCGGGGGAGCGTTACACAGGAATCCCCTGAAGGTACTCACGTCTCTGTTGTAGCAAGGCGGTAGTGGTAGCGAGAATCGGGGATCAGCATCGGTGCTGACAGGAGGTGTAGCAGGAGGGTCAGCCGGAACAGGAGCTGAGGAGGCTGCAGCTTGCGCATCTAGCCGCTGTGCAGTGGAATTCACTGCCAGGAGGAGTTGGTCCTGTCGTGAACGAAGGTCTCGCAGATCTGCTTGCATGGCTTGAGATGTCGACATGGTCTTGGGTTGACCAGTGGGGTCCATGGCCGGAGCATACTGTCACGATGGGTGTGTGGACACACTGGGCCGTACCGCCGTAGCGGGATAGCAGCCGGCCAACAGGATACCAAGTCACAGTCTATAGTTTGGATAAGGGTACCTGTGGTAACTTCAGACAGTAGCGATGGTAGGCTCGGATGGGACCTTGGCAGCAGGCAAACACCAGGCACGGTGTAACACGGAAGGCGTAGCATACAGCAAAACATGACTCCAACTCTTTACGGCACAGGATCAAGGTAGCACAGGATACTGGTAGCAGGACCGGGAACACTGGGAACTGGAAAACACTAATGGACCATTTGCAAAGACTAACATGGGTAACACAACAATGCTCAGGCAATGAAAGAAGGGGCAGGGCCCTTCTTATAGTCCAGGGTGATCATGGGCTAATTTGGTATACAATTCAGGTGCGCGTGCTGGCCTTTTAAGACCAGACACAATCACGCGCGCGCCCTACGGGACACAGCAGAGTGAAGCGGAAGTGAACGCTGGCGTCTCCTGAGGAGGAGATGTGGGCCAGCGCTCACTTATACATGGCTGCGGCCATCAGGGAGTGAGCAATCCCAACGGTCCGCGACCATGGGTGTCACAGTTCTTCACTTGGGTAGATGTGAAGGGGTTTTTCTTCACCATGGAAAGGATTCTGCGATCATCCACCACTGTTGTCTTCTGTGGACGTCCAGGCCTTTTGAAGTTCACAAGATCACCAGTGCGCTCTTTTTTTTCAAGAATGTTCCAAACTGATGGATTTCTTCACTTTTTTCAGCCTAACGATTATATATTTTGATATTAATTATATAACTGTATATTCAATATGTTTTGGTAAACATCTAAAATGGCAAAACTTGTGTCACTGTCCAAATAATTCAGGACATAACTGTAACTTAGCGTAAATACATGGCAAATTGTCTGTGATTTTTCTAACATTTAACGCTACTGATTCCGTGAGATTTCTTGCACACTCTTTGGTCTTGAGACAGTGTGTGTGTGTGGGGGGCGATTATATAGTGGGTTTACTTGCAGCCCATTATATTGTAAGCCGAGTTATCAGTAAGTCAGGGTGGTTTCATTGCAATGATGACAATAGCCCCGATATGATGCAAATAACAGCTCCTTGACTAGACCGGTGGTCTCACACATACAGCCACAAGGGGGTATCAAGAAATTCCCACACACGAGAAGCACAAGAGTCTTTCGGAACGTTACACGACAGCAATGGCGGCAATGTGGGCGATGGTTGCTCACTAACTTTACTTTTGGAGAGATCATTTGAAACTCCTCCCCAAAACAGGGGTAGCGTCCTGGCAACTTGACCCAATATCAATGGATCCAATATAGCTTAAGGGTCTCCCCATACAGGGCCGTAGTGTAATGGTCAAGTATGGTGCCACCTGTCAAAGCAAATGTGTTTTCATAGTCAGATTTGGCGCTGCCCAGTCCGGTTAGCAGAGTCTAAGCAACCACAGCTATTCAGCCTTTTATCCCGGTACAGGGATCTTGTCCTCGCTACTGCAAAGGAATACAGGCAGCCGGGATTTAAATAGAGCGTCAAACTCACTGATTCAGCCGCTGGCCGTTTCTCACTGCCAACCGGCCAGATGAAACTCAGGTCCCTATTTGTTGGTACAGCTTCTCAAGGACTAGAGCGATTGCGCCCAGCACAAGTGATTACTGTTGGAACAGGTGTAGGTGAGTACTTGACACATAGTCCATGCTCTGAACAAATCCCGTTTGGTGGGAACAACTGCCTTTTTTCACTTAAGCACAAAGCAGCTTCCTTACACTGGTTATGTCCCCGCACCGCTGTTGAAATAACAAAATATATAGAAAAAATTACATCTGGGCCATTTCTCCCGATACAGCATTTGAAAGACACTGTGAGCCACCATTACCTGCAAATTACCAAGAAATACAACAAGCACAAGTATATTCTGTACATATTCCACATTTAGCAATACTCCATCTCCAGGATCTAAACTTGTGGAGAGAAATAAGTTAAACATGCACAACTGCTTATATTTAAAGAAACAGTAGCATCTTTACCAGGGAGGGGCTGCTCCACATCCTTAAGTTACAATATCAACTAATGAAAGTGTATTTTTTAACTGTAGGAAAACACAGCCTACTGCACTTTCCTGTGCAGTCGAATAATCCCCCCCCCCCCCCCAAAAAAGTATACCACATTTTTTTTAGCATGGGGACCTACTGTAAGCGTGTTGTATTCCACGGTATGATATACAGTGACATATGTTGGGGCCCAAATGTTTGGCTCATATGTGGGGAGATTTTTCTGACATGTGTAACGAACTAATAGCAAAAACTACATGTGAACAGAGCCTAATATTTTGCTCCAGTCATTTCTAAATGAAAGAACACATGACATTTAATAACTTTCTTTATATTTTCTCTTTATCTTAGTATATGATTGACTGTGATAGTATGTCATCTCTGCCCACAATTTCCTTTATCCTGGGAGGAGTGCAGTACAATCTTACTGGAGAAGACTATGTGCTGAAGGTAAGAGGCATTGGAACTGTTTTTGTATTTTCCTTAAATCTTTGTTGGGTTTCCATATCTTTACAACTCCCTTCCTGGAGTAACGCCGGTGTCAGGTGCTGCTCCTGATGGCGGTTCCTGTCGCCAGTCCGCTCACCTTCCTTCTTCTGTGTCTCCTATGGCCACGCTCCTCCTCCTGCTCGCGGCTGCATGTCCCTTAGGGTCGCGCACGCGCACCCTGGCCCCCTCTTAAAGGGCCAACGCACGTGCATTCACAAACCTCCCTAACCAATCCCTGTGGCCCTGGGCTTATTTAGGGTAGCTACTTTGACCACCTGGTGCCTGAGCAACTTTGGTGCCACTTAGTTGTTTTCTGCGAAGGTTCCTGTCTCCATCCCGCTTTCTGATGCCAGTTCGCATTTCGCTCCCTGCTACCAGTCAGTATCATGCTACCAGCTACTAGTCCGTATCCCACTACCTGCTACCAGTACATATCCAGCTATCCAATACCAGTCTGCACCCTGCTAACTGCTGCCAGTCCATATCCTGCTACCAGTTGGTATCACACTACCTTATTCCAGTCTGTATCTTGTTACCTGATACAAGATCAAGGCTAGAAACCTTTTGGCAACCTGTGTCTTGAAGACCCGCTACTTGTTATGAACTGGAACTTTAGATCTGCACCCCTGTCTCCCAAAGTATCATCTTCCAGTACCTATACCCACGATGTACTTCACCGTTATCTCCTGGTCTGCTGAACCAGCTGCTAGTCACACTGGGACCACCTCAAGAGGTAGTGATCTGGTAACCTCCCCACAGCGAAGTCCAGATCCCCTTATGGGGGTTAAAGGTGAATAACAAGGGGCTACTTAGACAACGCCCTTATAGGTGGTCCTAAGTTAAACCGGTTGAGGTTGAATAACACAGTGGGTACACAACCTGCTGGTCATTACACCTACCTAGGGTGGGACAAGCTCTCTTGGTGCCCAAGGCAGGCAGGGGTTTGGGAATATGCCACACCACCCTCAGTCCCTGAAGTTGAGCATGATAGCTGTCGAATGAAACATCATTAATTTAATCACCCTCACCAATATCTAGCATTTATATTTCTAAATACATGCTCCCCACATCCCTTTTCCCTCCTGTACCCTACAAACACAGTTCCCAATGCAGGGCTGCTGGGCTTCCCATGACGGATCTGTATATATGTACATATATATGCTTCCCAAAGCACTAAAAAGAAGTGTTCATCGTACCCCAGCACAAAAGAAGCCAACCAATAGTGGGGTACTAGGTGCTTGGCTACAATACTCAATTTCCATCCAGTAGGTAAGAAGGGCAGCATAACCCTGTGGCTGGCGTGTCCTTCTCTTCTTCACTAACATTTTTTACTGGAGTATGGGAATAACTAGGAATGGGGACTCGCCCCACCACAGGTCTCTATGGTACATATTTATTATACCAACATTTTTCATGTTAAATATGCTGTTGTATTCATAGGTTTATATCTTATCTGTACAGATATCAAAGATGGGAAAGACCGTATGCCTTAGCGGATTCATGGGATTGGATATACGACCACCTCTAGGACCTTTTTGGATCTTGGGGGATGTCTTCATTGGTCGGTATTACACAGTATTCGACCGAGACAGTAATCGGGTTGGCTTTGCAAGAGCAAAATAATACAAGAAAGATAACTTATTTCTTTGAAAATTATTCTTTATGACATTTATGGACAATGAGCAGGAACTATATATCTGTACTGGATAGAAGAACATGAAACATTTGTAAAAAAAAAAAAAAAACAACTACCATTAGACATTCCTATATGTAGCTGCATATTCTTGCATTGTGTAACTAGAGCCCATTGCTAAACTTTCACATTGCTCCAAAATCCACATATGTCCCCATAAGTTTACTTTGCTTTAGTGTTCTTGTAGCATTTTAATATCTATACAGACTTGGTGGAAACCCCCCATGTAAAAACACAATGCTAGCTGTAATATCTATGGAGCATTGACAGCTGTGTCTACGATACAGAAGGAACATAATATGGCTGCTTATAACAAGGCCCTTCATAAAAGTGCTTTATGTGCAATTGAATAAAATGCTTATTATTCTAAAGAGTTTTTTGTTTTTTATTCTGTGCAGTCTTCTTTTAGCCTGTTTTTTTACTCACTGCTTATACACATAGGTTTATGGATTTTACCCTGAGCTAACCTTTATAAACCGAACATTTAAAGTGGGTGTCTTTTTTCTGAATAGTAGGTTTGCTAGGCTTTGGTTTCCCCCTCCAAATTAGCAGCAATGGCTCCATATAAAAGGGGGTTGTCTGTGGTGAGGCAACCCCTTTAACTGTTACTTTTGTACACCAGATTTCGGAGATGTCAATCTAGGAGAGCCCTTTACAGGGTGATATTAGAGCAGCAGGTTATGGGCATAGCTATATATATTTAGACCCCCTATATTAATATCAGACCCCAGACTAGAACCCTAAATGAATTTTAGACCCCAGACAAGACACCCTAAAAATATTCAGACTTCAGACCAGACTCCCTAAATCTAACCAGAACCCAGACCAGACCCCCTAAATATATTATGATCACCTATATTAATATCAGACCCCAGACCAGACCCACTATATTAACATCAGATCCCTAACTCAATTTAGACCCTAGATCAGACAAAAAATAATAATATTTGGACCCCAGACCAGACTATATACTTACCCTCCTTACTACCGGCTTTGGTCGTGGCAAAAATGAGAATGGCCGTTTCATTGTGCCTGGCTTATATAAAAAGGCAAGTCTAAATATTTTCAGACCATATATATTAATATCAGACACCAGATGAGACCCCTAAATTAATTTCAGACCCCAGACTACACCCCCTAAATATATTCAGGCCAGAGCCCATAAATATATTCAGACCACCAATATTAATATCAGACCCCAGATAAGACAAAAAAATATATATATATTTAGACGCAGACTATATACTTACCCTCTTCCCTTCCGGCACTTGTTCAGATCCAGACGCCACGGTACTTGGTCCTGGCACTGTCCAGCGTCAGGACTTTTTGTGCACTGCTGCACACTATGTCTTTACATGGGCAGTGCCCCCAGAGCTCAACATGAGCCGGGATTGAGGAGGGTAACTATACAGGTCACTATATATTTTTTGTGTGTGTACCTACTCCCTGTCCATTGGGAACTATATAATCACTGGCTAATCAGGTGAGGGGGTCTAAAGATACGGTGGCCCAGTAAAACCAGTAGAGTTGACATGTCAGAGGTTGACTGTAGTACTACATGGCTGTGTGTCATACTACATTTCTCCTGTAGTGGCCTCTGCAGAACTACAGTATATAGCTGACGGCAACTTTCTCTAAAATGAGCTGTTTGCTGGGGTGATGAAAAGCTTTAATCTGAAAATGGGTTGTATGAGAATAGAATAAGGGTCTGTTTTTTTGATTGATTTTTTTTTTTTACAAAAATGGGCGTTCTCGGGTATTGAAGCCTACCCCATGCACCGCAATTTCATCATGAGATAAGTAAAAGTGTGAAGTTCAACTATACAAAGGTAGATAGTATGGTGGTAAGGGAGCAATAAGGGGCAGACTCATACTGATTATAAACAACATCCAAGTCCCAAAACATAAAATATTAAATTAATAAATTAAATGGAAGACATATTGATCATGTCTAGAATGCAGTGAGATGCAGACATGCCAACATGCTTTCATTAGCATTCCCTTAATTGCGCCTATAGTTCGAAGCGCTTTAATGGGCATGTACCTTTCCCAATAACTTGCCCTTGCCTCTGTACGGATATTAAAAAAGGAGGAGGCATTTACGCTAAACATATGCCATAAACCTCCACTGCATTTTCATATGGGCAGGCAGAATTTATTAATAACATAGCGCATTTTCAGTTAAAAGGGTTGTATAAGATTTCAAATAAGGGTCTGTTTTATTTCTAAAAACAGCGCCACTTATGTCCATAGGCTGTGTCTGGTATTGCAACTCCAGGCTCCATTCACTTTCTGGATTACAGCATAGGCCAGATTCCCCAGAGATTAATTAAATCACCATCAGAGAAAAGAAATAAATATATATATATCCGTGGCCCATTGCAGGTTTTGGTCCCTATCCATTTTTTTTTACTCTCACTGCAGTTCAGCTGGGCTCAAGCAGAAGTAACCTGCCATTTTTGCAGTATTGTGATGTATGGGGGCAAAGGAAGAGTAATATGTTCCAGTATCCCATGAACGCTACTACTGTATAAAAGGCCCTTTATACTCTAAGGGTATGTTCACACGGCTTATTTTTGGCCGTTTTTTGGGCCATAAACGCCTCCAACCATCTGCCCATTGATTTCAATGGGAAAAACGCCGTTCTGTTCCGACAGGGCATTTTTTTACGCGACCGTTTTGCATGTCACTTCTTGAGCCGTTTTTGGAGCCGTATTTCATAGACTCTATAGAAAAACAGCTCCAAGAACGGCCGTAAAAAACGCAGCGAAAAACGCAAGTTTGCTTAAAAAACTTATGAATATCAGGAGCTTGTGAGGGTTACATCCGGACTTACCTCTCTCCGGAGGACGGCGCAGGAACACTGGCTCGTCAGGCGCTGAAGAAGTGGCAGCTACAGAGGAAGGAGCGTCTTGGGCGTCATGGCAACGGCAGCACCGCCGACAGCCATGACGCATGCGCCCGACGGCAACCAGGGCGAAGTCTGCACGGCGGGACTGAAAGGAGGAGAAGGAGGAGGGACGCGGCCGAGGAGAGAGAGCGCGGGAAAGAGGAGGGGCGGAGTAAGCGGTGGCGCGAAGAGGAGGGGGAAGAGCGGAAGTGAGCAGGACAGTAAGAGGAGCAGGACAGTAAGAGGACGGGAGAACACGAGGAGAGGACTGGGAGAACAGGGGTCCGGACAGGGCCAGTGAGAGCTGCAAGGGAGGCCGCAGTAGGAAAGAGAAGGCAGGAGCCTGATAGAACGTGGGCTCTGCTCTCAGCCTTGGAGTAAGAGGACAGAGTACAGCACGGGTGTTCCTGCTATCATCCTGGAGAAGGACAGAGGACCGGCCGGAGCACAAGGAGTGTGCCAACAGCCACAGGTACCGTGCCCAGACCTTGAGACCCCTGACCAAGAACTAGAGGCCCGCCATAAGAGAAAGAGCCCTTGTCCTAGTCAGTGACTGTTGCACGCAGTGACGGCCCTCGCTAACGACCGCCACCGTACGCCCAGAAGATTAGTCCCAAAAGGGACAAACAATCCCCCGAGCTAGGCCCAAAGGCGGACTTGCTATCTTATTAACCGCGCCAGTGTCTCCGCATGTAACCCTGCATGGAACTGTTATTGATAAAGCACTGCATTTAACCCTGCATGGAACTGTTATTGATAAAGCACCGCATGTAACCTTGCATGGAACTGTTATTTATGAATCTTGTTGGAGCAGGAGCAGACAGAAGGAACGGTCGGGTTGACGGGACTTTGTTGGACTATTAGCTGGACTTCGTGTAACCCTTAGCGTCAGCCCGCCAGTTCAGTTGCGTCCTAGGGGTCCACCATTCGGACCACCGACTGAGGAGAGAGAGGGTTTGTCATGAAAGGTAGCGGATAGCTCCGCAAGGACCCGTGACGGTGCTAGTAGGTACGTTAGTCGCTGATTCCCACGACGCGACCCGTGGGCCGAGAGTGTGACTCTTACCCTAGGGTAGGCTGTCAGTAGCGGGTAGCTCCCGCCGTGACTGACAGCGGCGTATCCTTAGCCAAGCCGGCAACATGGGGTCAGGCACAACCTCTCTCCGGGGGACTTCCAGCGGGATCGAAGTCCTCAACCTCAGGCTTCCTGTCTGCTCCATAGAAAAGAAGTTATTGTTAATTGCTCTCCGCAGTAAAAGAAGTTGCCCCAAACCGAAGGTGTGTCTTGTTCATTGTGTACCAACCGCGGTAGTTTCTCCTACAAGCTGTTTTCCCTTGAAAACAGCTCCGTATTTTCAGACTTTTTTGCTAAGCGTGTGAACATACCCTAAGGGTATGTGCACACACACTAATTACGTCCGTAATTGACGGACGTATTTCGGCCGCAAGTACCGGACCGAACACAGTGCAGGGAGCAGGGCTCCTAGCATCATACTTATGTACGATGCTAGGAGTCCCTGCCTCGCTGCAGGACAACTGTCCCGTACTGAAAACATGATTACAGCGAGGCAGGGACTCCTAGCATCGTACATAAGTATGATGCTAGGAGCCCGGCTCCCTGCACTGAGTTCGGTCCGGTACTTGCGGACGAAATACGTCCGTCAATTACGGACGTAATTAGTGTGTGTGCACATACCCTAATACTGTTTTTGTCTGGTTTCTTAGAGTATGTTCACACGCAGTGGTTTCAGACGTAATTCGGGTGTTTTACGCCTCGAATTACGCCTGAAAAAACGCCCCTAATACGCCTACAAACTTCTGCCCATTTCCTGCAATGGGTTTTATGATGTTCTGTTCCCACGAGCCTTTATTTTATGCGTCGCTGTCAAAATACGGCACGTAAAATGATGGCTCTTCAAAAGAAGTGCAGGACACTTCTTGGGACTTTTTTGGAGGCGTTTTTCATTGACTCCATTGAAAAAAAAGCTCCAAAAACAGCCGTAAAGAACGCAGCGAAGAACTTGAGTTGTTAAAAAAACGGCTTAAAATCAGGAGCTGTTTTCACCTGAAAACAGCTCCGTAATTTCAGATGTATTTTGCGTTTGCCTGTGAACATACCCTTAGGCTGGATTCACACACAGCATTTTGCTGCACTTTTGTGCATTTTTTGTGGCGTTATCATTGGCGTTTTTTGATGCATTTTTCAGTGCCACCAGATGTTACATTAAAGTCTAGAGCGAAATATAAAATGCACTACACTCACCTGTGTTTTGGTTTGTGACGTTTTTGAGGCAATTTTGTGGTCAGTGGCGTTTTATCCAAACGCAGCATGCTCTGGGTATGGCATTTTTCCAGGCGATTTTCCCATAGGCTTCTCTATAGGACTTCAAAAATGCCAAAAATAATCATGTGCAGAATGACACTTAATGAAAAACGCCACCAAAAACGGTAACATTTTATTAATGCTTGCGTTTTTAGAAGTGTTTTCTGAGGCAGTGTGTGAAGGAGGCCTTAATAGAAAATGCCACCAAAAACACCACTAAAAATGCCATGAAAACCACTGTTACCATTTACAAAACGCTGGTTTAAAACGCCAGAAAATATCTATGTGTGAAAGAGACCTTACTATGTTGGCACCATATGGCAGTGCTTTGTGACACTACTATTTTTTTTATTTTCTTTTATTATCACTTTCTTTCTGGCTTCTCCAACATTTGGGTTTAACTTGACTTAATTTGTGCATCTTTTGTACATAGGGCCTAGCAACCAATCAGAGGTCAGTTTTAAATTTTCCAGAGCAGTTTAAAAAATGAAAGCTGAGCTCTGATTGGCTGCTATGAGCAACAAGGCCAGTTTTTCTGTGACACAGTTGAAATAAATGAGGCCCTTGTTTAATTATACAACATCCTGTATAATTTATTCGTGTTCACTTGTTTTTTTTAAAAAAAACTAACAAAATCTTTATTAACCATGCCACCATAAAAATCATCGCTATAGGTGGTGCAATCTGTAAATGTTCATCGCAACATTTACAATAGCTATTGATGTTTAGTGCACCACTCTGGCAAGATCTGTTGCTAGGCAACAATGACGCTCCCTTCTGGGCCAGGAGGAAACCCCTCCCCACCAGCTGCGAGGATCATTATGATAGAAATGTTGACCGTTCGGCGGCGGTTTAAAGAATCGTGAAGTGTTAAAGGGCCTTCAATGCCCGCGTGAAGTCATGTATTATTCAAGGGGCTGGGACACCTCCACCTGGAGTACAAGGAAAGTAAATGTGCAGAAAGGACTGAAAACTGATTGGCCTACTATTTTTTTCATCCATATGAACAATGATTTGCTTTACTAAGTGTTGCGTTTAGTTCAAAGGCACCATATTTGATCACAGACAGAATAGCTACAGCTTATTAATAATACACCTTGTCTCCTGTGTAATTGGTAAAACTACAAATATTCCTGACATCAAAGGACGAGAGAAGAAGAAGAGAAGCAAATATTTGTTTCTAACAAGAAGAAAACCTACATTCCTTTAAAGATATTGAAGGAAAGATAAAGGGATGTGAATATTAGTTCAACAGTATTGCCCGTAGCAACCAATGAGAGCTTAGCTTTCATTTCTTAAACAGTTCTGGAAAAATGAAAGCTGTTCTCTGATTGGTTGCTATGGGCAACAAAGACAGTTTTACTGCTAGTCTAACAGAGAAACTGGCCTGGCTGCCAATAGCAACCAATCAGACCTCAGCTTTCATTTCTTAAACTGTTTTGGAAAAATGAAAGCTGCACAGTGATTGGTTGCTATAGACAAGACTAGTTTCTCTGTTCGTTTTAAAATATGAGGCACTGTATCTCTATCCTGTGTACCAAACTATTAGCATGGGCAGCCTGGCAAATTCATTGTTACAGTCAGGCCGAATCAAGATTTCTGTAGGCCCTCAAGCAAAACATACATAGGGGCCCTCCCATTAGTCCTCCCGTAGTTTTTATCCACAATTACGGATCCGTAATTACGGATAAAATACTGACACATTCATTTCTATCGG
This sequence comes from Rhinoderma darwinii, assembly GCF_050947455.1. Taxonomy (NCBI): domain Eukaryota; kingdom Metazoa; phylum Chordata; class Amphibia; order Anura; family Rhinodermatidae; genus Rhinoderma; species Rhinoderma darwinii. The sequence continues at coordinate 88,161,442 of NC_134696.1, forward strand.
CCATGCACACCCTCCCGTATATTTACGTGTGTGTCCGGGCCATAGAAACGAGCCGCAAAAAATAGGACATTTCCTATTTTTTGCATTTTCTATACTTATCACTGTGAGCACGGTCGGCAGATGCGGAGGACACTCCGCAGCCCCTCCGTGCAGTATTTATTGACCGTTAATACTGTACGGTCGCGTGCATGAGGCCTTACTTAATAAACCTAGAGGCAGATACTGAAGCCTAGTGCACATTTTATCCTACAGAAGTCCGAAGAGGTGAAGCATATTTACCCATAATCATTTATTTCTTAAGAAACTCATTAACTCAATGCATTATAATTAAAGGAATTGTCCGGTTTCAGCAAATTAATCTTATTTTTTATATTAAAAGTTATAATATTTTCCAATAAATTTCTGTATTAATTCCTCACAGTTTTCAAGATCTCTGCTTGTTGTTATTTCGTAGGAACATTCATTGTTTACTTTCATTGAATAATATTCTGTCCATGGTCATGTGATGTGTACACAGGTGCTGGGATCGTTACATGGTCATGTGATGTACACACAGGTGCTGGGATTGTTACATGGTCATGTGATGTACACACAGGTGCTGGGATCGTTACATGGTCATGTGATGTATACACAGGTGCTGGGATCGTTACATGGTCATGTGATGTATACACAGGTGCTGGGATCGGTACATGGTCATGTGATGTATACACAGGTGCTGGGATCGGTACATGGTCATGTGATGTACACACAGGTGCTGGTATGGTTACATGGTCATGTGATGTACACACAGGTGCTGGTATGGTTACATGGGCATGTGATGTACACACAGGTGCTGTTATCGTTACATGGTCATGTGATGTATACACAGGTGCTGGGATCGTTACATGGTCATGTGATGTACACACAGGTGCTGGGATTGTTACATGGTCATGTGATGGATACACAGGTGCTGGGATCGGTACATGGTCATGTGATGTATACACAGGTGCTGGGATCGGTACATGGTCATGTGATGTATACACAGGTGCTGGGATCGGTACATGGTCATGTGATGTATACACAGGTGCTGGGATCGGTACATGGTCATGTGATGTACACACAGGTGCTGGTATGGTTACATGGTCATGTGATGTACACACAGGTGCTGGTATGGTTACATGGGCATGTGATGTACACACAGGTGCTGTTATCGTTACATGGTCATGTGATGTATACACAGGTGCTGGGATCGTTACATGGTCATGTGATGTACACGCAGGTGCTGGTATGGTTACATGGTCATGTGATGTACACACAGGTGCTGGTATGGTTACATGGGCATGTGATGTACACACAGGTGCTGTTATCGTTACATGGTCATGTGATGTATACACAGGTGCTGGTATGGTTACATGGGCATGTGATGTACACACAGGTGCTGTTATCGTTACATGGTCATGTGATGTATACACAGGTGCTGGGATCGTTACATGGTCATGTGATGTACACACAGGTGCTGGGATTGTTACATGGTCATGTGATGGATACACAGGTGCTGGGATCGGTACATGGTCATGTGATGTATACACAGGTGCTGGGATGGGTACATGGTCATGTGATGTACACGCAGGTGCTGGTATGGTTACATGGTCATGTGATGTACACACAGGTGCTGGTATGGTTACATGGGCATGTGATGTACACACAGGTGCTGTTATCGTTACATGGTCATGTGATGTATACACAGGTGCTGGGATCGTTACATGGTCATGTGATGTACACACAGGTGATGGGATCGTTACATGGTCATGTGATGGACACAGGTGCACAGCTGGTTACATGGTCATGTGATGTACACACAGGTGCTGTTATCGTTACATGGGCATGTGATGTACACACAGGTGCTGGTATCGTTACATGGTCATGCGATGTATACACAGGTGCTGGGATCGTTACATGGTTACGTGATGTACACACAGGTGCTGGGATCGTTACATGGTAATGTGATGTACACACAGGTGCTGGTATCGTTACATGGTCATGTGACGTACACACAGGTGCTGGTATCGTTACATGGTAATGTGATGTATACACAGGTGCTGGTATTGTTACATGGTAATGTGATGTACACACAGGTGCTGTTATCGTTACATGGGCATGTGATGTATACACAGGTGCTGGGATCGTTACATGGTCACGTGATGTACACACAGGTGATGGTATCGTTAGATGGGCATGTGATGTACACACAGGTGCTGTTATTGTTACATGGGCATGTGATGTACACACAGGTGCTGCGATCGTTACATGGGCATGTGATGTACACACAGGTGCTGTTATTGTTACATGGGCATGTGATGTACACACAGGTGCTGTTATCGTTACATGGTCATGTGATGTACACACAGGTGCTGGTATCGTTAGATGGTCATGTGATGTACACACAGGTGCTGGTATCGTTACATGGTCATGTGATGGACACAGGTGCTGGGATCGTTAGAAGACACACCTCTGATATAAATACTGTAACTGTAACGTTCCCAGCACCTATGTGTACATCACATGACCATGAACAGAATTGTATCCACCTGAAGTAAACAATGAATGTTCCTACTAAATAAGAACAAGCAGAGATCTTAAAAACTGTGGGGAATTAATACAGAAAGTATATAGGAAAACTCTATAACTTTTAATTCTACAAAAAAAAATAACATTATTTTGCTGAAACTGGACAACCCTTTTACGTTTATTTGCATCATGTTCTACTCAAATATTGAAATGCGCTAAATGTTTCATGATCTGTAAATATAGCGTCACTTTTATTAACCCGTACTTGCAGTAGGTAGCATCTCGTATTTTCGAACCTTGTAATATAATGTATCTGATTTCACAACCCAGTAAAGCACACACTGATCAAATGGACCCACATGTGCCTGTCTGCCGGGGCTCATTTGTGTAAACGTGCTCTCGTGTTCTGCATATCGGAGGCTGGTGTAGTTGCTAAGCAGATTCAATTAGATTACGGTGAGTAAGAAAGTGACAAAAACCCTGTGTGACAGAATGAGGTAGCGGGCCTTGCCAGAGGATGAAGCGGAGACGTCCTGCTCGCCCTCTCCTCCAGCCTCAGTTCTTAGTCTTCTAGTCAAGATGCCATTTTCACTCCATAAATAAATATGAGATATGCGAATTGTTCCACCGGTTTTGCAGATTCGCTGAGCCGCAAATATGGCAGCCTGCTACTAACAAATGGGAAAATGAATTCACCAATGGTTCCCTTTACCTCGCCAGAAGTGAGCCACAAATGTGTCAAATGAATTTATCTCAATGGTGAGTGGATTGTCAGGCTGGATTAGGGTGCACATATTTGTTTATCGCAATAACTATATAGTGTAATGATGTCAACAGTTACAAGCTTTATGGATTATTATAGGCAAATCAGATATGTTTTTACATTGCTGTCACCCTTCGAACACTATTAATTTTTTTTTATCCGAATAGGTTGTCGAATCTGTGCTGATACATTTCTTAATATATCTTTATAACGCTTAGAGCTTCGCTTTTCTGATACAGAGCTCCAAATCTCCTGCATAGATTTAAAAGATGGCTTGCTAGCTACCTGCAGCCACCACTAGAGGGAGCTTAATGCATACTGTTGATACATTGAACTCCATAATAACACAGTATGCAGTAAGCTCCCTCTAGTGGAGAAAACCACCATATTATGTTTTAAAAGATAACTAAACGTTCAACAAACTTCTGACATGTCCTAGTGACATGTCAGAAGTTTTAATTGGTGGGGGTCTGAGCACTGAGACCCCACAGATCGCTAAAATGAAGCGGCAGAAGTGCGTTTATGTAGCGGTGTTTGGGCTCATAGACTTTCTATTGAGTCCGTACATCGCTACATTGATTTCCAGAAAAAGCTGAACAAAAACTAAGCGGCTGAGCCCTCACACGAGACCTTCTGCCGCTTTGTTTTTACGATTGGTGGGGGTCTCAGTGCTCGAACCCCCACCAATCAAAACTTCTGACATGTCACTGTGACATTTCCGAAGTTTCTTGAACATTTAGTTACCCTTTAGTTCTGTGTTTATGCAAAGGATTTGGAGCTCTGTATCAGAAAAACAAAGCTCTGGCCGGTATAAACAAATATTAAAAAAATTATTTAGCGCAGAATTTTGGATCTGAAAATGATATGATAATAAAAGGTGGAGATTACGCTTCATAATCGGCGCATGTGCAGTACACCCTTGACGTTTCACCGCTCTAATCGGCAGTACTGCGCATGCGCCGATTATGAAGCAGACTCGCGTGCGTGTTCAGGAGACTATGGGGTCAGGCATGAACTCGGCTATTACACTGCCTGGCCCCTGTCAATCAATGAAAGAAGGGATGGATGGATGGACTGGGGAAAGAAGACAGAGCATTACGGAGCAACAGTGACGCCTTTGTTGCTCCAAAATGCTCATTTGCATATATTGAATAAAGTGATGTTCTCTGAAAAGGAGGCACCCATGTGAAAAAGGGAAATAACGTTACATTCAGGTGAGCCTACATTATGTTACTCTGTTGCTAGGTAAATTTGATAGGTAAATTTCTGGTGGCAGACTCCCTTTAAAGCTCAATTCTGCCACATGTTGGGTTTCTGGGTTACTTTCTTTGCAAGTGCTGCGCTGCATCGGCAGTGGTCGCCGTATGGTCCTACACCAACGTCACCATGAAGTGGCAAGTGGGCCTATACAGTTTGATCAAAATGTGTAGAAAAAAATCTCATGTTCATGTTTGGAAAATTATGCTTAGCAGCAATAGATCACTGTAAAATATTGGATATTTGTTAAAATATATATGGTATTTGTTAAATTAACCTAATTAACAGACATTGGGGGACAGTGGAGCTGCACATATGTTTATATCCAGCCTAAGGTAGTCACTTTTTATATGAGGGGGACTCCACCAAATGTTTGCCTAGGTGGCAGCCTTGATCTGGCCCTGCATAGAATGTGGTATCTGGTTCAAAAGTTAAATGCTGTTTTGACCGAATAAGCTCTTCTTCACAAGGACATCAAATATCTCTCTGGACTTCAGACACAAAAGGGAATTTCCTAACATTTCTGTGCCAGTTTTCTGGGGTAGAAAAGTCAAAAAGGGCACAAAAGGTTTTGTGCTGTTTCCACCATTTAAAGCACTTTTCCAAAAAGTGTGCGGAGCTTTGCAGACAAATTTGCTGTCGAAAATATCATCGTTTACGCCAGAAGCTGCCATAAATTACGGTTCAAATCTACTCCGGTTTGTAGCTAACGTAGATTTGACTTTTAAGTACATGGGCGGCTAGAGATGTGCTCATTTATTCAAAGGCGTTCGCCTTTTAAAACATTAGACACATTTTACTCTAACTTTTTTTATATATGAAACACCAGTCTTAATAAATTTTTCCTCCCAATGTCTATGCTTTACACATCACAAGAAACATTTTGACTGACATTGTCCGATTGCTGGCAGGTTCTGCAATTGATAATTTTGAACCTTCAGGTCTCAATCACATAAGGAGGTTTGACGAAGTTCTTTTCATACAATACGTAGGTGCCTAGAGCTCACATGGTCACCTCACAAACAGAAGGCATAACTTAAAGCGTAACTAAACCTTCAAAAACCTTGTGACATGTCATTGACATGTCAGAAGTTTTGATCGGTGGGGGTCTGAGCACTGAGACCCCCACCTATCACTAAAATGAAGCGGCAGAAGCGATCGGGTGAGCACTGAGCCGCTTCGTTTGTCATCGGCTTTTCTCGGACTATGACATGTCAGAAGTTATTTGAAAATTTAGTTACCCTTTAAGCTGTAAAACATTCATCGGAAATTGTATTGATCCTTGTGATGTTACGTTGTTGGATTTATGTTCTTTTAAGTTTTTTTGTTATTTCCAGAATTGTCATATTTGCCTGTTTTTTGGTGTCTCTGAAAAGGGCAATACTGCAAAGTAAGTTTTATTTTAAAGGAGTTTTCCCATCACAAACATTTATGGTATATCGCTATGATATGCCTAAGGGTATGTGCACACACACTAAATACGTCCGTAATTGACGGACGTATTTCGGCCGCAAGTACCGGACCGAACACAATGCAGGGAGCCGGGCTCCTAGCATCATACTTATGTACGATGCTAGGAGTCCCTGCCTCTCCGTGGAACTACTGTCCCGTACTGAAAACATGATTACAGTACGAGACAGTTGTCCTGCAGAGTGGCAGGGACTCCTAGCATCGTACATAACTATGATGCTAGGAGCCCGGCTACCTGCACTGAGTTCGGTCCGGTACTTGCGGCCGAAATACGTCCGTCAATTACGGACGTAATTAGTGTGTGTGCACATACCCTTAAATGTTTAATAGGTGAAGGTCCAGTTGCTGCTGGAATTCCCACTGATCGAGATGAAGGAGTCCCAAATCCCCCATTTCGATAACTTCCTGTAGAGTATAATGCAGAGTGCTGGAGTATACAAGACCACCTCTAGTCTGAAAATGAGGGATATAGAACCCCCGTCCTCTAGTACATTGGGCAGAAGAAGAAGTTGGACTCTTACGATCAAACTTTAATGTCAAATCCTATCGATATGCCATAAATGTTTGTGTTGAGAAAAACGTTATAATTCACCATAGATGTGTTTTTAACTTTTTTTTTTTTTTTTAAGTAAATATTATGTGAGCCAGGTTTTACATGCACATGAATACCAGTGTATGATTCGTCTTACTCTACCATGTATCACCAGATCGATACATATGGATCAGGAAGTAATTGCTCACATCTGCGTAGGAGGCTCTTTTCGGAGCCTCCATTGCAGATTCCACCAAAATGACGGACACCCCAGTGAAACATGGTTGACCTCATTAGTCAATGGGGTTTGTCGGACACTGCTTATATCCGTCATGCGACGGATCCGGCACTGCATCAAGGATTCCATTACAAACGAATGCCACGACGCAGATGTGTACAGGGCTTCCCTTGAGGTGAGGTGACACCTGTTGCTTTCATTCATCCATTCATTCATTCATTCATTCATTTAGCCCAGTTGCACACGACTGAGTGACACTAGGGTCGTTTTTCACAGCATCCGAGCGGCACCCAATCGTTTTCACGGACCCATTTACTTTAGCAGGGGAATCGGGCCCGACTCTCCGATCCGCGGAATGATAGGACATGTCCTATCTTTTAACGGATCATGGACGGGACTCGGGTGGCACACATGGTCGTATGCATTAGCCCTTAGTCAATTAAAAAACTCAAAAACAACTTGTGAAAATTATTTAAATACATTTATTAAGGGTTTTCATTGATAACTTTTATTTTTCATAGTCTGCATAAAGAAATAGAAACATTATAGTTCATTAAAAGCCTGTCCTATAGGAGAAACAAGAAGGTGGATGACTATAGACTCTAATAGAGTTACCCTTCAACGTGAATGGCCTTGGGCACCAGTTAATATGTAGGACCCCTTAAGAAAACAAAAAACTTAGAATCAGTAGGTCCATCTTGTCTTTTCATTGTATAGAGGCTTCATAGAGTTGGACTTAATAATTGACATTATACTGCTCTCAGAATTGATTGATCCACTGAACTTGATATAATAGATTTTCTACCATTAGATAATTTACATGTAATGCATTGTATATGTACCCTAAACGATAAGAATATTAGCAGTCACCGTGGATTATAATAACCATATTTATAATTTTTCCTATTACTTATATAGCGCCAACATATTCTGCTCTGCTGTACAGAGATCGTCATCACTCACATGGGTCTCAGACATACACTAGGGCCAGTTTCGTAGAAAGTCAAATAACCTATCAGTATGTATTTAGCGTGTGGGAGAAAGCAGAAGAACCTGGAGGAAGACCATGCATACACACAAACTTCATGCAGATGTTGTCTTTAGTCAGTGCTAACCATTGAGCCACCGTGCTACCAACTTAAAAGTCCAAGGCGACAGGCTGAGTACATTTACACAGATACGAAACTCCAAGGCGACTTCTAATATTTTTAATAATTTATAGGAGATGGCACATTAGTCCTTTTAATACACACCTAAGCTGCTGCACGACCTCTTTTTGAAGCAATTTGTGTCGTTTCCTGTTTATCATTGATTAAAGGGGTTCTCCACTTTGGACAATCCCTACTTGTTAGAAGACATTAAGTGGATAACAAAGTTTCTCCTTGCTGGGACCCCATAGATCAGCTGTAATCTATGGGTAAACCTGGCAGTAAGTGTTCAATGTCCCTGCAGTGCCACCACAGGGGAACAGAAGTATTACATAGTGCCCACCCATATCAATGGGTTGACTGTGTAATGCATGACAGAACAGGTCCCCCAGAGCAAGAGATGCTTTTTGTATCCGCTTTCCACTCTGGCCAAGAGATCAAGATCCTGAACATTGGACCCCCTCTATTAACTCAAAATTCCCTAATAGAGTGCATTTTTTCTAAACTAGACAACCCCTAAAAGGACAGAAATAAGCATCACCTATGTAGCGCTTGTGAAGGATGGTCTATTTGCTTATATTCTCTGTATTAAATTACATTATGAATTATCAAGCAGGATGCCGAATTACGAAGATATTTATTCTCCATTATTTTAATGACCTTTCCTCTACATTGTTCTGCTCAAGTCTCAAAGAAATTTGTTCTCTCTATGTGTTCATCGTTTGGCCTTCATGCATCCATGGCTAGCGGGTTGGCTGAATGCCCAGACATAAAGTGCAACTATTTGTCGTTATCGCAACAAACTCCCTCACGGGAAATAACATCTAACACCACTCTATTGTATGATTGTCTCCAGGTGTTACCTGATGTCAGCATTTTAATGAAGAATTATAATTATGTATTTGAAATATTCTTATGGTCTGTTATTGGCTGAATAAGAATTATTGTCACATTGCCTCTGATTGGTTAACCTCAAGCCTACACCCCTTTTGAATGATATTATTGTAATTGAGTTTGGCAATAAACCCCCAGAGGAGTATTTTGAGCATATCAGCAGCGTCTGTGTGTTATTTCCCCTCTCTCGATATACATCGGTATGAAATCTCCTGAATAGGATGCCGGATAAAGTTCCTGGCGTGAGTGTCTGTCGGAACACTCATCTAAATTTCAATCTAATATATTTTGAGCCATTGACTTCCACGACATGCTCATCTCTGTATAGTATCTATAGAGTATGATATTTATTCAAATATTATTTACACATATCAATCTAAAATTATCATTGACAAGTATTATATAAAAAATCTATTGAAACCTTGCTTATTATATCCAAACATGACGTTGTCTTCATGACACTTGCATTGCGCAGGCCTGTATTTGAGCTGAGCATTGAGATGATGCCGTAGACCACTGTGTTATGTCAGAATCCTAGATGTATAAAAGAAAGAAAACCTTGTTATTTCATTGTCATAGTTATGACATTACATGACAGCATTCATGTTCTGTTTTCAACAAAGTCGCAGGTTAGAAGATAACAGAAAAATCCAAAAGATAAACTGCAGTAACATATTTATACATAATTTGATTCTTGTCCTGCTTTAGGGCATCCTGGTACTGTGCTCGAAAGAACTTTAGCAAGTGACTTTACAGACACTTGCTAAGTATCTATGGTAATTACGAACTGTTTAGGCAGAACTGATTTCAGTGCAGGTCTGGAGTAAGGTTGGATGGGAAAAAAATATGGCAGGGGGGACCCTTTCCCATCTGGACTCCTGATGAAGACCCCAGAATGGTACTGAAAGGAGGTGCCCATCTTTCAATAAAGGAAGTCTTTAAGGACCTTTCTCAAATTTGGTTGCATCCAATCATGATATCTCTGTGCATCGCCTGTTGGCAGAGCAGCTTCTTTCTTCTTCTATTGGTTATAGCAACATATAGGAGAGATGGACATGTATGCGTGTAGATAGATAGATAGATAGATAGATAGATAGATAGATAGATAGATAGATAGATAGATAGATAGATAGATAGATAGATAGATAGATAGATAGATAGATAGAGTGACTGCCAGGTCTAGAAGGTGAATGGTGGGGTAGGAAGCTGAAGGCTTCTCCCTAAAATCATATCTGGATCGAAAAATAATAGGCCTGGCAAGGAGTATGGTTGGTGGTGGACTATTAAAGGAGTTATCTGGGGACCGAAAATTATTATCAGTGTAGTCACTGCAGTATGTGAGTACACTCGCTAATATACATTCCAGTCCACTGTCACTCTGATTATGAGATTTTAATAGATTTTCATAGCGCTGGCGGGGGATAGGAAGTCTAGTGGCACAGTCTTCCTTCATAACGACATGACTCTCCGTCATGTGACCGGCCCCGCTGTACTCTATGTACTGGCTGTACTACTGCTCTATGTAATCGATCTAGCAGTAGTACAGTGATTACATAGAGTACAGCGGGGCCGGTCACATGATGAAGAGTCGCGTCGTTATGAAGGAAGACTGTGCCACTAGACTTCTGGTCCCCCGCCAGCGCTATAAAAATCTATTAAAATCTCATAATCAGCGGGGGACCGGAATGTATATTAGCGAGTGTACTCACATACTGCAGTAAGTACACTGCTAATATTTTGTGGTCCCCACATAACCCCTTTAATTCCCAAAGTGTTGGACGCCCCAGGGCATGTGTCCTGTGTGCCCTCACTATACTCCAGCCCTGGTACAGTGTCTTGTGCAGCATAAGGCCATCTTCACCATAAAATCTGAAATTTACGGGGCTTCTGCTTTAGATATCACAGTCATGAAACCCTCTGCTGCCTTTCGGATAGGATTCTTTGAACTGCTCTATGAGTAACCAGTCTGGTATGATGTTTCATTCATAGGTGATCTTATAATACCCTGATCCATTGGCAACTACTGGGCTAATGAAGTGTCACGTGAAGGAGTTTCTTCATTTAGTGGTGGAGTGTTATAATAATCCTGTTGTACCTGTATTTAGATTATTTCACCTCCTACGTGAAGTGCTGATGTGCCGATAAATGGAAAACAGTGGCTGATTTTGAGTAGCTGTAGTGACTTAATTCCTTGTGAATTCATAAAACCACATACCGAGAATATGTTTCAGCCAAGATCTCGACATTTAGAATGAGCAACACATAATATTATTTGAACAATGGCCCCAAACACCCACACAGAGCAAGCTGAACGCTAGGAGTTTATTAAAGAGACATCATGTGACCAGTCTGTGTATATGATTATAACCCACTGTGCTCTACGAGAGTATTGATATCAAAATTACACAATAAGGCTTCATTAGTCAAAGACTCGCGTAAATTATGTAAGGCAGGATATCGAAACTTCAATATTTAAAGAACATTGGTTCCCAGAATATATTTAGCAATCATCATTCTTATATGGATAAAGCATCGGGGAGAATTTGTCTAAGAGAATCTTACTATGCGGAAGGAGGACCCCAAGAAAAAATGCTCAATGCATGTACAATGGCCAACAAGACGTACGCCCGTTAGCCCCATGCTCGCGCTCGGTCAGTACCAAACACCTCCCTAGCTCAATCGATTGCAGTCTGGAGACTGTGTAGTGTCAGTTCTCCTACAGATCTCGGTACAAATAGAAGAGGAAAGACTCACTTTCTTCGAAAAATTGTGCAATTCGGTTTACCAATTTTTATGTCCAGCCGCAATTTCTTATTTTAAGTGGGACTGCTTGGCAACTTCAGGACGTTAAAATTGTAAATTAAATCTGACTGCAGCAAGTCTTCCAATGATTTCTCTGTATTTTGATGAACATATTTTTCCCTCTACCTTCCAGGAAGCATTTCCAAAGCAAGATCCTACTCCCAATATATATTAAGAATCGTGTGTTTTTGGAAGTGTGTAGTTTGGCTTACACAAAACAACGCATTTTTTTGTCCTCTGACGGATAACAACAATGGAATGGCCTGACGCAGATGTGAACAGGGCCTTACAGTTCAGGGATGATGTACACAGTGATGTCACAATTCAGGAATAATGTACACAGTGATATCACAATACAGGGATAATGTACACTATTATGTCAGAGTGTAGAAATAATTCAGACAGTGATGTTACAGTTCAGGGATCATGTACACAGTGATGTCACAGTACTGGGATAAAGTATACAGTGATGTCAGAGCATAGAAATAATTAACACAATGATATTACAGTTTAGGGATCATCTACAAAGTGATGTCACAATACTGGGTAGTGGGATAATGTGCACAGTGATATCACAATATAGGGATAATATACCTAGTGATGTCACAATACTGGGATAATGTACACAGTAATATTACAATACAGGGATAATGTATATAGTGATGTTAGAGCCACAGCCTCCCCTTGCCATAGAAGGCCCTTCAGAGCCCAGCACACAAGGTCCAGGCATTGGTTGGCATCTGGACCTGTGTGCAGGGCCCTGAATAAAAAAGCAGCCGGTAGCAAGGAGAGGTAAGTAAATACTAAAAAAATATTAATTTTAGAGTCTGATTTAGGGCCTTGGGGTCTGATTTAGGGGTTTAAACTGGGGTCTGTTTAATTTTGGGGTCTGGTCTGAGGTCTGAATTAATTTAGGGATTTAGTCATGGGTCTGAATTAATTTTGCCCTCCGTTCTTGAGTGTGAATTAATTTTGAGGGGTCTGAATAGGATTTGGTCTGGTGTCTGAATAAATTTAGGGCTCTTGTCTGGGGTCTGAATCAATTTAAGGGTCTGGCCTGGGGAATTAATTTAGACTAACATTCACATGATGCTCAGGAGCGTCATTTAAAGGTTTGGTAGGTGGCCCAGCACTTTCTAGTTACACCCCTGGTCAGATCATAGAGATAATTCACACAGTGATATCCCAGTACAGGGATAATGTACACGATTATATCAGAGTGCAAGATTCTTCTACCCAGTGTAGTTACAGCATAGGAATTATACAGTGATGTCACAGCTCCAGTTTAATAAAAACAAAGTGATGTCACAGCAAAGAGATAACACAGTGATGTCACAGTGCCTACGGGGGGGGGGGGGGAAGCCTCTCTGCTACATAAGAAGAGATAGCAATATTACAAATGGCACATAGTAGGTGGGTTAATTATTCCAGTTACCGATTTTGCATTGGGGCACAAAGATAATGAACACAGTGATGTCACAGTACAGGGACAATGGACACAATGATACATTAGCACAGGAATAACACATAGAAAAATGTCACCACTAACTGCACCATACCTCTGTGGAGAAGGACCCGTTAGTTGTTGTGGCCCATAGCAGCGTCTATTACTACTACCCCAGTAGTTATGCTAATGCAAAGATCTATATCATGGTTTGATTAGCCCGTCATTTACCTATACTGCAGGAATTGGTGAAGGACCTAAGCTACCATTATATGCAGAGTTAAATAGGTTCTATGAGATTAGAAAAAAAAAAATCTGTTTTTGTTCCAGAAACAGCACCACTCTTGTCCACGGGCAGTGTCTGGTACTGCAGCTCAGCCCTATTCAAGTAAATAGAGCTAAGCTGCAACACTAGATGTAGCCCATTGCCAGGTGTGGCGCTGTTTCTTGAAAAGAAGCACACTTTTATTTTCTAATCTCATACAACTCCTTAAATAAAAAAGAATGACCGTAATTTTAAATATAACCGAACAACAAGTGTTTCTATTACACAGACGGCTGTCATTTAAGATGAATGAAATATGCAATAAACTCAGTTATATTGTGCAGTAATGAAGAAGTGAGCCCGCCATTTTCCAAACAAACCAAAGAAAAGCAAAATGCATGAAACCACATGGTAAATTTATTAAAGTAAATTTATTAAATCAGTTGCTATTCTTGCAGCTCTAATCTCTAATGCTCTGAAGAGCTCCATTTAATAAATGGTTCTTCCTACAGGTCGAAATGCCCTTGTTTTCAGTGTGTGTTCCTGGCAATATATCTACGACTACAATATCCCTTCACTTCGGTATAATGTACCCTTGTCATTCTGAAACTCACATAAATTAAAGCAACTATAAATCAATGGTGGTACTTAAGATGCACAATAGTGGACGTTGTACCCAATGATGGAAAACTATAGTTGGGGATCCAAATTGGACTGTTTGGCTTAAAACTTCTTATTTTGCTCTATAGATGGGGGCACATTTATCTGGTGATCTGTAACCCATTACAATCTACTATTGGTTTGACAGCGCCATCCACGTACCATATAGACATTCAGTAGGTTGACTACTTTGTCAAGGGCAATGTTAGCTTCTAGTAGATCTCTGCTTGGAATCATTAAAGGGTAACTAAACGTTCAACTAACTTCTGACATGTCATAGTGACATGTCAGAAGTTTTGGTGGGGGTTCGAGCACTGAGACCCCCACCGATCGCTAAAATGAAGAGGCAGAAGTGCTTGTGTGAGCGCTCTGCCGCTTTGTTTCTGTTCGACTTTTTCCGGAATCCACTGTATCAGAGTACGGGCTCAATTGAAAGTCTATGAGCCCGTACTCCGATACATCGGCTTTCCGGAAAAAGCCAAACAGAAACTAAGCGGCTCAGCACTGACCCGAGCAGTTCTGCAGCTTCGCTTTAGCGATTGCAGGGGGTCTCAGTGCTCCAACCACCATCTTATGTTTTGAAGGGTAACTAAACGTTCAACAAAGTTCTGACATCTCATAGTAACATGTCATAAGTTTTGATTGGTGGGGGTCTGAAAACGAAGACCCCCACCAATTGCTAGAACGAAGTAGCAGAAGTGCGTTTCTGTTCGGCTTTTTCTGGAAAGCCGATGTAGCGGTGTACGGGCTCATAGATTTTCTATTGAGTCCATACATCGATACATTGATTTCCGGAAAAAGCCGAACAGAAACTAAGCGGCTCGGCGCTGACACAAGCACTTCTGCAGCTTCACTTTAGCGATTGGTGGGGGTCTCAGTGCTCGGACCCCCACCAATCAAAACTTATAACATGTCACTATGACATGTCAGAACTTTGTTGAACGTTTAGTTACCCTTTAATATCATATCGCAAAACCTTATGGACCTTAGATCATGTACTCATAGACTTAAAAAAATTATGACCATTATATCATTTTTATAGGTACACAATTCTATGCAGATTTTTTATTATATGTTTATAGTGCTTGGAGCATTGTTTGTCTAAAGCAGAGTTCAAAGTCCACCCGTATAAACAGGTATCCTGACGTTTAACCCCTTAGATGTTGCAATCAAGAGCGATCACAGAATCTAGGTGGTTTCGGAGGGAGGGGGCTACCTCTGTCACCCCATCAGCAGCCCCGCAAAGTGATCGCAGGGTTCCAATGGTTTACCTCGTTTCCTAACAAAGGCCCTGAGGTCTGCCAATAGTGAATGCCAATTGGGTCCTGCCAGAGGCTGGGCCTAACAGAATGGCTGTCAGTTTTGCACTGACAGGCATAATACACTGCAATACAGAAGTATTTTAGTCTATTATAAATGTGATTAAACATTTGCATAGTGAAGTCCCATATGCTTTACTATAAAAAAAAATCTACACATATATGGTATTTCCGCATTCGTAATGGCCTGAACTATAAATCTATTATGTTAATTAGGTCATAAGGTAGCAATAAAAACGTCAAGTCGTCCTGCAAAAAAATAAGCCCTCATACAGCTACGTTGTCAAAAAATAAAATATTATGGCTCTTAGAATATGACGACTTTTTAAAAAAGTCGTAATACAAAAAAAACCGATATAAATTTGATATCGCTGCAATCATAATGACCCACAGAATAAAGTTATTTAGTTCATTGTACCACACACTAAATGGCATAAATTTGAGATGCAAAAACGAATGGCAGAATTGCCCCCCCAAAACAATTATAAATGTAAATCAATAAATTAAATGTACCCGAAAATGGTGCCATTAAATAAATACAACTCGTCCTGCAAAAACCAAGCCCTCTATCTATGTATGTAAAAATAAAAAAGTTATTTGAAATGCGATAATGAAAAAATCACTTAGTCATTAAGGCCCAAAATAGGCTGCTCACTAAAGGGTTAGTGTACAGGGTGGGCCACGAAAAAAAGACCCACGTTTCCCTTGTGTGGTTTGTACAGGATAAGGATTATAGATCTCATTCATCAGCACTGTCTTACAGTAAAGTTGTCTTTGTTGCCCACAGCAACCAATCAGAGCTCAGCTTTCATTTTACCACACCAGTTTAAGACAAAACTGAGGCCCATCGTATCCTTCTCTGACAGTTGCGTGGTACTCTTTGCTGAGGGCAGTAGTGTTGTGCGTGAGTTTGCTCAACATGCCGTATTCGATTCAACAAGGAATTGTGATAGTGGAGGCCTATGTACGCACAGGCTCGTTCAAAAAAACACAGGACTGGTCAATTTCGAACCCTCCCGTTCCAGCAAAAAGCAGTACATGGTTTGGTGTGGAAGTGGCAGAACACAGAATCTGTGGGCGATACCTGAAAAATAAACAGACAACCACGGGTTTGGACACCCGTCGTTATTGCAGACCTCCAGGAGGGGATTATGAGAAGCCAGAGGAAATCGACACAAAAATTATCTCAGCAGAAGACTATGTCGAGATGTACTGAAACATGCGCTCCACCTGTAGCCATACATGTCAGTTGTGCGGTGCCATAGACAGTGAATGGAGTGGCAGTGCGCGTGCGCGACCCGCCACACCGTTCATTCGGAGGAACGGGACACCCATTCGCATGATTGGTACTAGCGGTCCGACCCGCACCGATCATCATGTTATAACCTATCCTGTGGTTAAGTGATGACATTTAATCTTAGGACAACCGCTTTAAAGGAAGGGCATAAATAGAAGCGTGTGGTGTATTACAATTGGCTACTGGATATGATCGTAGTCGGCCATTTGGACCCGTTGTATTACATTATGTCTGATGAAGCGTGGTTCCATCTAACAGGGTGTTTTGATTTGCAGAACAGTAGGTAGTGAAACACCGAAAATGCACACGAGCTGCACCAACAGTCACTTCATGATCCAAAAATCGGCGTTTGGTGTGCGGTTATGTGTACATGGATTGTGGGCCTAATATTTTTTTAAGAAAATTTGAACACAGCCGTGTACAAGGACATATTCAAGCAATTCTATGCACAGTTAACTGATCACGAGCTTGAGTATTGTTTCATTCAACAAGACAGGGCAACTTGCCATACGTCGCAGGGGTCCCTGTGCCAGGTTCATGCGACATTCGCAGAAGAATTTACGGTGAGCAAAGGGTTGTGGACTTCACAGTCACCAGACCTCGTGGTGTGCGACTTTTATCTGTAGGGTTACCTCAAGGGTAGGGTTCATGACACTAAACGCCAGACAGTGCCCAAACTAAAATGGAAAATTGAAATTCATGTACTCCAGCCCAGTACATATCGATTTAAATGACACACGGGTGCATAAAGGGAAGAGGGTTCACAGTCAAAATGAAGCTCCACATGCACAGCTTTACCAACCATGTGGGGTGCACCAAACGTTATCTAGGCCCTTCCATCAGCATGTACCCTATAACTCCCTACCATGTTGTACAGGGTCCGTCAGGTGCTTCATTCACAATGCTATTCACCCCAAGAAGCATTACTTCCTTATGTTACATACAGCAACTTATTGGTATGCTACTTTTTTCTGCCGGATTCATTCGGAACCTGACAGAAAAAAACCTCCTATGAAGCCTTATGCACCTCTATGGGTGCCCTATTATGGGCCGTAAAATAGCTATGTGCATGGGGCCAAAATCTATGAGAACCCTGACATATTTATGGTTATATGTGATTTTAACACCGGAAAATGTAAGTATCACTCCAGTTATCCCTAATCTCCCATCCTTTGACAAGTCATTCTTAGGGTATGTGCACACACACTAATTACGTCCGTAATTTACGGACGTATTTCGGCCGCAAGTAGTGGACCGAACTCAGTGCAGGGAGCCGGGCTCCTAGCATCATACATATGTACGATGCTAGGAGTCCCTGCCTCTCCGTGGAACTACTGTCCTGTACTGAAAACATGATTACAGTACGAGACAGTTGTCCTGCAGAGCGGCAGGGACTCCTAGCATCGTATATAACTATGATGCTAGGAGCCTGGCTCCCTGCAGTGTGTTCGGTCCGGTACTTGCGGCCGAAATACGTCCGTCAATTACGGACGTAATTAGTGTGTGTGCACATACCCTTATAAGTCAGGGTACTCAAAATAGAGAATTTCTTCAGCACTTTCTGTATCTGCAGAATTGACATGGTGGAAATAAGGCGGTCACTGGCAAATTTAATTCCATAACTAACAAAACAATGGTCTTATAGGGTAGAAAAAAATAATAATTCCACAGAAATACAACCTCACTGCCAATGACATTTTGACATTCTGTCCATGTGTAATATAATAATATACATTCCGTCCATGTGTAGTATATAGACGGCTCAGGTTCATCAGAACAAGAGCTAATATGGCTAAAAGTGGGGGTGCCGAGAAGGGACCTCTCTCTATGATGTCCATATGCCTTAATAGGGGCGCATTAAAAACGGTTATCTAAACTAACCCTTTTAAACTAACTCAAAAGACGGCGCATAAAAAAGACGCCCGTGTCAAAGAAGTGCCTGTCACTTCTTGGGACGTAATTGGAGCCGTTTTCCATTGACTCTATAGAAAAACAGCTCCAATTACGTCCGTAATGGACGCAGCGAAAAACGCCTGCAAATGCCATTACGTCTGAAATTCAGGAGCTGTTTTCTCCTGAAAACAGCTCCGTAATTTCAGGCGTATCGAACGTGTACGTGTGAACATACCCTAAGGCTGTGTTCACATCACCTATTTTCAGACGTAATGGAGGCGTTTTACGCCTCGAATTACGTCTGAAAAAACGGCTCCAATACGTCGGCAAACATCTGCCCATTACTTTCAATGGGCTTTACGATGTTCTGTGCAGACGAGCTGTCATTTTACGCATCGCTGTCAAAAGACGGCTCGTAAAATTACAGCCTCGTCAAAAGAAGTGCAGGACACTTCTTGGGACGTTTTTGGAGCCATTTTCTCATAGACTCCAATGAAAACAGCTCCAAAAACGGCCGTAAAAAAACGCTGCGAAAAAGGCTGCGAAAAGTGAGAGTTGCCCAAAAAATGTCTGAAAATCAGGGGCTGTTTTCCCTTGAAAACAGGTCCGTATTTTCAGACGTTTTTTGTTAAGCGTGTGAGCATACCCTTAAAGTCACAATCACCGGCACTGGGGTCAATGTTGTCCATGGGGCGCAGGTATCTGAACTGCAAATACATTTGTTTTATGATCACAAGTTACCGCTTCTGATTCGTGAATGCAAAAATCAATAGTTAGACTGAAAGGGCCCTTAGAAATGCATTTTTGTCTCAGCCCATGACTTGTAAAGTCCTATAGTTGTTGTATAAACCGCTGGAGATTAAATTGGTTTCCCAACCCACATAAACATTGATCGTGAGGAGTGGACGTGTGTGCAGCAAAAAGAAGGTTACTAGGTTACTAAGAGTGATGGTTGGTAGGTCAATATACAGATGTTGCAGAGCTGAGTTAGTCATTGTTAGTCATTTGGCACTATGTGTTATCAGTGGTGTTATATACATCTGCAGGAAAGATCAAGGTTGTGTATGAAATGGCAGAACTCGGTGAAACAACATATGGGCCATATAGTCCTATGCCGTATATGCCAACTACAACAGGTTTATGAAGAAGAGTGAAACCAATGATAATGGATTAATCCAGTAAAACCTGTGACCTTGACTGTGGTATGAATGTTATGCCAGAAGCGCTGTTTGATATGCCATTGACGTGGCACCAGTGAGCAGAAGGGCATTAATAACAAGGACCTGATCGTAATAAAAAGCAGCGCCTCTTGTGGAATATATATGGAATTACCTTGTATAGGCTGCTGACAGTACTGTAGGTACCTCTCCATTCACTAAAACCAAGAGCTACATCCAAGTTTACATACTACAATACAATAGACCTAAATGTCACATTCATCCAGGTCTATTGGTATAGTATGTAAGCATGCCTATAGGGGGCGCTGTATCTATGGGTATTCTAGACAAAGATCACCACCCTTAGGGCATGCCCACACGTGGCGGATTTCCTCCGCAACTGTCCGCATCAATGCCGCACAGAATCTGCGTTGCAGATTCTGCGGCGGATCTGCCCAAAATGTGCAGTAAATTGATGCGGACTAGCTGCTGCGGACTGCGGTAAAAGTGCTTCCCTTCTCTCTATCAGTGCAGGATAGAGAGAAGGGCCAGCACTTTCCCTAGTGAAAGTAAACGAATTTCATACTTACCGGCCGTTGTCTTGGTGACGCGTCCCTCTTTCGGCATCCAGCCCGACCTCCCTGGATGACGCGGCAGTCCATGTGACCGATGCAGCCTGTGATTGGCTGCAGCCGTCACTTAGACTGAAACGTCATCCTGGGAAGCCGGACTGGAGACAGAAGCAGGGAGTTCTCGGTAAGTATGAACTTCTATTTTTTTGACAGGTTGCTGTATATTGGGATCGGTAGTCACTGTCCAGGGTGCAGAAACAGTTACTGCCGATCGCTTAACTCTTTCAGCACCCTGGACAGTGACTATTTACTGACGTCGCCTAGCAACGCTCCCGTAATTACGGGAGCCCCATTGACTTCCTCAGTCTGGCTGTAGACCTAGAAATACATAGGTCCAGCCAGAATGAAGAAATGTCATGTCAAAAAAGCAAGACGCATCCGCAGCACACATAACATGTGCATGACATCTGCGGACTTCATTGCGGAATTTAGAATCTCCATTGAACTCAATGGAGAAATTCCGCCATGAGTCCGCAACCAGTCCGCCACAACTCCGCAACAGCCACTGCATGCTGCGGACACCAAATTCCGCACCGCAGCCTATGCTCCGCAGCGGAATTTTCCGCATCGTCTAAACGAACCCTACTAAATAGAAGTGGAAGTCAATGGAGAAACGGCTCCGCTGCGGATTAACGCTGCGGAGTGTCCGCAGCGGAATTCAAGAGGAATTCCGCCACGTGTGGCTTTGCCCTTACACCAGGGTCGCTATTGATACTAGCGATCAGGATATGATTCCCTAAAGACATGAACAGCAATGCCAACCACAGGACAAATATAATATAATCAGCATGGTAGAAAAGTGGCATCAAAAGTTGGTAAATAAGTCATGCTTGGCGATACTCTGTAGACCCGCGACACATTCATGTGCTGAGACAACATATTTCTCAGACCATTTACGCCAGAAGACTGACATAAAGACATTGATAGACCTGTCCCATTTGGGCCTTATTTCCTAAGTAGAAAATTGGCCTTGTTGCCCATTAGAACCAATCACAGTGCAGCTTTCATTTGCTCAGAACATAAAAACTGAGCTCTGATTGGTTGCTATGGGCAATAAGGTCAATGTGCACGATTATTGCAGTAATTTGCCATTGATCTCAATATGATATCACGTGTGATGTATACCTATGGGGGGGGGGGTCACATTTAATCACCTGTATACATAACTTTGATGCCACTGTGGCAAAAAATCCAACAATGTTGTTTTGGGGTTTTTTTTGCAAAAATTGCAAAATGAATACATTCCCCTCCTCCACTTGGAATAACCAAAAAAAAAGTTATTCAAACCGTATACTTTGGCGTGTTAGAGCATCGCGAGCACTATGACCTATTCAAGGACAATTGTATCTAAAATGTTACCCGATTTATGGGCACCATTAACCATAACCCTCATCATTCAATACAGACCTTCTAATGGGCCACAAGACAAAAAGGGACACAGGTCTGGATCACACCCACGCTTTTTAAGGAAAATACAAAGTTTTTCTCCAGCTCACCCGTTTTGGCGTTTTGATCCCAGATTGTGCACGGATCCTGTGCGTGGCAATTTTTGGCGTTGTTTTTTTAGGCCAGGATCAAACATGCAGTTTTGACGCAGTTTTTGGGTTCAAAAGGAAGGAGACGTATCAGACTTTTCTTTATATATTTCCGTTCTTTTGGTTTTGGCTTAAAAGACTGAGCCAAATAATGCCACAAAAACTGCGCCAAAAGCTGTGTGTGTGATCCTGGCCTTAACCAAACATAGGAGTGGACACAAGAGAAAAGAGATGCATCAGTCTTACTTTTGTACCTTTTCTTCTTTTTGCATCTACTTCTGGCTTTGGCTTAAAAAAACTGATCCAAAAACTGCATGTGTGATCCTGGCCTAAAGCTAATGAGTATTTGTACCATTACAATCTAATATCTCCCTTTTAACCCCTTTAGATTGTGAGCTCTTTGTCTTGCTATAGAAACGGCGTATCATTGATTTTATTATTTTGATAACTTGGCATAGATTCATAATTAATAAAAATATTACTACCTAAACTTCATAGTTCCACATACATACCCAGCATGGAGATCTGTCACCCCCTCACAGGGACCCATCCTGAAGACTGTTCCACATTAACTCTTTACCTTCTGAAGTGTTGTAGGGAACCTCCCTGCAGTAACGTCCCCATGCCCGCTTCACTCCAGCCGGTTCCCATTTCCAGATCCCACACAGGTCTGAGGATAAACAATATAATTTTATACAGTTCATGTTAATAAACCGGATACAGGTAGAAAGCACTGATTGTATTAGGCTAAACCCTCGTCTTGAGTCAGCACCAGCATTTCTGATATAATAGCTAGGTCATAATAACATACAATCTGGCGAACGTTCCCTGACCCCTGGAGCTTGCAATCGAAGTAACTGTTTCCATATTATACGAGGGCTCCATATAAACCTACCAATGAGTCTTGTAAGCTTCCCTTACATGTTCTTCTGGGGTCTTAAAAAAATTGAATATCACTAAATATAGTAAAAAGCAGCAACCCTATAATAAAGACTATACAAGAGCTCCTATAATAATCAGCGAAATAGCGTCTGCGTGTGATCAGCACCTCAAAGGAGGCGTCCAATATCTAAATACCAACTCTAAATACGGGGTCCCCAGTACATTTAGAGGCGTCCAACACATTGCAGCTATGTGGTTTTTAATAGGATCTTGCCACAACGCTACAGCATTCCCTTAAGGTGGTTCCTGCGCTAGATTCACTGCTGTACAATGTATTCCAGGTTATCACTACAGCCCTAATACTATTATTCACAATGTACCCCAAGCTGAAGGTCAGGGGGAACAATCAGTGCCCCCATCTTGCTTTTCTGCATTACCCAAGAAGCAACGCTTCAAGATTGCTTGCAGAAACGGCTACAGGTGCATCATGCTGGAGTCTATACACCGCTGCTATGTGCTGCTGGCGTGCAATCCTCTCGTCCGTGGACAATCCTTAAATCAATTCCTACCTCAACCCTCATCAGGTTAGGAATGTAGAATTTAAGAAAAGGTTGAAGATTGATAATCCACCTTAACGAGGCGATGATGTCATAACACAGTCTGCAGTAGACTGGGCACAACCCCATTCTGCATCTTGCAAGCTGGGGAGAGATACACACACAGGCTCAAACCATTCTCCTTTTTTTTTTTTTTTTTTTTTTTTTTTTTTTTTTTGAAACCTCCCATTCTTTTTGACACGGCGGTACCAGCAGGCCAGGCAAGGCAACAATATTAATCCTTTCTGCAATCGAGATGATGATTCCTTTTCCTCTATAGAATTCCTATATTTTTTTTTTTTTTCAATTTCCATTCACAAAGCCTGTGCTGGAGGCAACGTTGGATGCTAATCTTTGCTACATCTTGTAGGTAACCATAAAAGACTGCTCAGTATATTTTACAGGTTGCCTAGAAGAATGTCATATTTTTATAAGGTGCAACTTAAGCAAAGGACCTGTTTGATAGAGATGTAAGTGTCCATTTCCAAGTAAGTACTGCATGTCGGCTATTTCTACCTCAAGAGGGGATGGATGTTGGGGGAAATTGTGCAGTAAACAATGTGAATGGGGCTGGGGAGTTCTGCTGGGGGTTATTGTTTACGATTTATGGGTCAAATGCCCTTTATATACAAACCCTATAGGCAGCCGTTATATAGAATTATCCATTGACTTGATAGTTAATCCCCCCCAGAGTTGTTGAAGCTCAAGCTACTTGTGGATAAGGATGAGTATACAGCTATAGGGATGAGTATACAGCTATAAGGATGAGTATACAGCTATAGGGATAGGGATACAGCTATAGGGATGAGTCTAAAGGTATAAGGATGAGTATACAGCTATAAGGATGAGTATATAGCTATAGGGATGAGTGTACAGCTTAAGGGATGAGTCCACAGCTATGAGGATGAGTATACAGTTATAGGGATGAGTCTACAGCTATAGGGAACAGTATACAGCTATAGGGATAAGTCTACAGCTATAGGTATGTGTATACAGCTATAGGGATGAGTATACAGCTATAGGGATGAGTCTACAGCTATAAGGATGAGTATACATCTATAAGGATGGGTATACAGCTATAAGGATGAGTCTACAGCTATAGGGATGAGTCTACAGCTATAGGGATGAGTCTACAGCTATAGGGATGAGTCTACAGCTATAGGGATGAGTCTACAGCTATAAGGATGAATCTACAGCTATAGGGATGAGTATACAGCTATAGGATGCACCTGCTGCTGCTAGGTCTCACATACAGTGCATTGATAATAGGCTGGAGGACATTCTGTCCCTTTAACTATTAAATCGGTCAATGCAGCACAAGGAAAAGGGGGGCACTCACTATTAACCTTTTGTTGACCATGCGCGATCAGGCCATTTAAAGCACATACACTATGACCCATTGCCCTTGCAGGAAACCTGTTTTGTGCATGGTAAAGGGGGCTCTGAACGTCTGTATATAGAATAGGTAGGGATTGGAGGAGCAGCAGGGTCCAGGGCTACTTTTGTATTCCAGTAACGTATTGGATGAGGCAGCTCTATCGATTTAACACAGTCTTGTTATGTTATGTGGCATTGTGCAAAATTTAGACCGTCTTAAAATATCCTAGGACAGGAGACGGCTGGGTGACTTTCCACAGGCCTATAGGGCAGGAGCTTTATTATTTGCTCTGTGCGTCCAATGCAGTAGATGGTGGAATGTCTTAAACTTGCCAAAAGTTTTGCATGTCTAAATTCCCTTAATCATTGGATAGCTGTATGGTAAGATGGAAAACTGCAAACACCATGATGGGCATTGGAGAAGAGGATGCAGGTGTCAGGTCTGGTGGCTTATGGGGGCGGGGGGGGGGGGGGGGGCATAAAAATACTAGAAGTAAAGCAGTGATCTGACACCATAAAGCAGCTACACACAGTCCATAGAAAAATGTAGACGCCATAGGATCTTATTGTTTTGTAGCCAATAATCATCTTAATATAAATATATACAACAACAAGGCCATTGGTGATTTGTTGGAAGGAGCTGGGGGTGTCTAATAATACTACTGCAGAGTAGAAAAATAATACATACAACCAGCGAGCGTATGGATAACTTAGTAATCATTCAATTGTCTCTTCATACACATAGCTCATAGATGATGATGATAGATAGATAGATAGATAGATAGATAGATAGATAGATAGATAGATAGATAGATAGATAGATAGATAGATAGATAGATAGATAGATAGATAGATAGATAGATAGATAGATAGATATGAGATAGATAGATAGATAGATAGATAGATGATAGATAGATAGATAGATAGATAGATAGATAGATAGATAGATAGATAGATAGATAGATAGATAGATAGATAGATAGATAGATAGATAGATAGATAGATAGATAGATAGATAGAGATAGATGATAGATAGATAGATAGATAGATAGATAGATAGATAGATAGATAGATAGATAGATAGATAGATAGATAGATAGATAGATAGATAGATAGATAGATAGATAGATAGATAGATAGATAGATAGATAGATAGATAGATAGATAGGAGATAGATAGATATGAGATAGATAGATATGAGATAGATAGATAGATAGATAGATAGATAGATAGATAGATAGATAGATAGATAGATAGATAGATAGATAGATAGATAGATAGATAGATAGATAGATAGTAGATAGAAAAATGATAGATAGATAGATAGATAGATAGATAGATAGATAGATAGATAGATAGATAGATAGATGATAGATAGATAGATAGATAGATAGATAGATAGATAGATAGATAGATAGATAGATAGATAGATAGATAGATTTACAGAGATATTGCAGTTTTCAGGCATTTAAGACCCAAGTCAAGACTAATGACTAATCGATTTTTTTCTCAGCCCCCCCCCCCCCTTCTTATTCCATTGTGATGAGTCTGCTTCGGATCACAGAGCTGCACATACAGACAATCATGGACAGTGTGGGGTAGAGAAGATGCAGCCTCCATGTCTGATCATTCAGCTATCTTCCCGGGGACAGTGTCTTGTCTGCATCCCTTATACCATCCTCCTCTCCCTCACTACAGAGCCATTTCTCTTTCTCCGTTTCCTTACCGCAGTGACTGCACTCAGAGTACAGGACAGCTAACTAGACATCACCCCATCCCCCAATCCCCTACAGGAGCTAGTCTTGTGGAAAGGGTACCAGAGATGCAGAACAAAGCTTTGCAGGATTCAGGTACCCTGTAATATTCAGGATGCCACACAATAGTGCTAATCTTATCAAGCAGCTATATCACAGGGTATCAGCTGCATCCATATCAAAATATCTGTGCTGGCAATACAAAGGCAATATTCTGCAGAGATAGTAAAGGGCGAATCATTCACTGAGAAGCTGAGCAAGGACAAGTGTGGGGATTGTTTCTCTGCAGGCTCCTCTCTGTGTAACCTACAGATCCCCTTGAGGTCCCGATGCTGCAAAAGCATCAAGTTAATCAGAAATACAGTACAGAGGAGGTGATGTGCCTGGAGGGAGAATGAATGCAAATCATTGCATTGCAAATGCAATCTATCTATCTATCTATCTATCTATCTATCTATCTATCTATCTATCTATCTATCTATCTATCTATCTATCTATCTATCTATCTATCTATCTATCTATAAGCCTACATATATTTATATTAAGACTAATAAGCTGCATCTACATTTAGACTATATATAGTTTTTTCAAGATAATACATTCTTATAATACATAGCCAAGACAATCCTAGATAGGCTGTTATTAAATATAGATCAATATTATGTCTGTATAATAGATAGATAAATAAATAGAAGATAGATAGATAGATAGAAACATTGATACATATTAGATAGATAGATAGATAGATAGATAGATAGATAGATAGATAGATAGATAGATAGATAGATAGATAGATAGATAGATAGATAGATAGATAGATAGATAGATAGATAGATAGATAGATAGATAGATAGATAGATAGATAGATAGATATAGAAAGAAACATTGATACATAATAGAAGGATAGATAGATGGATGGATGGATGGATGGATAGATAGATAGATAGATAGATAGATAGATAGATAGATAGATAGATAGATAGATAGATAGATAGATAGATAGATAGATAGATAGATAGATAGATAGCCTGTGCTCCTTGTATAATCTTACTGAAGACAATATGTATATAAAGTACAGTATAAACACCAAACAGCCAGTTAGCTCCTTGACTAGAACAGCATATACTATAATAGGTTTCCCTTGCATCAGCAGAAATGACACATACACCGCAGCTGCGTGAAGCAGCCACAGTCCAGCAGCACATGATATACAGGAGCTTGTCCTGGAAACCATGTAATTATAGTGGAGAGCCACAGGATCGCTTACCTTATTAGTGTTCAGCATATTGATCAAGCAAGAAAATGCCCACTCAGCCTTTACTACCTGACTGCACAGCCCCAGAGCTGCCCCATTAGATGTCCTAATATGTGGAACTGCGGCTCATAACACTCAGCTCCACTATACACCCTAGATAAGGAGGGATCACAAATTACCATCCCATTAAACATCAAATCACAGCAATAGAAGCAATTAACCCTAAAAACTCATCTAAATATAGTATTATCATATTGATTGATCATGCACCAAACTTTGATGGACAATTAAAGTAAATGACGATCATGATAGACCACAAATAAAACACCATAAAAGTCCGACCCGACCACCCATACATCTACAAAAAGCCCATAATATGAATGATGTCTGCAGGTGTAAAGGTCCAGAGAGCAGACATGTATATCTTCACATAGGGAAATGAGATGAAGACCTGATGAGGAGCATGATGAGATACTATTGTTGCAAAATAATAGTAATAAAATAAACCTGTTTCCTGTTACAGATTTCCAAGCAGAAGCAAATCCATCTGTGGACAAAGTCTCCATCCAATGTCCTTCCTTAGTCTTCCAAGACCCCTTGTAGACCTCTAGGACCTATCCAGAGATACATGTATTTTTCTATAGAGAGTCTATATGAAGAACTGACTCTAGCTGGACCCTTCTTGCAGCTTTCAGTATAAGTCTCTTCTTTTTGGGGAGGGGGGTGCAGAGAGTGAGGGAGAGGGGGGTGGTTGGATTGTGTTGGTGCTGAAGCTGAGGGTGATGACGCTTCTACATTGAAGCCACATGATTCGATGTCCTAGTGAAACCTGATCTCTACTTGCGGATTTCTCCAGGAAAAAAAAAAAAAGAGGAGGAAAATAAAAAAAAGCATCCAGGGCACTTATGATCAGCTCAGTTTGTGTTTCCTCCTTCCGCGGGCGCAAGTCTGGTAACAAGCCTCCTTCCAAGTCATGTTTAAAAGGAGATATGGGCAAAAACGAGGACAGCGACAAGATTGTCATTAATGTTGGTGGCATCAGGCATGAGACCTACAGGAGTACCCTCAAAACCTTGCCGGGAACCAGGCTTTCCTGGCTCACGGAGCCTGATGCCTTCAGCAACTTTGACTATGACCCCAAGACTGATGAGTTCTTCTTCGATAGGCATCCTCAAGTCTTCGCTTCTGTCTTGAACTACTATAGGACTGGCAAGCTGCATTGCCCTGCAGATGTCTGCGGACCCCTCTATGAGGAAGAATTGGCTTTTTGGGGGATTGATGAGACAGATGTGGAGGCTTGCTGCTGGATGAACTACAGGCAGCACAGAGATGCTGAGGAGGCTCTGGAT
This sequence comes from Rhinoderma darwinii, assembly GCF_050947455.1. Classification (NCBI taxonomy): domain Eukaryota; kingdom Metazoa; phylum Chordata; class Amphibia; order Anura; family Rhinodermatidae; genus Rhinoderma; species Rhinoderma darwinii. The sequence continues at coordinate 88,190,508 of NC_134696.1, forward strand.
AGTTTTGAGGCCCCTGAGCCCACTGAGGAGGAGGAAGATGGGGATCTGAAAAGACTCTGTCTCCAAGAAGATGGGAGAAAGCTGAACTGGTGGAAGAGGTGCCAGCCAAAAGTTTGGGCTCTCTTTGAGGACCCTTACTCTTCCAAAGCTGCCAGGGTAATGTATCCCACTCCTTTGTATGTACTAATGCCATTGCATATCATTCATTCGCCTTTTGAGATTTGCTTCCATTTGCAACATTTGTAAAAAAAAATTGCCGTTCCACCGACGTACAGTAGATGGCGCTGTTTAATTGGAATATTCAGAATATCAAAGTTTCCTAATTAATCCTATACATGGCTCTTAAATTCTGCAGCTTTAATGCATGATCAGTACAATAAGTGATGCTTGATTGTCAATATCTAGCAGTATATAGGCTGTGAGGGACACATAGAATTATGTGCATGAACTGCAGCAGCAAAGTACAATGTGGATACTACTAGGAAGCTAGTGGGGAGGAGGGGGGCTATGCTGGGGATCTGCACTGCAGTGGAGGCTAACAAAGATTGTAAAATGGTCCACATGCAATAAAGTCCCAATGAAATGGCTGTCTGTCTGAGCACTGATATCTAATAACAATTGGCTTCTACTAGGTATATGATAAGTGTATAAAATCTAGGCTGGCCTATGCAGTAAAGGGAAATACTTGGATTAGCATGTCTCTATTAATTTCAGTTTTTGCTGAGTTTATTGTAAGACACAACTGGGCCATGGCTATTTCCCCTGACAATTAGATTTGTGTCCTTCTCCTGAAGTAGAGCCAGACATTTAAAAAACTCCTCTAATGTGATCAAGTAACCACAAGCTTAAAGGGACACATTATATGCCAGTGTATCTTCCTTATTGAAAGAAACATGGTGACCTATTCTCACCCATGTCAACCGGACAGCACTCAGCCATTTATAATGCCATATACCTTGCCATATGGGAATCAATTTTGAATAATAATATTCTTCAAATCTTATTTGCCTGCAGGAATGATGTAAAAGGTCAGCTGTATGTCTTCCTAGTTGATTATAACTGCCTTATACAAGAAGTCATGCTATAGTAGAAATGGAGAGAATACATGCAGTTCCCAGCTGTCAACACTAGGGTGCGCACTTCTTTCAAAGAAGTGAGAAACTGCAGCAAGAATTTCAGCTAACTCTGCAGATTCCCCCCAGCCCCCACCTCCTGCTTTCTCTTCAGATTAATTATCTATTGTCTTATACTGTAAACCGTGAAATGATTAAAATCCATAGCACTAGGCATAAATAATCATCCGGCAGAAGAATTAAAAACGCATTTAAGGGCAAAAGACTAAATCACAATTTAAGAGCAAAAAATGAAGGATAATAGAACTGGGCTTTAATAAAACATGTCAGTATGTAATCAATGCACAGAAGCACTAGCTGTCTATTCCCTGTATTATTAGCTAAGGACGCAGACGTGCGTGGAAGTCTTAGTAAATCAGGTGGCGTCTAAAGCTTTGGCGCACATTAAAATAGGTATTTTTATTTTCGCAATGATCGTGTGAGCCATAACAGCACAACGTATACACATGTGCCGCCGCTCAAACCTAAAGTCTATCACATCTCCATGAATGCAATCTATTGTTCCATGTTATCAGCCATTTCAGGGCTTAATTTCAGGAAGACCTTAAAAAAATGCCATGTTCACAACTTTATCTCCAGTTCTGAGATCCTCCCGGAATATTTACATCCATAGGTGTGACTGATATCAGCAGCTCTTTGGTTGGATTCTCTTTGTCGTTTAGGTGTACTGCCCCTTTAAGGCCTGATCTTTGAGACATGGGATGTGTTATGGTAGTTATCTCCCAGCTTGGGAGCTGTTCAGCAATGCGTCTGTGAGCTGTCCGCGGTGCTGAAGCAAAACTGCAGTGCTACAATTCACAGGCTCTGCAAATACAGCTCCTTTTAAGGTTATCCATGTTATCCCAGAGCCCTGCGCCTGGTAAAGGATGAGAAACGCAGCGTTCCATAGAACAGAGCCAGAATATGCACATCCTCCATACAGAGCAAACATTCTAGTATAAAGCGCTATAAAATAATAAATATTGGATATTATAGATGTAGCAGCGATGAGTTTGTCAATTTAGCAGTTGTAAGGTTGTCATTCGGCACAACTCATTAAGATACCACAATGCGTTCGGAGTGGTTTTCCATAGGACTGCAGGTAAACAACATTATCCTAACTCGCTAAGTTATCGCCATGCACAAAAGAAAGTGAAGTTGCAAATTCATCACTGCTATGTCAGGAAATTAAATTAGAATTCAATTTCAATGCCATAAATGCTATTAATTTGTCTATCTATCTATCTATCTATCTATCTATCTATCTATCTATCTATCTATCTATCTATCTATCTATCTATCTATCTATCTATCTATCTATCTATCTATCTATCTATCTATCTATCTATCATCGATCTATCTATCTATCTATCTATCTATCTATCTATCTATCTATCTATCTATCTATCTATCTATCTATCTATCTATCTATCTATCTATCTATCTATCTCATATCTATCTATCTATCTATCTATCTATCTATCTATCTATCTATCTATCTATCTATCTATCTATCTATCTATCTATCTATCTATCTATCTATCTATCTATCTATCATCGATCTATCTATCTATCTATCTATCTATCTATCTATCTATCTATCTATCTATCTATCTATCTATGGTATCTATCTATCTTATATCTAATATCTATGGTATCTATCTATCTATCTATCTATCTATCTATCTATCTATCTATCTATCTATCTATCTATCTATCTATCTATCTATCTATCTATCTATCTATCTATCTATCTATCTATCTATCTATCTATCTATCTATCTATTATCTACAGTATCTATCTATCTATCTATCTATCTATCTATCTATCTATCTATCTATCTATCTATCTATCTATCTATCTATCTATCTATCTATCTATCTATCTATCTATCTATCTATCTATCTATCTATCTATCATCGATCTCTCTTATATCTACAGTATCTATCTATCTATCTATCTATCTATCTATCTATCTATCTATCTATCTATCTATCTATCTATCTATCTATCTATCTATCTATCTATCTATCTATCTATCATCTATCTATCATCGATCTCTCTTATATCTACAGTATCTATCTATCTATCTATCTATCTATCTATCTATCTATCTATCTATCTATCTATCTATCTATCTATCTATCTATCTATCTATCTATCATCTATCTATCTATCTATCTATCTATCTATCTATCTATCTATCTATCTATCTATCTATCTATCTATCTATCTATCTATCTATCTATCTATCTATCATCTATCTCATATCTATCTATCTATCTATCTATCTATCTATCTATCTATCTATCTATCTATCTATCTATCTATCTATCTATCTATCTATCTATCTATCTATCTATCTATCTATCTATCTATCTCATATCTATCTATCTATCTATCTATCTATCTATCTATCTATCTATCTATCTATCTATCTATCTATCTATCTATCTATCTATCTATCTATCTATCTATCTATCTATCTATCTATCTATCTATCTATCTATCTATCCCAACATGAGTTAATCCCATGCAGTAGAGCTTTTCCTTGTCATTTTATGTAGTACTGTAAGTAATCCAGACTACATTATCTCAGCCGGTTACCATGATGTAACAGAGACTCAGACGACACGTTCAGCACTGCTACATCTGTGTATTATAATGAAAAAAAATCCTTTTTGCTCCAGATAGAAAATGACAGGAATCAGTAGACACTCTCTTTGGAGTAGTAATCGTGTTGTTTTGGGGTCATTACCATGCCATTTGCATTACTATAGCATATTGCAGGCACATGCGGCAGATTTTAATTACCTTGAGTATTGGGGGTGGGGGTCAGAATTCAATTCAAGGCTATACATCATTTTCTAGAGTATAACCAGGGCTATGTCATGGTCCCTTCCCTAGAAACAATGCCATTCTCATTTGCAGTATCCCTAAATATAAGGCATTAAATTGTCCATGGATCATTTGTTAGAAACCTCTGGGAGAAAATTGCCTCTAGGAAGTGGAGCAGCCTCAAGAAATGTATCCAAGGCAGCTGTATTGATTGTGGATAGAGATGGATTTTTATGCGGCCCTGAATATATTTTATTCACTTGCACCGCTGTAATAAATTATACATGGGTGCTATTGTACATATCACATTCCCACACGTCACAGTGAGAGCTGAACAAGGAACATTGTTATATCCGGATACAAAGAAAGCCTCTATTATGTGAGCCACAGGGGTCCTTATTACTGTATTCATAGACATAGGTCATAGCTGTGTAGTGTCATATACCAATCACATGTCTCACATCAGATGGATCACAAAGCAAGCAACGGCGGATGTAGCAGAGCTGACTTTGTCATTGAACTGTGAGCCATAATAACAAGTTTATTCAGTAAGTTTATCTGCAGTCCCATGTAAGGCTCTGTTCAGAGTAGCGCCATGGTTTCATAATGCAGCTGTGTCAGATCCGTTTCCGAATGAATTCCTTATGGATCTGAAACCTTTTTAAATGTTTCTGTTGGGGTTCCGGTATTATTGATGTAGACTACGCTATTCTTGCAGTAAAGAAAAGTAGAATATCTGAAAGGGAAAAATGGTAGTGTGAACAGAGCCTAGAAAGACAGATAATACATTGTGATGTCGCAAGACGTTGCGCCAAAATGACAACTGACAAACTCAGCAACGCTACACTACAATGAGAAGACATACAAATAGTACCCAATGCTGCAGTTCTTATGGTTTCTTATAGACTAAGACTTGTGCTATCAAACCTTTTATCTGTAGGGTCCGGCAACTGGGACCCCCACTAACCCTCACTGGAGAGGTGCAGAAATCTCAAGAGCCCTTCTTCAGGGTCTCTATAACTCCCATTCATTTCTATAGAGAGACTTTTAGGGTGAGTGTGTGTGGGGGGGGGGGGGTCCCTGCTTTGAGACCCCAATGAACTTACTTTTATGACAGACCTGTTCATCAAGTCTAATTTGGAGAAAAAAACCTCTTTAAAAGGGGTTGTCTGGTTTAGAGAATCAATTTTCTAATTTGAATGGTGAGGAAAGACCCCCCCTATTTAGGACCCTCATCTATTAGTCAGAGTGGAGAGCGACTATAAAGAGCATCTCTCACTCTGGAGGACCCGGCATGTCCATACGTTACACAGACAGTCCATTGCTTTTAATGGTCACTATGCAATGCTTCATTTCTCCTGCGGTGGCGCTGCAGGGGAATTAAGCACTTACTACAGAGTTCCCCTACAGATTCCAGCTGATCACTGGGGATCCCACTAGTAAGACAAACTGTGATTAGCTTATCATCGTGAGACCAAAAACAGATTTTCCAAAGCGGAAAATCCCTTTAAGTCAACATATAATGTTGACTTCACAATTATTTCTATAGGGTCTTTATTCGCATCCATAGCCAGAGGAGCAAGACTATTTATGTCATGTTTATGTAGGATGTATGGATAGATAAATAATTCACATATACAGAACATCAGATTCTACATTGTGAAATGAAAGCTACGAGGAAATAAATAGGGAAAATGGATCACAAACAAGTCTTTCATCCCAGGAGAATGGCCTTTATTTACTAAGCATGAAAGGGCTCCATTATTGCTGAGAATATAAGACCTGTATTATTACCATAGCACTGCATTGCACTAAAGACGCCACCTTGCACCCCTTCCATGTACATATAACTACATCCAAAACCTCAAAATACAAGTTTTGGCACAGTTGCTTCAACTATACCTGCAGCACTGACATGGCGGGAACACGTTGGTCACCGAGAGGTTCCCAGCCGCCCTGCAATGTCGAAAACTCTTGACTCCTTGCAGAGTCCTTCTTCAGTTTTTCTCTGTTCACGTCTGCATCATGACTTCTAATTATAACGGAAACCATAATGCAGTGCCAGATCCGTCGTACGACGGATACCACCAACGCCCGACAGTCCCCATTGACCCCCATATTGGGGTCCGTCTGGTTTCGTTTTGATAAGAGGAATAGCACTGCATGCAGCGCTATTATTTCGATCAAATCTGATGGAATTTGCGACAGAGGCTCCAAACTTGAATGTGAACATAGCCTTAATGAGGGACAGTGATCACATGTCAGTGCTGCAGGCGAAAGCTCCACTAAATCAATCCGTCAAAGGGGAGCATGATAATCTTCTTATCTCCATCTTCAGGTTCAGGTTTTTACATGGTTACACACCAAAACCTGTCAGCATGGGCTAAAGTGCAATACCAGACACACCCATGCACATGAGTGGCGCAGTTTCTGTAAAAAAAAACGTAGATGTTGTTTACTTCTTCTCTAATTATATACAAAATTATCAGATAAGACGGACACACATTCAGCTCTGGATAAAGCTTGACATTGCTGACAGTTTTCTAAAAACACATGGTAACCTACATATATATCTGATTGTATCTACATATTACATTTCATGGATCTAAGACTAAATGTACACCACGTGTTGGTGCACTTTCGGCTTATACACTAGTGAAATCTCCCAACATACACTAAAGTATACACCTATAGGCTAAAAAGGTTATTGTCATCTCAGACATTTATGGCATATCCACAGGATATGCCATAAATGCCCAATAGATACAGGTCCCACCTCCTGGACCCGCACCCGCCCCCTGACCCTCATTTTACCTGCTGCCGCTGGGCACCGGCCAATGTGTTACGAGGTAGCCGGGGGTTTTCAGGAAAGAGGCGATCGCGTTTTACTTCATTTTTTTCTGGAACTCCCTTAGAAGTGAATGGAAGTTTTGGAAACAGTGTAGCACAGCAAGCCACAGTGTTTCCAGAACCCAGGAGCTATGGAAATAGCATAGCTCGCTGTGCTACGTTAATTCCCTAACTCCCATTCACTTTTATGGGAGTTCTAGAAACAGCGTAGCAAAACGCGCTCCTGAAAAATGACCCACCTCGTTACTCAGTGGCAGCAGCAAAAGGCAAGGCAGGAGTCAGGGGCTCTAGAGATAGATGAGGGTCTGCATCTATATGAAATTTATGGCATATGCTGTGGATATGCCATAAATGTCTGACATGGTAATACCACTTTAAATGGGTAAACGTATGGCAAAAGGGTGACCATTTGGCATACGTTTGACTATGATATATGGGCCCCAACTGTGTTGAAAATCGCTGTACTTTTCAATACCACTGTATACAAAGGAAAACTATACTGAATTCTTTCCGTTTTTATAATGGCAGTCTACGGCAGATATATGGTATTGTATAAGTACACAAGGGCATACGTCTGTCTGTGTGTAAACACCAAATGTGAGGTGAATTTATCCTTTCCTCTTGATAACGAGGACTGTACAGTAAGGAGAGAGACGGAGCGAGCTTTCTAGTAATGTAAATGTAATAATCTCACATATTAGAGCAGAATGACATAAAGTAACTCACCGCCTCCAATGTGGGGGTCATAAAAATATCTCCGCATCTTGGAGATCTCATGTCTCATTCTTCTCCACTTTTTTTCTACATTGAGTTATCTAACATATCATAATGTGGAAGAATATATTACAATAAGTCTCACACTAACCATTAGGTTAGGGCTACACAGTGAGGCTGGGTTCACACGACCTATTTTCAGGCGTAAACAAGGCGTATTATGCCTCGATTTACGGCTGAAAATACGGCTACAATACGTCGGCAAACATCTGGCCATTCATTTGTATGGGTTTGCCGACGTACTGTGCCGACAACCTGTAATTTACGCGTCGTCATTTGACAGCTGTCAAAAGACGACGCGTAAAATTACAGCCTCGTCAAAAGAAGTGCAGGACACTTATATACATTATATGCAGGACACTTCTTGGGACGTTTTTGGAGCCGTTTTCTCATAGACTCTATTGAAAACAGCTCCATTAGCGGCCGAAAAAACGGCGTGAAAAACGCAGCGAAAAACGTGAGTTGCTCAAGAAACGTCTGAAAATCAGGTGCTGTTTTCACTTGAAAACAGCTCCGTATTTTCAGACATTTTTGGCTCAGTGTGTGAACATACCCTTACTTTGGCCGCAACACCAGTCGTGCAGCAAAAGGTCGCTGTGTCGCCCTGCCTGCATCGCAATTAATGAGAGTCAATGTGGCCTCGTTGCGACACACGCGATTTGACCGTGACACAAGAGTTGCAAGGAATCCAGGAGGTTCAGAGGTGGCAATGTGGCCACATTGACTTTAATTACCTGCAATGCAGGCAGGGCAAGAAAGCAATCTTTGGTCATGCAACCTGTGTCATTGGCAAGGTCGCCGTGTAGTCCTAGCCTTAAGGTCCCTACATGGCCGCACACGGAGTCCCTTCATGTTAAAATTTTACACCAACTTTGCAGGAGAGACTGTCAGAGTTTTGCGGTTGATTAAGCAACCGGACCGCCGCATTCATGCCGGTCCTCCCACCGTCACTTTTAAACTTCTGACAAGACGCATATAACGTATAACTGGAGGTACTTTAAAATGGTTTAGTGATAAGACTAATTGTGTTTTCTATAACAGCTAATCAGATGTCTGTGTACATTTTACTACAATGTTTATCGACATCATTTATCAAAACTTTCTAAAAGAAATACTGGCCTTGTGACCCATAGCAACCAATCAGAGCTCAGCTTTCATTTCTTAAATGCTATGATAAAAAAGAAAGCTGCATTGTGATTGGTTGCTCTGTGCAAATAACTGATATAATAACTTCTATTAGTGGGAATCCAGTATCAAAATAACCCAAAAATGTGGCAAATGTTCTTTAGCAGATACTATATTAATGCATTGCATATCTGTGGACACTCTTGGGATATAGGCCATAGTAGATGTAGACCTTGTCGTAGATGCTGTATACTGCATGACTGCTGTACTGTAGTAGTGTACTGCATTGCACAGCATTGCAGTATCTTTCACGAGGTCTTCCAGCTTGACATTTATGCAGTTTGCCAGTTATAGACATTATAGTTAAAGGAAATGTCCGGTTTCAGCAAATGAATGTTATTTTTTGTACAGTTAGAAGTTATACAATTTTCTAATATACTTTCTGTATTAATTCCTCACGTTTTCAGGATCTCTGCTTGTTGTTATTCAGTAGGAACATTCATTATTTACTTCCAGTGGATAAAATTCTGTCCATGGTCATGTGATGGACACACAGGTGCTGGGATCGTTACAGTAAGTATATCAGAGCTGTGTCTTCTAATAATCCCAGCACCTGTGTATCCATCACATGACCCTGTAACGAGCCGTGCACCTGTGTGTCCATCACATGACAATGGACAGAATTTTGTTCTTACTGAATAACAACAAGCAGAAATCTTGAAAACCGTAGAAATGAACACAGAAAGTTTATAGAAAATTTGTATAACTTTTAAATATACACAAAAATTACATTAGTTTGCTGAAACCGGACAATTCCTTTAAAGGGTTTTTCCCATGAGGGACATTTATGACATATCCACAGGATATGTCATAAATGTCAGACAGACGGGTCCCACCTCTGGGACCCGACCCTATCTCTAAAACGGGGAACCCCGTTCGAGCTTTTAGTGCTCACGCTGCCTCCCGACCAATTCCTGATTACATGGTTGGGACATGGTCGGGACTTACGGAAACAGCGTAACTCGCTGAGCTACGTTGTTTCCGTGACACCCATAGTAGTGAATGGCAGTTACGGAAGCAGCTCTAGCATGCGAGTTACGCTTTTTCTGTAACTACTATTCAGTTTTATGGGACTTACGGAAACAGCGTAGCTTAGCGAGTTAATCTGTTTCCGTAACTCCCGACAATGTCCCAACCATGTAATCAGGAATTGGCCGGGAGGCAGCGTGAGCACAAAAAGCTAAAACGGAGCTTAGGGGGGCCCCGTTCTAGAGATAGGTGCGGGTCCCAGAGCTGGGAATCGCATCTATCTGACATTTATGACATATCCTGTGGATATGTCATAAATGTCTCTGATGGGAAGAGACATTTAAGCACTGGAATTCAGTGTCAGGAGGAAGGAATTTAACGTAAATTACAGATTTACCCATTATTTTCATAGCCCCTACATACTCTGCAGTGCTGTAGAGAGAATGCAGCCACATCAATCCATGTCCTCAGGAGCATGCTGGGAGTTGTAGTTTTTACAACAGTGAGAGAGCCAAAGATCGGAGAGCGCTGCTCTTGAGCCTCTTGTGCGCCTGCCTGTGTAGGGCTGAGTTGCAAATCATGCTTACCTCAAGTGCAGGTGCTGTTTTTAGAATCAACGCCTGAGTCGGGGGGGGGGGGGGCATTTTGGTTCCATACACCCATTCCCCTGGGTGCAGTGTACCCGTATTCAGTCCCTACAGTGGCCTGCTAAGTTTAGGATTGGTTGTAATGTGCGTGGAAGGGGGGGGGGGGTTATGGGAGGGGTGGTGCCACACAGTAGGAAGGGATCCCATATTTTTTTTTGCCATATGTCCCTTCTTTCTGTACTCCTTGTCTAGAGGCAATTTCATAGGAACCTAATTAAAAGGGTTGTCTGGGATTTGGGGACTGTTAAAAAGGAAAAATAAATAACTTTGTTAGATACTGTCAAAATTTTTCATCTGTCCCCCACCGCCCGTACCTCTCCATCCTGCATGATGTTTCGTCCGTGACTTATTGTCACATGACCACATTGTCCAGTAGTTGCCATGGGATGTTACATCACTGTAGACAAAATGTCCCTGCAGCCGACTACCATTAGATGATGAGGTCACACGGCATTACATTTTTATGAGACGATGGCACAGGACCTACTTGGTGCCATCTTATCAACCTTTCCCACAGCCAGGTAATAATAATCCGGCTTTAAGTAAAGACAGAACTCATTTACAACCTACAAAAAGTCCTCACGTAAGGTAGCACAGGCATCTTTCAAAAGATATACCAGCAGAACAAACCAAAGGGTATATCGCCCAATGTATATTTAATGTATATATAAAGACACAATCAAGTTTATTAAACATATATATAAAAATATTTACGTAAAATTCACATACAAGTAAAACATAGGAAAGAAATATAAAGGACACAGTATCACGGCCCGACACACTGCAAAACGGAAAGCACCAATACTAAACTAAAGTGCACATGTTTGTAGTGTAGAAACTGCAAGGGATATAGGTCAGAAATGTCATATTATAAGTTATCCTTTTAATAACTAAAAATATATATTATACACACAGGTTAATGGACCAACCAACTCCCAATAATGAATTGGCGTGGGCCTACAAAAAAGCAAATATACCTACTAAAAAATGGGCTGTGAGTCATGTCATTTAGCAAGCACATTATCAAAAAAGTGCAAATCACTAATAGTATAAAATATAATCAATAGAGTACATATCACACATAGTATAAAATATAATCAATTGGGTACATATCACATATAGTATATAATATAATCTATGGAGTACATATCACCCATAGTATAAAATATAATCTATGGAATACATATCACATATAGTATAAAATATAATCTATGGAGTACATATCACACATAGTATATAATATAATCTATGGAATACATATCACACATAGTATATAATATAATCTATGGAGTACATATCACCATAGTATAAAATATAATATATTGAGTACATATCACACATAGTATAAAATATAATCTATGGAGTACATATCACACATAGTATAAAATATAATCTATGGAGTACATATCACACATAGTATAAAATATAATATATTGAGTACATATCACCATAGTATAAAATATAATATATTGAGTACATATCACCATAGTATAAAATATAATCTATGGAGTACATATCACACATAGTATAAAATATAATATATTGAGTACATATCACCATAGTATAAAATATAATCTATGGAGTACATATCACACATAGTATAAAATATAATATATTGAGTACATGTCACACATAGTATAAAATATAATATATTGAGTACATATCACATGTAGTATAAAATATAATCTATGGAGTACATATCACACATAGTATAAAATATAATCTATGGAGTACATATCACACATAGTATAAAATATAATCTATGGAATACATATCACACACAGTATAAAATATAATATATTGAGTACATATCACACATAGTATAAAATATAATATATTGAGTACATATCACACATAGTATAAAATATAATATATTGAGTACATATCACATATAGTATAAAATATAATCTATGGAGTACATATCACACATAGTATAAAATATAATATATTGAGTAAATATCACCCATAGTATAACATATAATCTATGGAGTACATGTCACACATAGTATAAAATATAATCTATGGAGTACATGTCACACATAGTATAAAATATAATCTATGGAGTACATATCACCCATAGTATCAAATATAATCTATGGAGTACATATCACCATAGTATAAAATATAATCTATGGAGTACATATCACACATAGTATAAAATATAATATATTGAGTACATATCACACATAGTATAAAGTATAATCTATGGAGTACATATCACACATAGTATAAAATATAATCTATGGAGTACATATCACACATAGTATAAAGTATAATCTATGGGGTACATGTCACACATAGTATAAAATATAATCTATGGAGTACATATCACACATAGTATAAAATATAATCAATAGAGTACATGTCACACATAGTATAAAATATAATCTATGGAGTACATATCACACATAGTATAAAATATAATCAATAGAGTACATGTCACACATAGTATAAAATATAATCTATGGAGTACATGTCACCCATAGTATAAAATATAATCTATGGAGTACATATCACCCATAGTATAAAATATAATATATTGAGTACATATCACACATAGTATAAAATATAATCAATAGAGTACATATCACACATAGTATAAAGTATAATCTATGGGGTACATATCGCACATAGTATAAAGTATAATCTATGGGGTACATGTCACACATAGTATAAAATATAATCTATGGAGTACATATCACACATAGTATAAAATATAATATATTGAGTACATGTCACACATAGTATAAAATATAATCTATGGAGTACATATCACACATAGTATAAAATATAATATATTGAGTACATATCACACATAGTATAAAATATAATCTATGGAGTACATATCACCATAGTATAAAATATAATCTATGGAGTACATATCACACATAGTATAAAATATAATCTATGGAGTACATATCACCATAGTATAAAATATAATCTATGGAGTACATATCACCCATAGTATAAAATATAATCTATGGAGTACATATCACACATAGTATAAAATATAATCTATGGAGTACATATCACCCATAGTATAAAATATAATATATTGAGTACATATCACACATAGTATAAAATATAATATATTGAGTACATGTCACACATAGTATAAAATATAATCTATGGAGTACATATCACACATAGTATAAAATATAATCTATGGAGTACATGTCACCCATAGTATAAAATATAATATATTGAGTACATATCACACATAGTATAAAATATAATCTATGGAGTACATATCACCCATAGTATAAAATATAATCTATGGAGTACATATCACACATAGTATAAAATATAATCTATGGAGTACATATCACACATAGTATAAAATATAATCTATGGAGTACATATCACATGTAGTATAAAATATAATCTATGGAGTACATATCACACATAGTATAAAATATAATCTATGGAGTACATATCACACATAGTATAAAATATAATCTATGGAATACATATCACACACAGTATAAAATATAATATATTGAGTACATATCACACATAGTATAAAATATAATATATTGAGTACATATCACACATAGTATAAAATATAATATATTGAGTACATATCACATATAGTATAAAATATAATCTATGGAGTACATATCACACATAGTATAAAATATAATATATTGAGTAAATATCACCCATAGTATAACATATAATCTATGGAGTACATGTCACACATAGTATAAAATATAATCTATGGAGTACATGTCACACATAGTATAAAATATAATCTATGGAGTACATATCACCCATAGTATCAAATATAATCTATGGAGTACATATCACCATAGTATAAAATATAATCTATGGAGTACATATCACACATAGTATAAAATATAATATATTGAGTACATATCACACATAGTATAAAGTATAATCTATGGAGTACATATCACACATAGTATAAAATATAATCTATGGAGTACATATCACACATAGTATAAAGTATAATCTATGGGGTACATGTCACACATAGTATAAAATATAATCTATGGAGTACATATCACACATAGTATAAAATATAATCAATAGAGTACATGTCACACATAGTATAAAATATAATCTATGGAGTACATATCACACATAGTATAAAATATAATCAATAGAGTACATGTCACACATAGTATAAAATATAATCTATGGAGTACATGTCACCCATAGTATAAAATATAATCTATGGAGTACATATCACCCATAGTATAAAATATAATATATTGAGTACATATCACACATAGTATAAAATATAATCAATAGAGTACATATCACACATAGTATAAAGTATAATCTATGGGGTACATATCGCACATAGTATAAAGTATAATCTATGGGGTACATGTCACACATAGTATAAAATATAATCTATGGAGTACATATCACACATAGTATAAAATATAATATATTGAGTACATGTCACACATAGTATAAAATATAATCTATGGAGTACATATCACACATAGTATAAAATATAATATATTGAGTACATATCACACATAGTATAAAATATAATCTATGGAGTACATATCACCATAGTATAAAATATAATCTATGGAGTACATATCACACATAGTATAAAATATAATCTATGGAGTACATATCACCATAGTATAAAATATAATCTATGGAGTACATATCACCCATAGTATAAAATATAATCTATGGAGTACATATCACACATAGTATAAAATATAATCTATGGAGTACATATCACCCATAGTATAAAATATAATATATTGAGTACATATCACACATAGTATAAAATATAATATATTGAGTACATGTCACACATAGTATAAAATATAATCTATGGAGTACATATCACACATAGTATAAAATATAATCTATGGAGTACATGTCACCCATAGTATAAAATATAATATATTGAGTACATATCACACATAGTATAAAATATAATCTATGGAGTACATATCACCCATAGTATAAAATATAATCTATGGAGTACATATCACACATAGTATAAAATATAATCTATGGAGTACATATCACACATAGTATAAAATATAATCTATGGAGTACATATCACACATAGTATAAAATATAATATATTGAGTACATGTCACACATAGTATAAAATATAATCTATGGAGTATATATCACACATAGTATAAAATATAATCTATGGAATACATATCACACATAGTATAAAATATAATATATTGAGTACATATCACACATAGTATAAAATATAATCTATGGAGTATATATCACACATAGTATAAAATATAATCTATGGAATACATATCACACATAGTATAAAATATAATCTATGGAATACATATCACACATAGTATAAAATATAATATATTGAGTACATGTCACACATAGTATAAAATATAATCTATGGAGTACATGTCACACATAGTATAAAATATAATCTATAGAGTACATATCACACATAGCATAAAATATAATATATTGAGTACATGTCACACATAGTATAAAATATAATCTATGGAGTACATATCACCATAGTATAAAATATAATCTATGGAATACATATCACACATAGTATAAAATATAATCTATGGAGTACATATCACACATAGTATAAAATATAATATATTGAGTACATATCACACATAGTATAAAATATAATCTATGGAATACATATCACACATAGTATAAATTATAATCTATGGAATACATATCACACATAATATAAAATATAATCTATGGAGTACATATCACACATAGTATAAAATATAATCTATGGAGTACATGTCACACATAGTATAAAATATAATCTATGGAGTACATATCACACATAGCATAAAATATAATATATTGAGTACATGTCACACATAGTATAAAATATAATCTATGGAGTACATATCACCATAGTATAAAATATAATCTATGGAATACATATCACACATAGTATAAAATATAATCTATGGAGTACATATCACACATAGTATAAAATATAATATATTGAGTACATATCACACATAGTATAAAATATAATCTATGGAGTACATATCACACATAGTATAAAATATAATCAATAGAGTACATGTCACACATAGTATAAAATATAATCTATGGAGTACATGTCACCCATAGTATAAAATATAATCTATGGAGTACATATCACCCATAGTATAAAATATAATATATTGAGTACATATCACACATAGTATAAAATATAATATATTGAGTACATGTCACACATAGTATAAAATATAATCTATGGAGTACATATCACACATAGTATAAAATATAATATATTGAGTACATATCACACATAGTATAAAATATAATCTATGGAGTACATATCACACATAGTATAAAATATAATCTATGGAGTACATGTCACCCATAGTATAAAATATAATATATTGAGTACATATCACACATAGTATAAAATATAATCTATGGAGTACATATCACCCATAGTATAAAATATAATCTATGGAGTACATATCACACATAGTATAAAATATAATCTATGGAGTACATATCACACATAGTATAAAATATAATCTATGGAGTACATATCACACATAGTATAAAATATAATATATTGAGTACATGTCACACATAGTATAAAATATAATCTATGGAGTATATATCACACATAGTATAAAATATAATCTATGGAATACATATCACACATAGTATAAAATATAATATATTGAGTACATATCACACATAGTATAAAATATAATCTATGGAGTATATATCACACATAGTATAAAATATAATCTATGGAATACATATCACACATAGTATAAAATATAATCTATGGAATACATATCACACATAGTATAAAATATAATATATTGAGTACATGTCACACATAGTATAAAATATAATCTATGGAGTACATGTCACACATAGTATAAAATATAATCTATGGAGTACATATCACACATAGCATAAAATATAATATATTGAGTACATGTCACACATAGTATAAAATATAATCTATGGAGTACATATCACCATAGTATAAAATATAATCTATGGAATACATATCACACATAGTATAAAATATAATCTATGGAGTACATATCACACATAGTATAAAATATAATATATTGAGTACATATCACACATAGTATAAAATATAATCTATGGAATACATATCACACATAGTATAAATTATAATCTATGGAATACATATCACACATAATATAAAATATAATCTATGGAGTACATATCACACATAGTATAAAATATAATCTATGGAGTACATGTCACACATAGTATAAAATATAATCTATGGAGTACATATCACACATAGCATAAAATATAATATATTGAGTACATGTCACACATAGTATAAAATATAATCTATGGAGTACATATCACCATAGTATAAAATATAATCTATGGAATACATATCACACATAGTATAAAATATAATCTATGGAGTACATATCACACATAGTATAAAATATAATATATTAAGTACATATCAAACATAGTATAAAATATAATCTATGGAATACTTATCACACATAGTATAAAATATAATCTATGGAATACATATCACACATAATATAAAATATAATCTATGGAGTACATATCACACATAGTATAAAATATAATCTATGGAGTACATGTCACACATAGTATAAAATATAATCTATGGAGTACATATCACACATAGTATAAAATATAATCAATAGAGTACATGTCACACATAGTATAAAATATAATCTATGGAGTACATGTCACCCATAGTATAAAATATAATCTATGGAGTACATATCACCCATAGTATAAAATATAATATATTGAGTACATATCACACATAGTATAAAATATAATATATTGAGTACATGTCACACATAGTATAAAATATAATCTATGGAGTACATATCACACATAGTATAAAATATAATATATTGAGTACATATCACACATAGTATAAAATATAATCTATGGAGTACATATCACACATAGTATAAAATATAATCTATGGAGTACATATCACACATAGTATAAAATATAATCTATGGAGTACATGTCACACATAGTATAAAATATTATATATTGAGTACATATCACACATAGTATAAAATATAATCTATGGAGTACATATCACACATAGTATAAAATATAATATATTGAGTACATGTCACACATAGTATAAAATATAATCTATGGAGTATATATCACACATAGTATAAAATATAATCTATGGAATACATATCACACATAGTATAAAATATAATATATTGAGTACATATCACACATAGTATAAAATATAATCTATGGAGTATATATCACACATAGTATAAAATATAATCTATGGAATACATATCACACATAGTATAAAATATAATCTATGGAATACATATCACACATAGTATAAAATATAATATATTGAGTACATGTCACACATAGTATAAAATATAATCTATGGAGTACATATCACACATAGCATAAAATATAATATATTGAGTACATATCACACATAGTATAAAATATAATCTATGGAGTACATATCACATGTAGTATAAAATATAATCAATAGAGTACATGTCACACATAGTATAAAATATAATCTATGGAGTACATATCACCATAGTATAAAATATAATCTATGGAATACATATCACACATAGTATAAAATATAATATATTGAGTACATGTCACACATAGTATAAAATATAATCTATGGAGTACATGTCACACATAGTATAAAATATAATCTATGGAGTACATATCACACATAGCATAAAATATAATCTATGGAGTACATATCACACATAGTATAAAATATAATATATTGAGTACATGTCACACATAGTATAAAATATAATCTATGGAGTACATATCACACATAGTATAAAATATAATCTATGGAGGTACATATCACACATAGTATAAAATATAATATATTGAGTACATATCACACATAGTATAAAATATAATCTATGGAATACATATCACACATAGTATAAAATATAATCTATGGAGTACATATCACACATAGTATAAAATATAATCTATGGAATACATATCACACATAGTATAAAATATAATCTATGGAGTACATATCACACATAGTATAAAATATAATCTATGGAGTACATATCACCCATAGTATAAAATATAATATATTGAGTACATGTCACACATAGTATAAAATATAATCTATGGAGTACATATCACACATAGTATAAAATATAATCTATGGAGTATATATCACACATAGTATAAAATATAATATATTGAGTACATATCACCCATAGTATAAAATATAAACTATGGAGTACATATCACACATAGTATAAAATATAATCTATGGAATACATATCACACATAGTATAAAATATAATATATTGAGTACATATTACACATAGTATAAAATATAATCTATGGAGTGCATATCACCATAGTATAAAATATAATCAATAAAGTGTAAAACACCAGTAGGCCAGTAAGATTAGAACATGATCGCCCTGAATCAGCACCCTATAGGATATAGGTCTGCATCTAATCCCTAGAGTCCTCAACAAGCATCTAACTGATTCTACAGCTTCGTCAGGAGGCAGTGTAACAAATATATGTATGTATATATATATATATATATATATATATATATAACCCCCATATTTTATTGCACTACCTCATGACAGTACCCGTGTCTAGGGGTAAGTCGCAGACCTATATCCTATATCACAGGTGTTGATTCAGGGCGATCATGTTGTGATCTTACAGCGCAGTGGTGTTATTCCTTTTATTGATTATATTTCATACTATGTGTGATATGTAGTCCATTGATCATATTTTATACCATGGGTGATATGCACTTTATTAATAATATATCATTAATGACTTTTAATGACTCAGTAAGTATATTTGCTTTTTGTAGGCCTATGCAAATACATCTATGGGAGCTGTTCGGTGCATTCACCTGTATATATATTATATATTTTTAGTTATTAGTAGGATATCTGCATAATATAAGATTTGTGATCCATATCCCTTGCAATTTCTACACTACAGACATTTGCAATTTTATTTAGTATTGGTGCGTTCCGTTTTGCAGTGTGTTGGGCCGTGTCATCCTGTGCCCTCCATATTTCCCTCCAATGCTTTACTTGTGTGTGAATTGTACACATGTAAATATTTTATATCTATGTTTAATAAACTATATATTCATATATACATTGGGTGTTGTACCTTTGTTTTTCTTTTTTGCTGGTGTAGATTGGGTACATTTATTCCAGCCTTCTGTCCACCATGATAAAAAAGCAGAGCACTTTTTCAAGTATGTCATGGATTCGTCACCGCCTTAAAAAAAGAGTGAGGCCCCATGCACTCGACCGTAAAAAAAATCTCCGTAATTGCGGACCATAATACGTTCCGCAATTACGGACCCGTTCGGTTGTAGTGGGCGTGGACACCGTTCCGTATCGCTACGGATAGGTGTCCGTGCCGTAGAACCGTGACCGGACTTATGGAGCATGTCCTACTTTTCGTATTTTACGGGCCGAGCTCGCATACTTTGTAAACTAAATGTTCCTGGAGTCTACAGACATTGGATGCTGAGGTTAGATGACATCACTGCAGCCTACAGATGTTTAAAGCTAAGGTCAGATGACATCACTGCAGCCTACAGATCTGTTTGAGGCTGTGGTCAGATGACATCACTGCAGCTTACAGATGTTTGAGGCTGAGGTCACATGACATTACATCCAATGGTGGATTATAAAGGGAAGATTTGGGCAGCCACCCAGGGCCCAAGGCTCCCGGGGGGCTGATGGCCGCCCAAAGTACATTGCAATTTTGTCGCATTTTTGCCATGAATCGCAGCAAAAAAAGTGACAGAACTGCATTGTCTATGTCCTGCAAAAGGACCTGTAGACATAAGGTCACATGACCGCAGGTCCTAGAACAGTAGCAAGAGAGAAGAATGAGCTGCTATGTGAGTATAAGGGGATGGATTCGTTTAAGGGGTCTGTATTTAGGGGGTCTGGACTTGGGTCTGTATTTAGGGGATCTGGTCTGGGGTCTGTATTTAGGGGGTCTTGTATGGATGATCTGTATTAGTTTAAGGGGTCTGGGGTCTGTATTTAGGAGGTCGGTTCTGGTGTCTGTATTTAAGGGGTCTTGTCAAGGGTCTGTATTTATTTAGAGTGCTTGTTCAGGGGTTTGTATTCTTTTAGGGGGTCTGGGGACTGCAATAGTTTAGGTCTTGGGTCTTTATGTATTCTAGGGTCTGGTCTGGGGTCCAAATGTATTAGTCTGAGTAAAAGGTGTTGTCCAGGCACGGATAATTTTTTCATACTGGTGACCTATCCACTGGATAAGTCATCAGTATATGATCGGTGGGGATCTGACACCCATACACCGCACCAATCGGCAGCTCTAGCTGCATCCAGGCACCGGATGTCTGTGCCGGAAGCAGATGGCTCCGGTCACACTATAGTGGGTGTGCTGCAATACTGCAACTCTGCTCCCATTCAAGTGAATAGAAGCAGAGTTGAAGTTCTGCAGCACGGCCACTATGCAGTTTATGGAGTCATCTGCTCCCAGCACTACGGCCACTTAACTTTGCATAACATCCGGTGCCCGGAGGCAGCCACACCTGCTGATCAGTGTGGGGTCCGGGTGTCGGACCTGCACCGAACATATACTGATAAACTATCCTGTGGATAGGTCATCAGTATGAAAAACTCGTCCGTGCTCGGACAACCACTTTAATGTATGGGCCTGGGCCTTGGTGTCTGAATTTTTGTGTTTCTATAGAGGCTGGAAATGACTTCAGAAGTGGGGGGTAAAGATTTCTCATCAGGAAACTCTGCAGTCATCAGTAGAAGTTGCCATAGCGGTCTGTGTCAGATGGAGAAGAAATGAAAAGAGAACGACTCCCATCAGAGAAGACACCACTTGTGAGTCCCTGGATGTATAGAGCAGCTGCCACCTCTCCTGACATGTCTGTTATAGAGTCTTTGCGTAGTCCAGGACTAATAGACAAATGTGTGTTACTATTCCCATTGTCAAGAGGATCTGTGCCCACACAACGTGATACTGTCAGCGATGGTTGGAGACTGTCAGTATGTAGGGACACAGCCCTTTGACAAGGGGAATTTTAACACCCATTTGTCAATTCTCGCACAGAAAGGTGGTGTTCACTATAGGCATTTTAGAGTGGTGGTGGGAAAGGGGGGCCCAAGTTTGGTGAACTGCCCAGGGCCTATGGTCTACTTAATCTACATCACTGTGCAAAAACATTCCTGTGGCTTACAGCCGTTGGATGCTAAGGTCACATGACATCCCTGCAGCCTAAAGCTATTAGATGCTAATGTTACATGACATCCCTGCAGTCTACAGCCATTGGATGCTGAGGTCACATTAGGCTGCTACAGCCTACACACATTGTATGCTGAGGTGAGATTACATAACTACAGCCTACAAATATTGGATGCTGAGGTCAGATGACATCACTGCAGCCTACAGATGTTTGAGGCTTAGGTCACATGACATTACATCACTATGTCCAAAAACATTCCTGTTCCTTACATCCATTGGATGCTAAGGTCACATGACATCCCTGCAATCTAAAGCCATTGGATGCTGAGATCACGTGACAATTCATCACTACATACAAAACATTCCTGTAGCTTACATGCATTGACTGCTGAGGTCACATGACATTTTTGCAGTGTACACCGTTATTGGGGCGTTCACAGGCTATTTTATGGGTGTTCCTGGGTAAATTGGGGATGGGGCTTAAAAGTGTCCTGCCAATGGGGATGCAAATGTTGGGAGGTATACATCCCTATGTACGAAACATTCCTGTGGCTTATGGCCATTGGATGCTGATGTCACATTGCAGTCCGGCACCCTACAGGAATTGGATGCTGAGGTCACATGACATTACATCACTATACAGTATTCTGGTAATTTTCCATAGGATAATTTCTGTTCATGTGTCATATGACTTTACATATATGATTTGTAAGCATGTCAGTCCATATAGGATTGCTTCAATATCTGTTTTTTGTTCATTATTTTATCACCTTCGATCTTTTTCTATGCTCATTTGCGCTTGGGAGTTTAATTTGCCAAAACTTCACTTCAAACTGTTATCAGAAAGATCGGTGACTGTGGATATAAAGCATTAATTATGAATCAGGACACAATTTGGCCTTAAGTAAAACTTGCCTGCATACTGACGCTGGGTAGTAGGCAAGCTTCTGTACTCCACATTAATTAGATGGCCCTCGAATATTCAATTCAGTTTTCATGATGTCTAATTAAAAAAAATATTTTCTCTTTTTTACAAGTTAATATGATCAAACTATTACCTGCAATATAATGACTTTGGTACGGCACAGATTTCCATAACTCATAAAAATTAAAGCCTCCGATTCGCCCTAATTAAAGATTCCCTTTTTGTCTCTGCTTTTATTTTTAGCATCAGCCTAGAGGTGTATTATGTCATCATGGGAATGATTGTGTCTCCTTATAACGGAGCAGAAATTCTCAGGATTGCAGTCATAGTCCTTCATACAGATACAGGGGGATCTCACATGCAGCAAGGAATCACTGAGCAGATAATATAGATAAATATATAGATGGAAAGATATTGGAGAAAGAACAGACAGAACCTGCAGCTCTTTAATTCTTGCATGTAGTAGTGTAGCTTGGTGTAAATATAGGTGGGTTTTATTATATACTGTTGCTATAATTTCCATACAAGTAAAATGTTATGGCTATGACAGTTTCTGTAACAAAGTAACCGGTGTTACTATCTATCTATCTATCTATCTATCTATCTATCTATCTATCTATCTATCTATCTATCTATCTATCTATCTATCTATCTATCTATCTATCTATCTATCTATCTATCTATCTATCTATCTATCTATCTATCTATCTCATATCTATTATCTATCTATCTATCTATCTATCTATCTATCTATCTATCTATCTATCTATCTATCTATCTATCTATCTATCTATCTATCTATCTATCTATCTATCTATCTATCTATCTATCGGCGTAACTAGGAAAGACCGGGCCCCATAGCAAACTTTTGACTGGGGCCCCCCCTCCCCTGGGTGTCACACAACCCCCCCTTGTAGATAGTGCCTTTTTTACAGCCCCCCTTGTAGATAACGCCATACAGACCCCCACTGTAGAGAACGCCATACAGCCCCCCCTGTAGATAACGCCATACAGACAGACCCCCCTGTAGAGAACGCCATACAGCCCCCTCTGTAGATAACACCATACAGACAGACCCCCCTGTAGAGAACGCCATACAGACCCCTCTGTAGGTAACGCCATACAGCCCCCTCTGTAGATAACACCATACAGCCCCCTCTGTAGATAACACCATACAGACCCCCCTGTGGATAACACCATACAGCCCCCCTGTAGATAATGCCATACAGCCCCCTGTAGATAATGCCATACAGCCCCCCTGTAGAGAACGCCATACAGACCACCCCTGTAGATAACGCCATACAGACCCCCCCTGTAGAGAACGCCATACAGCCCCCTCTGTAGGTAACGCCATACAGCCCCCCTGTAGATACCACCATACAGCCCTCCCCCTGTAGATAACGCCATACAGCCCCCCTGTAGGTAACGCCATACAGCCCCCCTTGTAGGTAACGCTATACAGCCCCCCCTGTAGGTAACGCTATACAGCCCACAGCCCCCTGTAGGTAACGCCGTACAGCCCCCCCTGTAGGTAACGCTATACAGCCCCCCCTTGTAGGTAACGCTATACAGCCCACAGCCCCCTGTAGGTAACGCCGTACAGCCCCCCCTGTAGGTAACGCTATACAGCCCCCCCTTGTAGGTAACGCCGTACAGCCCCAACTCCCCAAAAAAATCCGACCTATAGTCTATCTATCTATCTATCTATCTATCTATCTATCTATCTATCTATCTATCTATCTATCTATCTATCTATCTATCTATCTATCTCATATCTATCTGTCTATCTATCTATCTATCTATCTATCTATCTATCTATCTATCTATCTATCTATCTATCTATCTATCTATCTATCTATCTATCCATCCATCCATCCATCCATCTATCTATCCATCTATTATATATCAATGTTTCTTTCTATATCTATCTATCTATCTATCTATCTATCTATCTATCTATCTATCTATCTATCTATCTATCTATCTATCTATCTCATATCTATCTGTCTGTCCGTCCGTCCATCCGTCTGTCTGTTTATCATCAATAGCAATAGTCTATATTAAAGGGGAATGACTCCACACTTTCCTATTTTATTTATTCATTAAGGAGTTGTTCTGCTTCCCAATAAATGAGGCCAGGCTTGCTGGGCAGTTTCTTAATAAATGCGGGTGACTGTCTATTATAATAGCTGGCTATCAGTGGTGACCACTCCGGATCTCCATTCTCTTGTGGTGCTATTAATTCAATTCTCTAATATATTATTTAAAACATTCCAAAGATGGAGCCTTAACTTTAAAGGGAACTTGTCACCAGCATTTCACCTATTAAACCAGCAACCCCACACCGTACACTAATGAGCATAAAAGAGTCATATTTTAGTTTGAAAAGAGTCATATCTTCATTCCTCAAGTCTTTCCGAGTTGACCCCGCCTCCTTACTTTTGATTGACAGCTCCTCGCCTTCCCCCAGCACACAAAGTCCCGCACTTGTGCATTGATGTCCTCTTCTGGGGTGTGCGCACAAAGGGACACAAGAGTATTACGATAAAAGGCGCAAAATGTTTGCAGACCGTTATTTGCAGTCGGAGGAGGAGTTTAGGAGAGGGGATAACGGCAATGAACTTTTGATAGCAGCGGCCAGTGAGGGATAAGTAAAGTTCAGTAGGTGAAATGCTGGTGACAGGTTCCCTTTAGGCTAGGAGTTTTTTGGCGGAATTTCTGCCTCAAAATTCTGTTTGGAAGTTTGAGGCAGATTTTCCTCTCCCGGCACGCCAATTTTCGCGGCGTTTTTCGCCCACGGCCATTGAGCGCCGCGGCCATAAAACGCTGCGAAATACGCTTTCCCTGCCTCCCATTGATGTCAATAGGAGGTCAGTGGCGTAAACGCCCGACGATTGGGCATGTCCCTTCTTTCTCCCGCGAGACGGTTTTACCGCTCGCAGGAAAAAGACGCCTCCGCCTCCCATTGAAATCAATGGGAGGCATTTTCGGGCCGTTTTTGACGAGTTTTGCGGCGCGGTTTCCGCGTCAAAAAACTCGGCAAAAAAACTCAGTGTGAACATAGCCTTAAAGAGGCTCTGTCACCAGATTTTGCAACCCCTATCTGCTATTGCAGCAGATCAGCGCTGCAATGTAGATTACAGTAACGTTTTTATTTTTAAAAAACGAGCATTTTTGGCCAAGTTATGACCATTTTTGTAATTATGCAAATGAGGCTTGCAAAAGTCCAAGTGGGTGTGTTTAAAAGTAAAAGTCCAAGTGGGCGTGTATTATGTGTGTACATGGGGGCGTGTTTACTACTTTTACTAGCTGGGCGTTCTGACGAGAAGTATCATCCACTTCTCTTCAGAACGCCCAGCTTCTGGCAGTGCAGACACAGCGTGTTCTCGAGAGATCACGCTGTGACGTCACTCACAGGTCCTGCATCGTGTCAGACGAGCGAGGACACATCGGCACCTGAGGCTACAGTTGATTCTGCAGCAGCATCAGCGTTTGCAGGTAAGTAGCTACATTGACTTACCTGCTAACGCCGAGGCTGCTGCAGAATCAACTGAAGCCTCTAGTGCCGGTGTGGCCGACACGATGCAGGACCTGTGAGTGACGTCACAGATCTGCACTGCCAGAAGCTGGGCGTTGTGAAGAGAAGTGGATGATACTTCTCATCAGAGCGCCCAGCTAGTAAAAGTAGTAAAAATGCCCCGATGTACGCACATAATACACGCCCACTTGGACTTTTACTTTAAACACACCCACTTGGACTTTTGCAAGCCTCATTTGCATAATTACAAAAATGGTCATAACTTGGCCAAAAATGCTCGTTTTTTAAAAATAAAAACGTTACTGTAATCTACATTGCAGCGCCGATCTGCTGCAATAGCAGATAGGGGTTGCAAAATCTGGTGACAGAGCCTCTTTAAACTCCAGGGATGAAGTACTGTATATTCCTTTGTTTGTTATAGTTTTTTAAAGTTTTTTTTAGAAAAAAATATTGAATTCTGTGCAAAATCCTTCACGTCCAGCTTAAAGTCATTATATATAACAGTGATGTCCACCCTACGGCCTTATAGCTGTTGTAAAACTCCCAGCATGCCCTGAAAGTGTTGTGAAAGTTGTAGTTTCACAAAAGCTAGAGAGCCGCAGGTTGGAGATCACTGCTGTATACAATATATCTGCAAATATATAACTACATTTAAAAAAATAGCTGGTCCCTCTTTTGTTCTTGTTTACACGTCTTACTCTTGATTATTTTTACAGCTGACTTTGTAGACTTTGGACATTTGCATAAACAAAAAAAAGTTACAAGGACTCACAAAGGATGTTTGCAAAAGGATGTTTATAAAATAAATATATACAGTGTAACACTCACCTTTATTCACCCTCCAAATTCTATTTATATACCTCCAATAGAAACAAAGGTTACATCTATCCGTCTATCTATCTATCTATCTATCTATCTATCTATCTATCTATCTATCTATCTATCTATCTATCTATCTATCTATCTATCTATCTATCTATCTATCTATCTATCTATCTATCTATCTATCTATCTATCTATCATCTATCTATCTATTAATCTATCTATCTATCCCATATCTATCTATCTATCTATCTATCTATCTATCTATCTATCTATCTATCTATCTATCTATCTATCTATCTATCTATCTATCGAAAATCTATCTATCTATCTATCTATCTATCTATCTATCTATCTATCTATCTATCTATCTATCTATCTATCTATCTATCTATCTATCCCATATCTATCTATCTATCTATCTATCTATCTATCTATCTATCTATCTATCTATCTATCTATCTATCTATCTATCTATCTATCTATCTATCTATTTATCTAAAATCTATCTATCTATCTATCTATCTATCTATCTATCTATCTATCTATCTATCTATCTATCTATCTATCTATCTATCTATCTATCTATCTATCTATCTATCTATCTATCTATCTATCATCTACTTCATGTATATTTATCTGTATTCTATTTATCTTCTTTAGATGAGCCCACGGGTTTGTCTTCTTAATTTCCATTATTATTGGAATCAGAGTAGAGTGATCCAATGATAAAGCATGGAAGACACAAAGAAGTCAAAAATCCAGAGGTTTCCTGCCTACAGACATTGGCGGTTTCACTCCATCTTGTATCTTATACTCCATAGACAGATATTGAATTTTGCTTTGCAGGGTGTTTAAACTCTTTCTGCCCTATGAACTCATCATCTGATATTTACCACATGTAAAGAGAAACAATCAAAAAGTAGAAAGGTGGAAATACACAGTGGGTGCTGCCAGCCAAGGAAACGTCCAAGGTGAGTATAGAGAAGATTTTTTATTTTTTATAACATACAACATATAACAGTTCTAGGAAAACAAGGAACAGGTTTCGGCATCAGACATTCTCCGGATCGGTGGGGGTCCCACGGGACGGCCTCCCACTGATCAAGAAGTGATGACATATCCTAGCCATATGCTATCATTTTATAAGATGGGAATACCCTTTTAAAGAGAAGCTCTGCCTTCAGGAATGTGTATAAGTATCAATTCCTGAATATAATGTTGTTGTTTTTTATCAAATTCACTCATTGTACAGGTGGGAGCGTTCCAGTCGTAAGCCCGATTCCCTTCTGTTCCTCTGCCAGATCTGTCAGCAGAAGATAGGAGACATTTATGTCAGACTATCCTCTGTCAATGCAATGCTAAAACAGGTTGTCATGATGTGCTGACTGGCACCGAGCCTGTGTGGGTATTGGAATGACAGGATATAGGCTGCTGTAATTGGTACCTGTATTCTATTGGTGGCACCTATGAGATAGCAGTTTGCCTGTAAGCGTGCCCGGTCAGTATGGAATTCCTTCCAGTTGGAAAGTAGATGATTCTGTAAATTGCCATATATAAGGGAATTGCTAGTCAAGCAAGTCTCTTATATAAAGAGTGGCATTTCCTTTCAGCAAATAAAGGTTACTCATTGTATAATGAAAAGTTCTACAATTTTCTAGATCTCTGTTTGCTGTCATGATATGGGATCCTTCACTGTTTACTTCCATGGGATAAAAATCTGTCCTGGTCATGTGATGGAAATACAGGTGCACAGCTTGTTACATAGTCATGTGATGGAAATACAGGTGCACAGCTTGTTACATAGTCATGTGATGGAAATACAGGTGCACAGCTTGTTACATAGTCATGTGATGGAAATACAGGTGCACAGCTTGTTACATAGTCATGTGATGGAAATACAGGTGCACAGCTTGTTACATAGTCATGTGTTGGAAATACAGGTGCACAGCTTGTTAGGGCATGCCCAGACGTGGCGGAGTTCTTCCGCCACTGTCCGCATCAATGCCGCACAGAATATGCGTTGCAGATTCTTTTGCGGCTTTGCCTAAAATCGGCATTAAATTGATGCGGACTGGCCGTTGCGTATTGAGGGGAAGAGGGCTTCCCTTCTCTCTATCAGTGCAGTATAGATAGAAGGGACAGCCCTTTCCCTAGTAAAAGTAAAAAGAAATTCATACTTACCCGGCTGTTGTCTTGGAGACACGTCCCTCTTTCGCCATCCAGCCCGACCTCCCTGGATGACGTGGCAGTCCATGTGACCGCTGCAGCCTGTGATTGGCCTGTGATTGGCTGCAGCGGTCACTTGGACTGAAACGTCATCCTGGGAGGCCGGACTGGAGAAAGAAGCAGGGAGTTCTCGGTAAGTATGAACTTCTTTTTTTTTTGCAGGTTGATGTATATTGTGATTGGAAGTCACTGTCCAGGGTGCAGAAACAGTTACTGCCGATCGCTTAACTCTTTCAGCACCCTGGACAGTGACTATTTACTGACGTCGCCTAGCAACGCTCCCGTAATTACGGGTGCACACACGTAGTCACCCGTAATTATGGGTGAACACACGTAGTCACCCGTAATTACTGGAGCCCCATTGACTTCCTCAGTCTGGCTGTAGACCTAGAAATACATAGGTCCAGCCAGAATGAAGAAATGTCATGTTAAAAAACCAATATGCTCCGCAGCACACATAACATCTACATGACATCTGCGGACTTCATTGCGGAATTTAGAATCTCCATTGAAGTCAATGGAGAACTTCCGCAATGAGTCCGCAACCAGTCCGCCACAGGTCCGCAACATCCATTGTATGCTGCGGACACCAAATTCCGCACCGCAGCCTATGCTCCGCAGCGGAATTTTCCGCCTCGTCTAAACGAAGCCTACTAAAAAGAAGTGGAAGGCAATGGAGAAATGGGTCCAATGCGGATTAACGCTGCGGAGTGTCCGCAGCGGAATTCCAGAGCAATTCCGCCATGTGGGGCTTTGCCCTTAAAGTGACTCCAAACCAGACCTTTACTTTAAGGCCCCATGCACACGACCATAGTTTTCATCCGTAATTACGGAATCCGTAATTACGGATGAAATTGCGGATGCATTCATTTCTATAGACCACCGACATCTTTCCGTATATTTACGGATGTGTGTCTGAGCCGTAGAAATGATCAGCAAAATATAGAACATGTCCTATTCCTATCCGCAATTGCGGCACAAACTCGCCCATAGAAGTCTATGGGCACTTCAGCAATTGCGGACAGCCACGGATTTGCATATTTGCGGATCCGTATTTGTGGACAGTAAAAACGATTACGGTCGTCTGCATGAGGCCTAAGTAAGTTTAATATTTTTGGCAAGAAAGTTTAAAGGGTAACTAAACTTTCAGAAAACTTTTGACATGTCAGAAGTTTTGATCGGTGGGGGTCCAAGCACTAAGACCCCCCACTTGTCGCTAAAACGAAGCTGCAGAATCACTTGGGTGAGCGCTGAGCCGCTTGGTTTCTGATTGGCTTTTCTCGGAAAACGGAGGTAAAGGTGTACGAACTCATTAGAAAGTCTATGGGCCCCTACACCAACTGCTCGACTTTCCGAAAAAAGTCGATCAGAACCAAAGAGACTCAGCGCTCACCCGAACGCTTCGGCCACTTCGTTTTTGCAATCTGTGGGGGTCACTGCTCGATCAAAACTTCTGACATGTCACTATGACATATCAGAGGTTTTCTGAAAGATTATTTACCCTTTAATTGAAATTTCAATATTGATGGCAGGTAGCAGGACAGGGAGGGAGTTTGCCACTTGTTTAGCAGAATGCTACTGCCCACGTTTCTATGAAAATAGGTGCTACTGTCCCTTTAAGAAAACAAAATCTCTCCCCAAGGAGCTTACAATTTATTCTGTACTATTCAATGCACAACTAACACGGGCTTCCCACTGGGCATCAAATCAGTTTTTGCTGTTATTGCAGCTAATGCCACCGAGCTAATCTTCCCCTTCCTTCTGCTGCAGGAATATAAGATGGGAAATGTGTGTATGAGTAGCGCAGATACGGTTAATGCTGCGTTTTAATGGGTTTAGGAGTCTGCTGATTAGAGACTTCATCACAACTATTGGCCACTTCTATGCCAACTGCCGCATCTCACCCCCTCGTAGGGACTATCCTGGGTCTTACTGCAGTCTGAGAAATATTACCTGCAATGCATATACTGCAGTGCATCAAGCAGACCATTCCCACTAATGATGCGCAAGTATTCCGGGGTAATATATACGTAAACGAAGCCTACTAAACGAAGCCTACTAAAAAGAAGTGGAAGGCAATGGAGAAATGGGTCCAATGCGGATTAACGCTGCGGAGTGTCCGCAGCGGAATTCCAGAGCAATTCCGCCATGTGGGGCTTTGCCCTTAAAGTGACTCCAAACCAGACCTTTACTTTAAGGCCCCATGCACACGACCATAGTTTTCATCCGTAATTACGGAATCCGTAATTACGGATGAAATTGCGGATGCATTCATTTCTATAGACCACCGACATCTTTCCGTATATTTACGGATGTGTGTCTGAGCCGTAGAAATGATCAGCAAAATATAGAACATGTCCTATTCCTATCCGCAATTGCGGCACAAACTCGCCCATAGAAGTCTATGGGCACTTCAGCAATTGCGGACAGCCACGGATTTGCATATTTGCGGATCCGTATTTGTGGACAGTAAAAACGATTACGGTCGTCTGCATGAGGCCTAAGTAAGTTTAATATTTTTGGCAAGAAAGTTTAAAGGGTAACTAAACTTTCAGAAAACTTTTGACATGTCAGAAGTTTTGATCGGTGGGGGTCCAAGCACTAAGACCCCCCACTTGTCGCTAAAACGAAGCTGCAGAATCACTTGGGTGAGCGCTGAGCCGCTTGGTTTCTGATTGGCTTTTCTCGGAAAACGGAGGTAAAGGTGTACGAACTCATTAGAAAGTCTATGGGCCCCTACACCAACTGCTCGACTTTCCGAAAAAAGTCGATCAGAACCAAAGAGACTCAGCGCTCACCCGAACGCTTCGGCCACTTCGTTTTTGCAATCTGTGGGGGTCACTGCTCGATCAAAACTTCTGACATGTCACTATGACATATCAGAGGTTTTCTGAAAGATTATTTACCCTTTAATTGAAATTTCAATATTGATGGCAGGTAGCAGGACAGGGAGGGAGTTTGCCACTTGTTTAGCAGAATGCTACTGCCCACGTTTCTATGAAAATAGGTGCTACTGTCCCTTTAAGAAAACAAAATCTCTCCCCAAGGAGCTTACAATTTATTCTGTACTATTCAATGCACAACTAACACGGGCTTCCCACTGGGCATCAAATCAGTTTTTGCTGTTATTGCAGCTAATGCCACCGAGCTAATCTTCCCCTTCCTTCTGCTGCAGGAATATAAGATGGGAAATGTGTGTATGAGTAGCGCAGATACGGTTAATGCTGCGTTTTAATGGGTTTAGGAGTCTGCTGATTAGAGACTTCATCACAACTATTGGCCACTTCTATGCCAACTGCCGCATCTCACCCCCTCGTAGGGACTATCCTGGGTCTTACTGCAGTCTGAGAAATATTACCTGCAATGCATATACTGCAGTGCATCAAGCAGACCATTCCCACTAATGATGCGCAAGTATTCCGGGGTAATATATACGTAATTATGATGGAAAACGTAAGTCATATATTAGCGAGGAGGGATCGGATATGCACAGCCGAGCCTTAATCTTGCCACATAGTATGTGACATTGCCTAGGTCATTATGAACTTTGATGCAGCAGTGCTGTATTTTATGCATAGCCGTAAGCAACCTGTAGCCGATTAAGAAATGTAAGCCTCTGTATGCCCAGGTGACTTACGTCTAATGTGCAGGGCATGCTTAGACTTGTGGTGCAATCCTTAGGTTGCATTTCTTAGTGATAAGGAGATGTATTTGGTGCAGCATACTGCACAGCGGTGACTCAGGGATCGCAGTCGTTTGCTATCAGGACATGCTGGGCTAAGGAGCTTACGTCACTTTCTGCTGTAGACCCGCAGTACAATGAGTTGTGGGGGGAGAGACGGGAAAGACGCAGAAATATTTGAGTATTGAATTATTATTTTTTGGATAAGCTTTTATTAAACTGGCTAAGATCTGGTTATAGTGAGAAATTGGGTCTGATTTATAACTAAGAGGGTACAAATTGGAGGGTTGTCAATGCCCTGTGTTTGATAAATATACATTTTGTACAGATGTAGCAGAGTTGAATTTGTCACCTGACTCTTGATCATGATATTACTACAAGTGAAGATAATGCTGTGAGTTTACCTGCAGTCCCATGTAAGACATTGTGATATCATCATGTTTGCCGACCTCAGCCCTGCTGTATCTGTAGTATGAACAAAGCGTTTAGCTCCTTCTGACCTTGACAGGACTAAAGCTCAGCATCCAGAATTACAATATTTCTGTACTTAGGCCTTACACATAAACAGATTCTTTACACCTAAAACACTTTATTTGTCAAATCGATTGACTTGAATTATCACCAAGTCTTGTTTGTCTGTGAACGGCGTGACTGCAATGCACTATGGCGGTAAAAACACCACAATAGTTCCGGAATTAAAGCGATATTGACCCCTGATCATGGTTGGACAGAAGCACCAGGGTACGAGGATCCTCCGGTGGGCCAAGGCTCTATAATGGGCCCCCAGGTCTGCAACTGCAATCACTTTCCACTCAGAAGTCAGCAACCTTCGGCATTTCAGCTGCTGTCAAACTACAACTCCCAGCATGCCCTGAGAGGCAAAGGCTTTATTCTTCCAGCCAAAAGCATTCAGGGCATGCTGGGAATTGTAGTTTCATAACAGCTGGAGTGATCAAGGTTTCTGATCCCTAGGGCTTATTACTTATGGGGTGATTCACAAATAACCTATTAGATCTTATTGATGTGTCCTGTGTGTACAATGATAACAACAAAGATTAATATGGAATTAAAGTGGGCGACATGTTGTCTATAGATGGAGGAAGGCCTCAGAATACATGATCCCAAGGAACCCCAGGCCGACTCTGCCCCCCACTAATGCAGACTGTTATATTATAGATTCGTCTCGTACAGATCCATAATATGGTGCCCATAGTCCGCCCTCCACAGGCCCAAACTGCACCTCCACAGTACAAACGGAGTGAAATGGAGGGCTTTTTATATATTCAAGGATTCTCATGGAATCTGTGAGCAAATAAAAGGGGAATATTCCATCACACGCTGTATTATGGAAGTATTATCCCTTAGGCCTTATTCAGACGAACGTAGAATACGTCCATGTGACCGCCATTAAAACAACGGCCGTTACACGGACGCATGTATTTTAATGGAGCCATTCACAGACCGTGTGAAGGGTCCTTTGAAAAATAGAACATTTCCTATTTTGTTCCGTTTTCACGGATTCCTCCATAGACTCAAGTCTATGGGGATCAGTGAAAACGGAACCCGCACGGGGGCAACTCTGACATGAAAAAGGTCACATTTTTCACGTCCGAGTTTCGCCACGTTCGTGTGAATCTGGCCTTAGAGACATTGCTTCTAAGTGAGTTGCAGTGACTTACGTAAGCACCATATGACAGCCCATGAAGTGCCTATGGGTCCGTATTACAGACCCATAGGGAATACGTGTGCCGCCATACAGAAATGTCAGAGCCTGTGTTAACACGTTACATGTTATGTCTTTTGAAAGGGTTGCCTCATCACATAAGGGGATCCCCCTGCTAGGGGCCTCCCTCTATGAGCCCGAATGGAGAGATGCTCTGAACAAGTGGCTCCCATTCCGGAGGACTTGAGTTGTCCTTATATTACAAGGACGGCCATTCATCTGAATGGAATCCATGTAATACTACATTTCCCATGCTGCTGCTTAACTTGTCAAAATCCCCTGCGTGCCAGGGCGGGGCCCAGAGCGATCAATTGATCTCCCGGGGGCATCTTTCTGAAAGGGGTTATCTCTGATGAGACAACCCCTTCAATACACAACCTATTTGGGTAACAGATGTTGAATGACGACCCCTTATTGCAGCCATTACAGTGCAATTGAAGCTTTGCACGGATCCTGAATGGCATATAAATCTGCATCGCTATAAAGAATTGCACTGCTTCTCCCTCTCCTACTTTGCTTCCTTTATATGACAGTAGTTTTGGCCATTCTGTGGTTCCAAGAGTGTAATCATGAATCAGGAGGCTCTGGATGAACAGCGCTGTTGTTCCTGTCTGGAGGGTTTCGGTAGATGGAATAGTGGGAAAATACGGGGGAAAAAAAGCCTCATTTACATTTGTCTTCAGTAAGGAACACTGCATCAGTGGCTAAAACCTACGGGGCCTCCTGGAACAGATCTTTATTAAAGGTATTAATCATCCGACGTAATGTCGCTGTGCTAGTTTCCTACTCACTAGTAAAATATGCCACGTCCACTCAAAGCAACAAAACCCTACTTAACTACAGAAATATAGTGTCATTGCTCTGAGATGAAAGGACAGTGGTAGAGCAAGAATGAAAAAGGTGTTAAAATGGCGCTGAAATTATACACAGTGGAGCATTTTATGGGTTAATCTATTATTTATAATAATGCGGCCGGACAATTCATTGCAAACCTGATTTGGGTTTTTAAGAATATTATGAAATCCATAAATTATTGTCTGTATTCTCAGGAAAGAAGCACACGCGATGGCTGAATACACTACGGACCTTGTGTCAGGGGCGGAACAAGTAATCACAGGGACCTATAGGGAACATGGGAATTTGGGATGTAACAGAAAAAAGTTCATGGCCCAACACATAGACATACGTAACTGACATACACAAACATATATATATATATACACACACATATATACATACTGTACACACAAATCACCAGCCCCACAGTTACAGTAGATATAGATAACACACGTATATACATACTGTACATAGATACACAAACATACCTACACATATAAATTACGTACACATATACACATATCACCCTATGCACAAACACTCAAACACGTATCTGTACACACCATATACACACATATATAACTGACATACATACATAATCAATTACATGGATACATACACACATATATAACTGACATACATATACACACACAACGTTACATGCATACATACACACACATACACACACGCACACGCATATATAACTGACATACATACAAAATCACATACATGCATACATACACACACACACATATACACACACATATATAACTGACATATATAACTGACATACATACATAATCAATTACATGGATACATACACACATATATAACTGCCATACATATACACACACAACGTTACATGCATACATACACACACACACACACACACACACGCAGACACACACGCACACGCATATATAACTGACATACATACAAAATCGCATACATACACACACATATACACACACATATATAACTGACATACATACATAATCATATACATGCATACATACACACACACAGATATACAGTCACATATATATATATATATATATTTATATATATATATATATATATAACTGACATACAAACATACATACATAATCACATACATGCATACATACACATAAACACACATATGCATACATATATACAGTACACACACATATACATTATACTCAATATCTCTAGAAGCACTCACACATATACACAGATACAATCATGTATAGACACAAACAAATGAACAGACACACACATATATATATATATATATATATCCACACATTACACACATATAAATCACCGCAGACCTTTATGAACAAAGAAGAGTGGAATTAGGAGAACACTGGAGTGCACAGAGCAGACATGTTCCCCCATTGACACAAAGAATAAAGGGATACTCGTTCCAGGGGCGTAGCTATAGGGGTAACAGGCCCACCCGGGCCCTGGTGTCTGAGGGGGCTAAAGGCCCCGCTGCTGCATAAAAAACACACCAGTATAAATGGCACATGGTGGGTGGGGGCCCTGTTACAGATTTTGCTTCACGTTACACCTCTGACCGGTTCTAAGTAATGTATCCAGTCTGGAATACTCCGTTTGGAATTGATATGAAGACGAGAGTGCTACATACAAGTCCTTTCACACGGAACAACATAGGCCTTGAAAACGAGCGCCGATCAACGAGACAGCTGGTTGATCGGTGCTCGTTTGCTCCTTTTTTAAGGAGCTAGTATGGGGACAAGCGATCGTTAGTACTACATTTCCATTATGTCGGCAGCACATTTCCTTGTTTACACAGGGAGATGCGTTGCCGACTAGTGACCATTTTATTGGCCGTGTAAACAAGAATATCAGCCACTGAACCTGAACAAGCATTTGTTCGTTCGTCGGCTGATCGTTGCGATGTTTACACAGGGCAATGATCGTGAATGAGCGATCATATGAACACTCGTTTTCCCGATCATTGGCCCGTGTAAAAGGGTCTTATTATGCTATCAACCCCTCTCCATCCACTTATTGCTCTCTGTCTGGGTCTTGGGAGGCGCCGTACTCATCTGGGACTCACTTCCTAGGCTCCAGTCCTTTGTCTTGGCCAATGTTGATTCTCAGAGGTTATAAGGGCATCAAGAATGAGGAGAGACATTACAAGTATAAACAGGGAAGAGCTCCCTGTAATCTACATTTTACTGGCGATATCCTGTCAGTAAGATGGCTGCCACTGTGATCTCCGGGATGAGGACACCATCGCCAAAATTGACAGCAAGGGGCCTTTGGTGAATACTATTTTCAAGAGTTGAGTTTACATTTTTGGGGTATAGTTGTCCTTCAATATGCCATTACATGTCTTAACCTCAACAAACCACTAAGACATACGATAAGATAAAATTGGAGTGTCCTAATATTGGGACCCCCAACACCCTGAATAAAGCGATACTCTTCGTAAATCGCACAGTCCACTTCTCCTCTACTAAAAAGAAAGGTAAATGTCAAAGACCTCTATATTAAGGCCCAGTAGGTGTGTGTGTGACATGTAGCAGTGCCGAGTTCGTTATCTATGTATTGTTTTACATAGGACTGTGGGTTAACCTGTTATCTGAGAAATTTGCTGGACTAACAATGCAGCTTTAAATTCAGCTCTGCTGCATCAGTTGACGGTATACAGTATATTATCAGAACGGAAGACGTCTAAGCTCGTGATTCGTTTGTCTCTTTGACCGTGGTGCAGGCATCAGAACAGTGATGTTGGGATGAATGTTATATAAGATCATGGAATAATTATATGAAGCTGCAGAAAGTGCTTATTCGAGCAGAACTGCCACTTGGCATAAAGTGATGGATGCTTGGTTACCAAAATGTAGCAGACTGCATCTCTGCAATCCAATCTGCTAACATCAGAAATACAGGAGCGGATAATGAAGCCGTTTCCCAGTACATTTGCGCTCTTCAATGATGTCCATTTTGAGAAATATCTTCTCTTCATCACGATCTCTCACATTAGTTATGTAGAAGAACGCACAACATATGATTATAAGCCAGTAAACTTCCTACCCAGTAATCTGAACGACAGACACAGTAAATCAATTCTCATCCTAAGTAAAATTGTAATAAAATTTAATCAAAGGAGATATTCGGGATGTTTTTTTTAATTTTGCACGTAAATGGCCAATTTAGTAAAAATAAAAATTTCAAAAAATTCTGCCCCTTCAGGTTCTAAGAAATCTTTCTCTCCTCGCTGGTCCCAGTCATTTATAAATATTGCAAACATGGCTCAGCCCATACATAACCCCCCCCCTCTCTCCCCATACATAAACGGAAGACACTTCTTCACTATTAATAATAGATCTGCCACTGTACAAATACAGCCACGTGACAAAGTGATATGGTGGCGGTACTGAGATGCCTACTGCCTACCGTACAATGTACCGCGAGAAGGGGATGCTGAAAAAACACTACTAAAGTGGCTATTTCTGTACAATAAAAAAAATAAACATCAAAACAACCCCTTTCCGTATGCTCTATTAAGACATATGGACATCATAGTGGGGTGTCGTGTCCCCCACTCAGGGTCCCCTTCTATTAGCTAGAAAGGAGAGCAGATTACAAAGAAATGATCTCGTTCTGGTGCACTGGCCCATCCATGTATTAAATAAACAGCAATTGATGGCATTTAATACTACATTATCTCCAGGGGAAATGTATGGCTTGTTGGCATAAGTAGAAGAAAGGGGGCACCGTAGCGAAGTTCAAAATGGGCTACTCTCTATGGTTCCAGGTTTTTATCAACTAGAGAAGGGCCTGGTGTTTATTACCTCCTACTTGTCCACTCCATAACCTGTGGGCCGGTTCCCCAACCCATTCAAGTCCGTCTAGAGGAGGGAGTCCTGCACAGGTTCTCACCACCCAATAGCAAAGGGAATAGGACCAACCAGCAAAAACCATTTTTGAAACACAAGGCCCATAAAAAAAATGACAAACTATTTGGATGTGTTAAATTGTTTTGCACTTTATTTATTTTTTTACATTTTTTCGAATGCATGTTTTCTACTCACTGTTGTAACTTCCCAAATGTACATTTTACATTCCTTTTGGAGACCATTTTATTCCATATATTAGAACAGAACAGCACGGACAAATAAAATTGTGAGAGTCCTGCGCCCCAACAAATGTTGGTTTGGGCAGCCAATCACTACAGCACATAATGTGAGAATTTGATCTCTACGTTTGGGTTTTCTTGAAGGCCCGGGTTGTCATTGATCTGTTTTGATTCTTACACTTTTTTCCTGGCAGAATACAAGACGAGCCACTCGGGAAGGCCCAAAAAAGCCTCTTGTGCTTTCTTTTAAACAGCAGCGTTAACTAATTGAAAACAATCCCATCCAGACACTCATATCAACGGCCAAATAAATGAACTGCACAACATTCGACAATTCAGATTGCATCTTCCATTTATTATCATACATGAAAGAAATTATCTAGAGAGAACCACTAGAAGCTGAGAAGCCTAAAATATTAGATATTGTAGAAATCTATAAAGGATATTGATTATTCATATCCACATAATAAAAAATATCCAATAATAAACCAAAAAATCCACTTCAGTCACTGCATACACCTGGTAGTCATGCTTGTACTTCGGGTTGTCCGCCAATTTCTTGACTTTCGGGTGACCACTGCTTGATTACATCTAGACACATGTACTGATTGGGTCAGGACTTCCTCTAACTTTAAAAACTTCTGGACCCCAATTTAAAATCTGTAACAGGATACCACACCTACAATGTATCATATATATTGGTGTCTTCTTATGTGGCAGAGGGACCTTTAGGCTCCACTCAGTCTCTAGTGCCTTGGTGCGACAGCTACTATTGCACCGCCTATAGCTACGCCCCCGATAAGCACGCCTGATTTAGGTCCCTCCGACACAGTCAGTAGGACGCATGAGAAGAAAATGAAAAATAAGCAAGACACGAGGGAAAACATTCAGGAACAAGAAAGGGCTGTCTGTATAGGGAGAATTGCAGAGATGCTGTGCATCAAATGGATAAAGGTTTTACACAAGGGCACACGCACTCTAGGGGGAGTCCATGCAGCTGCTGTAGGGCTCAATGCATAGGGCTCCCGGTCTCCACAATGACAGCAATGCTGCCAAACAAGTGGGCAAGGTAACGACCAGAGGGTCATGCCAATCCACACTCCTACAAGACAAGAAGGAGGTAAAAGACTGTCCTGAATCGGGATGTTAGGTGTATTGGTATGACCCCACGAGTAGGGAGCCCCATTTTGAATTTGGTCATAGGACCTACTTAAAATTATATATTTATATTACTGAATAATTTTGTCCACTCATTCTCAACCCGTGCCCTTCACTCTGCCAAAGCACCAATCAGCGAGCTGGAGTATGTCTTTCTATTAGCTAGTACTCCACCCTGGCTCATAGATGGGGGTCCTGAGTGGGGGGACCCCCTTTATGATGCCCTATTAGAATATCTTTAATAAATAATGTTGTGCATCTTCCTTGTATACAGATATACATTAAGTTATAATGAAGTGTGGTTGTGTCTGTGAAAACTGTGCTTTACCATCTCCCGACACAGGCCTGTAATATTAGAGCAGAGTTGCCAATCATACTGCATTCAACCCCACTTTGAGCTGTCCAGCAGTATAAACATTGGGGACAAGACAACATTGACTAGTATAGAATATATTTTTTTTACTTTGCAGACAGTTGTCCTTCATATATTACAATATTCTATATATTTTTCATTTATGTTAAAAGAGTGTGCTAGAGACAGGTGGTCTGTCAGGGCAGGGAGGCAGAATTGGAAAGGGATATCTATTACAAACTTGCTTCCTATTTCAGATCCAACTTCTTGGGCAACATCATATTAAAGTATAGCACCCCTTTAAGATTCTAGTCTTGGAGAACACCTTCAATACTTAATGAATGCTTATACGTTCTCAGTACTACATGTCCTAGTTATATCCAACAATATACTGGAGACCAATAAATGTTTTTTTTCAATGTTATAATTGGGCATTCAAAATTATAATTTTTTTCTTTTGCTAAAAACCCAGATCTAAATGGAGATTCCAAAAATCAAATCTTATAAAGTGATGGCAGGAGTTCGGAAGGGCTGTTCTTGCGGTGACGCCCCGACACAGG
The DNA here is from genome assembly GCF_050947455.1 of Rhinoderma darwinii. Classification (NCBI taxonomy): domain Eukaryota; kingdom Metazoa; phylum Chordata; class Amphibia; order Anura; family Rhinodermatidae; genus Rhinoderma; species Rhinoderma darwinii. The sequence goes on from NC_134696.1 coordinate 88,233,061, forward strand.
CTCCCATGGAAGTAGCTCCCCCCCTCCTCTCTGCGTGTCAATGACGTGGATGAAGGGGCTGGCTGCCTGGCTCAATTCGTCAACTAAGCCAGCCCCTCTTCCATCACGGCTGATTCAGAGACCGAGAACGGGGCTAGCTTAGCTGATGAATTGAGACAGACAGACAGCCAGCCCCTTCATCCACGTCATCGACATACAGAGAGAGAGAGTGTCATTCCTCTGTTATTCCTCCTGGAAATGTATGAATAAATTCACAACTGGGTTTTACCATTCGCTTGTCAATAGAGTGTGTCCTTTGAACCTGTCAGCACTGATTGTATAGTGTCAGAGTTTGTAGGGAAATACCCCATGGACCAGGGGAATGGTAACACGAGTTGTCAATTTATTCATACATTTCCAGGAAGAATAACAGAGTAACTTCACAATGTACAGGAGAACCTTAAGTTTCGGTTTCCACAAAAGGGGATCGAAAGGGATTCCTGGCTACTATAATTGTACTATTCTGCTAATACTATACCATGGGGCCGATAGAGTTAGAAACCATATATCCCAGCTATGGTTGCTATGGACAATTTCTCCAAAGTATTATACATTTCCTGTATAAACCTTCACAGTTGTAATATGGAATATATAAATGTACAGGTAATTGAGGTCCCTATAGTGTGCGCTGCGTAACCGTGCGAGACATACAGTGCAGTGATATTTAAATATATATGACAAAAAAAAATTCACATTTTGGAACTGAAAGGATAGGTTCAGCATTTCTTACCCTAATCAAACTGGGTATAATGAGACAGAACAGATTACATACTTTATTCATGTAGTCAAAAAGAAAAAATTACTCAACGTACGAGGCCTATAATCAGTGATAAGAACCTCTTTATTTATCCGTGTTTTGACTGTTTTGTCAGGGTGCGAGTGCTTGCATTCATTACATTCATTCAAAATGTATTCAGGCTCTTATTCACGTGCAGAGGCAAATCTGTTTGGGCGTATGCGGCTGAAATAGTATTTTATTGCCCGCACTTACTAAATTCTCCCATCCGCTGCACTAGAAAATGCTGCACAGCATCGTAGAGATTTTCACCTGTGATGGATCATTTCCCATAAAGCTGATACTGGATTCTGAGGCTGTGGAACATGTTCAGATAATTCTTAAAGTCTAATTCGAGTTCTAATAAAAGCTTAAAGTGTAGCTAAACTTTCAAAAAACTTTTGACATGTCATAGTGAGCAGTCCGAGTACCACCGATCCTTAAAACAAAGCGGCAGAGGCACTCGGGTGAGCGCTGTGCCGCTTAGTTTCTGGTTGGCTTTTTTCGGAAAGCCGAGCGAGCGGTGTACGGGCTCAATAGAAAGTGTATGAGTCCGTATACCGTTCCGAGGAAAGTCAATCAGAAACGAAGAGGCACAGCGCTCAACCGAGCGCTTCTGCCGCTTCGGCTTAGCGATCTGTAGGGGTCTCAGTGCTCGGACTCCCACCGATCAAAACTTTTGACATGTCAAAAGTTTTTTGAAAGTTTAGTTACACTTTAACGAGGTCATCTCATAGGACAAACCCTGCCCATATGTCTTATTAGAGCATATAGACGTCAAAGAGGGGGTATGCCCCTGCTCAGGACCCCCATCAATGAGCCAGTAGACTTGACCTGTCCATGTATTACATAAACTGCCATTCATTTGAGCTGCCGCCATGTAATATTACATTCCACCTCGCAATGTATTGCTAACCATATCTTCCCCCTGCAATAAAATCTATACGCAGGAGGATTTCAGAAGTCAGCTGGGCTGGCTTCATATCAAGGAGGGGTTGTCATGGTGAGACAGTCCCTTTAAGCATTGTATTTTAATTCTGCAACTTTCTAACTGACTTTGTGTTACAATTTCTTAACATTTTCAAGATCTCAGCTTGCTGTTAAGGTTGAAACATTTTTCTTTATATCCAGCTTGCTACGAATGCATCAAGTCTAGATAGCCTGGGCTCCCAGCTAATAAATTTTACCTATACTGACACATTGTAGCAAACTATCAGGAAAGTGGAAATATTTGTGCTTCTGCTCATGGAGGATTGTCTAAACTGGATACACATGAATCCACCGCTCATCTGTGGGATGGTATTTATATATTATTTATACACACCTAGTTTATTTTAGAAGGTCTTCTGTCCACTAAGATTAATGGCCATTGTGCCCCAAATGTCTAAAAGTAACAAAATGTAAGAAGGTTACCGTTTGATTTTCGTGCTGTCATCGAGTCTCCTTCTGAGTCTTGTTTGTCCCGTGTCTTACATGGACACATGACCACGAGGCTAATCACTGGCTGCAATGGTGAGATATATACATACGCCAGCTCACCAGTGTAGTCAGAGATCAACTGCGCCGTCACGTGTCCATATGAAAGGCAAAATTAGGCATCAGGGGACCATGGAACCGAAACCATTGGAACGATGTTACATTTTGTTATTTTTAGACGTTTATGCCACAACGGCCATTATTTTTAGGGTTCATACAACCCCTTTAATATGCAACCACAAAACTTGGCTGCTCAATAACTTCTGCTGGAACTGACATCATTGCCTATTAAAGCGGCTCCATGCTAATCTTAAAAAAGTTACGGAATGTGAGCACATGGTGATAGGGGTCACTCCACTACCACAATATAAGTGAAAATGGGGGAAGAGAAGCTCCTAGCCTGATGTAAATCCCATGGATGAAAGAGTCAGGTCTTAAACTAGAAGATAACCATTCATTATTCCGGGTATCTCTCTACAATTGGAAAAGCATGACAATCTCATAGATAGCCGTGTAATATAATGGACACAACTCTTCCGGTAGAACCCCATGTAGATGTGGTTGACTTGTGACATATTATGTAGTTGTTTAGACTTTTGTGTTATATCTTATGTGTTGTGTCTATGTCTTTTGTATAACTGTATTCTCTTGTTTGTTTGGCAGTATATCGCCTTTGCTTCCCTGTTCTTCATTCTCATCTCCATCACAACGTTTTGCCTTGAGACCCATGAGGCATTCAATGAGATCATCAACAAGACTGAGACCACCACACAAAACAACATCACCAAGACGGAGATTATATTAGAAGTGGAGACTGAACCTTTCCTCACTTATGTAGAAGGCATGTGCGTGATATGGTTCACATTTGAGTTTTTCATGCGTGTTTTGTTCTGCCCTGATAAAATGGAATTCATTAAGAGCAGCTTAAACATTATTGACTTTGTGGCTATTTTACCCTTCTACCTGGAGGTTGGCTTGAGTGGCCTGTCTTCCAAAGCAGCCAAGGATGTCCTAGGTTTCCTTCGTGTTGTCCGATTTGTTAGGATCCTGAGAATCTTTAAGCTCACTCGTCATTTTGTTGGTCTCAGAGTTCTAGGCCACACGCTTCGAGCCAGTACAAATGAGTTTCTCCTTCTTATCATATTTTTGGCACTCGGGGTTTTAATCTTTGCCACTATGATATACTATGCTGAAAGGATCGGGGCTGCGCCTGGTGACCTTACTGGCAGTGCACATACCAACTTCAAAAATATCCCCATAGGGTTCTGGTGGGCTGTGGTAACAATGACAACTTTGGGGTATGGTGACATGTACCCAGTGACTTGGTCGGGTATGCTGGTGGGTGCCCTTTGTGCGTTGGCCGGTGTGCTAACAATAGCTATGCCAGTTCCGGTCATTGTCAACAATTTTGGAATGTACTACTCCCTTGCAATGGCTAAGCAGAAGCTACCAAAGAAAAAGAACAAACATATTCCACGGGCTCCTCAACCTGGATCACCTAATTACTGTAAACCAGACATGCAGTCTCCTCATAGAAGTGCGCAAGGAGATTCCTGCCCCTTAGCTCAGGAGGAAATCATTGAGATCAACAGAGCAGGTAAGAGGAAAGAGTGAATGAAGGAATGAAAGAATAATATTTAATTCCAATACTTGCATTGAAAATTTTGGTAAAAATTATGATCGGTCAAGCACAGGATTTACAATAGAACCATATGGAAAGCAATGTGGGCACATACTAGAATTATTTTTTCTATCAGTCATTGGGCAGGTGATCAGTAAGTATTTGCACTTTTTCGTTTTTGATATGTAAACATGACTAGCCATTCTAGTTAGAAATCCAACATCAGCAACTGACCTGCTTGTTGATATTTTCCAAATAGTAGTGGCAACCGTGATTATCCACGTTAGACTTGGCTGAAGAACTGGACAATGAATTTCTATCATTAATACTCATTTACACGTAAGAATAATTGGATGATTTCTAATAACTTTTTGGGTAATCAGCCCTTGTGCAAAAATATATTGGGATGTATTTCTAAAAATTTGAACAGACCAGTAAATAAGGTGTAAAAAAGTAAAATAGCAAAAGTTTGTGCTCCATATTAATACAAAAATCTGGCCACCATGTTTGTCATGTTTTCCTTGTAGCCCAGAGTTTCTTGTTTAGGGCTGTGGTGTAATTTGTCACAAATGGGACACTTTGTATGACAATAATTTGTCGAAATTGTGTGCAAAATGTTCTATCCAAACGAATTTCAGCCTGTGCCAGGTTTGACCAGTCTTACTTTGTATAAGGTTTTTCTAGGGGATATTACTTTCACCAAATTTACATATTTATGTGTGTAATTTCTGTGATTTTGACATATTGTTCACAAAATGAAACTTTTTTTTTTATAAATGTGGGCCATTAAATCATTTATAACTTGGAAAGTCATTAGCTTTATGTTTACCTCAAGTGTCATACGATGGAGCCATGTTGTACAGATGTTATTTGGCACTCATAGACTACATTGGTGGGCCCATACTGTATCCCTGTGTGTCTCTAATTTTATTTGGAGTCACACCTAGTTTTTTTTTCTCTCTGATTCATATGTAATGCCAGACAAAAAAAAATTGTAGCATGTTCCAATACATATCATATTACTGAGGTATAAGTAATGCTTTTAGAGGAGAATATGGAGCATCATGGTGGCACACGGAGTGTCTATCGTTCCTAGGGTCCGCGCACGCAACTTTGCAATGGGCATGCACCTTTAGGCTCCTCATACCCATTCATACATGTTCCCTTAAATCAGGGGTGAGGAACGTCTGTCCCGCAAGCCGTATAAGGCCAGTGAGATAATTTAATCCGGCGCGACTCACTCAGACCACGCTGCGCCGCATAATTCGCTACTTGGCTCTGTCCACCCTACTCACATATAGGAGCAGGTTGGAGCCAAGTATGGCAGCGGCAGTCTGAGTGAGGTCAGTGCATGACAGCCCGAGAGTGGACAAGTCTAGTCACCTGACCTCACGTCAGTGACATGAGATCATGTGGTTAAGATCAGGTGATGGGACTCTCCTGGGGTGGCACAGTCCAGCCTTCTGAGCTGAGTCACCTCATCTCACGTCAGTGACGTGAAGTCAGATGACTCAGGTCAGGTGACTGGTCTGGGCCACTCCCATCACAACACGCACCTACCTCACTCTGACCGCCACTGCCGCCGTGTCATTTCCTGTTTGACTCCGTCCACCCTACTTACTCACATTTAGGAGCAGGAGAAGGGTGGATGCAGCCAAGTATGGCGGCGGCGGTCTGAGTGAGGTCGGTGTGTGCCGGCCTGGGAGTGGACCTGTCACCTCACCTGACGTGAGGTCAGGTGACTGGAATGGTCCACTCTCAGACCACCACATCCTCATTCACTAGTAGTGAATGACAGTACTTGACTCCATCTGCCCTCCTCTTCCTCTAAAATTTAGAAATTTAGCAGAGGCCTAAATGTGGAACTTTAGCTGTAGTGTAGACCGCTGCTATATTAATGAAGTGAGGTCAGGGGACTCAGGTTAGGTGACTGGACTGGTCCACTCCCGGGCCAGTACGCATCTACCTTTCCCAGTAGTGAGCCTCATTTACTAGTTGTGAATGACACTACTTGGCTCTGTCCGCCCTCCTCCTGCTCCTAAAATTTAGAAATTTAGCTGAGGCCTCATGTAAAGTTAGGACCTGTCCTAAATGCATTTGCCGTGGGCCTACTAAGAACACCACCGCAAAGACTATATTGTGCTCAAGACTGACCAACGCAATCCTGGAAAACCAGTTGCGAGTAGAAACATCATTATCAATACCGGCTAACATCACACGCCTCACCAAATAGAAGCAGTTCCAGCCATCACATTAGGGGTGAGTTAACTAAATGTTTGACCACATATAGCAGGCAAATTTCTAAGTTAATCATTTTGTATGGCCCGCGAATGATGTTATGAATATCCAAATGGCCCTTGGCAGAAAAAAGGTTCCCCACCCCTGCCTTAAATCCTTGTCTTCTTTAGTCCTTTGTTTATTGATCTCCAAATGAAGAAGGCAGTTTCAGTAGATGACAGGGACAGATCAGGGACAGACCTTGGGAAGAAGAGAATGTTCTATTTTTCTCATTGTTGAATCAGTCTCCTCCTTGTCAAAAAATCTGTTTTTACTCTGTTCAACTGCCAAAACCACAATTAAATAGAAGAGACATTTCTGAAGATGCTCATATACACAAGTCCTTACATATACACTATCTGTTTGATAGTAGTGAATGGTATATTGATCAAATATGCCATCGTAAATGTCTGATAGGCGAAGGTCCAACTGATGAAACGCCGAATAATACCTAGAACAAAGAGGCTGCAGTGTCCGATTAAGCGCAAAGGCCCTTTTGACTTTTTTAAAAACAGCACTGCTTCCTACCTAATGCCGTCCTGGGATTCCAATTGCCTTGAATGGGCTGCGGTGCAAATTCAGACACATTGTCTGGTCAGCAGTAGTACTAAGGGACAGGATTAGGGGTAGTCGGCCACTGACGGGAGTGGGGCCTGTTCTGCCTTTACATTTCTTTATGCAACCAAATCTACACTTTAACGAAGCTGATGATAATGCTGTCGATGAGTGTTTCCCATTAGTGTGACAGGGGGCAACTCATTGATTGTCCATCTGATAGTCATCGTGCTGAATTTCGGAGACCGAGGTGGGGGCCGCATCCTAAAAATCCCGCCTCAGGTACTAAGAGAGCTTATCCTACCCCTGATATCTGTTTCTTAGAATAGCCAGAAGCCCCTACACTGTACTAAGCGCTGCTGCTCCTTCGTTTTAGGCGTCGTGGAAATCACAGTAGTCAGACCTCTACCAATCAGATATTAATGGCATATCTAATTAATATGCTCATCATTGTGCATTTCTTTAAGGGTATGTTCACACAAGGTCATTACGTCCGTAATTGACGGACGTATTTCGGCCGCAAGTACCGGACCGAACACAGTGCAGGGAGCTGGGCTCCTAGCATCATAGTTATGTACGACGCTAGGAGTCCCTGCCTCGCTGCCGGACAACTGTCTCGTACTGAAAACATGATTACAGTACGGGACAGTTGTCCGGCAGCGAGGCAGGGACTCCTAGCATCGTACATAACTATGATGCTAGGAGCCCGGCTCCCTGCACTGAGTTCGGTCCGGTACTTGCGGCCGAAATAAGTCCGTCAATTACTGACGTAATGAACTCGTGTGAACATACCCTAAGATTCAAGATTCCTGGAAAAAAAAGTGGAGAGCTCTCAGACCCCAGGAAATGGCAGACAGGTCTCCTGCAATACTCTGAGTTTGTTTGGCACTTTCCTGGCCTGATCTCTGATGAAAGAAAGCAGCACATGTTTATGTGATCAGCTACTTTTTTATGAGGGCACTCTCTGTCTGGCACTGTTTATGAGAGCACTCTGCCTAAAACTGTTTATGGGGCACTCTGGCTGGCATTGTTTATGGAAGCACCCTCTATTTGAAACTGTTTATGGGTGGCACTGTTTATGGGGGAACTCTATGGTTTGCATTTATGGGAGGACTCTCTGCCTGACACTGTTTATGGGGGCACTCTATGGCTGGCATTGTTTATGGGAGCACTCTCTGTTTGACACTGTGTATGTGGGCACTCTCTTCCTGACATTGTTTATAGGGGAACTCTCTAACAGGCACTGTTTTATGGTACACTCTCCGGCTGGCACTGCTTATGGGGACACTCTCTGTCTGGCACTGTTTATGCAAGTATTCTCTAGCTGACACTGTTTTTGGGAGCACTCCCTGGCTGGCACTGTTTATGGGAGCACTCTCTGTCTGGCACTGTTTATGTGGGCACTCTCTTGCTATCACTGTTTATGGGGGCACTCTCTGTCTGGCACTGTTTATGTGGGCACTCTCTCGCTATCACTGTTTATGGAAGCACTTTCTGGCTGACTGTTTATGGGGGACACTCTCTGGCTGGCACTGTTTATAGGCGCACTCTCTGGCCAACACTATTTATGGGAGCACTCTCTGGCTGCCACTCTTTATAGGACCACTCTCTGACCGACACTGTTTATGAGGGCACTATCTGGTTGGCACTGTTAAAGGGGCACTCTTTCTGACACTCTCAATAGGAATACTGTTAAGGAGATACTCTGGATGTTGTTAGGGTGTCATTGCCAGTATAAGACGGTAGGACTTATGTGCAAAACTATACCTGCTGTATGCAATCCCTGAAAGCAATTCTGAAAAATTGGCAACTATGCCTAAATTCTAGGGGTTTAATCACATTGAATACTATTTTTTATAATTCTATTCATACAATGGCACATCTGACCACCCCACTGGCCACACCACACAAAATATAAATGTGAACATAGCCCTATACATCATGTTTATAGTGTGTACACATCCTATAGCATGTGATCTATACCATATACTGTACATATATCATATCCATGGAGCACATTACGTCATTGGTGCTTAGCTATAGGGTCGAGGAGCATGAAGCAAAGATTGAACACACACTGATTTCAAACCAAACAATAAAATCCCATCCCCCACCTGCAGTTATATTCTGAGCACTACCTCAGTGTCTTACGAGCGACACAATCCTGCATTCTATAATGTTACACAATCAATATTCTAAGGGTTGGACACCATTACATCAAAACAAAGACATTCCATTTCCAGGACAGAAATAAACGTATTTGACTGGGGACATTTGCGCAGTTTGACACGGCAGCTGACCGTTTCTCTACGGCAGATCTATCACAGGACGGAGTGGACAGGCTCGACTATTGTCTTTTGTGCTGCATGATTTTTCAGAAGATTATTTTTCTGATGAAACAGCTTAGTATCCCCATAATATCTTCCGCCAAAGTATCTCTGGCCCTGCTGTGTGGCTTTCAAAGGAACCAGGGAGTTAATTAGACAGGAGAGTGAAAATGCCGCAGTAATAACCTGCAGGGAAGATCTTATGCCGTACTACATAACTGCTGCTGTGAACGGACCTGTCCGACGTAGCAACAGTATCTATGGAGGGCTCGAACCTGGGGCTTTAACTGTGAGTGACAGCGAAAACCCACAGATCATGAGAGAAGCTGGAGCTGAGAGAGACACGTTGCCTGATGATGAGAATTTTCCCAAAACAATGTTAGAAGACAACGATAAATCATCTGTGTACTGGCCATGAATATCAAGGATTCGACAAAACGTTCCACCGCCATTTCTGCCGGAAGGAATATTAACTGCAAAAGGCATCTTGTAAGGAGGTCTTACATTGCACGCAAGCTAAAAATGAAAATCACCATCAAATTTTCTGGTGACTTTATCCTACTGGGGTGACTATGCTCAATTGTGAATTATTATAGCGACGTGCTGTGTACTTTCTTGCAAGGGTGCATCCATGATGTGAGAACATGGCTTCAGGCACCATCCCTCCCTTACTGCAGAGGGCATCATTTTGACAGATACACAGTCCATCCCTGCACTTACCCATTCATAATTTTGGGGAAAGGGGCACTATTTCACTTTTCGCCTCAGGTCGAAAGAAATCTAGGAGCTCCCCTGGTTTCTTGATTCAATTATGAGTCTTCTTTGGGTCTGGGAGGAACATTAGTTGGTGACAACCTATGGCTATAGGAATTGTGGGCCTTGTAGAAATCTTTGAGAGTCCATGTAGAAGCTGGTTGAATTCTCGATTCAAAAATGTCAACAAAAGAAACATAGACCATTTGAAACCCTTGGTAAAAGCATAGACTGTTAACAAGCTGTTATATAAAGTTCCGACATAGTTTCCTACTCTAAGTACATTAGAGGTCATGAGTAGGATCTTTTTCCTAGGGCTGGACCTCCTACAAAGCCTTGGTACCTCATTGGCTCAGTCTCAATTCTTCTATAACTCAAATGTCCAACCAAACATCCAACCAAAAGCTTACATACGTGCTAGGGCCCAGGTTGGGTAGGCCTCAAATACATTGCAAAGCCATATGCATAGATGCTGTCTCAAGACAATGCTCCATGGCAGAATAGCTCTGTAATAGGCAACCAATGGAACATAGCATGATTATTTTTTTCTCGGATTTCATATCGAGGTATATAGAGGTACAATAAGTCATTATAGAAGTCTAAGAAGGTTGTAAAGAGCCATAATACAATCGAGTAATAAGACTCCAAAAGGAACCCGTCATAAGTTTTTACCCCTTCTAAAGTGGTCCCACCACGCTCTAGGTCATGTAAAGACCTTTGTAAATGTATGCCAGTTGGTCCCCAGTAGTGCAGCATACCTTACAAATATATACGTTTTAAAATGTCCTGTGCCATATGTAAATAAGGTCTGAAGGGTCTTTAACCTGTTTTTATCTCTAACCCAACCCATCTTTCCCTGACTGACATGTGTGACGCCTCCTGCGTTATCCACAATCTACTTCACCGTTGCAGGTGCAGAAAGGAATTAAAGCCTCTGCTTTCCCGAAGGGAATGTACCGGTTTACTGCAGGATGACATTCACATGGATGATGGCTCCTGAAGCGTACTGGCACGTGCGCATTGGGAAGTAACTGTTATGGGCAGATGCTTCAATTCCCTTTTGCGCATGCACCGGTCCCAATTTGGGGAAGGCTGCGGAGGTGTCATCCACATCATTCAGGGAAAAGATGGGTTGGGTGACACGTCCGAGATGGACACTTTTGAGCTGAGTAAATGCCCATTTTTATATGCTGCAGGACGTTTTAATGCTTCTTTTTGTAACGTATGCTCCACTATTGGGGACAAGCAGGCATACTTTTAAAAAAGGCCTTTACATGACTTAGAGCGGGGTAGGACCACTATAGGGGTCTAACCCTTTAAAGTTAGATTTGAGGGTTCTTAGGAGAAAGACCTTAATTTATGTGCTTCATTAATCTAAAGAACTGTCTATGAAGGACATAAAGATAGCTAAAGTGAGAGAAGAATGTCTTCATGCCTCATCTTCCCATGGACTATAGAAATGTACAGAAAAGTTCTTACACCTATACAGAATAATTTGCAGCAATTTTACATAAATGAATGCATAAAATATACCACAATATAATGTAACTTTGCAAGTTTTGGGGTTCATCACTCACAACTGTTTTATATATTGTTGTACACTTCAGAGAGAAAAATGACTCTGTGGCTATATGATATGCAAATGCCAGGATATTCTGAATACATGGAGTTCAGCCAATAGGAAAAAACACGCAATAATGTAAATAGTCATCCAAATACAATTTGTATAAACATTTTGCTGCAGATTTTCATCTATGGTGTAAAGAATTTCTTAAGAGAATCTATTATCAAGAAAAAAATCTCTTAAGGGACAAACCTCCACTTTGGACAGTCCCTACTTGTTAGAAGAGTCCCTTTGCAATAAGTTAATCACAAAGTGTCCCTCTGCTGGGGCACCCTGCGATTAGCTTTAATCTGTGGGAAAACCTGGCAGAAAGTGTTCAATTTTCCTGCAGCGCCACCATAGGGGAGATTCGGCATTACACATGGGTTGTGTAAAGGATCTGCCAGGCACTGCTTCGGGGTTAATTCCCAGAATTAATCAGTCAACACCTGAGTGTACATCCCTGAGACAGACACCAGCTTCCTCCACTCAGGCTGGCAGGCTTAGGAGTGGGAGAGCCTATCGCAACCTGGCCAGACTCAGCTAGCTCCCGCCCTCGGTCTATTTAAGCCTGCTCTTCCTGTCCATCTGTGCTTGTGATTTCTTTCCTTGAGGTTTCCTGGCCCAGCTACAGCTCCTGCTACTTTTTGATCCTGCTCCATACAGACCCCGGCTTACCGACTACTCTTCTGCTTTTCGCTTTGTACCTCGCACTCTCCTGGCTTGACTCGGCTCGTTCACTACTCTGTGGCTCACGGTGTTTCCGCGAGCAACTGCCCATTTCCCTTGCTTGTATTCCCTTGTTTGTTTGTCGTGTTTGTCATGCACTTACTGAGCGCAGGGACCGCCGCCCAGTTGTACCCCGTCGCCTAGGGCGGGTCGTTGCAAGTAGGCAGGGACAGAGTGGCGGGTAGATTAGGGCTCACTTGTCCGTTTCCCTACCCCCCCCACCATTACAAATTCACAAGCCCTATACCTAGTCTACCCTGGTCCCTGACACCATTATGGAACCCCGTGAAACCCTGGCTCAGCAAATGCAGGGTCTCTCCCTACAGGTCCAGGCCCTGGCTCAGAGGGTCAACCAGCCTGATGCTACCTTGGTAGTTCCCCTCACCGCACCCCTTGAACCCCACCTCAAGTTGCCCGACCGGTTCTCAGGTGACCGGAGGGCTTTTCTCTCCTTTCGGGAGAGTTGTAGGCTTTACTTTCGCTTAAAGCCTCACTCCTCAGGTTCTGAGAGCCAGCGGGTGGGTATAATTATGTCCCGGCTCCAGGAAGGGCCCCAAGAGTGGGCCTTCTCCTTGGCTCCTGGCGCCCCTGAACTTTCCTCCGTTGATTGTTTCTTTTCTGCCCTCGGACTCATTTATGACGAGACTGACAGAACTGCCTTTGCCGAGAGTCAGCTGGTGACCTTACGTCAGGGTAAGAGACCTGTTGAGGAGTATTGCTCTGACTTTAGGAAGTGGTGCGTAGCTTCTCGGTGGAATGACCCTGCCTTAAGGTGCCAGTTTAGGTTGGGTCTGTCGAATGCCCTGAAAGACCTGCTAGTTAGTTATCCCTCTTCTGACTCCTTAGACCAGGTTATGGCTTTAGTGGTACGACTTGACCGACGTCTCAGGGAACGACAACGTGAACGTTTATGTGTTTTTTCCTCCGACTCCCCCATGATGCCTCCCGAAGTCCCGTTGCTTCGTTTCTCCCCTAAAGACTCAGAAATACCTATGCAACTCGGGGCCTCCGTGTCCCCTCAACAACGTAGAGAATTCCGCAGGAAGAATGGTCTCTGCTTCTACTGTGGGGATGTCAAGCATCAAGTAAACAACTGTCCCAAGCGTAAGAATGCTGTCAGAGAGCTCCCGCGTCTAAGTGATCATCGGGGAGGTCACTTGGGCGCACAGGTATTTCCCGTAAATATGAAACGTACTAAGATATTGCTTCCCTTTCAGGTCTCTTTTGGTGGTAGGTCTGCTACCGGCAGTGCCTTCGTGGATTCAGGGTCCTCTACTAATATCATGTCTGTGGAATTTGCTATGTCTCTCGCTATGCCTCTGATTGATTTGCCTAAACCTGTTCCGGTAGTGGGTATCGACTCCACTCCTCTTGCTAATGGTTATTTTACACAGCATACCCCTGTTTTTGAACTCCTTGTTGGCTCCATGCATTTGGAGCAATGCTCTGTACTATTGATGCAGGGATTATCGTACGATTTGGTTCTAGGTCTTCCCTGGTTGCAGTTGCATAATCCTACGTTTGACTGGAATACTGGGGAGCTAACCAAATGGGGTAATGAATGTTGTACGTCATGTTTTTCTGTTAATTCTATTTCTCCCCCTAAGGAGGTGAATACGCTACCCGAGTTTGTTCAGGACTTCGCTGATGTTTTCTCTAAAGAGGCCTCCGAAGTATTACCGCCTCATAGAGAATACGATTGCGCTATCGAATTGGTACCAGGAGCTAAGCTTCCTAAGGGTAGGATATTTAACCTTTCTTGTCCCGAACGTGAAGCCATGAGGGAGTATATCCAGGAATCCCTGGCCAAGGGTTACATTCGTCCCTCTTCTTCTCCGGTAGGTGCTGGCTTCTTCTTCGTAGGGAAGAAGGATGGGGGTCTTAGGCCATGCATTGACTACCGTGGCCTGAATAAGGTCACGGTAAGGAACCAGTATCCCCTTCCTTTGATTCCTGATCTCTTTAATCAGGTTCAGGGGGCCCAATGGTTCTCTAAATTGGATCTACGGGGGGCGTATAACCTTATTCGCATCAAAGAGGGGGATGAGTGGAAGACTGCGTTTAACACGCCCGAAGGCCATTTCGAATACCTCGTCATGCCCTTTGGGTTGTGCAATGCCCCTGCGGTCTTCCAGAACTTCATAAATGAGATTTTGAGAAATTACCTGGGGATATTTCTTGTAGTGTACCTTGATGACATATTGGTGTTTTCCAGGGACTGGTCCTCCCACATAGAGCATGTCAGGAAAGTGCTCCAGGTCCTTCGAGAAAACAAACTGTTTGCCAAAATCGAAAAATGTGTATTTGGGGTACAGGAGATACCATTTTTAGGTCAAATCCTCACTCCTCATGAATTCCGCATGGACCCTGCCAAGGTTCAGGCTGTGGCTGAATGGGTCCAACCTGCCTCCCTGAAAGCGCTACAGTGTTTTTTGGGGTTCGCTAACTATTACAGGAGATTTATTGCTAACTTCTCGGTCGTCGCTAAGCCTCTTACGGACCTCACTCGCAAGGGTGCTGATGTCCTCCATTGGCCCCCTGAGGCCGTCCAGGCTTTTGAGACCCTCAAGAAGTGCTTTATCTCGGCCCCCGTGCTGGTTCAGCCCAACCAAAGGGAGCCATTTATTGTGGAGGTTGACGCGTCCGAGGTGGGAGTGGGGGCCGTCTTGTCCCAGGGTACCAGCTCCCTCACCCATCTCCGCCCCTGTGCTTACTTTTCTAGGAAGTTTTCGCCCACGGAGTGTAACTATGATATTGGCAACCGCGAACTTTTAGCCATTAAATGGGCATTTGAAGAGTGGCGCCACTTCCTGGAGGGGGCTAGGCACCAGGTAACGGTCCTTACCGACCACAAGAATCTGGTTTTCCTAGAATCTGCCCGGAGGCTAAACCCGAGACAAGCTCGATGGGCGTTGTTTTTTACCAGATTCAATTTTTTGGTTACCTATAGGGCCGGGTCTAAAAATATTAAGGCGGATGCACTGTCGCGTAGCTTCATGGCCAGCCCTCCTTCGGAGGAAGATCCTGTTTGTATTTTGCCTCCAGGTATAGTCATTTCCTCTATCGAGTCCGATTTAGTCTCTGAAATTGCTGCTGATCAAGGTTCAGCTCCTGGGAACCTTCCTGAGAACAAGCTGTTTGTTCCCCTGCAATTCCGGCTAAGGGTACTTAGGGAAAATCACGACTCCGCACTATCTGGCCATCCAGGCATCCTGGGTACCAAACACCTCATTACCAGAAATTATTGGTGGCCTGGTTTGCCTAAAGACGTTAAGGCCTACGTCGCCGCCTGTGAGGTTTGTGCCAGGTCCAAGACTCCCAGGTCCCGACCAGCGGGCTTACTGCGTTCGTTGCCCATTCCCCAGAGACCTTGGACACATATCTCCATGGATTTTATCACCGATTTGCCTCCATCCCAAGGCAAGTCGGTGGTGTGGGTGGTGGTAGACCGCTTCAGTAAAATGTGCCACTTTGTGCCCCTCAAGAAACTACCCAA